>NW_027269267.1:35851768-36451768 GCF_023055355.1 Agelaius tricolor | reverse complement strand
CCTCTGCTGGCAGTTCCCACTGTACCAAGCTCTGCCTTTTATTGGTGAGCTCAAAATCAGACACACCAATCCAGGTGCTGAAAGGTGGAGTGAGGGGAAGTGACTTAGCCCAGCCTGGTTAGTTGCCAACAGAGCTTGATCCTTGGTTAGCCTGCTTCACTTCCCAAGGGTGCATTTTGGTGGCTGTTACTCCTGTCCACCAGGAGCCCCAGATCTATTTCTGCAGAGCTGTGTCCACTGCATGCCCAGCCTGTCTTGTGTGTTACTTCACCATGGGAGTGAGTTTTTTCTTTTACTTAGAATCATGGAATCATAAAATGGTTTGGGTTGGAAGGGATATCACAGATCATCTGGCTCCAATCTGCCTGCCATGGTCAGGGACACCTTCCACTAGAGCAGGTTGTTCAAAGCCCTGTCCAACCTGGCCATGAACACTTTCAGAGATAGTCCACAGCTTCTCAGTCCTACCACCCTTACAGTAAATCACTTACCATGGTTGCTCTTCATGAGTTTCCCATCAACACAGTTCTCTGATGTGGGATTATTCCTGAACCTGCTGACTGGTAGACTGTGATGTGATAGACTCTGTCTTACCATCCAGGTCATTAATAGAGTGTTTTAAACACCATAGGCATCACTGCCAGTTCTTGAGTGACACCACAAGTTATCAGCCACCAGTTGGATTTTGTATAGTACCCCTGTCTCACCAGCATGCCTCAAATGACACAGTGGGAGACCATGGCAAAATCCTTGCTGATGTCAATGCAAACAATATCCCCTGCTCCAGGGAAGTTGCTCAGTCACCTTCCCAGGGGTGGAGATGAGGATTCCTTGAATCCTTCTTGAAGCTAAGTGTACAGTTTGGTTTTTATTTTTGGAAATTGGGAAGAAAGATTACAATGGAGAAGGTGCTACAACATGAGAAGGTGTTGAAGTAAGTATTTTGACTGTTCCTTGTTCCTCAATTTGAGAATTCCTGAAACAGGCTCAGAAGCTATATTTATTTAATAAATGAAGGATATATGCAATGATTTTTTTTTTCACAGTGGACATTACATTAGTTTGTTGGAAGAAACAACTTATTACAGCAATAAATTTTTACATGGGCTGTGGTGCATCCATGACATCCAGTGTAAAGCTGGCATTAAGCATGTGTTACAAAAAATATGTTCCTTTGTACATTTCTTGTAAGAAAGGGATGGTATGTTCCTCTGCTGATGGGGAGGGTACATTTTTTCTCATTAAATTGATTTTAGTAGGTAAATTAGAACTTGAGTAGCAGTTAAGTAAATAAGAGGCAGTCACATATTTGTCTTCTTAATTTTTTTTTTATTTCAGGGTATGTTGAGTCAACCATTTCTATTTGAATTATTTTTATCCATAAAGCTAACATTTTTACAGTTTCCGTATTCATATTGAAGATGTTTTTCAGAGCTCTAACTTCCATCTACAATGCTAATGTTATTAAACTGTTCACAATTAAGTGATAGTGTAAAACTTTCTCATGTACTAACATGAGATAACTTCTCAGAGTTTGTAATGAAAGAACATAACTTTTTTGCCTTTTTTCACCTGAGTTATTGGATTGAACTTTCAATATATGTAAGATTTTATTGTGCAAGTTTCTAAGCTTCTGTAGGCAAATACAGAATCCAGAAAAAACCAGCAAATATATAGGCAAAGAACTTTGCATTTATTTCAAGTGGGTTATAAAGGCTTTACATTGCCAAACAGAAAAGATTCAGAAGATGTGACTAGTTAGTTTGTGTGTGCATCTTTATTTTTTACTCCTTAACACTTTACTTACATGAAGTAAAGGTTTAAAGTCCCTGTTTTCAAGACAGACTTGTGTCACAAGCTTCAGCTCAATTGTGTTAAAGTGGTCATGCTTTTTTGTCAGGCTTTTAAAGCCTGAAAACACACATGGAAATTATTTCCTTCAAACTGAGAATTTAGTTGTCTAAATAAAGGGAGTAACTGAAATTACTTTTCCTAAACATCTCAGGCCCTCTCTGACATGTTTCCTTTTTCAGCAAAGTCTTTGTTTTGCTCTCCAGAACCATGTAAATGTATGCTGAGTTTTGCAGCACTGCCTCTGACTTGTGCAGATTACTTTTGATCAGGCTATACCTCTTTTCATTTTGATTAAATTGCCAGATACCTGACAATGGGATAAAGAATCCCACTGTGATATGGGTCAGTACCAGCCATCTAAATGGCTGCTGGGCCTTGCAGTAGAGTAATAGGAAAACTGATGGACTGCATCTGACTTACAGGTTGACTGGGAAGCTTAAGTGCTGCCACACAGAACTGTGGCTTTGATTAGGAGAGCAGTGGGATGCCAGAAGTTTATCATTCTTCTTTCGTGCTCTGCTACTTGTATTCCATTATCAGGTAGTTTAAAGGAAAATATTAAGCATAAACCCAACCAAAATGCAAAAAAAGGTGAATTGGGAAGTCTTCATTACCAAGAGGGTTGTTGGAGTTGCATTGATATTTTAAGCCAAATTGCAAGTTGTGTATCCTTTCAGGAAGTAAATTTATACTATATGCCTAAAGGATTTTCCCTTTGTACTGTATATATGGATAGCAGAAGAGCTTAAAAGGACATGGGGAATATGAAAGATTTATTTTTCACAATCACTTTTTTATTTTTACCTTTTTTTTTTTTCTGCAAAGATGCCTACTACTTCTTGTATTATTCAGGTCACATTCTACACTTCAGATTTCCCTTCTTGGCAGCCTGATGTTGCCCACTCTCCCACATTGCTGTCCTTTCTATCTTGCCAGCTCTTTTGCCTTTGTTTTCTATGTTTTTCTTGTGTGACTCACATCCCCTTTGCATTGTACCTGCTTTCTGTGCATACAGAATGAGCTGGTTGGGGTAGTGCTCCTCTCTGCTCAGTGTGTCCAGCAAGCTGCAGGCTTGAATCAGTTCTTGTGCTTGTCTGCCCTGTCGAAGTTCAAAGGGGCTTTTAGCTGTTTGGCTTTGCAAGAGTTACCAGAACTGACCAGTTTAATCTATCCTAAATTCTTTCTTTTATTGTTCTCTCTTTTCCTAGCAGTACACAGAAACAGATAAGAAAAAAATAAATGTCTTTTCTTCCTACCTAAAAAGCCAGGGCATTGAAAAGATGCATTTTTGTGTAACTCTGTGTTTCTGTCTTTTCCCTTAAGCTGCTGCTCACAGGGCTTTTTTAATTGCTTGCTTTTGATTTGGGTTCCTTGTTTGTCCTGGGATAAAGCATTAAACAATTGCAAGTTGTTTCGGTAACACATGGCTCAGTCTTTTACTTTTGCAATGACTTAGAGAAGAAGGTATTTAGGCTTAGTGTTGGCAGAAAAATACTGTGTTTTACCATTGACTGTGTGATGGCAGTACTGAACCCCAGCTCTGCAGTGCGAGACATCAGTTCCATCCTGAGGCAGGAACAGGGTGATGCCTCAGGTTTTAGCTTTTATATTTTTCAGAGTCTTACTGCTTTAGTGTGTGGTTTTGAGCTTCAAAGGAGGGGACAGTAAGCTCTCTTACTGAAGGAGTAAAGGCTGACCTGGAACAGAGGCTAGATGGAGCTAAAGAATAAAGTAGGTATTTATTAGGACGCCTCAATGGGTAGCACTGAGCCCAGGACAGGGCTACAGCCCAGGTCACCAAATGTTCGACTGGTCACGGGGTCTCACACTTCTATAAGTTCTGGTCCATTAGCATATTGGAGTTATTGGCCAATTACAGCTTTAGCCCATGAAGTCCCATCCTTCTTGTTTTCCTCTCTTCCTTCTGCCATTGTTTATGCTCTTGGGTCTGAGATCTGGATCATTTGTCCTTGGTCCCCAGTGAGAGAAGGAATTATTTTGTCTACCTACTCCATGAAGAGAGCTTACTATCCCCTCGTATGAAGCTCAGAATTACACACTAAAGCAGTACAGAATGTGAAAAATATAAAAGCTAAAACATGAGGCATCAAGGGGAGTCCTTCCCAGCAGGCGAAAGAAGGCAGATGGGCCCTGGCTTTGTCCCCTGCCACAGAGGCAAAGGAGGGACGTGTTGAAGCTCCTGTAACCTGGGGAGAAAAGGTGATGGTTTGATGGAACTGGAAATGTGTGAAGTAAAGAGGAGAACTTAGGTACAAGTAAAGGGGGAGATAGCCCTGGGTTAAATAGAGGAAAAAGGGATTTAATGAGAGAAGCAATATGCAAGGAAATCCAAATAGAACATCTGTTTGCAACAAGACACAGGAAAGCACACTGCTCTAGCAAGCTAATTTTCAGCAGGTGTATTTGCTCTGCAGTGACTTGTTCAATCTCAGTAGTCAAATTTTAGCTTCAAATTTTTGAGAGCTAATTTTAAGCAGTTAGCACATGCTTTCTCATTATCTTTTAATACAGATTTGTTTGCCTTCTACTTCTTGAATTCACATCTAGTATCTGAATTCTTATTTTTTTCTCTATAATCACGGGTTTGAAATTAAGAGAAACAGCAGCTCATGAAAAATCATGTATGTTACTCCAGGTCTTGGAGCCCCATGAGCAATGTGGTGTGTAAATGCACACAAGCTGACTTTATTGTGTGGTTGTTCTCTTCCCCTTCATTCTCTTTGGAGCCCTTTCATTCTGTTCTAACCTCCTGGTTTGGTTGTATTGCTCCCTGGTCAGCCTGGTGCCTACATGGCAGCAGCAGTGGCTGAGGCAATGATTGATGTGGAGCCTAAATTGCTGGACACAGTTAGTGAGTGTTTCATGGAGCAGTTAGTCTGCAAACCAGAAGAGGGAGAAGCAGTTTTGTGTGTGCTTTTGACCATTGTGTGCAGGATCTGGTTCAAAGTGTTACTGTCATTCTGTGAAATGTGTTTACGTTTCTTGCAGGATCATCTACCTCCATCTCTGAAAATCCCCTGCTTTGTGGGTTGTTTTTCTAAAGAAAATGATTTAAAATTAAAAACCATATTAAAGACAATTTATAAAAGTAAAATCCTTTAAGTGGCATGGAAACTACTTGAAGATGCCATGTGGGAGTGTTGGAGGAAATGCATGCACCTATCAAAGATAGTAAGTCCAAAAATAAACTGGCATAGCACAGTTAAACAGCAGGATAAAAGGTGGTTATACAAAGCAGTTTTCACCATTTTTTAAAAGTTAAGTTTTGTCTACAAGAGCAAAATGCAAAGCTTCATAAATTTCTGGCAGTATAAGGTCAGAATGCATACATTCAGCTAAGAAAGGTGTTTGAGGAACAATTTGCAGGAGGTATAAAATTAATCTTTTTGAAACACACTGTGAACAAGAAGTCCACTGGAGAATGCATAGGGCTAATAGATGATCTCTCCTTCTATCCTCTAGAAATAAAGCTCTATCAAAGAAGAAGCTGTTGTCTTACCTCTTGTATCCAAGTTCATTTTTGAGCTTAAAGAAGTTCTGGACTGGAACCTTTCATTATGGAGGATGTATCAAAGGATCTCTCTTCAAACTGAAGTGTTGGTAGAAGCAGTTATGGAAGAAGCTTAAAAAGAAAAAGGAGGGATGAAAAAAAAGAGACATAAAGCAGATGGTATTTAAAAGTGACAGTTTCCAAACTAGATAGTATTGAGAAGAGCCCAGGAATTAAGCAACCAAACAAGTAAATATAGATATGTCCCTCTGCTTAAAACTTGGCATTTGAACAATTTGAAAGTAATTTTTAAAGACTCCTACTATTAACAATAAGCTTAACATCTGCAATGGGAAAACTAGGAGAAATTATTACAGGAAGTAGAATTAGCAGATGGTTGCTAGTACAGCATAGTGGGAAGCCCACGTGGCTTTTATAATAGAAAATCATGCCTGAATAATGTTGTAGTGTGGAGGGATAGAATGTAAGAAAATAAAGATAGTGCAGAAGGCAGTCTCACCCCTGAGGAGTTGCAGCTGTGCTAATCACCAAAGATTAGGAACAGGCCTGCCCTTAATAGGCCACAGCTGTGTCCAATGAAGATGAGTGCTATAAAGGAGTGGGCTAGCTGGGTGGGGTGACAGGTGCAGTTTGTTGGCTGTGCTGTAGGAGTCAGTGCTGCGAGGAGATGCCCATGAGAAATCACTGAGGAGGTATGGGACTTTTGCAATAAGATGACAACGTTGTAGGATCTAGAGAGGGGTTAAAAACATGTCTGCAAGGGAAGTTGAGTGGTTGTAGTATGCTTCAGATGAAAATGGCAACCATATTTATCTTTGTATAGTTTTCTTCTGCTCTCAAAACCTTTTTCTGGGCACAATCTTAAAAGTTTGCAAATGAAGAACTAAAAATCTATTCTTAATTCTTATAATACACTTTTTTTGTAGCACTTAAGATTAGTCTTCTAGATCTGGAATGCCATTGTGAGAAGAAGAATCTCTTAAGTGAGAAGTTCAGCAACAGTGTCATTTCTGAAAAGCTCTTAGAGCAGGCTCGGCCTTTTTTTAAAATTTCTTTTATTCAGAGCTGATTAATGGCCTACTCACTTCTCCAACAACAAACTGCTCTCAGTTTCTGTTTTTGCTTTAAGACAGGGTTGCAAAGGTGTAACTGAAAGTTGTGCAGAAATCCATGCTGTAAACTAACTAGTTTTATCTCTAATAGTGCAGCAATGGTAGTAAGCCAGGTGTCTCATTTGGGGCTTTTCAGTACGGAACTGAGGGTGGTTGTATAAAAAAAAGCTTCATATCTGAGCTGAGTGTTGTTTGTCCTGCTGCTCTCACTCTAACTCTTTATCTCTTTGGTTTGGGGTTTTTTTGTTTGTTTGGTGTTTTTGTTTTTTTTTTTGTTTGTTTTTTTTTTTTTTTTTTTTTTTGCTATTGCTGGCAATGAGGCTTTAAGTGTTTGTATTGTACGCTGAAACCAGGATGTTAGCCTTGATAGTCCAAAATCTAAGTGGAATTCAATCTTTACAAATGGAACCCTGCATGACAAATGATTGATTTGTTTATTGGCTTATTTGTTTATTGTGGCTTGGGAGATGCAGAAAAATTTGACAAATTCAGTTGAAGGAGTTGATTATCAGACACACCTAGGTTAGGAAAAGTTGTGAGAAAAAGTTAAGGATAATGGCATGGTTAGAAGTATGGGAAACCTCAGGACAGGAATTCTGAATTTGACATGGGAATTAAAAGATTTGGGAGGCATCCTTTTTTATTTGGCCTGTGTGAGGGAGGACTGGTGAGGAAAAAAAAGGACATGGGATGGGCTGTGTTGTAACCTTAGGTGGACTGCAGTGGTGGAATCAGGACATGTCAATAAGGCTGTGGGTATTTCTGAGAGACTGGGGCCTTTTGGAAGTGAGTGTGAGTGGAGAGGAGAAACTGAAGGATATCTGTAGTTTGGCAGTGAAGTGAAATGGAGACTGTTGGAACTGCTCTTCCCAGCTTTTAAAACTGATAATAGGTGAGCCTGGTATATTTTTCCTGGTTTTGGAAATAACTCAAATCCTTGAACTCTTAGCAGTTGCCTATTTAAAAGTTGTATATTAAGGGACTCCTTGTAGTAGAGTGATCATTTTGAGAATCGTTGATGGAGAAACAGTTTTAAAATAATAGATGTGAAATCCTTGTAACTTGCCTGAATAAAACACAAACCCTTGAGGTAAGGAGACAAGAAGTTTCTGGATGCCCAAATTTTTTCATGCCTTTACAGATACTTGGTTTATCATATCATCTTCAAGTTTCTTGGTCTTAATTGCCCTTATAGCACTCAGACTCATGCAGACATTTGCACTGCAATAGATGGATTATAAATCCATTGAATCAAAGTAATCATCATGGAGTACAGTAAACTTGGTGTGAAGTTTCTGTGAGCTGCATGTATATGCACCTTTTAATCCTTTCCATAATGAAAAGGCATTTTTGGCTTGATGAGATGTCGGAATGAAAAGTACTTGTGCATAAAAAGATGTGCTTAGATACATCTGCTATGGTAAATCCCTTTCAGCTGAAGTTCTGAATCTGCAAATTTTGACAGCTTTTTATTTAGTGGTACAGTTGTTAGCACAGGTACATATGGTAGCAATGCTTAGAAATACTACCCGTGAGTTCTTAAATATGTATAAAGCAAAGAAATCCTTTACCTTCATTTGGCATTTTTAAGATAAACCACAGTGGCTCTTGAAAATGTGATTTTAAATCTTCAACTACAAGCCTTTTTAAAAAATGATGGATTTTTTTTTTTCCTTCAGAAATACAACTTAGGACTCTGAATCAGGCAGTGCCTTTAGATGGAATATATATATGGATGCATATACTTTCTATATGCATCCATATTTCCCTTTTTATATTTAGCATAAATATATCTTTATATATATATATGCTGAATATATTTAGCATAAATATTAAGGGGCTGAACTTTTCAATCCCTGAATCTAAAGACTTGGTTAAAACAAATACAGCCAGCCAGACCAGATAAACCCAGGAAAACCTCAGGCTGAAGGAGAGTTAGTTACAAGGCTGGAAAACAAATTACTGCTTGCTTCACGTCATTCAAGTGTGCTGGCTTTTCCTTAGTCCTTCTTTCAAACCCTGTTCATTCTTCCCTCACAGTGATTCCCCAGCTTGAGACAATCTGCATTTTCTGTATTGGGATTTTTCCTCAGAGTCCCTGAGAAAATATCTTCACTCGGTCACCTTTTGATGCTTGACTGTGGTTCTGCTTTCTGAAGCTGTCAAGAACACTGTCAGTCTTAGCTGCCCTGTAGCTTCCCTACTTGCCATCTGTCCCCATCTATCACACGTGTGCTTCTTTACTATATTTTTAATGGCTGAGTGCTCAGTGTTTAGGGAAGACATCTCCTTTCTTTACCATCTCATTCCTGCTGCTTTAGTCTTTGCCACATGGTATTTTATGAATTGCAGGGAATTTTATGGTGTACTGTAAACTGTAACCTCATGATATAGTGAAAACATCAAATTCTGTCAAGGATGAACATGAATTTGTATTGTTTTGGCATAATATTAAGTGTGAGTTTGCCATGCTTCTGTTTTCCTGTGTGCTTGCCACAGAGGCTTGTCCTCGACCATTTATGTGAGTTACACTCAGGAAAATACTGTTTGTTTACTCTCAGTATTCCCCCAATGACTTCACATTCTTTACAGCTGTTAAGTGACCTCTTCTTTTCCTTTGTAACTTTGATAAGAGCAATAGAGATGGTATTTTATTCCAATTGTGCCAGTTCCTATTCCTTTGCTCTCCTTATGTTGTTCCTGTACGTATGTGTGGATATATTTTAGAGAGAAGAGGTAAGAAGTGTATTGTGGAGAAGAACTTGTTACAAAAAAATGTCCTTAATATTTTGGAAGGGCATAGGAAGAAATTTTAAGCTAATGACACCTCATTCAGTTTTTTTTCTGTTGAAAATAGGTCAAGAGTGATTTTGGCCCTATTAAAATCAGAGTTGATTATTATTTTCTTATTTGACAGTGACTGGCTACTGAGTGCAGAGAAGGGAGTGGGGAGAAAGGGCCAAGGTACTTTTCAAGTCCCACTCTCTAGACACAGGATTTAATAGTATTGTTCAAATACTGTTTGGTACTGTGTGCCTCTCAGGCTGAAGTGCCTGTGGGAAGAGCAGCAAAGGAGGGGCAGATGGAAAAGCAGCTCCAGAGCTGCAGTGATAGTACAGGGCTTCCTAGGAACTCAGGTGAGGAAACCCTTGTTTTATTTACTTTTCTCCACTGCAGTATGTACCACCATCATTAATGACTGCTTTGGATGTAAATAATAATGGCATAATGACACTATAAAACTTTTTTATTTGACATTAATAGAAGCAAATTTTGTAGCTGCAGCTGATGGTACGAATGTCTAATGCTCCTTCAACAACTGCTTTTCTGTTAAATTTCTTGAGGAATTGATAAAATGTGCAATTAACTGATAAGCTTAGTGGATGTAAACTTAATTACATCATACTCTACTTATGCAGAACCTGCATGCAGGTTTACATCCCACTTAATTGTGGGACTTGAGACTTCATTTTGTTTAAGCTTGAGAATGATTCTCTTATTGCAGATCAGCCTTACTATAGGATATTTGATGTTCATTTTTGAAGACCCACCTAGGCATATCATCTTGCAAAGAGGACTGCAATTACCAGCATATTTGAGAATAACTATCTTAACACATTTGCTTGCTGTTCAGAGACTCGTTTTTCAGTGCTGACAAGTTGAGAAAAACAAAAATTCTGATTTATATGGATTTGAGAGCCTTTTATGTTTATAGACATGGGTAAATGAAACTCTGAAGTTCATCTGTTCTAATTTAGGAAATGCTAAATGTGTCTTTTTGTTATTGCCTAGCCTGTAGGCAAACTGTTCCCCCAGCGCACACAGAGTTTTATTTACAATTGCATAAGTGTCCCTGGTGCCTGCTTTGGCAATTCAGTCACATATGTTGGGCAGTCCTATCAAATAATATATCCTGCATTTGCATCTTCTGGCTCTTGGATGAAAGGGAAGGAGAAAAATGTTTCCTTAAAAGAGAGTGGTTTATTGCTTTGTTTGTTTTTATTTTAGATAGTTCTTACAGTAGCAGAGAATACTCATGTCCATAGTTGCATAAGATTTAAAGTCACGATGTCAGCAGCATCCTTGTTTCAGAAGATGGAATGAATGCTTACCTAGAGCTTCCCATGTTCCTGTGCTGCCTTTGAGAAATAGTAATAAATAGGGAGGTCAGCTCACTGAGCAGTCTTAAATGGGTTATTGCTTGTTTCCACTGATCTCAGTATTTCAGACTGCTTGACTCAAATGCTTCATCTGGAACCAGTCCCATTAACTAAACTTACAATTTGAGCTACAAAGATTCAGAGGCCACCCTGAGATCTCCACAAGTGATGCCAGTGGAAGAAAACTTTTCTCAAATAAAGAAATGTGGGGGTTTCCTTAATACAATATGAGGTATACTCCTCCCTTTCTCGTAGAAATCTTCATCAAGTGATCCAGAAATAATTTGTCAGCTAATCAAAATGACTTTCTTACTTTTAAGAAAAGATCTGTTTGTCCTCCCTTCTTAAAAATTCAGCTAACTAGTTCAGAGATATCACACAACCACAGACTTCAGATTATTTGATAACTCTTTCAGAACTTCATCCTTGCAAGTAGGATCTGAAATTATCAGGTATTTTGATATTTACAGTTTTTGAGGCAGTGTTATCTCTCATTTAAGATGTTTTGTTGAGTTGCTAAGCGGCAACTGGCACTGTTAGACTGCTTTCAGCATTTCATAAAATAGGTAGTAGCTCAGATTTCTCTGACTTTCAGGTGATATTAACAGCAAGATAATCTTTAACAAATAAGAGTGTGGCATATGAGGGACTTTTGGCCTCAATGCCACTGTTTAAAATCTGTTAAAATTCTGCCTTATCTGAAATTGTGAGTCCTTCAATCTACCCAGAATGACCTTTTTTTTGTAATATTGGCACCAAATCTTCTGCCCTCCCCAATACAGTAATTTCTATAAGTGACAAACATGGTGAACAGTAAGGGAGCTTAGTCCATCTTTTATTTGCATTGGAAAGCAAGGATAATGGTATTTTGTTTGAGTGCTACAGATTTCAGATAATTTTTTAAAATATTTTCTGTAATACTCCGGGTTAATTTTTTTTTCAATCTGATAATTGTAAAACATGGAACAGCATTCTGCTAGAATGGCATAGCTGGAAGTCCACATGAAGTGGTGTATCCTTCTACAAATTTTTTTTTTATTTGGATCAGTAATTATTCAGAGGAAGGTTTGCAACTACTATTCAAAGGTCTAGTTGATTTATAATAGCAGTAATTATTTTCTTCTTGTAGATAATTGTATAAAATGTGTTTGATCTATTTTTTAAACTATCTGTCAGATCACTTTCTTCTGGTGTCTGTGGCTGGGCATTATTTATGGAATACAGGAGGAAATAAATCACTGTTGAGCTACTAGCTAATGAGATAGCTTTTCTGAAATTTTAAGGATTATAAAAAGCAAAATATTGAACAGTAGTTTGTTGCTTTTTTTAAATGCAGGATGAACTAATGTTCATGCTAATGTACTCTTTTGACCACAAAGAATAGCATTATGATTTCAAGAGCAACAATTTTCAGTACAAATGTTTATGGAAATGAATAAACATCTTCAGATTTGCATTAAAGGTCAGGAAGATTATTTTGTTGAAGCTAAGAAGTGAGAGTGAATAGTTATTGCCCTTAAAATCAGTACTGATTTTCACAGTTGCTGTCATGTTTAGCCTTTTGAAAAATGACTTATTTGTCATTGTTTTGCATTACTAAGGCAGCCAGCTTTAAAATGTATGTGTGCCTCGACGACTGTGAGCAGAAATGATGCTTTGAATGCGTAGGTTTTAAAGAAGTGTTGTTTATTTTGTATGTGGGATGAGTCAGGTGTACTTGCTCACTGATAATGGCCTGTTACACGTAACTTTTTTATCAGTATAAAGGCAGTTGAGGGATTGAGAGGGTACAGCAGAATGTACTTCAGGGGCAAACAGAGTCCATCACCTAAGAGAATAAACCAAGTAATGAAAGCACCAGGCAAGGAAGAAAACCTGGCTGTATGAGATCAAAACCAAATAGCTTGAAGAATTAAGTGACTGGAATTGCAAACTTTTTCAAACTAACATTCTTTTCAAGTGACTAGAAGTTGTGGGTTCAAGGAGGGACTCTGTTTTCAGAGGTGAAGGCAGGCCTTGCCTGGATAAATATTGTGGAGAGGTTTTTTGTTTAAGATATTCCACTGGTCCACTAGCTGGTAGTTCTGGTTCCCTTTGGGTACAGTAAACACTTAGAACTGGTTGGTGGGTGAGATGAAGATGCAGATTTGTCTACTCCTGCTGTATTTCCAAGAAAAAACTGGAGACTGAGGAAGAGGGGATGTTACCTTAGGATGCCTGAAACAGAACTGGTTGCCTGCATTTAAACAACTGTATTTTATTTGACCCTGAATGTCTTCTAAGAACCACTGTGTTGAGTAAAAATGACTTTGCATGCCCAGTTACACTTTTCAAGTGGTCTTAAATATTAATAGTAGTATATATATAGGCAGAGAAATGATTGTTCTTCTAGTCTCTCCTCAGACGTTGAACTTGGTGGATTTTCTAGGACTGTATTAATTTATATTTGTACAAGGTGTATATTACTGATGCCTCATGAGTTCAAGGTCACATTATACATCCAAGAAGTGTGATTTAACTACAGACATTGAATTCAGAATTCCACGTCTTTTGTGGCATCTATAGTAATTTCTTTTTTTTTTATATATCTTTGATGTATTTTGGAAAAGTTGAAATATGGTCTGAAGGAAAGAAACTGTCTAAGAAGCAGCATTGTGTGTTTCAACATTTTGAAATCAGTTTCTCTGTTTATACTCTGATTGCCTTACCAGTGGAGGCTGCATCTGTCTCTGTGGAGAAACACAGGCACAGTGAGTTTAGTTTTGTACACATCTGTAAGTACATAAATGTTCCTCAGGCAAAGTGCTTGTTTTCCTTTAATGCTGGATCATTACAGTAGTGTGAATGTTTGCATATGCAAATTAATTGAAGCCTAATGCATTTAAACAGGAGCTCTTAATAAAACTCTGTTTTTTATAGTTAACTTCTAAGGATTTTTTTTAATGAAAGATTTAAGTGTTGATAAATGTAAAGTGAAATAATACAATGATCAGTATTTTTATGTCTTCTACCTGCTTGAATAGTAATGAATTTTATGAGATGGTACAAGATGGTTCTAAATTCATTGTTAATCTGCTTTGATGATAGAAAGACAGCAGTGCTAATTATAAACGCTTTTTAAATTGACATCATGCTTAAGAAATACCATAATTGAGGTGGTATGTTTTTAATTTAACCCTGTTTTCCTTTGTGCATGGGTAGCATGATACAATCTCTGGTTGCATAATCACATGTATATTTCTCTCCACTCCCTTGACACCCCTCCCACCCCCAATCCTGTCTCATGCAGTGAAAAGGATAGATGATCCTCACTTCATAAGACATTAATCAATATTTTATCTTAGCCTGGGTGTTCATTTAGAGTCCCAGGCTCTGTTTATTAGATGCTATTAATTTCTGTGTGGATTTTTCTGTGGCTCTCATTGCCACAATGTTTGTGCACCTCACAAAAAAATTCAATGCCCTATTAAGGTCTAGAGATGATCTTGCAAGTGTAAGAATATGGAATAGCAGAACCATGAAATGTTTTGGGTTAGAATGGATTTTGAGAGATGACCTAGTCTGACTCCCTTCCATGGACAGGGTCACCTTCTCCTAGATGAGGTTGCTCAAAGCCCCATCCAACCTGACCGTGAATGTTTGAAGGTTTGGACCTTCCACCTCTCTGGACAGCCTGTTCCGTTGTGATGCCTGTGATGGCTCACCACCCTTGTTACTTCAAATCCACTCTACATCTACCCTCTTGTAGTTACAACTGTTACCTCTTGTTCTGTTGCTACATCACTACTGCTGGTAAAATAGTGGAATTGGATCCCAATATTGCCAGATGGAGTTGGATCCCAATATTGCCGGATGGAATGTGCCTGGGCTCGTCCGACCCTTGCTGCTTGACCAGGGGCAGCAGCTGTGGTGGCTTCACCTCAGAGACACCTTTGGCTGGCTGGATGCTGCAGCTGGCACTTGGGACAAGTCCAGGCATGCAGGAGCTCAGGTTTACCTCTGGTGGAAAGGCTTTAGGCGAGGTGAAGGAAAAAGGAGTCGGGTTCTGCTGGAGGGTTTCGATCCAGAGCTTTATTCCTGGCACACAGGCCCTTGAATGCAGCAACAGCTCCAACAGCACCACAGACTGCATGGTTCCGTGTCTTCTAACCCCAGGGAGAGGGGGAGGGAAGGGGTAGGGGTCCCACCAACCAGGTTAAGGTGGGGGGAAGTCTCAGGGGACAAATGACACCTGGATGGCCCAATGTCCCCAGGGCTGAGAAGCATCTTTTGAACTTTGCCAATCACACAACGCCCTTGCTGGAATGCCCAGATAACAGACAGCTCTCAGCAAGGGGGCAAGGGAGAGGTTGTTGGCACACTTGGGGAAGGAACTGAGATAGCTGAAACAGGCTATTACATTGCACTGCAACAGTAAAAAGGGTCTCTCCATCTTTATTTTAAGTCCCTGTTGAAGTTTGAAAGCCTGCAATAAGGTCTCCCTGGGGCATGCTCTTCTCTAGGCTGAGCAACCCTGGTTCTCCCAGCCTTTCCTGACAGAAGAGGTCCTCCAGCCCTCTGGTCACTTTGGTGGCTCTCCTCTAGAGTCACTCCACCAGGTCCATGTCCTTTTGTTGAGAGCCCCAAAGCATGGGGCTACTGGATGCAGTTCCCAGGTGGGGTCTCAAAAGGAGAAGAATCACTTCCCCAGCCTGGTTCTTTGGACAGGTTCTTTTTATGCAGGCCAAGAGAAAAGTGCCTTTCTGGGCTGCAAGCACACAGTGCTGGCTCTTGTCCAGCTTCTCATCTACCAGTATCCCCAAGTCCTTCTCTGCTGGGCTGCTTACAATCCAATTGGAAGGTTAAAAGGAAAAGATCCTGTGTTTTAGTATTTGACCCCTTACTTTGCAGCTTCTGGCTTAGGTTGGCATAGGAAAGTGTTTTATTACCCACTTGGAGAACTGCCAAACAGAAGACTGCAGCATCTGTCTTTTTAAGATGCTGTTTCTGATTGCCTCTGTAGTTGGAGATCCACAGGAGAAGATGTAGTCTTTTACTCCAATTAAATCACAGACAGATTAAAAGAAGAAAAGGTGGGTAAGGAAAAGAACTTTGGAGCAGGAAGGCAAGAGAAATAAAAAGCGCCACATTCCACTTTGAGGAACTCTGGCCGAGTTCCACAGATTTATTCCTAGGGTGTATCTTTCCCAATCAATGAATAGGGAAAGGATTCTTTGAAAATTATAGATGTTCCTAAAGTATGGGTGCACTCAGATTTAGGGGTGTACAAGAAAACTTATTGGCAGAAATAAAATCTTAAAAACCTTTATAAAGTTTCTCAGTAACTTTTTATATTTAAGCCAACTTCCTTTGTCCAGATTCTGTCGCTAGTCAGAGCACTTCTTCCAGCAGCCAGCTGGAAGAGAGTTGTGAGCACAGTATGTGGGTGTGAGCACAATATGTGGATGTTCTTTGGCATCTTTAAGTCTGGAAGATGTAATTACAATAGAAAGGATGTGAAGAGGAATTATATGATGGCATTCCCCTCTCCTATCAGTAGGGTGAGAAACCTTTGACAGATAGGTGCAGTTGACTGTGTGTTTCTCTGTTCCTCTGGTAGTGGGTGGTGCTGATGACAGCTCTGCAGGGGGTGCTATGTGACATCCATCGAAAAAAAAACACCCAAACCCCTCTTAAGCCAGAGTATACTCATGGGTACTTTGTTTCAATACATCTTTTCTATAATTGAAATTTAAAGATGCTGCTGAATTCCAGATGCCTTAAGGGACAGTTCATATCTATCAGCTCTGATTTTTTCAGACTTTATCATGTTTGCATGAGTTCTCATAGGCAAATTCCTGACATCCAAGTGATCTTCTATGAAAGGTCTCCTTTAATATCTTAAAGATTTCAAGTGTTTAATTACAAGCAGAGTTTATTAAATTAAATCTTCTCTTGGAATAATACCCAAGTGATTTCAGAGCAAGTTTTCCCTTATACATCTACGTTTCATTTTGTTTATCTATTGTTGTTCTTCAGAATATCTCCTAAGCTTTATACAGACAATAAACAAGATAAGTTTTAGCTATATTGGCAAAAGCTTGACAAAACTTACTAGCAAATGATAATAGAGTATGATAGGGGTCATTTAGCCATACTCATACTCATTTGTCCTCTCATAATAAAATACTGAAAGAAATTCAGTGGTTTGAAGAAGCTTATCTTTGAACTCTTTCAGTCCAAATTATTACCACCTGGAGTGACAAGAGGTTCCAATCAATGCTTCATTTTCAAATCAGAAGTGGGAACTTCCTGTTCTAGACTTTACTTATTGTACACTCCTTGCCAGGCTTTATTGTATATTATTAAAAATGCTGCTACTAACAAAGGAATGAAAGTAATCAATATTGGAATAAATGAGTAACCTTTGCAAATGGATGCTCTAGTAAATACCCAATCTGTATCTTGCATGAGAGACCTCTCATTATATTAGTGTATATTAGATTCCTGGTGATGGATTTAAGTCTAGTTGGGATGTTCTTCTCAAGGTAATGTTGGATCAAAGTAGGTTTTCTTCCAAAAATTGTTGGAAGTCATATGTTTGTGTGCTGTCAGCAGCTGAAGCAAGTTGTATATACAAGTTTACAGGATGTGTTTTGCCTTACC
Organism: Agelaius tricolor; assembly: GCF_023055355.1. Classification (NCBI taxonomy): domain Eukaryota; kingdom Metazoa; phylum Chordata; class Aves; order Passeriformes; family Icteridae; genus Agelaius; species Agelaius tricolor. The sequence continues at coordinate 36,434,465 of NW_027269267.1, read as the reverse complement.
TCATGCACAACTAAGAAATATGCAAAAGAGAAGTTGATAGCCTTAAGTGTTCTGTTAAACCTGTGTAACCATTTAGCCAGTTTAGCAATTGTAAATTAAATTTTGTGGTGGTTCTTTGCTTCTAAATACTAGGTTGTACCATTTTCTCTGGGTCAGACAGAGCTGAATATAATAAGCCTTTGACCTATTCAAAGGGCAATTACTATTTCAAAATTTTACTTATATTTTCAAAAGTTGTTCTGTTACCTCCCTTTTCTCCATGGTGTGGTACATAGTAGTTAGTTCTCTTGCCACTCTTCATGTTTTAGCCCCTTGTTGCCTGTTGTGCTGCAGAGGTAATAAGAGTATGCTGTTTGAAGGAGTGAAGAAAATTGCAAAAATCATTATGCTCTCCACAGCCTCTCCCAAGCTGATATGGTATGTCTCTTTTGAGGGCTTTGCTGTGCTTGAAGAATAATATATTGTCATATATAATGAATAGAAAATCTTCATCTCTTGGCTCTTTTGCATTTTAAAGAGTTATGTTGTATTTCTTAGTTTTATATTTCACCAACAAGAGTGTTTTCTTTTTGGCAGTTTTCAAGAGGTTCTTGTCTTTGATTAGAAGTTGTGTGAATAACAGCATACAGTTTATTTCTTGTCTGATGGAAATGTTGTTAGTAATCACTTACAACATTGTTATCTTGTATTTGTAACTTTTTATTATTCCTGTGAGAATATTGCAATTATTATGGAAAGGCTTATTCAGAGATAAAAACATTTTCAAATTTGTATTGCAGAAAATACTTTCAGTGTTATCACAACACTTCAAGTTGTGTGTGTTCCACAAGTACATCTGACAGAGCACTAAGCCTTAGCTTCTTGAAAACAAATTCTCCAGCTGTAAATTTCGCTGGAGTTTGCATGGAGACTTCAGTGAGGCTTACCAAGATGGAAATACCTCTTTCACTGTTCTTAGTATGTTTTCTGAGGCTTAAAAAAATTCATTGGTATTGTGAGGAAAAAAAAAGGGAGTAAATTATTTACCTTAGGCATTGCTCATTTTGAAAACAGCCTCTTGAAACACAGCTAGACAAAGTCACAGAAAGAAAATTCATCCAGAGCCATTCAAAGGTGCCAGAAGTACTTAAGGCACTTGTCTGGCAGAATCATTGAATGCTGAGTTTTCAGGGAAGGCATTTTTATCCACAACCCACATTTGCCTTGTTTTCTACACACCTGTGTAGCCCAAGCTGTGTCTCCAATTGTTCAGTCTCCAGTAAGACCACCAATTCTTATCATTATAGTTATTTTTAAAATTTAAATTAAATTGAATTTAAACACATAAAGCTATTTAAGAGGCACTTTCTTTACATAAAATTCATGGGAAAGCAATTTGACAAAATAATCTTCTGGTATGCCTATTGCCTTTAGTACATTTTAGACTACTTTGTTATAAATTAAAATGAAAATGGGAGATTATTGTATTAGCACCCAGTTTTGTATCAATATTGAAGTCCATTTCTGTTGGAATTGACATTACTGAACAGAATAGTTTTTTTTAAATAATCTTGGTGGGAGGTGAATTGACTCAGAGGGCAATAAAGTGGGAACAGTTTAATATTAAAAAAATGCTTTTGGAATTAAAGCTTAGAAGGTATGCCAAATGTTCTGTCTGTTTTATCTGCTTTATGTAGCTGTTGTATTTCTGTCACTTAGGTAGCCTGCTGAAGGCTGAAACAAAATTGGAGCAAGTGCGTTTTTTTTAAATGCTTTTGATTCAGTGTAATATTAATCAAAATGACTTGGCAACTCTTTAGATGTTACCAGTACAAAAAGCAGATTCTGTTTGCCAGTGTTGTGAATGGTTGGTCAGTGCCTTTTCTTACACTTTAAAGCATATAAGTAATTGAAATTATTATACAGAATTGGTCCTTCTGTGAATTTATTGTTAAAATGTTAGGCGCACTTTAAAGTTATTGGTGTACATTGTAATAATGGAGAAAGAAAGTTACAAAAGAACCTTCACATTGATCTATACTCTCTCTTTTCCTTTAAAGTTTTGACTTTTATTTTGGATATATGAATGTTTAATATTCATAACATGCATAAACATGTGAATGTGTTCTGCAATTCTGTCTGCTCTACAGTGTGGTTTTCTTATGTTTCTTCATTCTGTAGTTTGATTTTTGAGACCTTATTGTGTGTGTTTCATTGTATCACAGAATGATCTTGGGCTCTGAGCAACCCCATCTAGGGGAAGATATCCCTGTTTGTGGTAGGAAAGGTGGATTAGCTGATCCTCAAGGATCCCTCCCAACCCAAACCATTCAGTGATTTTTGTGGTCTAGGTTGGGAGGCTTGTCTTTACATCATCAGTGCAAGAGGTCCCAGCCAGGAATCTTCTTGTTACAAGTTTAGATTTTATTGTATTTCTTTAGAGTAACCTACTATAAATCCATTCCTTTGTGTTCAGGTCTACCTCTGAACCTTTTTGGTGTGCAGTGAATGATTTTTATAACATTCACATATGTATAAATTCCATGGGGATTTTTCATATCTAGTCATGTGTGATACATTTGCTTATTTGTGTGAATGTACTGGCCTGTGTGCTTCTGTGTCGAGTTCAGTATTATATCTTCAAAAATTTTACAAAATGGTAAGAAAGTGGGAAAAATTGCCCCTTAAAACATAATAAAACAACCCCCCAAATGAACCAAAACCTTTCTTCTACCTTATTGATAAAAAATAAAAATGTTTAACCTTCAAGACTAATAAAGTATTTTTTGCATGTGAATTACAGCATTGCTTTCTTAAGGCACAGTAGTAAAAAAGTACATTTTAGAATACTGAAGATTTGTTTGAATCATATAGTAAGAATTCCTTGTGTATAGCAGAACTGTAAAGCTTATTCTTTGTGATAAAATGGTTTAATATCTGCTCTGAATCTGCCATGTGTTGCTTCTGAAAAAAACTATGTGCCATTTAAAAGTTTCTAGTTGGAAGATTATTGAAATGTGGCAGGCTTTTATTTGAAGGATATTATAAATTAATGTTATGTATAAGCATATGGAGAGTAAGATTAATCAAAGCTCTTCATGCCCACAGCAATTTATTATAGTAGTCAACATCTCTCAAACTGTTGTCTAATTAATACTTTATTTCTACAAGGTGTTAATTCAGATCCTTGAAATGTTAAGGATTCTGTTAGAGGAGTCTTTGGGAAGATCTCATTAAGTGGCCTGTTCTGTAATAAAATACCCATCACAGGAGAAGCTTTTCTGGTTTTATCCTGCAGTTTCTTCATATATTGATTGGTGTGCTCAGTCAAATATAACATAGCATAAATTCAAGGCACTGGTAAATGTGGAAAGGAAAAGCTGATGGTCCACACCCCTTAGTCCCACAGCTATGGGGAAACAACCCACTTCATGGCAATAAGGAGAGTTTGATGGTGCCTGGGACCAATATAGCTGTTTCTGGAAATGTGGTCTTGCAAAAGAAAGGTATTTTCCTTTGTTTCTAAAATGTCTAAAATGAAGGAAACTGATAAAGGGGTTATTATGGGACTAAGTACGTGGTACAGGATGTCTCCCTATTTTAATCTCTAAAAAGTTTATGTGCTGTGATTAAGCACATTCTGTCTTTCCTGTCTTCAAGGAGAACTTGTGGGCATTCACATGGATGTTAGTCCTGTGAGCTACTTGAAAATGGGTATTAAAGTGCAGCTGAAGACTTCCAGCCAGGATTAACTGGCACTTCCTAAGAAAAAGTCATTTCTCTCTTGTCTCAGTTACTGTGCTAGTGGTTGTTTCTCCTTGCCCAGCCTTCCTCAACCCCAAAGCTCATGTGGCTGTAAATTGAATTGTTTTGGAAATCTGTCTCAATTAAAATTAGCTATATTTACGTTTGTGCAGCTGCATGTAAGGGAAGGAAGGCAGCTTGAGGATACAACTGGGGCTAGGAGAGCTGGGGCTGTTGATTCTTCTGCCAGCTTGATTAGGGCTGTGGGTTACAATCAATCAGTTGAAGAAATCAAGGGTTACAATCAAGCAGCTGTAGAAATATCACACACAGTTGCAGCTTTAGTTCATGCTCAGATCATATTTGATGTGAAATTTTGCCTCTTTTGTGGTTCACCATTTGCTGTCACAATCTGCAGTTAGGATTCACCAGTTTTCACAGGTGATGTTTTCCAGCAGGGCAGAAGTATGCATGTGGAAACACCAGGCATACAGTCCTAAGGAGTCAAAAAGCATTAGGGGAATCACACATCCTTGAAAATTTTTGGTTAATCTTTTCCTTCACCAGGAGGAAACAGACTCAACAAACCAATGGGGAAAAAAGAAAAGTTTGCCCTCTTTTAACCCAGAGAATATCAAGGCTGTATTGGCTTTGGAGCATTAAGTTTAATAGGTGGCAGTATAAATCAACTTTGGAACCAGAAAAAAGTTGAATTTAGTTAATACCCAAAGATTTTTTGCCTTTTCTTCTTTGTTGTTGTGTGGGATTTTTCCCCTACTTTTTTCCCCATGTCCTCTTTTTTTCTTTGTGGTTGTGATTTGCAGAGCATATTCCCTGATTTTCTGGGCTCCTGTTATGCCATTCTTACTGGTTTTTTTTTCTCCTGTTGTTCTGTGTCATGTTCCTACCTCACTCTTGTTTCTTGTTTTAGTTCAGTTGCTTCCTTGCTCCTTCTGTTTCCATGTATCTCCCACCCACCCAAGCATCAATCCCACCATCCCGTCATAGGATTTGAAAAGCCTACCAGACTGCAGGCTGGTAGCTGATATTTGAAATAGAAAGCCATGCTGTCTAGAGGCAGTGCCTGAGCGAGACACCAAAAAAGAACCCCAGTTTTGTTCTCATAGCCATCAGAAAAGGGAAGATCCTGTGGACTTTGGGACTCTCCTGAGTAATAAAATGGTCTGATGGAATAGATGCTTTTAAGTAATACATTTCTTATAAGCAAGAATTTTTTTTTTTGTTGGCTCTCCCTACAATGTTGGATAACATATTGTATTCGTGACACATTCATCCCCTCAGTGTTCCTGCCTGGGCTCCTGTTAGTGAATACATTTTGTCCTCTTCATCAGCTGTTCTGGACAACTTGAGGTTCTCTGTGGGCTTCATTTCTGCCAGCTGAGCTCTGAAGATGGCAGATGCTTCTCAGCTGTACAGATGCTGCTGCTATTATGGTGTTCATTCTTTATATTTCAAGATTGCTACCTCACAGAAAAAGCAGCTATTCCCAGGATGCATATGAAGCAGTTGGGTGTGCCAAGCATTAACCTGATGTGCTGGGTTGCCCTCCTGGGGGGGACACAAGCGCCTGAGTGGGGCCAAGTCCAGTAAGTGGCCAATCTTCTGGGTGGGGCCATGGGCTGGCAAGAAGGGAAGTGGGCTCAGGTTGACAAGATGGGGAAGCAGAAGTTGAGAGGCCTCTAGGGCAGCTGTGTGGTTCCAGCCTTGAAGCTGCCTGCTGGAGGGTTCACCTTGTCCACTGGGATGCTGGGGTGCCTCCCTATGGGCAACTAACAGGAGGCCTTGACAGCCAGGGAAGCATATGAAAGGGTGTGTCTGGGGAGTAGGAATCTTAGGGTTTGGGGATTTTTTTTATCCCCATGGATGGTAAAATTGGGCTGGGATGTCTCATTCAGTGTTGGAGTCTCTGTGCTTTTGGAGATGTTCACGAGTGGACACTGCCTGGTGCCATCTGATCAGACCGGCTTTGGGCAGGTGTTTGGACACAGGAGACCTCCAGAGTCCTGTCCAACCAAAATTATTTTCTGATTTGGTGATGCGCAAAGCAGACTTGCTGAATAACTTAAAGTTTTAGTGGCCTTTTTTCTAATTTGAAGCTTTCTAGTATCTCATATGCAGCTTGGTTTATTGATGTTTGCAAATTGTCATTGTTGGCAAGATGCACGCTAGCATGGAGAAAAGCATACAGAAAAAATAAGAGTTGCCATGCGGGGTGAAATTCTCTGGTCTGTCTAGATGTCTTGATTACCAAGTCTTTAAAAGAAAGAAAACCCAAACCACCAAGCAGCAAAGACAGGAAAATAAAACAAATCCCAAAGGATTCTGTAGGATCAGTGTGCAATAATATTATGCTCTCTCTCTTCCTCAACTCTTTTGCCAGAAGCAATTGGGCATCTCTCTTTCATTAATTGGTACAAGTCCATTAATATCAGTCCCTTCTGCGTTTTGGTGTAGATGAACTCGGGCAATGATTGCTGAAGACTTAAAAGATTTGCGGAATGTAATGTGTTTTTACATGCCACTTATTTTGTTGACTTTTTATTGGCTTATTTTACTGGCTGCCCTCTTCAGCATGGAGGATAGATGAGATGTACACAGACATGCCACAGAGACTTACAATTCTTTATTAACATAAAAGCAAACAACAACAGTCTATTATTTATCTTTTTTGGAAACCAATCTAATTCCTGTAACTCTCTCTCTATTAGATCTTCTATGTGGCATTTAACTTCACTCTGATGCCAGGATTTTAGAGTTTTGCACTATGTAGTATTAGAAAGGAGGCCAAACTGATGAATTACATAATTATATATATGTATATATATATATTTACCATTTTCTCCAGTCCCTTATTTTTGTTTACCTAGATCAGGTTTTTTCTAAACATCAATTTCAGTTTCATTGAACCATTCATATAGCAACTGAAGATGCTCTCCTTATTTGAGAACTGTGAATTTATAGTCTTTAATAGGCAATAAAAAGCTTAAATTTTCACTCCAAGAAGCCTTCAGTACTGTCAGAAATAATTAAGGAATAGGAATGTCTTGCCCATTTGAATGTCATTTGTCTTGATAATTGTTTTCAGGAGATACTTAAGATTAATATGAATGCTGATATAGTGTGCATATACTTCTATATTCATAATTTATTTCTGGGCAGTGATTCTCCTAAATATGTTGCCATGTGTTTATTGTTGGCTTTCATTCTATGCCCTGTCTATAGCATAAGCAATCCAAACTCAGGAAAGAGGAAGAATGAAATTTATAGCAAAAAAGAGGTTGAATTCTTTAATAATGAAAGTTTTATATCATAAAGCGTGACAGTTCTGAAGTAGTTTGAGTTTTAATTCAATGTAGTTACTACTTGGAATCTAGAGTCTCTCCTCTCCCACATGGATAACTCATTGCTTTCTAGATATGCTAATCACTGTAGGGGGTGGTAGGGAGGATGGAAAGTGGCAGGAACAAGTTGGTGCATCTAAATGTGGCAGTAAGAAAGCACAGACTTCTTTTATCATAGTAACTCTAGACTTTTTGTTCAGCAGTCGTGAACATTCATTTCTTGAATTTTGTTTAGGGATTTTGCTTGTCTTAAGTAGGACTTGGAGTTCCAAAAATAGAATACAGTGTTTGTTTCAAAAAAAGAACAAAAATAGTAAATCCAACCGCTATGGGCCATGATGTAAGATAATGCTAATGGCTTATTCTAGACACTGGGTTCCACTTCCCCCCCCCCCCCCCCCCCGCCTTTACTTTTAGGATGTCTGGAAATGTTCTTCATCCTGATCCAGATCCTGGAAGAGTAAGGCAAAGTATTTTTCAGGTATTCTTTAAACTTAATTTGCAACCAGATGACAAAAATGAGCCAGCAAGGGATGTAATATTGCCACTTAGTTGATCAAAAGGCTTTCAACTGATGCAAGTAAAATAACATTTAGATTTTTTTCATGATGTTGGAAAATACCTGCACATGGTTTGATTTTCCTAGAAAGTTGTTTGTATGTTACCTAGCATTTGGAGTTATTCTACTAATCTGAAAGTATAATTTATTTAATTGCATGCCCATCAGATCCTGTATGTGTGCCTGAAAGTGCTTTTCAACAAATTAGGCTTTAATTGTATTTCTCAGATAGCAGTCAAAGTAACAGATCTTGTCTTTACATCCATATTGGAACCTAATAAGGATTTATTAAATTGAGAAGCTTCTGTAAAATTACTTTATCTTATTAATTGTTCTGTGCACTTAGATGTGAAATATATGCAGTGCTCATCAGAACTAAATGGTGGTGTGAACCGAAATAGAAATATGTTAAGATATAAAACTGTACATATGCTTTTTATTAGTGAATGAAACCAAGCCTTCATTTGTTTACCTTGTAGAAAAAGATAACAAATGGAGAGGTGCATTTCTATCCATCTTATTAGGGTATGTCATGTATCATTCCTCCCACATAAACCTGTCTTCTCTTTTTTTGCCTCATTTTAAGCTGCATATGTTTTTTAAAAGATATTTAGACCTCTCTTTTTATGTATTCATGCTTGGTAAAACTTTTACTTTTAAAAATCTGTTTTCCTGTATGAGGTCTGTAATGCTGCCTGCTAATAGTGCACTAGGATGTCTGAAGATTTTTCCTTTATTTATTGGGGAAATTTCCTTTACCTGATCTTTCAAAAGGCTCTTTGAAACTACATGGTGGTAATCCCATTATTTCTCATTGGAGACATGCTTTCATACTGCTGTATATGTGGGATCTATGTGTAGGTGTTGTCATGTCCACCTCAAAATGCTCGTTCTTCATGTGGAAGTGCATAAAGTTTTCTTGCCTCTTTAGCTCCCAGTCAGATTCTTAACTACAAAGGATCTGTGTAATCAGTGGAACCAGTTGAACAAAATAAAATGACAAAAATCTGCCTCTTATTCTGCAGAAGATGATGCTGGCAAAACTGGGTTACCACTTTGGGCATTTGTAGTTCCATGTGTCAGGCACTAGTGCAACTTGATAATTTTATTAGAGGGTGTGCTGCATTTTAAGCAGCAAGCTTTTAGCTTTGCAGAACAGATTGTATTTGGGTTAGTCTCTAACATAGGTTTTAATATATTTAAATGTAATTTTAGATTGGATAGCTAAAATTAATGTTATAAATCAATTTTAGGTAAGAATTTATTTCTTTTGGCTTTTTCCAAATTAGGCAGTACAGGCATTTTAATACAACATCAAGGATGCTGATGTAAACTGTAGGAAGAAATACCTGAGAAAAACCTAAGTTTGTTTTAGGAAGCAAATTAGCTTATCATGGAGTAGTGATGTTAGGTTTTTGCTTTACAACTGTCAAGGTGTATATGCAGGAAAGTACAAAATGCCTGTGATATGGGTCTGGGCAGTGTCTTTGGCTGCTGCTTTTGCAGCTCAAGGGAAGCATGACTGTTTCTGAATAAGCTTCGTGGTCTTCATCTTGTGCAGAGCATGAGCACAATAGAACAAAGAAAGGTTTCAGTTCAGTGGTTTGACTGTTGTAGGTAAAGTACTTGCAGGCAGTGAGCATAAGGGATAAAAGTTGGGGTGTCTCTACACTAGTGGAGAGATTTGGAGGTTTTTATGGCCCAACAATGCTGAGCTGAAAAAGTATTTGTTACATGGCTGATGTGTTAGAAGAGGAAAAAAAAATCTGCCTAGTTTTAGCATGGTTAATTTTTTTCTTTTATTTGCTCTTGGTACCTGAAAGAGAGCTCATTATTCTGCTTCAACTGCTACTCTATTGGGTTTGCATGGCCAGATTTTTGTGGTGGACCTGCTACAGGGGTGGCTTCTGTGAGAAGGTGCCAGAAACTTCTTTCATGTCCAACAGAGCCTATGACAGCCAGCTCCAGGACAGACTCTGCTGGCCAAGGCTGGGCCAGTAAGAAATTATAGTAATGCCTCTGTGATAACATATGTAAAAAGAAGGAAAAAAAACTGTGTAGTTGTAATTGCAGCCAGAGAGGAGCAGGGGAAAATATGTGAGAGGAGGAGCTCTGCAGGCACCAAGGTAAGTGCAGAAGGAGGCAGAGGGGATGTCCCAGGTACTGCAGCTGGGATTCCTCTGCAGCCCATGGTGAGGCAGCAGTGCCCCTGCAGCCCATGGAGGTCCATGGGGATGCAGAGATCCACCTGCAGGCCATGGAGGAGCACATGGAGCTGGTGTGTGCCTGAGAGGAGGCTGTGACCCGTGAGAGATCTGTGCTGGAGCAGGGTCCTGGCAGGGACATGAGAGCCCACGCTGGAGCAGGAGAGTGACTCTTCTCCCTGAGCAGCAGCAGAAACGGTGCCTGATGAACTGACCATGACCCCCATTCCCTGTCTCTCTGAACCACTGGAGGGAGGAAATAGAGCATGAGAAGGACAGAGGGATGGAGGAAAGGTGTTTCTTAAGCTTTATTTTACTTCTCATTATCCTGCTCTGATTTTGTTAGCAATAAATTCAGTTGACATCCCAAATTCATGTCTGTTTTGCCCATGACTATAATTGGTGAGTGATCCATCCCCATCCTTATCTCAACCCAGGAACTCTTCTCTATATTTGTGTTCCCTGTCCAGCTGTATGGGGGAGTGAGAGAGTGGCTTTGGTGAGTGCCTGGCATCTGGCCAGCATCAAACCACTGCAGCCAGTAATGGCTTTGGTGGCTTTAAGAGTTCTGAATCATTATTAGTACACTTAATGTTATTTACACTGATTTACTGTGTTAGTAGCTTTTCAAAGAACAGCTATGCCATTTAAACCTAAGCTATTAAGAGGTCTTCTTTCATATCATCAGTAGTGAGCATACTCCCTCCTTTTCCCTTTTGTGATTTTGTAAGTACTTTTCTGCATCGATACCAGTATCTACTTCGTTTGCCACTGTTGAATAGAAAAACTGTCTAGTTTTAGTAAAGTGGCCTTTATAAGAGCTTGTGCATAAATATTTTGATGGCTAATGGTTTTCAAGGAGATGAGAATGTTTTAAATTCACTGCTAGGAATGAGCTAATAGCTCTCTGCTCTTGGGAAGTTAATACTTTATTGATATTTTGTAAAGTTTTTAAAAGTGGTTTTATTGAACAATACTGAACAATGTAGCTTTTTGTCATTTAGTTGCAAAGCCTTAACGCCTCCCAAATATTAAGAGCTTGAATATTCATTTATTGTCATCAAAAGCTAATTTTTGTAAGACTGTATCAACTGATCTAGTGAAGTGTTCACTGGTTTTTGTTCCTTGTCTGTCCTACACAGTAAAACAGCTATATTCCCTTTAACAACTCCATGTACTTTACATTCTATTTACTTTCAAGTGCAGTATTAAGACATTGATAAATTTGGCTGTAAGACATCTGCTTGTCTTGTTTTTTCAGTTTGACCTAAGAATACTGGAAAACAATAAAAAATGCTGGAGTGGTTTTGAAAATGTGCTCATGCTCATGTATGTTCATGTTAACATTCACACACCAGTATGAAAATTGTCCTTGCCTCCTCTACAAGCACAAGAGGTTCTAGAAGAGGATATAACCACTATAGTCAGTGCCTGTTTGCAAATGCCGTATGGTTTTCTCGATGAAATGAATATAAAAGGAGCTGTTGTGCATGAAGTTTTTTCAATTGGCACCTCCACTTTGCCATCTGAGACTGGAGAGGCAAAGGTGTAGGGTGGTACACCATGTTCTAATGCTACATGCCACAAGATTGTCCTGTTGTTTGCCTGAACTTTGTAACATACAGCTGTCTAGAAGGGACCGTAGTCAAGAGAAAGGTGAAATCCAGAGTTAAGGGAGGGAGATAACAAGGCTGTATGATTGTGGATGTTTAAACTTGCTGCACAGCCAAATAAACACTCCAAACCAAAGACATTTCATAGGTTTATGCCCTCTGTTGTAACCTGGCTGAGGGACTGAGACAGATAGCTTTCCATGGCACACTTTGAAGGAGTCAGTCACACTTTGAAGGAATCCTAGAAGCGTGGGGCAGCGCAGAGGTCTTGTCAACACCTGACAATACTGCTGTGGATCATTCTTCTTGTGGCTGCTGCTATTAACCACAAGATGGTGCAGTGAAATGAATTGCAATTTTACTTATTCTTGCTTCCAAGTCAGTAGTACAAGAAGATTTAGCTATCTGTGGTGGGGAAAAAAATTCAGAAGAAAGTTTAGTCTTGAGGCAGTAATATACTATTTTAAAATATTTTTTTGAGTGGTGCTTAGTGCACAGATGCTTCTTTCATTGCAAAGCAATTCAACAGAATAGCAAAATTACTAAACTATATAGTGGATTATTTAAGCATTGGATGTTATTGGTGTTGAACTCTGTCCCTTTTATATGTGCAGTGTGTGTAAAGGAATATTTAAAATTAAACAGATTTAGTCATGATTAAGGTGTGATTTTGATACAGAAAGTTTTTTCTTCTAGATCTTTATGACCTTGGTAATTTTAACTTTTGTAGTGAAAAAATCCCAGGTATTTACTGCATATTTCCCTTATGATTTGCACTTTATTAGAAACTGATATATGCCAGTCTGAAGTCAAACCAGCTGATTCTGGGCCCAGCTGAGATTCAGGGGTACCCTCTTGCAGTACCAGCTGAGGACAAATGCATGGTAGTGCATGACCCCAGTGGTAATCTTGTCTTTGGTTGTTTTACTACTAGAATAATGTTAGGAAGTATCACTAGGACATTTTTTTCCCCTCCCTTTCACTCCTTGAAAATGCCCTAGCTAGGCTGTGATCAGAGCAAAGTATCAGAGCCCCCAGTGCTATTGATGTTTAAGGCACTGTTTTATCTCCTTTACAGATAGCCACAGAAGGCTGCATGCATTTTCTTTATTGGGCTCTGTGTCTCTCTTGGGCTTTCTCAGTGAAGACAGAGAAGTCCAGAGATGGCTATCAGCACCTCTATTTTTGCACAGTTCACAAGAGAGATTCTAACTCTGAGTTGGGTGGGTTGGTTTGGGGGAAAATACTCTTCATCTGAAGTTTTAGCCTACTGGTGTCTGCAAAGCTCATGGTAACCATGCCAATGAAATATCCTTGGCACTGAGCAGAGATTAAGCACTCCCTGTTCCCTCGTGCCAGACCACCACTGCAACACTGCAGACTGGCACTTGTCTGAATCAGAGCCAGGCAAAGGCGTGTGCCAGGTGACTGTGGAACCTGGTACTGATGGGGGCAGAAGTGAAGGTGCTTATCCTGAGAACAGTTAAAGAGATCTCTTCTTGTAAGGATGGTTGGTAGAGTTGGTGCAGTCTCCAGAGCAGCTCCTGCATGACATGCTCCTCTCAAGCTGTGTTTGCTAATAGCTAATATTAAATAATAAACTCGAGGTAGTTTGCTGGCCAGCTGAGTGCTGTGGTTCAGTGATAATCCTTTAATTCTCTGCATCAGCAGTGGAGTCTTAGCACTGGCAGAACCTGGTTCTGCCTTCTTGCAGGGAGCAACCCTACAACTATGATCAGTGCCTCTAAGAAAAGCTCAAAAAATATCTGTGATGCCTAGGAAATATAAGCTATCTCAAAGTACTTTTTTTTTTCCACAGAGATGTTGACAGGTAGAGTCACCTTTGTAAATGAGACTCTTGACTCTTGGAAATCTTTTTATCTATCATTATTAAACCAGCACTGTAGGTAACTGTATGAGGCACCCTCTGCAAAGCTTTGGGGCTGTTAACAAAGCTTCATCTGTTGTTTTTCTTTGTAGTGCCCCATGTCATAGAAAGAGTGAGCATGAACAGATGAAGAGTGGACACGAGTCCACAGAGCACTTTGTCATCTGCTAGGACTGCTCATGTTCTTGTGAGAGTTAACCTCTTGGGCTCTGGTACTACTGCTTCATGATCTTAAGGCATTAAGACTTATTTGCCTGCCTTACATAATGTGTCCACATTGGAACCTTTCTTGTGAGAGAAATTATTAACTCCTAGTATTCCTCATCAGTCCAGCAAGATCTGATGGTGATGTTAATACCTTTTTGGCACAACTTGAAGGATATTAAAACTTGACTTTTTAAAAATAATGCTTAACAGTGATGTTTTCTTGGTATTCTCTTGGTTATTTTGTGGATATAAATATTTTTTCTTTATTTAAGACAGGTAGTGCTACTAATAATATGGTTTTGTCAAGGAAATGCGTATATAATTTGCCGTTTTCTATGATGATGACTAAAAGAGTATTCTACTGCTTTAGCCAACTGAAGTTACTGAATTTGGGTTTTTTTTTACCTTTTTTCCCCCTGTTTTCATTATGGTATAAAAGTATGTATTTTTCTATGATGTGCAGTTTTTTATTATTTTTTGTGTTTGTGTTGAGGTATCTGAGTTTGACAGAGGCATGGCTGCCTGAAGTAGTTTTCATCTGTTGTTGTGCCCATGGTACATCCATTTTTAGGCTGTCTTAGTGATGTGTCAGCCTGAATGTTACAACCATGGTGACTGAACCCCCCTGCCTTATGGTCCACAACATGAAAGTAGACTGATCTAATGTCAAGGATGTTTCTTTGAGGCTAACACCTGTGGAAACTGTCCTGATTTTTGACAGGTAGATTTTAAGAACAGAATCTGTTTCTCCAGAGGACACCTTTCTGTGGATCTGAAAAAAATTTGAGAAACCACTTCTTTCAGCTGTCTTGCCAGAGGAAACCCCTGAGGAGATGGGTAATTGGATACAAGAAACCTCAGAAGGTATCTTCAGCCTTACATGCATGTTTTTAGCAGGCCAAACTTGATAAAAGAAGGGAAGACAATTTCTGAAGGGCTGAGGGTTAGAGTAGCTATGGAGCTGGGGAATGGTTCTTCAAACTCCTTTGAAACCTGCCTCCAGCAGGTAGGAGGCACTTTGTGCTTTTCAGTCTCTGTGCTTCTGGAAGTGTTTCCAAGTGTTCTTCCAAGTGTTTGAGAGTGGGAAAGAGCCTTTGAGTTCAACCACTGCTATCTGCACAGTGGGCTGACAGCTCCCTGTGGATTCCAGAAGGGGATGAGCAGCCCAGTGGTGTCTGGGGAGGAAGCTGATCTGTCAGAAGTTGGCTCCAGCCCACGCTGGAGTGCACGAACTCACAGTGGCATCCCACTGGTGCTCGTGTTTGCTTATCCTGGCCAGGTAACAAGGCTGCTCCCATACTGCAGGAGAGTTGGACTTTGCTAGGAAGTGCAGCTGCAAGTCTGTACAAATTGTAAGCACGATAAATGGATTTAGAGTTGCAGAGGACTCAGTAGAAAAATGGGGAAAATGTAAGACTGCTTTGGCTTCAGAGCAGATGATTAGTGTTTATTTTCTCTGTTACAATTGCTAAATGGAACCTCAACTTGTATTTGCCGACCATGAGGCCCAGATCAAAGACTTGCACAGCATAAGAAAGTAATGCATAAACATATGATGTCTTTTAGCTTTAACAAGACATCTTGTAATTAGATTTATGTAAATGTATGATGTCTTCTAGCCGTAACAGGACATTTGGTAATTAGGTTTATGTAAATGTATGATGTCTTTTAGCCTTAACAGGACACTTGGTAATTAGATTTATGTAAAAGAGAAGAAACACAGGTTTTGTCTTTTGGTGTCTGAGCAAGGTTTTCTAAACAACTGTGCTGCCACTATACTAATTAATCATTTCCATGCTGGAGAGGGATCATCAAGGAATGACCTATAGCTTTGAAACTTCCTGGGACTACTACTTGTGTGTGTTGCTTAATAATTAAAACTTAAAATCAGCATTTTCTTTCAATTGCTGCGTTGTGTGGCTCTGATCAAACTTTGTGAATGCAGACTGAGTGACTTGCAAAGTTAATAATGTACTGCTGCTGCTTTATTGCAACATCTGTACTTGTCTGACTATAACTAGAGAGATGCCAACACATTAACTCAATACACTTTCTACCTGAAATATCAACTTAATTAGAATCATTTATCAAAATGACACTTGTTTCATAAGGCCAAATCAAATTGATTACTGTTGTTTCTACTGCACTTGTGCCAGCGTTAAGAGCAATACTTTCAGAAACAAAGGTGTAAATATATCTTGCATTGCATGAAAAGGTACTGCTAGAGGAAGAACATTTTAAGAGTATTGAAATCTATAAAAGAAACTACAAAAATCAAGCATCAGACACACCAAGGCTCAGACTTCAAAATGTGTTTACTCACCTTAAAGGCTTTTGATGAGACTAGGAGTTAAGTGTATATTTATCTTCCAAGTTTCTGGATTTAAGTGACCCGAAGATCAACTGAAGTCAAACTAAGTATTTCATGTTTCAGCAAAGTGCTACTCAAAACCCCAAACCATTTAAAATTCAAAGGCTAAAACACTAATTTATATTACAACTGGGTACTTTTCTAGTGCTTTAATGAAGGTTGTATTAAGTAGACATATTTTTTAAAACAGAATTCTGTTTGTATCCGCTTCTAGATGTTTTAATGCCATGCGTTTTGTGCTCATGACCCTATGAATGGTATTGTCTTATACCATCTGTGACTTGCCTGACTTACATATTGTTTGGTTTATGTTGTATGTTTAAGGTTATGAAGTTGGACTGACCTTACCAGCCCTTCAGTTCCTTTGTATCTCTGAATTTGAACTTGAAAAAGTGGATAGGATCAGCTGGGGGGAATCTGAGTGTTTAAGTAAATCTAATAAAAACTCAGCTAACAGAGAAAGCAGAGCATTGCCATTCAGAGTAAGGTAATGTTTTCTCTTTAAAAATGAGAAATTCAAAGGTGGGATTGAATCACCTGACTTTAGCATATCAAGCTGGAGTGAGGTACGGAAAGAAATATTGGGTGCTATCCACATGATCTCTCTTGAGCTCCTGAAATGGGATATTCACAAGTTAGAGCAGAAGAATGAAAGTTGGATCCAAAATTTGCTTGCAAACTATATGCAGAACATATTTCAGTATTCTACTTG
Source organism: Agelaius tricolor (assembly GCF_023055355.1). Classification (NCBI taxonomy): domain Eukaryota; kingdom Metazoa; phylum Chordata; class Aves; order Passeriformes; family Icteridae; genus Agelaius; species Agelaius tricolor. The sequence goes on along the minus strand of NW_027269267.1, from coordinate 36,417,826 downwards.
TGCAGGGAATTACTTTGTAGTCCTAGGCTCATCTGTCTGAAGACATTAGTAGTTAGTTTGTTAATTATATGGATGTTTGTGACAGAGGTGAGAGCATCTGCTGGGATGTTGAAGGGATGGTTTCAGAATTTCAAGGGAGCTTGATAGTTTAGAGAAGTGATCCTGTGCACCCCCAACTTCCTTGTCCACATGGCAGTAGGAAAAGCAGAAAAGGCCTTGGCTCTGTGTAAGCTCAGCTCACCAAGAACAAAAACATCTCTATATCATCAACCCCTGTTCAGCACAAAGCCAAAATGGCCCCTTACCAGCCACTGTGAGGAAAATTAACTCTACCCCAGCTGCAATTAACACAACCTGCAGCTGATCGCTGTTCCATGATGTCAGGCTCTTTAGATGAAAGTCAAGTTACATTGGTCTGCATAAAGAGGATCATCATCTGTGGGCATGTGGCACAAGTAGTTAAGTTTTTGATCTGTTCAGCCTTGCTAAACCATCTGAATTATTCTGCCTTGTTTTGGGCAGTGTCATTGATGAACTCAATACAGAAACACAATTCAGGTAAACATTGTGTAGAAGAAAGAAATAAGAATACTCAGGGTCTGGGTTATGCACTTTTCAAAGGAGAAATCAAGAGACAAGATAATTTATTCTAATCTATAGTAATTAGTATATTTATATATATCTTAGTACCTACTTTTAATACTCTCTTTTCTCTCTAAGCCATTTCTTTAATGCTTAGCTGGTGCATATCTAATTTCAAGAGCTTATGGAGATGATGTTGATGACATTGGTAAGGAAAAGTTAGGAGTCTCAAGTCCCACCTCTGAAATGTACTTGTTCATATCACTGAACTCCTCATCTTTAAAGAGGAAATATTATTCAGAAAAATACGTCAAGTGTGTGACTTCCAGAGGAGAAGTGTAGAGCTAGTTTATTCCAGCCTGCAAAAATAGAACTGAGAACTAATGTGTTAGTATTGCAGTGGAGAGAGGAAAAAAACACCAATTGTCTTTCATAGATCTGGCAAGATGTAAAATCAGGAAATAGCAGTGAAATTATTTTTCTTTTTCTCTTAAGGGTTAGTGAATCCATAACAGCAATAGAAGTTAACCCCTATGTTGTTTTTCTCCAAAGGTTTGTTTCCAGTGTCTGGGAGCTTCAGGAACAGAATAGAAAATGCATTTATTATGGTCAATAGATCTATTTGTTAGATATTTGAATTTGATTTGACCTTCATGACCTAGGCTGCCACTTTTTGGGGCATACACACAGTCACTTTGGAACAAGTGCTGAACCATATGTAAATAAAATCCTACTCGCTAAAAGCAAGAGAAGCAAGCACCCTTATTTTTGAGACATCTTTAAGTTTTCAGTTAGTTGTGAAGATTATTTTCTGTTATTTCAGTGGCAACTCAAATATAGAGATTGAGCATATCAGATGTACATGCTGGTTTTCTACTTTCATGTTACTACCCATAAAGAAAGCTCTCAGTAGAGCAAACAATTTTCTCTTGAAATGATGAAAAAAGCAAGCACCAAACACCCTTGTGTTCAGTCTTTGTTTTACGTTGGTGACATTGCAATATGCCATAATTATTTTTCATACTAAAAGAAGAGAAAGTTGTTGCTACATTGGTTTTGCAACTGAAATTGAAAATACGCTTCGTTCTGGCCTATTTATTTTTAATTCTTTCTCTTCAGTTCTTTTTGCCTCTAGCAAAATACCACTTCACTCTAGCAAACTATTAAAAGAAGCAATATCCATGCTGCTTGTTTGGCCCATTCCATCAATGCACGAAACTGCAACAAAACCATCAGAAGAGACTTTTCTATTGCACTCACATCACTTACTGAATTGCTCTGTTGATAATTTTTCTTCACTGATGTCTTGTTTACCAACTGTTTTTTTGCCTTCTTATGGTGAAGCTTAGCCCTTTGTTTGTTGTGCTTTTTTCACATTGGTGGCTGAAGTGTCCCTCATATCAATTACTGGAGCATATCCAAAGGAGGGCAACAAAGCTGGTGAAGGATCTTAGAACAGTCCAATGATGAACAGCTGAGGGAACTGGAATTGTTTGGCCTGGAGAAAAGGAGGCTCAGAGGAGACCTTACTGTCTCGGGCTTTGTGTCGCTGAAATGGCTCCTGAGGTATTAAAGAGTCTTTTTTTCCCAGCCCCATGACTGAAGAAGTCGAGATTCTTCAGCTCTGGTTTTCAAGGTTGTTTATTTTCTCTTACCTATTACATTCTTTCTCTGAACTGCTGAGATCTGTCCAGCAGGTTGGGTTGTAGCACAGCCCCTGCTCTTGGGGTGGTGTTATCTTCTTATATTAAAAACTACATGTACTTTATTTACAATAATTTTCCAATACCTATCACCTATGTTAGACAGTTTGTCTCTACTCTAAACCAATCCAGAAGTGTCACCATCACAGCAGAAGATGGAGGACAAGAAGAAGGAGGACAGGACACACCCAGATTCCTCCATCTTGCTTCTTGAACCCCCATTCTAAAACCCCAAAATTCTACTTTTTCACCCTGTGACAAATTCACTATCATTCTACTCAAACTCTTGTGGCTTGTACATCTTCACACAAAGTTGGTAAATGTTTCCATGGGCTAAAATCAAAGGCAAAGGTGTCTTTGACTCTGTGCCAAAGTCTCTGAGCCCCTTGCCAGGGTCTCGAGTCCTCCAGGGCAGTCAGAGGAATGTCCTGGGTTCCACCATTATCGCTCTCTAGAACTACCCAAATGGAGCTTGTTGCAAGGTGGGGGTTGGTCTCTTCTCACAGGTAACAATTTAAGGAGTGGGTAGAGGGAAGAGAGACCCTAGCTTGTCAAAATAAGCACAGCCCATTAAAATCTGAGTTAACAAGAATGCCAGCATGGTACTAGATCTTTCTTTTATTACTAAGTTCTGATGCACATCTGTAGTAAGTATTTGACCTTACTTGCAAGCTAGGATTATGGGCTCATCCCTGATGTTGCAAAGGTTGTGGAGAATAGACAGGGTTGTTATGAGTATATATGAGATTAATAAAAGTTCAAATTTGTCTGACAGAGATGCTGCATACAAATATGGGAGGGAGTGAAATGGCAATCACTTCATTTTGATAAAAGATTAAAACAGTTTAATCATATCAGGAACACCCTGAAACCAAAAATCTAGTGGCATGTGTTTACTGTAATATCCCATGAAAAGAAGTAATTTTTATTGTAAGTAAAGCCATCATGCCTGAAATGATAGATATTGGGATAATTCACTTCCTGTGACTGTAATTGCTGTACTAAAAATTCCAAGTGAAATTCATGCAGTAGGAAAGTGGCTACGATGATATTCATTACTGCTTTGAAAGAAAGCTCATTTGGATTTTATGTAGATGAAACTTGTCTGATGTTGCTGGAACAGAAAGATAAAAGCTGGGTTTTGAGTGGACTCTAATTTGAAAGGAAGCCTGGGCCTGCTCTGTTAGACCTATCTACAGAATGTGTTTCACTAGAAGAAACTGGACGAAAGCACAAGGAAATCTTTGCTCTAAACAGGTAAAAATCAAAGAGGTATCACTGTGGTCCCTTCCAATGTGACCCAATCTGAGATCAAGTCAGCTTGAAGGTGGAAGAACAGCACATGATCTTTGCTGGTTTGTGCCTGAAGCGTGATAGTCCAGGTCTTTGGTTCTGCTTGTAGATCTACCTTTTGTAGATCAGTACCTTTTGGTGGGTATGTCATCAGTGAACTCAAAATCAAGCTTGAAAACAGTGTGGGTTTTAGTTAACAGCAACGGGAAAGAAAAAAGGAGGTGGTGGGGTGCAAGTCAATTCAGATGATTTGTTGCCACGTAAAAAAGAAGTAAAGTTGCAAAGTAAAACCGAGTTGACACAGGTTGTTACGGAAGAGTGAAATTGTCTTGTGTCTCTAAAATTCTCTGGTGACACCAAAAGAACTTTTTATTACCTTTGGGAAGAAACTACCTAAGCTTCTTCATCTAATAAGGCAGCCCTATATATAAAATACTTTTTAATAATTACAAGTTTTTTTTACTTCGGGTAATTAGTTACATTTGTCCCTTAAATAAATTATTGTTTAAGCTGTCTCTCTGGATTATTGCTGCATGAATTAACTACTGATGGAACTTTCATGACAGCTTATTAAACCTCTTCTTAACTCTTTTGCCCAATACTTGTCCTTCCTTTTATTTATTACTATTTTTTAAAGACACATTAGGAATGGGTTTTGTAATTGAGAAAAAAAAGTAGGTGGTTTTTCAAATAATGTATTTAATGTTTTTCAACTGAACACTTGTATGTGATGGAGGGTTTCCCTTGCTCTATCTGTTGCCCTGCCATAGCCACCTAAAAGGAGAGGAGAGAAGGCAACAGGAGTTAGTTGCAAGTTACAATGTTTCATATAGAAACTTTTGAAAAGTGCACTTATTGCCGATGAAAGATTTTGCTGTTCTTCCAAAAGCTGATCCTTTTCAGTGTTTACTGATCCTTCATTCTTGTCTTCTGCAGGAGATGTCAGAATGTGGGGTTTGGGGGTGTTCTGAACTGGATATAAGACAACATTATTAAACACGTGTTTTGAGCATTTCTGTTTTAGCCATGTGGTCATGGGTTCCAGCTTGGAATTCATTTGAGGACTTTCCCTGCCTCAATTCAAAATTGTTCAAGATCTTAACTGAATAGAATTGACTGAATTTCTTTCTTGTTTTTAATACTGTATTTCTATGCCTTAGTGATCAACTCAAGAATATTTGGGGTTTTTAAGTGTAGGCAGAAATAGCAATACTAAGGTAAAGTTTTATAAAGTTGCCTTTGCCTTTTATTAACCTTTTAGTTATCTAATTTATGACTAGATGTACTGTCAAGCTGAACTCCTCATAAGGGCCAAGCCATTAGTTCTGGTTATTTTTCTGTGTCTTGTTACAGCATGGCAACATTTAGTAACTTGAAAATGATAAGTGTTCAAAACAGCAGAATAATTAACTCCAGTAACCACCAGGAACAGCACCAGAGAACTAGTTGCTATTAAAAGGCTATGAAAAGTTGCTGAACATGAAGCTTGAATAAAACTAAAACATTGTTTGTGGCTGGGACTTACAAATGAAGGAATGCAGGTTGAGGCTGTGTCAGGAGGCTTTGGAGCCAAGGAGAAAAGTGACTGAAGTGAGCTTTAAAGAGTGAGCAGTGTGAAGGAGTGCACAAGTCCAGATCCTGGTGTGGGGAGGTCCAGAGGAAGAGTTTTTGTAATTGCTTTGCAATAATACTGGATTTCTGTTGGCTACCAAACTTGTTTCTGAATAGGAGGAATTAAAGTCTGTTTTAGGGTTACTTTCAGGTGTTGTACTGTTGAAGTCTTTTGAGAAAAATGCTGAAATTGCTGATTACTTTATTATGGCTTTTGCTGAACAGACAAATCTGGTCAAGTCTGTGAAGAATATCTTCTGTTAACCAGATTAGTTGGAGGTTGAGATTCGTGTTTGTGGTTAACAATGTAGCAACTACTGATGAAAGTTCTGCCGACATAAACTTCTCATTTAAAGAAAATACTAATAACTTTGAAGAAAGTTAAAAAAAAAGTCTTCTCTGCATCTGAAGTTGTTGATGATTAAGGATTTTGTAATGCTAGGAGTAATTGCTTTAATTAGCTATTAAACAGTTTCAGGGTCAATGTAAGAACAGGTTTCACTCTTTCATTTGATTTAGTAGGAGCAGGTAACGATTATTTTTTTTTATTATCTTTACTCTCTTCTTTAGAATTATTTACTTAGCACATGGAAGGCAACAGATATTTGCTATTATAAAATCAATTTCATGCCTGACTAAACTATCTCTTCCACCTCTGTCATTACTCTTAGTGCTCAGGGCGTTATCTTAGGTTTATTTGTGTTTATACAACTGGATTGCAGTGGGCCTTTGCAATAATTATTTGGGGATTTTGGACCCTGCAGCAACAAACAAAAAATGTTCAAAATAACAGATGTGCAAGTATGCTTGCACATGATTGTTGTGTTCCTTCTCTATAGAAAAATGACTGCTTAATTTTGTATAGTGTATAAAGCACATAAATGCTGAACAATTTCAGCTGTAAGTTTTCCTTCAAATAGAGGAAAACCAGCTCTGAAGAGATAAGAAAAATATTTTTATAGAAACTTCTATTGAGTCAAGTGAAGCTTGTAAGTAAACATCTGCAAAACAAGATCTGACAACTAAAATGTTGACATTTAGTTGTTACTGTGCTCTGTACATCTGTAATCTGTATCTTCTGTGTTCATGTTTTTTCATTTTGAACTGATGAGTCCAGTAATTATATAGATTACAGAGCAGTTTCTGAATTCAAAATAACTTCTCAAAGAGTATGTACAAAGTTAGTTGTCAGAATGAAATCATATTTCCTTATAGTTTTTAGGGGGTATCCAGCATCTGTAAGTCAATTAAAAAGCTGTGGTGCATGAAGGAAAAAGAAAGTACTATAAAGGCCAAGAACACATACCAGATTCCCACAATGACAAGCAGTTGGGTGTATGTGATTCTGGTGTTGATAAGCTGGATTAGTTTGTTCCAAGTAACTCCAATGACATTCAAGTTTATATCCTGAAAGACATGGATTTGAAGAGCTGCACTCTTCAAATGTTAGATCACCTTGTGTAACATAGTAGAAGACAAGGTTTTTCTTTCCACCAAGGTAATGGTTATGTTTTGAAATCTGGGAGTTGTTTTCTGTGTTTCCTAGATGGTCTGAGACACTCAGAAATGAACTATTTCTACTTGCCTGTGGGATTTAAATAATTTCTTAAGGGGCAAATGAAAATATAGCTTGTGTGAGTAGGGTTGCACTGGACCTGGATTCTAGCTGCCATTAACATATAGGTTGTCTCTGGTGAATAAGAAAGAGGATGCAAGCCAGATAAACTTTATCCTTCGTAGCTGTGAAAGAGGAGGTTCTCTGTTGTTTTTGTTCCCAGTTTAAGTATCTTTGATAACATTTTTCTCCTATGAAATACTCAGCATTGCCATTGTTTTCCTGTTGATTAAAAAAGCACTTGTGCAATCTGAGCATCAATGGATGCACCTGGGATGCATAGATATGTAAGAGACAAACTGTCCTAGACCATAAATAAATGAAGATCTCTTTCAACTCTCAAGTCTCCCACTCACCCTGCCCTCTGCAGTGGCAGATGGGCATTGAGCAAGGTGTATCCTGTGGCAGCGTGGAGGGTGCCAAGCCAGTATAAATGAGATTTCTCATCTGTCCTTGCGTTAAGAAAAAGGGAGAGGGGATAAGGGACAGGGTTACAATTGGCACATACCCCACAGTTGTATTCTTACTCATAATCATAAGCCAGCACCTCTTCTCTGAGACCTCTCATTTCTTCTGCCTTTCAGCGCTTTCACAGGAAACCAAGATGCTGACTCTATCCAAGTGGCTTGTTTTATCGTTTTTCATGGCTGTGTTTCTCTTGTGTGCTGTGTGCATCAGCAAAGCTGCTAAAACGGAGCTGAGAAAAATGCTGCTTCTTGCAAGCTACTGAAATCAAGTTATAATAAGGAGATGTTAGGTTTGAGCCTTACACTGAGCATTTCAGAACATTAGAAATGTGAAAAACTGAAAAATGAAGCTTGAATTGCCTCAGTTGAGTTGTTGTTACAACTGAGAAACCAACAGCTCTTTTGAAATACTGTTTCATATCTATTGCTCTGTCTTGATCAAAGTCTTAGAGTAACTCAGCTATAAATAAATGAGCATAAATTGTGATTTTGAGTCTGCTGTGAAGTTTCTAACTGTTGTTATGTAGAAAGCATGTCTAAATGACTCACAGATGTTAAAAGTCTTTTTGAGGACTAGTAATTTAAAAAGCACTCTAATCTACATTGTAAAGGAATGAGTCTATATGAGACTCCTTTCACTACCACATACCTGCTTTGAGGCTTGTCATAGGAGCAAAGTACTGTTTCAGGAGATAAATCTCATTATTTCGTTTTGGTATTGGTTTCATTTGGTTTTCTTACCTGCTTGGGAGAAAGGAGTTAGGTGATTTCTCTCCCACATAGTTGATGGATATAGCACTTGCTAGTAAGTTCAGGCCAGCACATGTGTTAGAGGAGATTTGGGTGGGCTGTGCCAGTCTAGCAGTAAATAGAGGCTGTGTTGTATGACAGTGCTCTTTAGGAAATTGTGGTGGGACACACTTTTCTGGTGCAGCCAGAAGTGATGCTGCTCTAAAGCAGTGGATATTTGGGGGCTGCTGTTTCCCTTTGAGTAACTTCATATGTTTATTTATACACACTTAAACTGGGAGGAAGCAGCAGTGGGAATAGATATAAATTGCCTCATTTCCTACTGAATTACTTCACTTTCTGAATTAAGCATTAAATGGAGGGAATCTGAAATTAAGTAGGGTAACTTGGTATTGAGATTAGGGGGTGAAAAAAAATCTGAAAAGGAAAAAGAGAGAATTTATGAAATCCAAGTAGATGGTGTTTCTGGTGACTGTTATTTGGCTATTTCCCAAATTGAGCCTGCTGCTTTCATCATTGTGGGAAGCCACCAAAGAGAGAGGTCCATGTAGAGCTTAGATATAATAGGAACCAAATATTAAGAGTCACCTTCTATAAATGTTGGAGTTCCTGAATGTGCCTGAAGGCCTCTGGATTTTTTTTACTATTTCATTCTTGGGCTTCAGGTGTCATGTTTGCAGTTGGTTCTGGAACTCAGTCTTTGTGCAACAGGCTGTACTTGACCAATCAGTTTAGGTTTCATGGTTGAAAAGACTGAGTGAGGGTATGTAGTCTGAAGCTTCTGGGGTGGACACCCAACTGTGAAGAGAAGTTTAATTGGATCACTCCTACTATGGTAGCCTTGCAGCATGGTGGTTATTGTGGTGAATGTTTGCCTTGTCTTAGTTTGAGTGCTTAATACAAAATCTGTGTTTGATATCTGGTTTTGGCTTCGTGTAACAGATGGTGACTCTTCAGTACTGTTCTATACATTATTTTTACAATAAATTGGGTCTGGAGAGTACTTATAAAATTAAAATTGTGATTGTGAGGACAAATGATACCTCCTCTTGTTCAAGAGCTCTTCTCTAGGAAGTGTTGATGTGCGTTCAGTGTGGTTTCTTAGGAGTCCTGCTGTGGAGGGATAGAATGTAAGAAAATAAAGATAGTGCAGAAGGCAGTCTCACCCCTGAGGAATTGCAGCTGTACTAATCACCAAAGATTAGGAACAGGCCTGCCCTTAATAGGCCACAGCTGTGTCCAGTAAGAAGATGAGTGCTACAAAAGAGTGGGTTAGCTGGGTGAGGAGAGAGATGGAGTTTGTTGGCTGTACTGAGAAGGAGTAAGTGTTGTGAGGAGATGCCCACGAGAAATCATGGAGAAGGTATGGGACTTTTGCAATAAGATGACAACATCCTGCTGTTTGTATGCTTTCCCATTTTTGTTGTTGCGGATTCACTTTTTAAGCAGTGTGCAGCAGAGGAGAAATCCTGCTTTCCACTCTGGTTAAAATTATTTTAATAGGGAGAAGTAATTAAGTTTCTGGGTGTTATTCAGTGATTCGTTAGTTGACAATTAAATAGCCTATTGATTTTTTTTTTTTGGTTTGTTTTAAAGACAATGACTTGAATTATAAGATGTAATTTCACCCTATCTGAGTAATAGCATTTGCTGCCTGTATTTCCACACCAGCTGCTCAGGGGTAGGACTGAAATAGCAAGGCAGCTCTACTGTCAGCTCTTCATTATCTGGGGCAAAGTCTGGAACACAACAAAGGAGACTGGAAAAATCCAGACAATTTGCTTATATAAGATGTAATAGAAATGCTGCCAAGAGAGGTGTCTGCTATTAGCTTGTATTTTTTGAGCTGTGGTTGAGTACCACTCAAGGTTGCTTCTGAAGAACAAGAAAACTGTCTCCATTGTGCATTTTAATATCCTGGGCTGGTAAATATATAGCTCTTTTCTTGTGCCTCTGCAGGACTAGTACTTAGGTAAGAGATGGCTTTGGAGACCAGTGGTATCCAAAGTGGGATGGGTGCAAATTCCTTGGGATGTAGAAAAAAGCCATTTAGATACTAGTAAAGGAAAGAAAATAACAGGACTCTCTTGAAAAGTTCCTCCTGCATGGACTCCTCTTTGGTATTCTACCTTTTAGTGGAATTTGAGGCCTAAATGTGAAGATAAGTTGACTAGAACAATACTAGTTACCTGTTTGCTTTGTTTATTGCCATGTTAAATTTGATGGAAGTATGGTCTTCCCTTTCTATCATCCTTTTCTCAGAGATTCAGTTAGTTCATGTGTTCACTGAAATTTGGAGCCACATGTCTTTTGACCTTGTGTGAGAAAATGGCATTTTCAAAATCCTTATTTAAAGGAATACAATCATTAATGCCAATAATGACATATTTTAAAGTGTGTAAGTTTACCCCGGCTGGGGCTTTTACAGGTTTTTCAGTGCAAATCTTTTGATCATGTGTCAATTATTAATGAAGTTTGTTGGTAACTAAATATTACCTGTAATAGGGAAAAACAAACCCCAACCAGAATGTGGAACACAGTTTTAATGCTGGATTTGAAATTTTATCAAGTGTGTCTTGTATCTTTTTTTGTATTTGCTAAGAGCTCTTTGTTTGTGAGCATTCTTTTGTGTTACTTCCTCTTTAGTGTGGCTATTTATTCCTGCCTTTTTGTAATCCCCAAAAGTTAAGGCGTGCATAACTTCTATCATGCTGATTTTCTTTTGTGTAGTTCCATACTCTGTCTTCAGCAGGATCTAAGTACCTGACAGTGCTTCTGTAAAAGTTTCAAAAGGCTGTTGCTTGTGTGTATTATTAGATAAGAGAAGAACTGAGCACATGATAAGTTACCTTTTATGACTGTGCATTCCAAAGAGAATCAGGTCACTAAAAACTGATGTCAGGCAAAACTGGTTTGACTTTTTTTTTTTCCTAAGACTTTCAGCATAGAGGTTCTTTTTAAAATTATACCTCTTTTCCTTTCACTCTTCTTTTTTTCTTCCTGAGTCCCCACACAACTACTGTGCTGCCTTTGCTATTGTTAGGAGCAAGTGAAAGCTGGTAGGTCTATGGGTAGAACTAAAATTGGTTTTATTTTTAAAGGGGGTGGTGATGTCAGCATCAGGTTATCTTCAGGCACAAGTCAGAATTTAAGTGGGTTTTATGACCTCAATAAAATCTTCACATATAAAAACTACTCTGAAATGAATGTATTAACTTGTGTTTCACGAGTTTTGTAAGTCTTGAGCATTTATTCAGGGGGGTTAAGTTGATCTGACTGATGATGGTGATTATATAGTCCAAAAGCTTATTTTTTTGTTTTCCATGATCCTGGTTTTTAGACCATCTAAGTAAATGCCACATATAGATCCTTGCCATCTTGTGTATTACACACTCTTGTTTAAATCAGGTTATAACCAAATGGTTCTAGAATACAAACAATGTGTGGGTAGTGTACATGGACCAAAGCTTAATACAGAAATAACTGTGAGAATTTTAGTAAAATTAGCAACTGTTGTTGCTTGTACTGCATGAAGCTCAGTTGTGTATTTTCTTTAAGAGCTCATTATCCTAATAAACAGACCCTCTTTCCCTCAAAGTTGTTTCCATGGGTTTATTTTTTGTGAACAACATGATGTGTATGAATAACAAAGTATCTTTAACACTGAGTATGTTTAACACAGGTAATTTTTAAAGGTGGTCATGTGTGTCAGCACAATTTTACAACAAATTACATTAATTTAATTTGTGAAGTTCTTGGCATGAAACTGATGTTGGAAGACAACATTTTCTGAACTGTTACCTGAATCACAATAATGGAACACACTCATTACATTGGGCTGTTTTTCAAAGACCTGCTAAAAATTTCTGTGTTGGCTCTGGGTTGGTGGGCACGGTTGTTCCCAGGAACTGTCACATGTCATGATTCTTGTTTGGAAACTGGAGATAGCAGCCATTGCAGAGGAAAGGAGTGTTAAGTTTTTTCCCTCTCAAGTCAAATCAAAGGGCAAGGTGATGCCTCTGCTGATGGGGGAATGGTGGATGCAACAGCATCTCGGTCCAGTGCCTGCTGTGTCACTGACAGGAGCCGAAAGAACGGGGGTGTGATTTACCTGGTTCTCCCTTGGGACTTGAGTACTCATTCTTTGAGTTTCTCATTCTTAAGCTTGCCTTTAGAATGTGTGAAGGCTTTAAATGTGTTCAAGCTGTATTGTGATGGAGTTCCTGGACTGGTTTTTTAAGTGGAAAAAAATCAAGTTTCTAGGAGTGGTTATATGTGCCACCATCTAGGCAGAGGTGATTATGTGCTGTCCAAACCCATCCTAAGGTGTTATGAGGCCTGTCTGATTAGTAGTCCTGAGGGCTAAAAAAAAAACTGCTGAAGGATCTATCAGGTAAAAATCAAAAGGTTTGCCTTACATGCTGTGTTTGCAAGATAATATGCAAATCAAGGTAAGAGCCTTGACAGCTATCTTTTGGTTGGTTGTGTAGATTTGTATGTGTGTGTTGTAAGGTGGGTACACAGAGTGCACCTGCTAATCAAATACTGGAGTGTGCACAGCCTGGAACAGTGAAATGATGGTGTAGATACATACATGACATACATACATATCCAGGTCATACGTGACACTGACCTGGATATCTTAAGGATGCATGTAGAAGTCTCTATTGCATAGCTTTCAGAAGACCAAATACTGGTGAATGATCAAGTATTTTTATCTCTCCCAGGAATTTGTGTTCTAAACATGTCAAACAAAATACTGGTTCTTGGCATTGTTGCAATATTAAAGGTAATTACTTCCTATGTCTTTTATCTGGGGGTTTGTCTCTATTCTTTAAAAGTAATTGGAGTTTCTCAACTATCACCATGGAACTCGACAGTTAGCCTGCAGATCTTGGGATGGTGAACAGTCTGTATTCTCCAACAGCTTCAGTGCATGGCTAAATTTTTAAACATATTTTCAATATGTGTTTCTTTGTAGCAGTGAGAACTGTTCAAAGATTTTGTTCTTCTAAGTGCTGTGCAGGGAGTCCCGGATACTCTTCAAATTCTATTTCTCCTGTTGTTTTGTATTGGAGAAAAACTATTAAATTAACCTCTTTAACGAAATGGAAATAAATGTGAGTCCTGTTACAGATACTCTTCTGCTCTGTAGGCAGATTTTGGTTCATGTTATTGAAAGTATTGTTTTGATTCAGAAGCTGCTCCTGATGAAAAGCCTTTTTAAAATAGCAATATCTGTATCCTCCTAAAAGATAATTCTGAAATCTTTTCAGTGTTTCTCTCATCTTGTAAAACATGTATTATGTTAACTTTTCACAGTTCAAACTTTGGTTAACCTATTATAGCATATTGCAAAGCAGCCCCTTTGTCTCTGTTTTAGTAACATTCCCCTTCCTGCCCCAGGGGAAACTTGGAATATGTTGTTTCTGTGGAATAAATTCCATTTCTATTTTATGGAAAATAAGCATATTATAAATTACTGTTTTGTTTAGGCTTTTTTCCCCTTTTGAGAAGTCCTAATAAGGGTCATGTTTTTATTGTTCTTGCACAAGAATATATGAAAGTGTTGCCACTGTTGACAGCTTATCACCATACAGTGATAAATGAAATTCAGAGCTGGGGAAAAAGGCTATATGAAGATTAAATGCAAACAAAAAAAAAATTATTCATGTCACTGGGGATACATAATGCTATCATATCTTGCTTCCCTCTGCTACTCTCTTTTTTCCTCTAGCTACCTTTACTATATTGGACTTTCATGTAACTGCCTTACTTTGTTAATGTAGAATGTATGAAGATTTTAAAGTATCGCTTCCTGGGATATTATGTCTAGGATATATGTTACAGAAAAAGGTGCAAACTTGGGTTGCTCCACATATATTGCTACTTAGACTCTTTCCTACCTAGCCTGGAAGTTAAGGCCAAGGAGATATAATTCAAGTATTTCTTTGCATATCAAGAGCTGAGATTAGTTCCTTTGATGCCTTCTGAAGCAGATAAAACAGCTTGGTTATGTAACAGAAACTTCTTATAAAGATTTATTTGTAATCTACAGATTTTCATGAAAATCTGGGATGATATAAATATTCACTAGTAGGTCTGTCTTCTGAATTAGTCATATATGAAAGCCAAGTTTTCTTTGTATTTTTGCTAGCCAAAAACCTTTTTTAAATCTTACTCTGAATATGATGAATATAGCTTTGATGGTTAGGACAAAGTTAAAGGATCTTGCATTGTCAAAGTGTCTGAAAATGGCCATTACCTCAGTGCTTTTTACTGAAATATGCCAGTAAAATATACAAATGGTTGTACTGACTAAAACTGAAGTCTCTTGTTGGCAATAGGATAGTGACTTTCATTGTCACTGGACAAAGACCCCAAAATACTCTCCTAACCTATGGTGGGTTTTGGTTTTTATTGCTTGAAGAAGTCTTAGTCCAAAAAAATACATCCAGTTGCTTTTTACACATGAAACTTATGATGTCTGTTGCAGGTATTTGAGCAAGAATAATAACTAGTGAGGAAAGCCCTCTGTGAACTTGACACATTAACTTTGTTTAATGTTCCTCAGTTATTAAATTGGAAGGTGCACCGAACAGTTGTTCTGTCTCCATTTTCATGTTATTCATTATCTTATAAATGACCATCATATTTCAGTTACCTCATCCTCTGGACTGAAGATCCAGGTGTCTTAATGGTTCCCTAGGTTAGCATATTCCATGTGTTTCAAGGTGCTTGCTGTCCTTCTCAGTAACTTTCCCATTTATGTCCTTTCAATACTAAGAGGAATCAGAAGTGCCCAGCCTATTGCAGATGCAGCTGTTCCAAGAATTTATACCAGGCCATGATGTTCTCTGCTCTATTCCTGCTGCTGAATAATTAGTTTGTCTATAGATAACAGAGTAGAGTGGATCTGAAGAGATTCCCACAAAATACTTCTAGGCTGTGTGTTTCCAGGAGGAGTCCTGCCAATTTATTTTTCTTTGGTTTTCTGACCTTCATAAAGTTACATATGCAAGCAACAACATGACTCTTACCCTGTGGCTGCTTTATGTCTTCAACAGCTTTTTGTGAAGGGCACTGAAAGTACTCCCTGGGATTTCTAATTTGCTTTTCTTGCATATGGAATCTTCTTTAAAGGTTTGTCAGTCATGATACCAATTTACAACAGCTTTAAGCCTTTTGCAAGATGTCCTATTCATCTGTGTAGTCATTAACGTGTATTTCAGAGTGGCTCCTCTGACTTCTCTGGAGTCATTTACCAGGTTACTGCTTTGTGCTTACCCAGGTCTTATCAAAGGTTGGTGCCCATTAGTCATATTAGTTTTCTGGTGTGATGGAACTTAAAGCTGAAAAGTGACATTATTAGTTTTTGTCTTTTCTCTTTTCCAGATTGTTCCTTAAGTACTTTTGGGTACAATTTATTACCTTAATTTGTTGGCCTGTCAGAAATATGATTTTATAATTTCAATAGGCCTTTTTTTTTTCTTCTAACAGCCTATTATGATTTTGCTCAGCCATATAGTTTTCACTTACATTTTCTCAAATATTTTGAGAAATAGTGTACATCATTTTACCTTTTACTACAGTTCTGTTAAATAGTGTTGAGATTACCCACAAAGCTTTTCCTTTCTATAATATTTTGCGAAAGTTTTGTAGCATTTTCATGCTGCTTTCTTTTTTAAAATTAAGCACAATACTAGTGAACCCTTCAACTGTTGGTACTCCTTCAGGAGTGCTGAATCTAAGTACACTGTGCCAGAGTAGCCCTTCAGCAGTTTTAGGAACTTGGTGTGCTAATCCAGACTGTATCAAGGTTGCTTTTCCTTACACTCTTTCAATTTGAACTTGATTGTTATTCTTCGTTTGGATCCTGTGTCCCATCCAAGCACTCACCTCTGTGATGTTTCATGTTTCCCATTGTTCTCCATCTTCTCCAACATGGATGCTGTTTCTTAGCCTTGCAGCTTTTGATTCCTTCAGCCTGTCACTGCCCTTGTCAACATCTAGCCTGCTCTGTGAGCTTCCCTGGACACAGATTTTAAGCCTAGTGTTTCCTAGGCTTCTGAAGGCCTCTTCTACCCCATTTGTTAGTGTGGTCAAGTTACTTGACTTGGCTAGGGTGGGGTTGTTCCTGTCCTCGTGAATTAAGGGATTTGATGGCCCACTGTTTCTAAGAGGAGTTTAGATGACAAATCTTCTTGCAGATGCCTCCTTTTCCATGCCCACTGTAGGGGCTGATCCTGCTTCTGTAATGTCACCTTTCTCCTTACCAGGCTTCCACCCTGAATCTGCTGTTGGCTACATGGGGTGGTTTGACAGGAAATGTGTTTTCTGGGATGCTGTGGTTAGGCCAATGGATGTTCAAAGATAAACAATGAATGTATGTAATAAGAAGAATACAGCATGGATAGAATTAGGTGATTTGCTTCTTTCCTGTCAAACCACCACATTCCATGATGCCTTTGTCTTCTTCTCAGCTTCCTTCAGAAAAGAGTGTACACTTCATCCAGGAAATGTGCGTATGGGTGGTCTGCTGGTGAGGAGGACCCAGCCATGGATCTCCCAGACCCCACTCTTACTCTTGTACAAGAATCTTCTGGAGCATTCAGTTAGGCTGGAAAAGTTTGCTCATCTCTCTAAATTTCCCATTCCTGTAGTTTACTTGTTCTCACTAGTTCTCCCTGGTAGTTGTTTCAAAATTTCTTCTCCAGTACTCCCCTTCACCAAAATGACAGGCCTAAGCCTCATCTCTACATTTTTGTATTTATTTCTTCATTTAATAATGAGTATGTGTTTTCAAACTCCATGCAACTCCTAATGTGGGTACATTCACATCAGTGTAAAAGGTTAAAGGAATGATCTTTGCTATCAAAACTATGTTTTACCCTCCTGTAATGACATTTGTGTGGCTTGTAACCTTAGAAATTATTTCCAAAATGATTCTGCTAATAGAACATGGAGACTGAAGTGACAAGTCTTCAGTGAAATTCTGAAGGTCACCAAAGAAAAAAGGACCATTGATAGCATAGTGGCTAATACTCAATTGCCTTTGGATTTATTTCCTTCACCTTTCAATAAGGTCTTCTTCCTCTTCCCCTAGAGTTCCTTCCCCGTTCAATATCATTTGGTGTGGCTTCTCTGAAACTATACATGTGACACCACCACACCACCCCAAAATTTTGCAGGTCAGACAGGAAAGATCATTTAGTCCACCCCCTTTCCTCAAGCAGGGCTGTCTAGGGGAGGTTGTCCTGTAAGGTTTTGAATATATATGGTGAATATTTACTCAAATATGCATAAACACAAAATATATTCAGATACAAGACATGCTGAGTATCTTTATTTCATTAATGAGGTGATGGATAGTAGATTGGTTAAAAGTCCTTTGCTTTCACCTACAAGCATTTTGTAGATGTCTCTTTTGTACTCAGCTTCTAATTTTTGTAGAATATGCAGGCACTTAATTATTTTTGAGTATCCAAACTCTTTATCAAATTTAGTTGAAATTGGCCAGCAAATTTAAATGTGACAAGTGAACAGATGAGGGACTGCCTAAGCCTCATTTCCCTGGAGACTTAAGACAGTCCAAGTTAAAAATGTCTCTATTTTTGGGTTCTTTTTGCATTACCAAAGTAATGTAGCATGAAGCTGCTCAACTGGGGAGTTAAGGGCTGGAATATGCTGTTGAACGTGCATTGTGAGCGGTGCTGTTCCTTGCCAGTGATGAAAGCAGTGTATGTAAAGTCTGTCTAGAAAATTGTTAAAATACATATTTATTAAGTGATGATAATAATGATGTTAAAAGACAGTATATTTTCTAAATCTCATTGCTGAAGTGGGAATTCTTTTCCACTGTCAAAGAAGCCTTTGTATTTCTATGCAATGTGTTGAGTCTCTTTGTCACTTGTGAACCTTATTTTTCTGTTTTAGCCTTGTAAGAGCTCACTGAAGTCAGTGAGTGTGTTTCCTATCAGATTCAATTTCCTGAGAGCCCACTGTTACATCTCAGCGGAGAACAGAAGAGGTAGAAGTAACTTCCCAGCTAGTACATCAACATCAGCTCAATAGAACAGCAACTCCACAAGGGTTTATATAGTAAATTAAGTTGTTAGGTACAGCAAAAAGATTAATGTTGTGACTACTAATCATCTTGTTCTTGGCTTCTCTTAACTCTTAATTTAAAGAAGTCACAAGCCTTCCTGTAATTAAGGCAGCTTCAAAGAAAACTTTGTAAACCCAGAGATTTCGTGAAGCATCTGAGTATATTTAAGCAAAGAGTGGTACTCTGTAGAAAAAAAAAAAAATATATATATCTTCGGTAGAATTTTACAAGTAGCAGTTGTGGTAGACTGTGTCATGAAAGGAAAACTTTTCCAGAGGATGAGAAATGCTTTTATATGTACAGCAAATGATAGCCTAGTATGCATATAAAGAGTCATTCTGATGACCAGCAGCTTAGAATCTGGTGATTCTTCATGAATGGTTTGAGCTTTGGATCCTGAGCACTGCTTGGGTGGAGAAGGATGTTTCCCTCATCCAAGCAGTACAAGGCAAACTGCAACTAAAAATTCCTGATTTCAGAAGTAAAAGTCTGTTTATCATTGCACTCATAGCCAGACTACGAAATGCTGCCTTGCCATGTTATGGAGAGTTAGGGGTCTGTTACAGTCCTGCACCTTTTTCATTCTCCTCTCTGCCTTTTTTGTCTTTCTCTTCTTCCCTTTGTACCCTGCTGCCCACGACAGATGAGTGCAAGTGGGATAAGGTATTAAAGTGGTAATTTGAAATGTATGTAGTAAGAGGAATACAGCATGGATTGAATTAGGTGATTTGCTTGTTTCTCTGTTTAATATTTTAAACTAGTGAGATCCAATTAGACATGCTATTCAACAATTAATGGAAAAAACAAATGAGAATCTGGTAATTGCAGAGTGGTTTCAAGGCATAGTGTGCCTTGAATTAAGTTTAAAAATGTATTTCAGGTCCCAGACAGAATGTAGGTATCCCACAGTGGAATAGGCAAGTCTGCATTAAGCTTTCACATCCAGATTCTCATAGCAGCTAAGGCTTCTTGAAATCCACCTTTAGCATCTACTTTATTCTTTATTGTGCGGATGGTTTTGGGTATATATATAAGAAACACTGCTCTTAGTGAATGAAAAATGAGGATTTAGAACAAATTCACACTTGGATTGTGTGACTTTTACTCAAAAGGACATTTCATCCTGGTTTCAAGGCACGGAGACATGGTAGAGGTCAAAGGCTTGCTCTGTCTGTCAGCTGACTTGTCAAATGCATCTCCTTTCCCTAAAATAATTTCTGAAGCTATTGGCCAATTGTCAGATTGGAAAGAAAAAGAAGGTTCCCAAAGGTGCTAGATTCCCTACTCTGTGACTGTTGCAGCTAGGAGATGAAACAGTACTTTCTCCCTGTTGGGAGGGGAAGCTCTGCCTGTCCTGAACCTCTCCCCTCCTCTGTCTTGTTCCATGTAGTGTCAGCCAGCTGGCTGGTCATCCTCCACCTGCTGGATCCTGGATGGCATGTACAGGTGACTGCCCAGTGGGGCTGGCACAGGCCATGTGACAAGTGTGCTTACATTCTAAATGCATGGCTTATCATGTGAACTGGCTGGAAAACATCCTGGTATCTGATGCAGCACACTTCTTCTGTAATATGCAGCAGTGTAGTTATTTCAGGTAAGGTTTCATTTTTAAGAGGACTGATTGTGTATGTAAGGCAGAGGACACTGAATAGATATCTTCTATTTATCTACGTGTGTGTATATATATATGTAGTGTTTCAATATTAATACAAATTACGTTAGCTGTTCTGTGATGTAAATAATAAAGTCTGCTGGGGTGAAGCAAATGCTTTCTGTGGAGGATTATTTCCTAGGAAAAAATACTAAAGGTAATTGAGTAACTCTTCATAATTGTACATCCTCAGATATGTTGCATTTGGACTATTCAGTGCACTGAAAATGGTTTCCATTACTATAACCCCAAATGTCCTTTTTTTTTTCTTTTTGAACTAAAGCAATATTTCCCCCCCCAATCAGGTTTCTGTGGGTAGCACACCCTTCAAAAGTGATACTGTGTCATGTTTTGCTTGGGGTTTTTTTTTTTTTGTTAGATTGTGAAGGTTTTTCAGAGGTTCTGCAGCCTGCTTTTTCCTGTTTGCCTTTCTGAGACAATACTGTTCTGATCTAGATTTTCTCAATAAAATAGGTTCACAGTTACACATATAGTAGGACAAAGAGGACTGTTTAACCACATCAGAAAGCTTCAATATGGTTATTAATAGATGCAAAATTAAGAGGGTAAAGTAAACATCAGGGTATTGAATAAGAATATCAACTCTTAGCCTTTAGATCCCTTACTGGTGTAATTTTCTTGCCCCTGTTTGCTTAGGGGACAGTAATATCAATGGGCTTTTCCAGCAGTTGTCAACAATTACGAAAATACCAGAAGTCTTATCAGCTTACTCCAGTAGGGAGTTGTTCACAGGGTGAGTAGTTCTGTTTTATCATTGTGAAGGATTTTTGTGTATCATTGCTGAAAAATAATTGTTTAGGATTCTGGAATTATCTGATATCCCCTTTTGAACTGCATGATAGAATGTGTGAAGATATTCTATATATTCTTACAAGCATAATACTACTGTTACTCTTTATGGGGTTTTTTGATCAAAGCAGTTGGAATATCTAAGGGGCTTGAAGTATTTTTGTAATATTTTTTCTTTTCCCATAGGCCATGTATGTAACGTTAAGATATATTCAGTGGATATCTTTAACTCATTTAACAAAGTTTGACTTAAACCTTAATAAAAATTTGTCTTTAGATTAAGTATCATATGTCATATATAATATGCTTTAATTTGCACTTAGCAATTACAGCTCTGGCTGAAAAGGGAAGATTGATTTGATTAATCACACTTAAAGACTGTTACAGTGAATGAAAATATAAATGGTTAGACTTGATTTCTGTCATAATTGCTTCATTTGGTTTGGCATAACCTTCCACCAGTTGTTGAGAAAGGGGGACTAATTTAATGTTAGAGAATTGTGAAAGCGATTAACCAGTGCTGAAGCTGATAACATTTAAATAAAGCTTTATGTGAAGATCAGTGAAAAGAGGAGAAAAAATTTACTTTACATTTCCATTACTGTAGTGCTTTTTTTTAAATTTAACTCCTGAACTACTACCGTAATTTCAATAAGCTTATCACTATTTTTGTACACTGTGTACATAATAGCAATAAAATAAATTTATGCTGGGAAGAAGGGGAAAGAGGAAACTAATTTTTTGAAATCCTGTAGACATTTTAGAACAGCTGCTTTTTGTTGGTCTATAGCAATTCCTTCTTAATAGCTCCTGAATAAAATTAGGGTTATCCAACTGTGGGATTTGTGGGAAAGAGTTCCAGTCTCAAGTCTCTCTTCCCTTTAGAGCTGTCTTGTCTCTGCAGCTTCTGTCTTCTTTCCTTCCCTTGCTGCTTGAATAAGTTTCTTGATGCTCACAGCTCTATACTTAACCTCTTGCTTGGCAAGTGAGTGTGCCCTGTTCTGGTACTAACCAAGTAATACTTCTAATTGTGTTGAAATACTGTCTTCTAATTTCATTTTGGCTTTAAAAGAAAGCAGCTTTGTGTTTTGGAGTTAATGAAATAGTTGCAATCCCAATGTCTGTAAGCTTCTTGGAAGTATTAATTTTGGAGGCTTTTCAGTATCCTTGCTTACAAGAAAGAGAAGGAGCTTTCTTAAGTTTAGATGTCAGCTCATTTTGCTGTTAAATTCTTCCTCATTGCTGCAAGTATTCCCACAACTGGGGAGCACTGGTCTTGCAGGTGTGCACTGCAGGCAGGCAGCTTTAGAATGAACCCTCTGATCATGACCTACCAGTAAAAACCAATTTGGCAGAGTTCTGGCTTCCCAGGCACCCAAATTCCATGCTGCACGTACTTTGGAATACTCTGTCTCACTGCTTAGGCTTCCTTCTTAGTAATAAACCCCTCAACTATGTTAATTCTGTTCTGATGCACTTCTGGTTGCTTATGCTCTTCTCTGCATCTAACAACCACCTCCACTTTTTAAAGTGAGAGTCAGTAATTTTTTTAGTTTGAACCTTAATATGAGTTTTCTGAACTGCATTGCATTTTTGTAGGTCCTTCTGTATGTTGTGAACAACATCTGTTATCTTTTCTCCCCTTTCCACCTCTTCTTATTTCAGCAGTAATTTCCATGTGTAGGTGACATCAGTGCCAGAGTCATTCTCCTGTAATAACTCCTGGAACAGCTGCACAGTCAGCTGGTAGTTTCAGAATGGGATATGAAAACAGCACAGGACCTGCTTTTAAGGCCAGTGCCCTGTGGCCTGAGGGTCATCTGAATTTCTATTGCTTTGTGGGAGAAATTCCTATTGCTGTTCTATTTCTGACTTTGTAGAGAAAGGATTGAATCTTGGGTGGGTTCTTTTTCTTTCTTATTTCTCTCAAGACACCACATTTTCCCCCCAAATCTTCAAATCCTTCTTCCCAGCATAGGAAACTTCACGCTTGGTTGCCACTTCTTGACCACCCATGGCCTCTGCCAGGCTATGAGCTTTCACCTTTGGATGACAAAGTATTTGAACCCATTAGGAATGCATTTTTTTAGCTTGGGCATGGATGTGTTAATATGCTGTGTGCTGGCATTTGTGGCATAGTCGTGGCAGGTGTTCACCAACAACTGCAGCAGATATATTGATGGTGGTCTCCCTCCTCCATGTGTGCCTTCATAAAGTAGGCATTCTTCTCACCTGTAAGACAAGGTAAGGCAGGCTTTGCCATGAGCTGTAGCTAAATGGCACAGTCATATCTTGTATATTTTTGCTCTGCTGCCAAGTGTAGGTTGGACAGCAGCTGTAGGGCAGAACATACTGTGAATAGCATAAGCACTTTGTTTGTTTTACTTTATCCTTCTGCACCTTTAAAATGCAGACTAATTAACTAGAATATAAGAAGCATTTCAGTGTGGCTACCACAATACCCTAAGCTAGAAATCAAGATGCTGTTCCCAATTTTACGCTTGTGCTCCAGGTTTTATAGCTTTGACAAAGACATAGTGAACTTGGGAGTGGGTACAAGATTAAAAAAGCATCTTTGGCAGTACAAACTCTTTCTCATGAAGGGAGAAAGAGAAATAAGCCACAGGACACTTGTTTCAATTTTACCACTTTGACATCAGTACCTGTGGTCCAGTAGATCTTTCTCAATGTACTTGACCTTGCAGATGAAAGGTCTAATTGCTTCCAAGGAGGAAGTTTTGTCATTCAGTGGATGGACTGTCAACTTCATTTTCAATGAAAAAATTGGTTGATTTATGTCCTGTCTCTGCAAAGGATTTAAATTATTCATTATTGGATAGCTTAGGCATGCTGTATCTCTTCAAGTGTTGTCAACCAGTATTTTTGGCTAAGCCTGAAGTGGTGGAATATATGTCAGTTCCTAGTAATAACTGGGAGCTTTGTAATGCATGATAGCTGTCAGCCAAGACAGTGATATATGGTGTACATTGCTAATGAATGTGCTTTCTGAATATCTGTAATGGTTTATCTTGACCTCCCAAAAAACCTGTGCACAGGTGTCTTTTAGGATGGTGGGAGGAGTAGTGTCTCCTGAGTGATAGGAAAAAACCTTAAAGTCCAGTTTGATGAAGTAGTTGGTAAGGATGGCTTGTTTCTTAAAAAGGTAACAAACCAAAACAAAACCCACCTCACAAAAAAACCCAAAACCAAACCCCACCAACCAAGCAACGAAAACATGTGTGCAGAGTAGAGATATTGATTAGGAGATTCTAATTTGTTCCTGCCAAGTATAGGCATTGTATGAACCAGCCAGAATAGGAGTTGACTTGATTCTGGCATTTCTGTGTCTTTGTTAAAAAAAACAGCATTATAATGAAGAGCTGTTAATTATCAAATTTGCAACAGCATTTGACACAAATAAAAGTGTTTTATCAAACTATGAAAAATTGTAAGTTTTAGGTTCATGCCTGAGCAGTTTGTGGCTCTGATGGGGCAGTCAAAAGAAAGTGGTACCAGCACCCCCAGAACCCTCAGCTGTTTTTAAAGAAAGTTGTTCATTTTCTTTGATAACAATTTCCATCTGTTTATTTGCATTATTCCCTTTACTGTAAATACTGAAGAATTAATTAGAAGTCTCAGAAGCTGCCTGCAATATCCTTTACCCTTTTGATATGCTTCCTTTCCAGATAACAATCTAAATAAATGTGCAATAGAATTATGGCTTAGTCACTGAATTGAAAGTTAGGTGAAGTTTTGATATACTAGTTGAAATTAGTTTTATGCAGCTTTCAAATTTGGTTAGAATGAGTGGGTTGGAAAAGTAGGTTTCTAATAGCATAAATGGAAGTGTAATTGATATTAAATATGAAGGCTGTGTCAGCTGGCAATGAAATGACATGTCTAAATTCCTTGAAAAGATTATCTTTCACTGCATTTGAAATGTAAATGTTTCTTGCAATGTCATGTTGGTCAGTTCGTGCTGGGAGTTTGCATCTTCTGGAGCAGTTATAGTATGCTCTGTTCTTCACATGACACCTGTGAGGACAAGGCACATCAGAGGCCACTCTTAGGTATCATTAATACCATAAAGTGTTGCTCAGGCTCAATACTAAAATCTTCAGCCTTTGTGTTTTGCCTTTTTAGTTGCTGTTGAATCAGTTTCCACTGAAATTGCATATGAAAGTAATTTCATACAGATTCTGGGAAGCAATTATTAGTGCCAGTGTCTATAGTTGGTTGCTGAATAACATAAATAGTAGTTGTACAGGAAATTAGTCTGTTATTATGCATTTTTTAATTTAAAAACTTTGCAACCTTGCTATATTCCTGAATAACCAATAGTCATCTCATGGGAACCTGGTTTGGGGGAATTTTGTACAAAGATACTTCAATTTTATATTTTTGTGAAATGAGGAACAAGCCCACATATTTTGAAACACTTGGAACGTGGGAAACACTGGGATATTTTTTTCTTTATTATTGGCATCTTTTTTATGATTCTGAACTTATCTCTTAACTATTTAAAGCTAAATGCATAGTCCTTATTTGCACTTACCATTATATAAAAATGTGAGCTATTTAATTCCTACCTCATTGCAAGATGACCATTTGAAAGGATGGCCTTACTTAGCTTGTTCTATGAATTATTGCTTGTATAGTAAAAACAAAAAAACATTCCAGTGTTAGGAGTGAAAAGTGTTGAACCTGGAAATATTCTTGCAAATACTACCTGTGTATCATTGCTGTGGTCACTAATGGGTAACAGATGTAAATTCCCCAAGAAAAGAGTTTCCTTCTTTACAGAATTAAGCTAAGTTTTTTCACTTATATGTGGTAAAATATGCACGTGGGTCTGAAAATGTTTGGGTTTGTTTTTTTTCCACTTCCAAGTATTGAAATTTGTATTATTTCTGTGAATAATTCAAACACCTATATTTAACCTACAGCCTTGTATTGGCCATTCCTGGTTTGGATAATATAGAGAAGATAACTTTCTGTACTGAAGTCTTTCAGCTGCCTAGATCCTGCTGTTTTCATGGACATAAAGGTCAAAGGAATGCTAAAAATTTCAACACATGTGAACAAAATAGTTTTCAGTGAAATAGACTTTCTGGATATTTAAAGAATCCTCTGGAAATTTCTTCCTTACTCACTTCTCCCCCACAGGAATCAGCAAGTAACACACAGGAGCTAATCAAAAGGGGCACAGCTTTGTAAATTGGCTATTAGGAATATGTTAGAATGTGAAAACTTAAATTTTATCAGCAGAAGCCTTGGAAATGGAGTATCATAACTACTGTAGAGGAAAAGATAAAGAGCTAGTTCTCCATTATGCTTTGAATATAAGTTACCCAGCTATCTGATTTACTTAATTGCATGTATTTTTGGCCTTTCTTTACGGTCAGGTATTTTGAAAAATAGTTTGCACATAGCTAAACAGGAGCTATGTGAAGTTATCTGCTTTTGGGTTGAGCAAACTTAATATGTTAATCTGGCTTAATTTAATTTGTTTTAATGGTAGTGGTG
Organism: Agelaius tricolor; assembly: GCF_023055355.1. Taxonomy (NCBI): domain Eukaryota; kingdom Metazoa; phylum Chordata; class Aves; order Passeriformes; family Icteridae; genus Agelaius; species Agelaius tricolor. The sequence continues at coordinate 36,391,710 of NW_027269267.1, read as the reverse complement.
AATTTTTAAATGGTTCATTTGGTGCTTAATTGTTTAAAGGATTTAGTGCGCTTTCAGAACACTCATTCTGTTGTCAAGTGCAAAACGTTTTTATCTGGGTACATTTCTTGTCTTTCCACTATGTAGGAGAAACACTAGGAAGTGGAACCTGGTGATGTGATTGCTTAGGGACAGAAAAAGGGTTCTCCTAAAAAGGCTTTTTATTTCCTTTGATGTAGTGTGGGGGGCATAGTTGCTGTTTGTGAGTGCCTCAAGCTGGTGCTCTTCTGTTGACCTCTTGGGAGGTTGTTGGAGATGCTGAACCAGTGCCAGAGAAGGAGCTCACAGGAGGTCATCTCTTCACACTAAACTCACAGGGTTTTTGATAATTTGCATTTATCTGTTTAATAACAGGAAGATTTGCATTTTTCTTCATGGGAAAGCTTTCCAGCCTAAATGAATTCAGTGAGTTTTAGGCAGTAGACTTTATGGAGTTATTTGTTTATACAACAAATACTGTGCAGAAGCGGATCCACTTCCCATGTTATGAGGTTAATAGTATATGAAAAGTAATGTGTTAATATGGTAAAGTACTGTGGAGAGTGATACATGTGTAGAATTACACAGTTGATCAGAAATCACATTTGCCACGGTTCTTTGAGAGCTTCACATTCAGCATTCCCATTAATCCATTTTTCCAGGGAATTGTTCTGAACATAGACAGCTTAGGGGGTTCAAACAGTTGTTCTTGGGAGAAGGAGAGTGAATGATTCATCCACAGGAAATGTTTTTTGGTCTATACCTATAAACATTAAGCCTTCCCAATTGGATTTACTTTTTAAACATTTAAACTTCATGTAGAAGCCTAGGACACTGTGAGATTTTATGAGTTGCACTATGACTGGCAAAGGTGGGGGACATAATTAATTAATTCAACTGCATCTCCTGCAAAAATTATTCTGATAATTCCTGTATCCCATCCTAAGCCAGTGTGTCTGTTCTCCCTTCCCCAATCTTCTGTCCTTACTCAGGGTCACCTAGTGTATCAGAGCGATGCATGTGGTGCAATTGAAATACCATCTCCACAGTGAACCTCAGAACATTTTATACTTGTTTGTATCTAGGAAAACTCTCAGCTCATTTTGTGGCTCTCAGCTGGAAATGCTGTGCCTCCAGGTGTAAATAGTAAGGTCATGCTGGGGAGTTGCTTCTTGTTGAGTGAAGATGAGATTTGAATGCGAACAGTGGGAGATGGGTTTGTATTTTCTACTGAAATTACCTTCAGGTTACACTGTGACAGGACTACAAACTGAAGAGTGTCAGACCTGTCCAGCCACGCACTCCTGCAATGTGAGAGTGGCACACCTCATTAGTAAGACTTGTTCCTGAGTTAGAGTGGAATGAATTCAGCTCTCATTGTCTTTCATGGCGTGGTTTAAGTTGTATCTCTATTATATGCTTGAGTCTTGTGATCTGAGGGCATTAGCAGTGACAATTATCACACCAGGAACAGCTATATTGCAGTTTGGGGCTCCCAGCTGGAAGTCAGCACTGGAAGTTTTTATCAATAGCTTTATACCTCTCAGGTAAATAAGTCCTCAAGACTGTTTCCAGTGTTGCCTTTCTGTTGGTGCCTCCTTTTTCTCGTCTTCTGTAAACATGGTTAAAATCTCTTTTGTTTGGAAAAGAAATAAAAGCAAAACCTGCCTCTAAGATGTTTTTTCCCCACCTTGTATGCTGCCAGTTCCTGTCTAGAAGATTAATATATCTGTATTTTTTTTTTCAAGATAGTCCTTGGAAATGAAGTCCTGGATCCTTACAGTTTTCAGTGAGAAATAGTTTTCTTTCCCTGCTTTGATCCAGTAGGACCAATAGGGCTACTTACTGTTTGTTCTTCTTCAGCATTTTCTGATATAAGCAAGAGTCAGTGGTGCATCTCTTGTATAATTTTACGTAACCACCACTTAAAAAAATCAATTTGCCCATTTTCCCCCCTCCAATAACTTTCTTTGAATTTGGGATGAACAATATTTCAAAGTGTATCTAAGTTTCTGGATTTAATTTTAGTTGATGTTGCTGATGTATAGTCTTGTAAAAATCAGTAGGTAAAGTAGTGATCACCAAAAAAAAAAAAATTAGGTAGTGATCACAATACCTGTGCAAGGGACATTTCCATTTTTTTATTCTCCACCTCTGGAGAACCCTCTTACTTCACTACTCAAAGCCAAATGAACTGTAATGGTGCTTTTGTGTTCAAACTAATATTTTGTCCCCAAAATATTTCTTCAGTAAGATACTTCAGGCAAAGACAAGCCTGGTTGGGAGAAATGTTGTATGTGTATGAGCACATTATTCCTGTTTTATGGAGAGTCATTCCTGTCAGATGTCAGAGGGGCCTTTTTTTTTGTGCTTTCCTAAGTGTTTTTTTTTGTTTTTTTCCCCCTGGAAACTTTTCAGGAAAGCTAAGCTTCAGGCTATGGCTTCAGCTGACCTTCTTGACATCTCAGAGGACTGTCTTGGAAACACTGGGCTTTGGGAAGCTTTGAGTCAAAGTTGCTAGTCTTCACTCTGCCCCTGAAGTGAGATACAGAAGCATGATATGGAAGCAAAATTCAGAGTGTTGTGAGAAGTGAGTGCAACCAGGAACTGGCCTTTTACAGTGATAAAACTCAGAATCACAAACTGGATTTTGAGAAACTGTAGGGCTCAGCCACAGGAGTGATCATGCATAAAATTGAAGAACTTTCAAAAGTAGAGGGTGATACTAGAGAGAAAACCATTGCTTTCACTACTGAAAACAAAAGTTCCAGATAACCCTCCACTTCCAGTCTAGAAGTTGACTTTTGGTTTGTAATTTCTGTGTCCCATTCAGTTAGATATTGACAGAGCATTTACTGTAGTATGTCTGTGGGAAGACATGGATCTACAGAATCCAAGATGGTCAAGTAGAGCCTTTAATTGAGCACACTAGGTCTTCATTTCCAAAACAATTTCAAAATTTAAATGCTGCTCATGAAATTTTAATTTCATGCTCTTACATTGTTGGTCTCCACTGTTTCATCTCACACAACTAATGCAGCCACAGATCATAGTGTCTCAAAGACAAAATATCCCTTAATTTAGTTTCTTTTGTATTAGGTTAGGAAAGAGCATCTCCTCTGATTTTATCCTGATATTATAGACTTATTATTTCAGCTGTGGTAAATCTCTGCAGCTGAGCAATTTGTGAAAATTAGAATAAGTGGTGGATCCAGAAATCAGCAATGTTAGATCTTAAAATTTTGCCACAGTGATTGTTTCTTTGTTCTTAGATCTGACAGCAGTGGAGTATGTAAGCATTAAGATTTTTGAACTTTGGGAATGAAAAAAGATACAGGTCAATAATTTGCCTGTTTTTGCTAGTCCTCTGCATATTTGAGCAGAAAGTAAAATTGTTAAAGTAGACAAATTCTTGGAGTATTATTAGTAGCTGCCTTATTGCTGCTGAAAGTCATGTATAAGGGGCATGGAGTTGATCTCTAGAGCATTTCCTAAGCCCTAAATATATTCCAGGCTTTAGGGATGAAGTTTTTTTGTGGGAATGATGGAAAAAAAAACCCTACTGAGTTTTATTTTCTTCTCTGTGCCCATTCTAGTTATTTGTGCCTATTTGTTTGCTCCTTACTGTGGCCTCTGTCCTCCTTGCAACAGCAGTGCAAAACAAGATTGGAGAATGGAGAGGTTTTGAGCAAAATAGTTTCATGTTGCTTCATTACACTTGAATGAGAATGAAATGAGGGGAGGACAAGAGGGATCACCAAGTCCTTTTTGAAGTGAAAAATATGGTATGGACTTTTCAGAATGTGAAAGCTGTGCTTAGAAACCACTTCCAAGAGTTACCTCTAATGCTTTTTACCATTCAGGACTAAAAATAGTACGTGTAATCTTAGGGTGTGGAGATCCAATATGTCCGTAAAAAGAAATATTCTGAATTTATTTTTAAAATTATAGTAGTATTTACTATAAATAATACTAAAGTATTTTGTACAAAGTGAGTTGAGTTCCATTATATGCAAACAACATATAAAGCATGCTGGTATTGCTGTAAATATCTCACAACAGCAGAGTTGTCAGCACGAATAATTTTGATTTCCGAACAGTAACAACACTGGATTGTATTTGAGTTCATCAGCTGTTTGGTAACAGCAAAAAGCTCAGCAAGCTGGTTAATTGGTTTCAAATTTAGTAAGAACTAATATTATCCTGTGAAAAAAAAATTCTTTAATAGAGGGAATGCTGTTAAACAAGGTGTCATGACTGAAAAAGGGGAGCAGACTATTGAGAAGTGTCCTATCATTATATCTGTCAATATACTGGTATCTAGTGCTGTGTAAAGCATGAGATGTCTGTTAAAACCCGAAATCTTAGTAACAAGTCTGCCTTTGGATGTGTTCCTCTAAAATAAGAAATCTGCTGTATAAAGTAAGAAATCTGTAGTGTAAATCTGAGACATTCTGCTCCTTGCTTCTTTTTCAACATGCTGCCGAAGTTCTGGCAGGGGAAAAGGGACAAATGGTGTTTGTTTGGAAAAAAAAATACCGGAGTTGAGCGATGGAAAAGTGGGAAAGCTGAAATGGTTTCTGCTCTTAGGAGCTGGGACTGAGGGACTGCCTTTGTTCCTGTGAACACTCTTTTGCTTCCAGCTGGTATTCATGTGTGGGGCAGTCAAAACTGCCTGGCAGCTGTTTATATTTTTAAGGCGATGCGTCTAGGTGTGCTGGCAATAATGCCATTCTGCTTTTGGTTTTATAATAATTGTCTGTTAATGCAAAGCAGGGCTTTATTTTAAAGAATAAAAAAATAGATGCTCAATGCTTCTAAGAGACTTATTTCATGTTCCTGTGGAAATTAGAAATCCAAAGACTCAGATGTCTCTCTCTGGTCCTGGCTTTTTTTCCTTCCCCCCTCTCCTCCCTGTTTCTAAAATGCCTATTGCAAGATAAAATGCTGTAAAATAAAATTATTCAAGCATATATGCATTAATAGCTTATTGCTTTTTAAAATGGTCCTTATGGTCATTATTCCCAAATATTATATGTAGGAGTGCTGATGAACCAAAGTATTACTTCAGGCTAACTCTAAATACTGTGACATGTCACTAACCAAGGGAGGGAAGTATAAAAATTCCAGTTCACTTTGTACCAAGTAATTGTAACATCATCAAGATGTGAAAACAGTGTTATTGATTATCTAGTAAGGTAAAGCAGCTTGTACAACAGCCTTTCACTGCTAACTCATACTGGTTTTATTTTCTTTTTTCTTCTTCTCCGAGTGTTGTTTCTATGTTGCTCTTGCAGTGTGAGAAGAGTATCTATGCAAGCCTGTAGTAATCAAACTGGCTTCAGCCTGGATGAGACTGCATTCCTTGGGAGCAGGAGGTCTGACCACCCTTGTTAGATCAAATGGAGATCAAGCAACATGGGAAAGATTTTATGTAAAAATTAAAGAAGGATCCAGATAACATTATTTATTTTTACATAGGCTCCGTTGGTGCATCTCAGTTGGTTCATAGACAATATGATAATAACTGCATTCATTTAGAACATTGAACAATAAATGTTGGTATATCATGCTATTAGATTAATCTTTTGCCTTAAAAAGCTGTATTTAACAGGAATATTACTGAGTTATCAGGTATTTTCAAAGCCCCTGTTGAGAGGACCACAAAGGCCTTAAGTCTAACTCTTCCGTGCTTCTAGGAGGAAGCATCAGCAGCAGGTGCTGGCAGAGGATATTCCATGGGAAGAAGTAGGTGCTGGTTAAGGGCCTGTTGCTTTATGCAACCAGTTGAAGATAAATACAACAAAGTGTTTTGTTGTTTGTGTCTGTGTCTATTTATGGCATTTTTCATTTATGGGATATTATAGAGAGCTGAGAAAGTTGGAACAGAGGCATTATAGTTTGGACTGCCTTGAAAAACAGAGGAGAAAGAAGCTGAGTCTCAGGTTTCTGTGGCTGAGAAGACCCAAAGGTATTAGAAAGTCTCTTTTTTTCCCAGCCCTGTGACTGAAGAAAAAGTCAAGATTTGTCAGTTCTGCTTTTCAAGGTTGTTTATTTTCTCTTACCTATTACATTCTTTCTCTGTCCTGCTGAGATCTGTCCAGCAGGTTGGGTTGTGGCACAGCCCCTGCCCATGGGGTGGTGTTAGCTTTTTATACTAAGAACTATGTGTACTTTATTTACAATAATTTTCCAACCTATCACTTATGTTAGACAGTCTGTCTCTACTCTAAAAGTGTCACCATCACAGCAGAAGATGGAGGACAAGAAGAGGAGAAGAAGGACAGGACACACCCAGATTCCTCCATCTTGCCTCTTGAACCCCCATTCTAAAAACCCAAAATTCTACTTTTTCACCCTGTGACAAATTCACTATCATTCTACTCAATCTTTTGTGGCTTGTAAATCTTCACACAAAGTTGGTAATTGTTTCCATGGGCTAAAATCAAAGGCACGGGTGTTTTTGACTCCATGCGGTGTTTTTGACTCCATGCCAAGGTCTCTGAGCCCCTTGCCAGGCTCCTGTGTCCTCCAGGGCAGCCAGAGCAATGTCCTGGGTCCTGACAGCTGAGCACTGCTATTACTACAGCCACAAGCACTTTAGGCATCGACCATATGTAATCCACAGAGGACACTGCTGAAGCCATTAACATCTTCATTTAATTATGTCATAAGTGTCCCCTCTATTTCTTGTGTGCCCCATAAAGTAGTTTACATTGCACTACTTAAGCTAATTAACTTTCTTTAGTGTATATTTATAACACCTTTGTGAATTAAAAGCTTTCTACCTTAAAAGTATTGCTCTCAAGTAGGAAGTTCATCTTTTCAGTATCGGGTTTGACTGACTTTTCCATTCCACAAGTTTCTCAGTCTACTTGTAGGTTAGCTAGTTCCCTGGTTTAGAGAAAAAAAATCATAATTTCTCTTCTAAGTGTCAATTCACAATACCTATATTAATTTAGTGTATGAAAATACACTGAAATAGAGGGAATGGCCTTGGCAAAGTTGCTTCATTAGGCCGTAGTGTGTTATTAGGCTCTTTTCACAACCTAAAAGTGTATTATTCTGTGACATTGGTAATCATTAGTTACAGTATTAAAACATGTCCCATTTCCACATTTTGGATATATTCCAGCAGCAATAAAAGACCTGTCAGACAGTTGGAAGCTGGCCCAATTTCTGCAACTACTGCTCTTAAAAGATTGTCTTTCTGGAATAGATGCTGGAGACTATTAAACATTGCTCATACTTCAACACCAATATGGGGGACAGACACAAAGATCAAGCCTTTGGATTAAAACTTTTAAATAGATCTCATTTTTGTACTGTAGTAAGGCTGAAAACTTGGAGTAACAAAGATGTTATCTACCTTTGCATTATACAGTTTTAATAACACTGACACCACGCCCACATTTTGTCAGCAAACAGTGTGTCTGACTTGGTTACATGAGTGAGCAGGAACCAGCAGCAGAGCTGATCTAATCTAGAGCCCTCAGCTGGCATTTCCAGTGGCATGAACATGTTTGAATTCTTTTGAGGTAGTGTCTCACCAAAGAATCAGATGCACTGTTTTGGTTTTTAAAGCCCGACTGTCCATACGAAGGTGAGGGACTGCATGAAAATACCTGTAATTTAGTTATTTATCCAGTAATTTAGGTATCTATCCTCAAGCAGGCCATTCCTGTCCAAGGAGATCAAATCACTAGAGTGACAGAGCCTAAAGAGTGAATTAGCTGCCCAGTCTCAGGTGTCTATCACAGGAGAGCCAAATTGCTCCTTTAGGGTTCTCTGAATGTAGCAATTAAATCTCTGCTCAATAGAAGAGCAAGTCAGCAATGTTTAGGTATCTCTACCTGGAGCTGAATCATACTTAGTCATGCTCAATGATAGATAAAGGAAGAATATTTTTGCTCAAAGTTTTAAAGTATACGTTTTAAATGCAATCAGTGTTTGTTCTGCTCGCCATTTTTTTCTTTTTAGCTGACTGTCTTTTACTGAGCAGTCTGAGATAAATTTTGTGGTAGGAGCAAAAAGGGTTCTGGTAGAACTTTTAAAGAAAACAAAGAACAAAGGAGCAAGGGAAAAAGGAAAAGCAAGAACATTCCAAACGAAACTCAGAATGCATACACTTGGCCAAGAAGGTCACAGTCATACCCAAGGACAAGTTTGAAGTGTCCAGGTGGCACTGGATGCCCATGTTCTTGAAAGTGAAGAGAGAACCAGCCTCAATGTTGAATATGAAAAGAAAAAATTATGAAGCTGATGGACTCAATTGATGTATCTGTTCTGAGCACCCTGTTTTTATCACTTGCTGTGCTAAAATGTGTGTTAAAGCATAGAGAAGGAGGGCTTTTCTCCAACACTTGGGATTTGTTTTTATTGATAATTTTGGTGCTTTTGGTCCCCCTGCTGGCCCTATGTGTGTTTCTCTTGCTTTTTTAGAGGAACAGCATCCACAGAGTCCTCCATTTTGATTCTGTGTCCTCCAGTACCCTGTAAAAGTGAGTGATTGGTAATTCAACCCTATAAATTTATGCCTTTGCTTAAGTACAGGTCAGTTTTTGTTTTTCAGTAGGAAGAGTTAAGGTTTTTTTTCTTCCATGTTCTGCACAGAGCATAGGCTCTTAGGCTTTAATGTGAAATTAACTCTCAAGTTCCTTGCCAGATGCAGTTCTTAATGTTCAAAGAAGCTTTGGCCAAGAGTCCAAAACTGTTCATGCCTGTATCATCCAAATAGAGTTAAAACCTTTGAATATTTTCTTTCATCATCTTAATCTTGATCAGTGACAAAAGAAGTTGTGAAAATTTCCAGGTGTTCTGTGCTTAGATTATGAGGCACCAAGGTATTTTGGTGGGTTTAGTTAAGCATTTAATGCTTGGAGTGAGGATCAAAACCAAATCCTTGAGAGTCTGTCTCCCTACCTAAACATCTGGGATGTGTGATTTCCATTGTCTTTTAGAGTACAGCAAAAAGCAAAGGAAACCGGATATTTAGCATTTTGGCTATGCAAAAATTATTTATTTTATGTGGATTACAGAGTAAGATTTTAAGAAGGATGGTATGTAGTTTTCTGATGCAAGATCCTCTGCTGCCTTAAATTTTAATAGCTTCATTAATGTTGATCAAAGCAGGACAACACAGACCTACGAGAGTTTGCCTGTATTTGGTTTGTAAGTTTGCCAGAGCTGTAAAGGAGAGATTGTGCAAAAGACAGTTCTGTTGTATGTGGCCTCTGCACATTTTTACTGAAGTTTGTACGTGTTGGGATCCAGCTACACCGGTGACAGGACAAAACATTTGTTCAGAGGGTGTCAGTGTTCTCATGGAAGTTATGGTTGCTGGTGGGGTAGTAGAAAACATCCCCTGGGAGAGACTGCTGTGTGTCCAGGTTTGGCCCATTATGGAGTGTGCTTTTTGATCAAATCCTGGATAGAACTGAAGCCCTTCTTAATTTGAGCAGTATGAATAGATGGTTTCGTGAATGAAATGGGATGAAGGGGACTCGCTAAATTAAATCATGTTGAACAAAGAAGAAAGACATAGAAACTCTATCGATCTATCTATTTTACCTATCTCTGGCTATATATCTATCTCAATACTGCTGTTTGAAAGGGATAAAGAAGGAGATGAGACCAGACTACATGCAGATTGCACAAAGCACTTGGAGCTTTGAGTTATGAGCCCTGTGTTGGATTACCATCAGCCTGAGACTTGGTAGGTGGGGGCCTCCTTCTGTTTTGGCCAAGGACAGGCTTATCTAAGAAGGTTTCAAATGCCTTCCTGAAAACGTTACAGTTACTTCTCCTGTTTTTTGAATAAATGCACAAATTTAGTTACTCTTCTGTAAATTATGAAGTTTGTCATGATAACTGTGGCTTCTGTCACTCTAAAATCTCTGTTACAACTTACTTTGCTAGTTGTGAGGGCTCATTTTAGGATTCTTAGGACCTGCCTTCAAGCTTAGAAGAGAGGCAAACCCACATCTGACACCCAGTTCTAGGCTTTGCCTTTAGGTCATGTAATCCCACTTTCAGGAAATAGATGAAGTGCTTTAATAGTGGATCTTTCCTTTTTCCAAGGTCAGCCTGATCTTCCTTGCAGATAGAGGGGCTGTGAAGTGTTTTGAGGGACATTCTGTGCTCACCTCCCCAGACTGAGTATGACAGCTTTTCTCTTGAGGAACTCATCCTTCAAGAATATTGACTGCATTAAAGCTCAGGGTACTCTGAAGCACATGATTGAAGTTTTCCACAGGTTCAATTTTACATCAACTGACATAGTGGTGCAAGATCCCTTCTTTTCTCTCAAGGGATTTGACTTCTAGAAGGGCAATAATCCACATTCAGTATGCTTGGATTTTGGTACATCTCATGGGGCTTGCCAAACATTTTGTCAGATTGTCTTGGGAGCTTTTCTGCTGGATCAAAACTAGGAAAGAAGTCTTGCTGTGGTTATCACCTTAGCAAAAAGATTGAGACATTTCTGTCTCTCTTCCCTTGTCCTCTCCTCCTCTACCACTGGTGTGAATTCTCTCTGTGTCTGTCTCGAGTCCCGTCCTGATATTGTGCACAACTCCTGGGGTTTTTTTGAGTCACAAAATTAATCTGTCTGCTTTTCCACAAGTTTCCTCCTGTGGAACCAGGGGCTTCCACATGCTTGTCACACCTGCTGTGTGTGGGAGGCAGTCCTACTTGCCCAGGATCAAGCCTTTCAGGTGGCCTTTCTGTAAACATGAAATAACTAAAAAGCCAAAAAGTTTGGCTGTGTCCTTTCAGCAGTTATTCATTGAGATAACAGCTTTGTCCAAGACTGTGCAGAGCCAGCTAACCTGGAATTACCTCTGGGATTATTCTTCACAGGAGGTCAGGGCATATAAATGACTTCATTAAAAAGCCCTTGTCATTTCTGGTAAGTACAAAGCAATCCTTTCTCATAATCCTAGCCATTTGTAATGGAAACAAGTGCCCTGGAAGTGTGTTAGTGTACTGAGGAGCGTTCCACTTAAATAAGTTTCTTTAGTCACTGTTTTGCCAAAAAAATTTGAGATTTATATCCCTGTCTGAGAGTTTGAATGTGTCACACTTGAAGTCACCTGTACCAACAATGTGCACAGAAACAAGAAGGCAAGGGACAGTAAACAATGGAAATGAGTTTAAGTTGATTGAGTACACATTCAAGGCTTACTGATACTCCTGACAGCACCCTGCTAAGGGAGGATCAAGGGGAAAAATAACATATTGCTTTTGCTGCATGTGTACAGCAGAAGGAAGAGCCTGATACATACCTTCACAGGTTACAGATACTGTGAAACCAAGTTTCCTTCACAAGGATCTGCAGTATGGCCAGGTACATGGAGAATGCCTCCTAATCCCCTGGTATAAGGGCTTATATTCAGAACTGGGACAACCTGCAGTTCAGTCTCTAGGTGAGACATGTATTTTACTGAAATGTAGTTATGCTACATATATATTCTACTTCTACCAAAAATTTAATGCAGGCATGAGTGCAGCGTTAGCAAATAGTGTTTGTGAATAAAATGCCTGAAGCGTGATCCTGTTGTGAGGATTTGGGCTGTGTTGTGGTGCTCTGTCAGAAGCTGTTATGGCAGGATATCAAAAAAGGAAAACTCAGAATAAAGAATTACGTTTTTAGGACATAAAGAATGCCATGAAATTGTATTGACTTCATGTGTAGTTTCATTGGAGACACAAAATAGGCACAATGTTGTTTCCTAGACATTTTTAAAAGATGCGTGTTCTCATGCAGATGAACTTTCCAACGATGCAAAGGTTCATCAGGTCTCCTTGATACAGAAATTGCTATGACTGTGTCAGGCTCTATTTTTTATCATTCCCTCATTGGAAAATGTTTTGAAGGTGGTATGCTACTGTATCTTAATCCCTTCTCCATACTATTCCAGGAATTCTGCAGGTTATTATGGTCAAAGTGCTTGACCCTTTCTCTGCCCTTCCTAGTACTCTGTAGCTCTAATAGTTATCTTTCTGTATAGGGGGAAAAAGGTGGAATGCAGATCAGATTTGCTGTATAAACCTTATGTAGATTGAGCCCTCTGGTTTATGGTAAGCAGTAAGAAGTTGTGCTGAATTTGAGATGCATATTTGCCACTTGAACTTGTGAATGAGAAGTGAAATAACTCAATAGTTACTGTGAATTACACAGAATGCTGCTTATGTAGCTTACATACCTTATGTAATTGTGCCATAGATTGCCACTTGCAACAAGCCCATTATTATACAGCCACATTTTAAATAGTGTGGCTTAAATAGTCTCTCACTTATTTTATTTGGTCTTGTAAAGAAAAATGAACTACCTTTTCACAATGATTAGTTTGCTAAAAATAAATCCCCGGAGTTGGCTTCCCTCACTGTAGTTACTGTATATTACAAGGGAGAAGTGAATGCTTTCTTTACTGCAAATTTCACAGGTGACAGCTCAGAAATGTTAATACATGCTAAGACTGCATTTATTAATGGAAGTAATGCAGGTATAGGCACAAAGCTGCCTCATATTCTGTGACCATAAGGCATGTTAATCTCTTTAGTTGATGGATTCTTAAATGAACAGATTGGGTGAATAATTGCTCTCTTAATCCTTAGTTTAAAATATGAATGGAAATTCTTTGATGTTTATTTGCATAAAACAGAATGTCTTCTATTTGCCTTACTTAACACCTTTGTACTGAGAATTATTTAGTATCCCTGTTCCCTATGCTTTTGGAAAAAATTATAGAGACAGAAGCTTACAGTTTTGCTGTTCCTCACACAACTTTCAGCTGCCTGGTAAAGGCTGGGAGGAAAACAGTGCTTAGGTGAAATTGCAATATTTCCATTTTTGCTAGCTGTCATGTTTCTTGTGTGAAAGCCTGCAGCTATTGCCTGACATTGTTGCTGGGGAAGAATATGCACAGAGATGTCAAACTTTCCTTTCTGATTGCCCTTTTATACTTGTATCCATGCAGTCCTCTTACATTTGTTTGTGTTATAAAATTCTTAACATGAGATGTCTGTTGATTTTTGCTATGGTAAGCAGGCACAGAGCAGGGACTGCAGACTGGACAGTGAACTGCAGGTTTGATAGTACCTTCCTCATTTTCTGTAATCTGGCTGAAACTATGTGTTTTAAAATGTCAATTCCTTTTTCCTTTTGATGTGTTTTGTCTGGGGCGTTTTATTTCTTCAAAAGAGTCATTGTCAGGGTCTGATTCTCCATAATATATGAAAGTCATGTAAAATTTATAATGTTAAAATATTTAGTGAATGTTTGTGTAGGATGAGACTTCTCACTCTATTATCAAAATATAAAGATTAGTACTCCTGCTCACTTAGTGGATTGTTGTGAGTTTAATGTTTGCACAAGCAGGGTTTAGCACGTGAGAACTTAATTCTGTCACATTTCACGCTGATCTTAGGGCAACTTAGTATACAAGTTCATGTAATCATGAACTTAGATGTTGTGCTGCTCGTTTGCTGTGTCTGGTAGTTTTAGCTTTATTGAGTTTTTGTCCATTTTTTGCAGCAGTTCATTAATTAATTCAGACTGTCTTACTTGGCTCCAGTGCTTCTTGGAGTTTATAGTTTTCACAATATAAAAGATGGTGCTCTTGTGTGAGGGTTGGTCTTGTTTTCAGATTTCCAGTTTCTAGTTTCAGTCTCAGAACAGCTCTTAAGTCCTTTGTGTTTGCTGTGAAATGGTAGATTTTGTAGACCTCGAGCTACAGAAGTGGGAAAAAAGATGAAACTTGTTATGGGGAAAGGGACTTTGTGCACTTATTACAGTCTCTTCTCCTGTTATTGCCTGGGTAGACTGATACCATTTGCTGTCAAGTCTTTCCTCTGCGTATTGCACTTTTATTAGATTCTTCCTCAGAATCTGTCCCCTGTCAAAATTATCTACTTCCATTTTTGTTTTTCTTTAGATATGGATGAGAATGATCAGTAAAATCCAATGTAATGCTTATTATGCTTATACCATTGCACTAAAACATGATTTTTAAAATAATTCATAAGGGCAGGATTTCTTTTGATATTTTTACTACAGTGAATTTATAAGTTCATAATACTGTAAGGTATTGCAGTTTGTTCTGTATCCTCCAGGATACTGAATATTGAAGATTTTATTTTTTTTTCTCCTGTAGTTGCTACTATCCTAGTATTCCTCAGCTTGGTAATGCTTTCCTGGTAATTAGTCACCTATTGCCCTATGAGAAATCTAAGGATTTTCTTCCATGGGGTTGTGGGTGATTTTCATTTTTTCCTTCAGTCAGCTAGATACAAAGATGTTTCATTTTGTTTTGGTCTCCTTTTTTATTATTCATGACTCTTGGTGCCTATTAGCACAGTTTCTCTTAGGGTATCTATGTTCTATGAGAAGGAAACAAGGCATAACATGCTGTATTCCAAGAGTGGCCATGGTCATCTGTGCAGGCATCCCATTGTCATTGTGAAAGAAATACACAGTTGAGATTGTGGTTTTTGTGCAGTGTGGGGGGGGGATTACTGAGAAGCATTTAAGTTGCTTTCTACTGAGTTAGTAATGTGGATATTTATGCACTGCAGGGGCAGCCTCACACTGCCTGTGTGCTCTCCCAGTCAGTCAGGAGGTAGCTGGGGCACTGGAGGGGAGGGCAGGGATGTCTCAGCAATTGTCAGCGATGGAGAGAGAGAGGGGGAGACTGACTTGGTGATCAGAATCCAATTTTATTGTGGGATACAAGCACTTGTATACTATTTCAGGGAGACTAGTAATGTGTACTACAATGATTAAGTTAAAATCATATACACAAACTTATGCATATAACAACATCTCTTGCTTGCAGAGTTTAATGGGGTTTTCTTTTTCGGTAAACCTGTTTGATTTAATCTCCTTGCAGTGTTGGTCTAATTTTCAAAGTTTTGTTTGCTTTTGCCAAGGCATCCTGTTATCAAATCTCTTATGCTAACCAGGTCCAAAGTCCATCATCTGTCTTGTGTCCCCCAGCATTCCAACAGGGATTGATCTGCAGCTTTGGATACCTGCAGTTCCTCCTGCCTGCACACCATGTGCTGAGCTTTGTCCCGGTGGAGCGGTGGCAGCCGATCGATGAGCGTGTGTGTGGCAATGCCATGCAAAGAGACAAGCCCTTGCTTCATTGAAATGCTTATTTCACTAGCTAGTTAAAGTACCTGAGCTCAGGAAAACAGTAAAACTGAAGAAAACCCTACATAAAGCATTAACAGATTATAGCACTACCTAAGATCTATTCCAGTTGCCTACGTTGCTGCCCACACTGTGGCTATCCAGAGGAGTCCTGCCCCTGCTCTTCCATCCCTGGCTGATGGAGGCTACTTGGGCTGGGCTTCAACCACTGAGCAGGATGGAGTTGTTCTGACCATGGTCCAAGTCAGGGACCAACATGGAGTTTTATCCCAGCTCCAATAATGAGGAAGAGGGCTCCAGTGCTTTTGCACAGTTGTCAGTCTTGTTGGCTGATGTTCTTCCAGATCATGAGAGGATCTTCCCCCTTTACTCCAATAAAATTGCTCCACCATGCCAGGGTATAACACCAGTCTCTTGGCCTGATCATTACATGAGTCTCTGAATCTTGCACTGCTTTGAATGATTTCTTCTCATGTCCCATTTTTTGTTCTTTTTGGTTATTTTCTCATGCTACTTTTGGGCATTGGTCTTTAGGGTTATTTCTTCATGTTACTTTTGGGATGCTGTAATTTCCAGGGGAATGTTTACTCCCCTTCAATCAGTCATGCACATACTCTATCTTAGTTCGCCCTTCTCACAGCCCAGAGCTATAAAGACTGCTACACATAATTTGTCTGTGACAAGGTCATAGTGCCAAAGAAGGTCTGTGAGATGCATCCACAGTTATTCAAGTGTTTGGGGATTTTTTGGAAAGGCTTCCTGGGGTAATGTTAGATGCTACATTTTCATCAGATTAAGTCAAGGAAGAAGAAGGAGCAACCAGAAGTGGTGTTGCAAGGTTTTGAAGATTTATTGCTGTGTAGCAGTGAAAGCCTTCCAGCTTTTCAGGTCAGGCCAGACAGGACCAGACTATCACAGGTTCCTCTGATTAGATTTAGACTCATTAAGCAGGCTGTGCAGACTCATGTCTGTTATAACCAGTATAATTTAATTTCATTAGTAAAGTGGTTATATACTTTTCAATGTCATGGGCAATGGTGTCACAGCATGTTTGCACTATAATAGGTATTTTTATTGGTTTATTTTCATTAGTAGTATATTTTCCACTTTTTGCTCTTGAAGAGATTAGCCACTCTGATTTAGCATTTTCCAGCATGTCTCAGGCTCTCGGCTTAGCCTTTGGGCTTAATTATGAATGCACATCATGTTTGCAATTATATTAAACATAAGCAACAAAATGTTACATGAGTTAAGATGGACAATAGCCAACTTCCTTTCAGGGAACACCAAAGTCAAGGAGATAAAAGCTGAAAATCAAGCTAGATATTTTCTTATTAAAACTGGGAACAACTGTATTTTGAACTTCTGAAAAATCCATAACACTAGACTGTAATAATTAGGATTATAAAATAATTTATATTGGGCAATATTTAAGTGTAATTTTTAAATAAAACCATGTAACACAGTTTTATATAGAAGGAAGGATTTGTTTAAATATAGGGGTAGACTAATTTATCTAATTTATCAGAAAACCCATGTCTTTTAATGAACATCTGTATTATGACTTGATTTTGAACTCTCTCTTTCTAAATGAACACAACCTATTTGATTTAGGAAAACAGAGTATTGCTGATCTTTTGTCACTGATGCTAATGAAGTCAAAGGTATGCTCCAAGCATGTTCTTTTAATAGTTCCTGAAGGGATTGTCCTAGGAAGACAAATATATGCCTTATATATAAAAAACCCAAACAAACAAAAATGCAAAAAAAATCCCCACCAAAATCATCCTGTGAGTTTAAGTTATTGTTTGGGAGCCTTAATGCATTCCTTCTTTTGTTATTTCAGAAGGTTCTGGAGGTTAAGCAGGAGGTACTCATGGGGAGGTAAAGCTAAAAGTCCATTTTTGTGGAAATCTACATTGCATCTGTAGTCAGAAAAGTCACAGAAACCAAGGTGATTTGCAACTTGCAAGAAGAAGATTAATGACCTTGATTGAAAACTTCATACAAATAGCCAGGAGAATTTTCAGTTACCATTTTTATATGAAGTTGCTAAGGAAGGCAAATACTTACAGACTGCAGCATCTAAGAAAGTTATAGTGAAGCTCCAAATAATATGGAGAATATAAATTTTGGTTCTTTGTTCTCAATGATGATAGCTATCTTAAGAAACAAAAAGTGTGATACAAAGTTTTATATAACTATCAGGATCATTTGAACTGAATTAGAGTCGCTGTCTGAAGGATGGAGAGAATAACATGTCAGGTATCACTCTGATTTTTAAGGACTTCATTACCTTTCTGAGTGTTATTGAAAAAGTAGCTGTGAGGTGTTGAATGTGTGTGGATCGATACACTGCCAGAGGGATCTGTACCAACCACCAAATGATACTGGAGAGAAGTTACTTTAAGTACCTCTGTAATTCACAGTTAATAAAACGCTGGTGTTATGGGGGAACTTCAATTTAAGAGACATTTAGTGGGAGATCTGTGCAGTTGGACATAAAACAAGCTATTGTTGCTAGAGAATAGAGGATAATTCGCTAAAGCAAAAAGGTATTGCACTGAATATATGATAAGTCAATTCTGGGTTTCCTTTTGATGGATAAAAATGAAATAACCACTGGATTAGAAGCTGATGGTTGCCTAGGGACTAGTAATTGTGATCTGATTATATTTAGTGTAGGAAAATAGAGCACAAGTCCAATCACAAGCTTCTATCAAAAGGGCTAATTTCCCAGAGCTGAGGGAAACTGTATTTAAAATTGGCTGGGAGGAAGATACAGACAGGAAATTGGGAGTTCCTTTAGAAAGAGTAGGGGAAAGGGCACCAAAGAAAGTATCTCTAGCTAGGAAATGGAGGGAAGCAATGAGGTTTTTATTCTAAGCATTCAGATCAAGAGAAATTACTACTGTGTTACAGGCTTATGACTAGAAAGAGGTAGAAAAATGTTGATGTTGATTCAGGGGGAAAAAAGGCAAAAATGATAAATAATTTTCTTCCTGCATTCTGAAGTGTGTATAATTGGTTGTACCAATGAGATTGCAGAAATCCCTCATCTTTTCAGATCTTTTAGGAACAAAGGACAGCAGTGATGAATGACATAGACTTATGGAATGAGAACTGCTGTTACACCTGCACCACAAGAGATTGAGCAAACCTACAGAAAATTGTTGCAGTTGGTTATTGGACTCGTGAAGAGGCATTTAATCACTCAAAAGGTTGCACCTTAGTATCTTACCTGTCTTTACAAACTGCGCAGGTTTTTAAGGAAAAAAATTGCAAAGGCATCACAGTTTGCTGAAGGCTTTTATGGGACTCACAGGACCCCCATGTTGAAGGTCTCTAGCTATGCTGTGGATTAAAAAATTGATATTAGCAGAAAACAAATCACTGCTAGTATTTTGTTGGATCAGTACAGCTTGGCCTGCTGTGAACAAATGCAGACTGTTGAGCTTTTACTCCATCAAACCAAATCCTGAAATGACTAAATTCCCCAAGAAAGCAACTCAGAATAACTGCACCATATCTCTGTAGGGTATCTTCCAACATAATAGGTAATCATAAATGCTGGAATCTTTTTGGGTTTTGTTCAGCTGGTAATGCAGGCCCATCTCAAATATCACAGTAGCTGAAGTACTGGTCCCTTCAGCAGAAGGAATAAAAAGTGCCTCCTTGTAACAGCTCTAATGGGGGCAATAAGATGCCCAGTCTGGTTGGATGGTTACAAACTGAATTACAATGAGTATTTCTTAGAAAAATAGAGGACAACTTCCCTGCAGTTTTGCAAACAATGTAATCAGCTGTTACAAGGAAGTATTGGGAGGATTACTTACCACTAATCCATCTCAGACCTGCTGTTTGTGCTACTTTGAATAATCTATTTTTTGTTCAAATAAAATCATGTCAGATCTGTTTGTGTGTGATTACCAATGCTAATTTTTCTTATCCTTTCCATCCTTCAAAATTAATGCAGGAGAAGAGTACATACATTTTTATGTGAAGTTTTATCCAACTCGTTCAAATTTAAAAAATCCCAAAACTGCAAGGGATCTGTGTCGCTGATTGTTGTTTCCAAATGATCCTGTAAATGAGTACTTGATTCACCTCATGTATATTTAAATTTTGCTTGTCTGCAATACTGTCAGTGCATTTGAAGCCCTGTCATGTTTGCATGACTAGCTGGTTCAGAATATAATGAAGCAATGATAGGGCAATCCCTTCAGTGATATGAGTTTTATCATGCTAAACTTATCAACAAGATCAAGTTTCTCTGGCTCAAGCTGGTAAAAATCCTCCCTTCTCCTTTTCTCCTTCAACAGGGAAGAAGATTCTTCTCTGCTTTGTGTAAAATGTTTCTTTTTCTCTGGGTAGGTTGTCTAAGGATGGAAGCTAATTAGAGTACTTTTATTTTTGAGGCACAACATTTTCAAAGGTTTTCTGAGAAGTATGATGTGTACACAGCAATCACTAGGTCCTTACACAGTCTGAATGCAGCATGTTTACAAAAGTAGCTATGGTATTTCTAATCAGAAGGTTTCTTACCACGAGTGGTGGTTCATACTCTCTTTTTAGGTTCTCATAGGAAAAACAATCTCAAGTCATGGTGTTGACTAATTAATACAAAGCCTGGAGATTAAAAGGTTAGGCTTATCTTATTGCTTTGTGACACACACTGTACTTGTTCATTAAATTTTTTTTTGAAAATCGAATCTAGGCTGGATGCTGACTTGTAGGATTCCTAATATCAAAAGCTAATAACAACTGCTGTTCAATAAATGATTCATTGAACTCTGATGGAAATTTGGATTAAAGCCTTCTTTATTCAATGCTTACAGGTCATATATTTGCCCGGGATGGAAACAAGTAAAAATGGCAAGAAGTTGAAGGGAGGATCCTAAAGAATTCCAGTTTTGGCATGATTGGATAACCTTTCGAGATGATTTTGGACACTTTTGAGTTTTGTGCAGGATCCTTGCAGTTGGATTCAATCTGAAAGGTCTTTCCCAACCTAAATAATATTATGATTCTATTCTAGGTAAAGTTTCAGTTTTGGTTTCTGATTATTTTTTTCTGTTAGAGGACTAGGGTAGATTTGGCTCAATACTGTTGGTTTAGTGACCATAAAGACACAATCTCTCGCTGCAGGGAAATGTCTTCCTACTTCCTTGGCCTCACTGTCCTTGCAGGCTTCACCAACTCTCTGTCTTGTTTCTGGAAATGCTTTTATAGGAGTTGTCCTGTTGGGCATGGGCAGTTCACAGGTTTCTATGTTCCACTGTAGTTGAGTATGAGAATAGTGCTGAGCACTTATTTAAGCCCCAGCATTTCTTGGTTCCTGTGACATCTGTTTGCTGCCATTTCTGCATTAGTTACACTGCAGAGACACCAGGGAGAAATAGTTACTTTCATCAAGTACATTTTACTGGTTTATCAACAAGAGAGATACTTGGAAATGTCTGCCAAGCACTAGAGCTGAGTATTCCTCCCCACAGTCCAGTGTGTCTAATGGTTCTAGGTCACTCTCGAGCCTCAGGCAGGAGCTGGGACAGATGCTGTAGTGCCACTTCAAATGGCAGGCAGCACCTTTATTAATTCATGTATATTTAACAACACACCTGTTGTGCATACATCTAAATCTCAATTAGGGACTGTGTCAGGCAAAGATGATCTGATTTTACTCTCTCACTGTTCTTCCAAAGCTCAGGTCCACTAGTCGTCCTGATTTTATTTTTTCTTCCTGCAGTCTGCCTTTGGATGGGACCACATGTCTGTTGACCTTCTGCCAAGTTTCATATCCATTGAAACCTTTGGCCATTTACCCTTGCCAGTTGTTACATACGAGTCTTGGAGTTACTGACAGGTTCATTATGAGAGCAGAAAAGCAGTTTCATCTCTTTCAGTCTCAACTATAAGGCAAATTACTTTCTGATCTTGCTAATATGAGCAACAGGATGCTGCATTTGCTGTCAGAGATTGTTGCAACTGGGTAGAGAGCACAGATGGCTGAGTGCAATTCCTGTTCTGGTTGAAGTCTGGATGAGATGGGCCTGGTTCATGTAAATCCAGGCTTTAAGATTGTTTTGCTGTCCATGCCGCTCTATCAAATCCCTTCCTGGGATGTGTAGGAGGAGGGAGCAAGGCAGATGAGACCAATTTTCATTGTTATTGTGGTTGTTTCTGGGGGAGGGAGGCAAGTAGGCAGCACCTACAGATCTTCGTTCTTCTCTTTCCTTCTTTATGTTCCTTGGAATAGCAGCTGTGTAGGTTTCCAATTTGATCTCCTATAAAAATCAAAAATATTTGTATTTTTCTTTAGTCTTTCACCTCAGCTGTTTCTGTTGACAGACTTTAAGATCTAAGTACTTGTTCAAAACTGTCCTTGGCCATGTTACTGTCATCTTCTGGTTGAGTGGTGCACAGTCTGTTCACATGTTATGGGTTACCAGCATCACAGGTCATGATAAGAGGTAAAGGAGACTGTTGGGGTCTCTCCAGTATCAGTGAAGCTCAGTTGCTGACCATACCTGGCAAAGGAGGAAGCAGTCATTAGAAAACATCAGGAAAACAATCTCCATGTCCTCCTTCCCCTAAGCAAGAGAAATGGGGAACAAGTCTGTTTCTAGTAGAGTTCACTTGGCAGCATCATACTCCACCTAGTGCTTCAGAGCCCTAAAAGAGACTTCACAACTGGAGTAATGATGGCCTTCCTAAGATATTGCATCATCCTTTAAACGCCTCCCTTCATTTTAAAGATTCTCATATAACAGTGTTGGCAACACAAAATGGAAACACAAAATGATGGTATAATTCAAGGAGGTAGGTCATAAACCACGTCTTATATTAATGTGGTTAATAATATTTTGTTATTTTATAGGTGAAACAGGCATATTTTTTTTTCACTTCATATGGTTCGTAATGTCTGTTGCAGGGATTCAGGCAATTTTTTACACTATTTCTGTAGAATTTGGGTAGAAATTAGGTAATTGTCAAACTGTGTTTCTCTAACTTTTTTACTTACATAGGTGAACACAATATAGAGAACCAAGTGTTATCTTCAGATTAAATGAGTCCTAAAACCTTGATGATCAGATTCAGTGGGGTGCTAAAAGCTGCCTACTGCAAATTTAAAGGCTGTCAGAAAACAGTAAATAATTCCTACTTCCAGGAAATCTGCATGTGCACAGATGAGAGACAACTTCATGTGCTTCAGCAGTTAAATAATTTTTATTTTGAACACTACTGCCCGTTGTGGACAACATAGTTGTTGTAGGCATTTGAGGGAAACACTTAACAGCTCCCTACAAGGTGGATTGAATAACTTGTGCACAAAGTTTTGTAACATTAGGGAAGGTAAGTTCCATGTAGCTAAGAGCATGAAAAGCTGAATTAGATGCCATTTTAACCCATATGGAATAGTTCAGGAAATGTGTAATTTGGAAATGTCAACTACTAGGTAACAGTCTCAGATACCTTAGGAAATACTTATAAATGGCTTACAGGCATTATACTTTAAGATGAAATTACTACTGTGCACCTAAATGAGATGCTTATTTCAGTCCCTGAGCAGCTTAATTTCACGACAGCAAAGGTCAGGGAGGCTCTACTAATAATCTAATAACAATTGACTGCACGTTTCTGGGAGATTTAGCTGCACCACAGCCTGGTTGCTGAGAGCAGGATGAATTAGTGGTTACTTAACTTGCATACCTTGGAGCAGCATCAGCCACTGAATGTGACTAACACAATGTCATGGAGTAGCAGAAGGCACTAATGCTTGGACAGCTGCACTAGAAAGTTGGAGCACAGTCACTCTGGTTTTGAGCAGATTTGCCTGTGTCCCACCTGATAAGGAAGTGATTAAGTTGGGATTGGGGTATCTGATACCATGGTTTTAGCTGATAACCATCAGATGATGGTTCTGGAGAGGAATTAGATGTTGAATGCCTTCAGTCAAGTGAAAAAATTACTTTTTCTAGCAGCCTTAATCACTCGAAACTTTGCCTCCATCTAGCTCTTATTATGATCAGATTGGATGATGAGTATAAATTCACTTTGAAATGCCCAGATCTTAGGCACTAAGTAATGGCCAAGAATTGTTATAAAACAATAGAAAAATAATATTTTGATCACAATACCTTGTAAGAGCTTCTCTGGAATACTGAGTGAATGTTTCAGTCTCAAGACCAGAGGCTTGTTTACAGATTAATTAAAGTACATGCACATTAGCAGTGATATTATTAGTATTCTGTGTCTTTGGGAATTTACAGGCAATTAATATTTCCTAGAGGAATAAATGATAATTTTGTATTGCTAATTTGATGTAGTAATTCTAGATATGATCTTGACATTTATTAATATGATTTAAAAAAACATTTATTTTCTGGTAATCCAGTGAAGTTTAAAAAGGAAGCTTTTTGTTTTGAGTGAGTATATTTGTCTCTTGAGTTGGAAGTAAAATGTAGTGTGTCATGGGAGGGGGAGAGAGAGTTGCTCTTGCAACTTCCTCTATGCCCTGCCCTGATGGTGTGGGGTTGTGTGGACAGGAAGAATTCATATCAAAGCAAGTGGGGGCTGTGCTCCCACTCAGTGTCTGTGGTGTTCCCCTCACTGCTTTGCCTGAGAATTAAACTCAGTAGCTTGCAAAGAAACTAGGCTAGTGAAATAGGTAAAACCTCTTTCTGGCTAGTGAGTTGAATCTGCCTATGAAAAGACATGCTGGAACTGATGCCAAAGGATTGTGTGAGTAGGGGTAGAGGAAAATTACTGCTCTTGCTGCTGAGTTAGATGCTAGTCATGGCACTCCAGTTTAACCCAAGTATTTCAGCATGAAAATTGAAACTTTCTCAAAGCAGTACGCAGTTGTTCACATAGGTGCTGTCTGGAGTATTAACTCCTGTTTGAGAGAGCACTTGGAGAAAGGAGGAGGATCAACTGAAGAGGTCTGAGGAGTCATGGCAATCCCTGGAATACGGTCATCCCTTGTCTTTCTTCATCTTCTAGACGTTCTGATTTCCATTTTTCCAGTTAGTAATTTTTTGAGGCTTTAGGGTGTTTGAGATAGCATCATTATTTCATTGAGTAGGAGTATGTAGAGCTAAGTTTTGTTAGTAAACTCAGTTTGGCAGTGAGACAGTGTATGGAGTTAACATGATATTTCTTTGTTGGGGGAGGTTATCACAAATCTGGCAGCAGATTATGATTGAGCTCTAACTGTAATCTCATTGAATATATGCTATTCAACATATTTCTGAATCTGGAAAAATGACAAATAGTCGTAAAAAAGACATAATTCTGTAGCATCGAATAATTAAAGCTTTAAATTAAAACTAAAGAATTACTGGAGAATCTCATGATACTCAGTGACTGTGCAATAATGCAAGAATTAAAATTGTAGCAATAAATTCAAAGCAGCGTAAAGGGGATAAAAATGTTGCTGCTAACACAGTGATGGGCTGTAAATTATCCATTAGCCCTCAGAAAAGAGATCTGGAAATCACTGTGATAGGAGCCTGAAAATGCTGGTGCTGTGTTATTAGTACCAGTCAGAGCAATGTTAAAAATGGTTAGGAGAGGAGGTGAGATTACTCTCCAGCCTCTCTACCCAAATACATTGTAAAAGAAAGTTTGTGGAAAATAAAGCTTCAAAAATGGCATAGAGGAAATGTAGAAGTAGAAAACTTATGGAAAAAAACTCGTGGAAAGGAACACAGTGCTTATTATTTGATAGAAATGTTAAACCAGGAGGTAGAGAGCTTTGGACTTTCATTGTACTGAATTCATATTTTTCAACTTGTCTTGAAAGGATAAAATTGGAAGGCCAGCTGTGGAGAACTGTAGCTGAGTGGAAAATTGTGTGTATGACATGTTATGTGGAAGGTTATGGGTCCCTGTGGTTCCTTATGGATCTTAAATGGAGATTCACTCTGTGCCCAGAAGCCTGAGGAATTGATATCCTCAGTGCCTTTCATGTAACAGCACAGTAAATTCTGGTGCCACTGTTCCACAGGCTGGTTGCTGTATTTCTTACTATCCAAAAGTATGTAATTTATATGAAGAAACTTACAGGAGTATCTAAATTAATTCAGAAATAGAAGGCACTTTTAACAGTAATTTGGTGTTCTGACTCCATAACCTAATGTCATCCATCAAAGCCTTGAAAAAAGGTTTTCTTCTCATCTCACTTGTTCATACAATTCTGCAGGCACAGAAGCTGAACATCATCCAAGGTGCAGATGAACACACTAAAGGAGAGCCTTTACCTCCTCATCATGAGCAAAACCAGTCATGAACTGGGAAATTATTGCTGATTTATATTAACTTGTAATTTCTGATTCCAGTATCAAGAAATAAGATTAATAGTTATGGGAGGTGACAGGTCTGTTTTGTCAGCTGCTGATGTGGCTGTGACCAGCACAGGGCAGTCCCTGACCTCTTTCACAGGTCCCTCTTCCAGGACCTACCCTGCCCCAGCCTGTTATTCCCAAACATCCCCTTCTCCCCTAGTTCTTGGCTTTGTTAGCCAAGTCTCGAGTACTGGGAAGAGTTGGCCTTTTCAGTCTAACCTGGGGTTGTGCAGAGCTTTCAGAGCAGTAAGATGCATGAATTTCTATTTGGCAGCCTGTGGCTAGAGGTGGGCATGGAAGGCTCATAAGTGAGGAAAATTTTCTTCCAGCAGCTCAGTTTTAAAATGAAAATTATTAGTTCTGGTTTGGGGATGGTCATGTGAATTTGGTACTGAGTAAGATGATGTGACTGGCTTCTCAGGGAGCTCTTGCATTGTGTTCTGTAGTTCCCTGGCTTCAAATCTGGTGTAATCAGATGGGTTACCAGTTTCTCAGTTCTGGAAACAACCAAACCCATGCAACATACCCTAAAGATACTTAGGAAACTGGTATCATGAAAGACCATGGGAATAGTGAATTTAGGGAGAGTATGAAGAGTGGAGGTGGCATCACATTCCTTATTTGTGCACCAAAGTCCACTAAATGCTTCTTTGGATCTACCTGCTGTAGAATTTCTGATTATTTTCCTGGTCTGTGTATGTTGCATTTAGAATGTTCATAGAATCATAGAATGTGCTGAGTTAGAAGGGTCCTCATCAAGTCCAACTCCTGGTCCTTTGCCATACACCCCAAGAATAACATTATATCTGGAAGCATGCTCCAAACTTCTTGAACTGAGTCTTGGTGCTGTGATCACTTCCCTGGGGAGCCTGTTCCAGTGCTCAACTGTAGAGAGCTTTTTGGATAATTGGTTAGCTGAGAAAGGACATTTCGATGTGATACCAATGGATAAGGATAGGGGAAACAAGCTGGGAACTGAGCAACCAGTGTCCAATCACTGACAAAGGTCACAGTGACCTTCTCTGAAACGGGAAGACGGGGGAGAAAATCGCTTGCCAGAAAATGTAGTTATCTTCAGTAGGAAAGTTAGAAGAATGCAAACATAGAAGCAAAATAATTGTTAGAAGATAGAAGTAGGTGTGGTTGATCTAAGTGTGCTTTAACTAATAATGAGCTCAGCTTTTGCAATGTGTATAAGCTTCATTAACACCAATATAAATGTGTGTGAGTTTTCAATAAACTTCGAGATTTGCTATTCACGCATATCGTGTGAGGCATTTCTTCCGCCGTTCACGACACTCAACAACCGTTGGGTAAAAAACTTTCTCCTGATATCCAAGCTAAATTTCCCCTGACTCAGCTTCGTGCTGAGTCCTATCTCTGCTCATCACAGAGAAGACATCAGTGCCTGTTCCTCCTCTTCCCCTCATGAGGATATTGAGGACCATAATGAGGTCTGCCCTCAGGCTTCTCTTCTCCAGGCTAAACAGACCAAGTGACCTCAGCCACTCCTTGTACTGCTTCCCCTCCAGCCCCTTCACCATCCTTATTGCCCTCTTCTGGATGCTCTCTGATGGTCTCTTCTGCATGCTCTCTTCATGACTTTCCTGTGTTGTGGCACCCAGAACTGCCCCCAGCACTCGAGGTGAGGCTGCCCCAGAGCAGAGCAGGACAATCCTTTCCCTTGCCCCGCTGATGATGATGCTGTGCCTGATGCTCCCAAGGACATGGTTGGTCCTCCTGGCTGCCAGGGCACTGCTGACTCATTATTCTCAAAGAAACAGACTTGCATGTAAAAGCAAAAGTTTATTAACAATTGTATCAATACCAGAATACAGGAAATGCTAATGCTTTAATTTTTCAATTCTTAATATTCTTTTAATTATGTAGTTTGTTCCAGCAGTATTAGTCACTGATATTTAGTGCTAATTTATCTAGCCAGTAGTATATAATAGAAGATGCAATCTTCAAATTATTTTAGTAGCTTGTGTTCGTAATTACCTTATGGAAGTAATTGAATAGATTAAGTGGAAGTGGACATACTACAAATCAGCTCAAATGTTGTTTTGAAATCTTTTAAGCGGATATCAACATTTCATCTCTACATCCAAGTCTCACTGGAATTCTATAGTGGAATTCTATACCACTATACCACTTCTGAAATATATATATATATATATATATAATGAGTAAAAAGATATTAATGACTGATTTTTTGGTGTAATATGTGTAACTAGATAAAAGGAAAAAGATTCTAGTAAGTTACACCCTAATTCTCCTTAAAAAGAGCCCAACAATACTATGCTTAAGCAGAAATCCTTTATAAAATCATGATACCTTCAGTAGGAAGATCTAAAAATAGATCCATCAAATAAGAATAAATGAAGAAATGGATACTGATCTGGATATGTGCTGGGCTCAAATTTCTTTATTGAAAAGTGGACTACTGTGCTTTAGTGATGGCAGATGGTATAGTGCATACTGGAAAGAAAGAGATTAAGGAATAAAAGTCTGGAAAGCCTATTTTTCTAGTCTTCAGAATAATTCTGTGCTGTGAAGTACTGAACTAGGATCACCTGATATTTACAGGGGAATTAGTCAGCATCACTGGCACATTCTCTACGGTGTAAAACAAATTGTCCATGACATGGATTAAAATATTTTAAAGTAAAATTAACAAGGTAATTTTGAATAGGAGAGAATACTTCTCAAGGTTTTCTGAGGTTGCTTATCCTTTGCAGTCATTTATCACAAACATTTCTAGTGCCTTTCACAATCCCAGTGGTAAATTAGCGAGCTATTCTGTCCAAATCAACACAGAAGCCATGACTAAGATTATCTTTTAAAAGAGTCCCAGGAGTAACACTGAATCACTCTACATCATCCAGCTATTAGAGAGCGTGTGGTTGGTATTCTTGGGTGAGAATTTATCATCCTGTTCCGTATGTCATGGAATTTGTGCAGGTCAGTAAGCTGAGGCAGAGTTTAATCACAGCCAGCCATCTGACCTAGCTACATGTGGCACGAGCGCTTTCAGCCGCTCTTACTTCCATATGGAGTGGTGGAGGCGACGCGCGCTTTCCAACGAGAAGCGTGATTTGGAAGTTGGGGAGTGTATTCTCCCCTTCCTCCATGCAAATGCTGTGTAGCCCAGCTTTGAGAAAGATATGACACTCCTCAGAAAGCAATGGTAGAGGGTAACCATCTTCAGATAATCTGTTTTTCAGGGTACTGTTTATTATTTGTAAGTTACGCAGCATTCGTGCACGCGTGATGTTTAAGGTCTCTCTTCTTGGATCTGTCATTGGTTACACTCTTGCTGCCCTGAGAGACACAAATTTGTGTAACTGTTTTTGTATCCTAGTCAGAGCATAGAAATTATTAACGTCTTTCAAAATACACTGTACACGCTTCTGTGATCACCTGCTTGCAGACACTTGGGAAACAAATTTGGAAAAAGTCCAGAAAACTGGACACAATTTTATATAACTCAAAATCACAAAAATTTATGAACAGAATGTATTCCTTTGATGTTTCTAGCATTAATGACTCAGACATCTCATTAGACTTAATTTATAAAGTAACCTTGAAGAATTAAATGGAACTAATTTGTTTCTCAGATGACTCACTGTGTTGTGTATTCACTTCTGTGGAGTTTTGTGTCTGTAGTTTTCAGAAAGTAATAAGAAATCTGCAATCACTGAAGGAATTATTTATTTTCATGAAATGTAGGTGCTTAAGCCACGCAGTGTTCTATTTAAAGAGCCATTCATAGGGCATTTGGTTTTATAACAGACTTTTTTTTCACTTGTGGATGACTTCTGTGGGTTAGGGAGATATGAAATCAGTCTGAATTGCTCATGTTTATAAATCCGTTTGGGTTTATTTTCTCCCCTCTGCAGGTAGGTAAGGAATTATATTTTTCTTCTTATCAGAAATGATACATTGGTAATTTTTTTTTTACTTTTTACCTTGTTTATAGTGGGTATTTAGAAACACAGATATGATTCTTTATCATTCTTTTTAATGGAAAAGAAGTTTTAAAACATTTTAAGAAATCATTCTTGCAAATATGATGACTCCCCAAACATCTTGTCAACAGCAAAAATTCCCATCTTTTATCCCAGAGGGTTAGTCCTGAGGGAACAGGCACTTGCTGTATGCTCATGTTCATTGTGCATTCTTGTGCATCATTTATGTACGATAGATGCATCCTACAGCAGATACAATCTTTTCATTTCCCTGAGCTGTTCTTTGTAGCCCTCACTGTAAGATGTCAGGTTATCAAAGGCACATTAGAAAAAACACCATCTCCTCCCTGATTACAGCAACCTCTTAGATCTTTGCAACCAATCTTTAGAGCATCCCTGTGCAGTGAGGTGGTGCTGTAATCACTGCACACATATGAGGAAATAAGGCACAGACATTGTAATAAATAATTTTGGCCAGAGGAATTAGGGAACTCTGGAGCTGAACATTTTTATTTAGCAATATCTTGCTGTGTTTGTGTATTAATGGCAGTTATAGCTATTTGGATATATTAAATAATGCATCAGACCTCAAGCGGTCATACTGGGTGTAGTAAAGATGTAGAAAGGCATCTCATGGAAATTGCTGGATCATCTGATGTAGAGACCTGACCAAACTGGTGGAGAAGAGCTTGGATCTTCATGATTATCTTCAAAGAGGAGCCTTGATCACTGTCATACAGGAGTCACACAGCAATGTTAGAGATTGCACAGTTTTCCAGTTCTGGAAAGCATAAACCACACTGAATCTGCTTTTCTTTTCAAGTCTTCTCTCTCAGTCATTACTCACTATCTAACTTCTGTGACAGCACAAATAAAGAGATCCATATGGCTGATTTTGTAGACAAGCATAACTGACATTCTCAGATTTGTCTGTCCTTTATGTAATTTAATGGAAGAGTACATGATCATGTAATTACATAGTGCATTTAACAAAGAGATGACAACATTGCTTAAGTAGGGTTTCTTTTCTCATACTTGAAGTCCACCATACTTAGTGGACTTGAAACTTTAGCATCCTTTTTGTGTTTAGCATTCTAGATGTCCAGATTTAGAAGTCTGAATATGCTGAATCTCTGTGGATTCTCCTTTCCTTCCCCTTGATGGATCATCTCTGGTGTTTAAGGGATTTTTTGCAGCAGGCATCTGGTTGAAGAGAATGACATACCTTTAGACTTTCTCCTAGAAGATAGTAGAGATCTAAACTGACAATGGAGTGGGGTTTAAAGTGACTTCACTCAGGCATTTTCTTATTGGAGCCAAGTCAGGAGAATCTCCCTTATTTAGATACCATTGCTAGAAAGTGATAGACCATCCCAGAGAGATCAACAAAGAATGCAAACCTCCTGATAGAACAGAGCTGACTTTGTGAAGAATTACTCTCCAGTCAGCATAATCCCACTCATAACCTTTTTCTTGAGGCCCATGATAGCTTTCTTTTTTCTCCCTGATGTGATACTCTGAACTCTAAATGTTAGTGTCAATGGTTTTTTTTCTGTAGGTTTTTTTTAAGCTTGTCCTTTTATTTCTCACCTTCTCTGCTCTGTTTATCTTCATACTCTCTTTTCACTGCCATTTTGCATTCCCGTCTATCCTGGTGGTTTTTTTATTTTTTTATTTCTGTCCTATGTATTTATTTTGTTCACATTCCTCATTCTTCTGAGTTCTTGTCTGAAGTACTTACTTGTCCTTTTCCCTGCTGTCTCAAGGGGCAGTACAGTCTTCCTTCTATGGTTTGAGGAAAGGAAATTACTGGAGACTCCAAAGAAGCAGGAGAAGTGCTTGCAAAATACACTGCTCTATCTTAGCATAGAGATAGAGCTAGCTCAATTCTGTGCAGATGATGACTGCAGTGTGCCATGAGCTCAGAAGAGCTGTGAGAGACAGTGCACATGAGATGTGCCCAGGATGGAGCTGCTCAGATCATCATCTCTGGGCCAGGCTTGAACAAGTTCAGGAGGAATTTGTCCGAGACCTGAAGTCAAGCCATCTGGTGGAAGTGGCTAAAGAAATGTCCATGGTGGAAGAACATAACTGCCTGCTAGAGAGATCCATTCCAAAACATGAAAGTTATGCAGTTTGGTACAGCAGAGAAAGACTTCAAGAAAAGAAAAATCCTTCTAAAAATCCTTCTAATCCAAGAAGCCTTCAAGAAAAGAAAAATCCTTCTAAAACTCACAGCCTGAGTTTGCCCACAAAACACGATACTCCGCAGATGAGTGCTGATGGAATAATCAGGCTTCAGCTGTAGTGTCTGTTGTTTCAGTGCTAGTTTTGTTATCCAGATAACTGTTTGTTTGTGTGTGGCACATGGGCAAAGTCAAGAGACTGAGGAGAGCTAGGCTTGTGTGTGGCAAGGCTAATGGCTGGCTTAAAACAATCTATCTGCCAGTGCACCATTTAATGGTAATAAATGCTCCAGCACAAACATACATTTCTTCAAGGTGGTATTGACTTTTTATTAGATTTTATGATCCTTTTGGCTGGTATTTGTCAGAGGAACATCTTCACTCTGTTTTGAGATTTGTTTAAAAAGCTGTCTATTGATTGGATTGAAATTCAAATTTGTTTTCTCTCTCTCTTGATATGGGCCGTTTTTCATAAGTTTTCTACTTTAATGTAGAAAAAGTTTCGATTTTAGAATCTAGGATAAAAACAGAATAATAGTTCAGGTAGCATCAGCTTTTGAAAAACTAAAATGCCATTGTGTTACATGGCTTTTACTTGGATGTAGAGGTCTTGTCTCCCACCTTCAAGAAGGATGTAATAGCATTATATAAAGGATGGGACAGATTCTGCACACAGAGTCAATTGCATTTTTCAGCCTGAAAAGGAGGAATTGTAGGAAGGTTTTGATGTTAGGAAATGATCATGAGAGGAGAAGAAAGCATAAGTGAAAAGCATCATGCTCTTGTACAAGTCCAAGAGGTCTTGCATAAGAGAGGAGGAACACTTTCTATGTAAAGAGACTTTAAAGAATTTTTCAGTTTAGAAAAAGAATGATGCAGAAGAATTAAGAGTGAAGTATACACGATCATTCATATCATGGAGAAGGTGAAGAAGGAGTTATTATTTGCTTTTTCTCATAGTACAAAAGCAAGGTCATATCCAGTGAAATGATCAAGCAGTAGCTTTAAGACAAATGAAGAGAAGTAGTTCATCATTATGTACAGAATTATATTGCAGAGTTCATTGCTGCAATAGTGTTAAAGTTTGAATGGGTTCAAAAGCAATTAGACAAATTAATGGATACTTCCATCTGAGACTGTTAAGCATGATGATGGGAACTGGGTGTCTCTGAACCTTAATCTCCAGGAAGGTGAAAGGTTGCTGAAGGGTTGGGCAGAGGGAAAGAATTGCTCTGTGAATGAGGATGGTCCATTCTTTTGTTAAGTATCCAGTGCCAACCACTACTAGGGATGGAAGTAGCAGGGAAGGGAGTGAAGGCTCCCTCCTATTTTATTCCTTCCCCTTATTTATATACACCTTCCCCTTATTTATATACATTGATGAGATCCTCTAAACCTTCTAAACCTTCTCTTCTCTACAGCTGAACACCCTCTCATCAGAGGAGAGCTGCTCCAGCCTCTTCATCTTATCAGTGGCTCTTTACTGGTCTCTCTTCAGTACTGGAACCAGTGCTGAGTGTGGCTGTACCAGTGCTGAGTGGGTGGGTTCTGATTGCTTTCATTTTCCCAATATGAATTTGAGAAATCGAGACAGTGCTGTTTTTCCTTCTGTAAAAGAAACATAGGCGTTTGCATATGTACAGTGTGATTGTCTAAGATACTTTTGTGATGCTGCAATAGATAATCAGTTGTGCTGCATTAATTAACACTTTGCCACAATCAAATAGAAAAGATAACTGTGCAAAGAGGAATATTTAATCTAAAAGTGTTTGAGAAATGAATTGCTTTACTTGCACTTGTTTTTAGTTCTTCAAGTACCTAAAAAGATTCTTGACATTTGGAAATGTTGCAAAAGTCTGCTGATTGTATACATTTTATTGTTGAGAAAGGCTCATGGGTGTTTTTCCCTGTGGGTTTTGTGTTCTTACATTTTTCATCAAGTGATGAAAAATGCTTAATATTTCTGGGAAAAAAAGGGAAAAAAATCTATGATTCATATTTGAGAACTTGGAAGTCATCAGAAATTGGAGTCTAAGATATTCCACTACAGAGACAATGGGTATGTTATTGTGCATAACTTTTTTAATGACCTTTTATGTGTTTTATTATAGAGAGAGAACTAAAAAACAAATTGTTTTATGAAATTGTAAACAGAAAACTACTTGATCATATTGACTATTTAACACATGGCTGTGGTTTTACAATATAGGTGTAGGGTCTCTGCTATTTTTGTAGCCTCTCAAAATTTGCAGAAGGAATATCAAGATACCACAGAACTAACCTGACGACTTTGACAAATGTTCTGACTTCATAAAACCTGTATTTTCTATCTTAAAAAAGAAAGTCTGACAAGTTACTGTAAATATAAATGCTGTTCAAGCAGGGAAACTTAAATAGCTTTTTGCTTGTACAGGAAGAATTGAAAAGTAACTGGTGGCATCCTTGGCATGCTTTTTCTCCTTTTCTGCAAACTCCCCTGGATCATTATCTCTCTGCTAGAAGTTTTGGGGCTGCTCATGCTTTCCTGTTCTGTCCTTTCATGTTCATGCAGTCATGGATGTCTTATCATTTTTTTCTTGCTTGCAGAATGACAAACCATTGGTATAGAATTAAGATGTGGCCAATAAATATGTAAGTCTTAACATGACTCTGAACCTAATATGCAGGAAACACTTAAGATTGTGTTCCAAGCAATCACCTAGAATAAGGCACAAGAAAGAAATTAATATATTAAAAATTCTACTGTTACTTGTCTTGCACCATTTTTTTGTCTAGGCTTTCAAGGAAAAGGGATCTTTTAAGCATTTGTAAAACCATGTTCTAGCTGAATAAAGTTTTATATGAGACGTGATTGTCATTACCTTTTGTAATATAAGAACTTGGAGTTATTAAATGTCAGCAGGTGTCAGGTTCAACATAAACACATTAAGACAGTTTTTCACATTAATTAATGAAATATTGAATTTTTGGGTTTTTTTGGCAAGAGAATGCTTCTGTATCACTAGAAGTCTTCATGTGTTGAACAAAAATAAAAGGTAAAGGAAGAAAAAAACCTGCTGAGGGTTATTAAACACAAAGATACCATCTCTTTATCAGGAAATCCCTGAACTGAAATCTCCACTGTGATAAGAAAAAAGCATTACAAGCTTGGCCTATTTTTATGATCTTTCACTACTGGACACTGTCAGGAACAGAAAAGCAGATTAAAAAATCTTAGATTTCAGAAGGGCAAGGGTTAGCTGGCATTATGGTTACTAAAAGATTATTTACTTGGATTTTTCATATTGATTTACTGCTTTGTTTTTCTACATCAGAAAGTTATACATGGAACTTTCTCAGTGTAGGGTCCATGGTTCTGCCTCACATACTTGCTTCAAAAGTTTCGTCGTTGCTATTTCAGTTTCCTTTTACTTGTTTCAAATAGAGAGTTTAAAGGGAAAAGCAAAAATCCACCTTGTTCTAAGGATATCTATTTTATTCTTTGTTACCTTTATCCATTTCTTTATGATGTTTTGGTCTACTGGGTTACTCTAAAAATATTTTCCTTTCTTGAATGCAAGTAGTTCATGGATTCTCCTCCCTAGGACTCCATAGCATCTTCCATGTTGAGTAAAGGGTTCTCTTTCATTCCTAGTTATCCTGCTAAGCTTGCAATAAGAATTGCTTGTTCTTCCATACAGCCCTTGGTTTCTAATCCTAACCTGATTTTAAGTTGATTCTCTTCTCTTTAAAAAGCTAAGAGCTCAATCCAAACAAAGCTGATAGATGTGAAGTGGTGCTAGCAAAGAATTTTAGTGTTAGAGTCTCCTTGTGTCATCCTAACTTTCCCAAATTTTCATCGAGCCCCAAATATATAAGCACTTTTAACTAATGTAACTCCAATTAAATTTCTTTATTGCCTCAAAGTCTGCTTGTGCACACTTCTAGCAGTACAAGCAGTCTTAGCAGAGATATCTGTACATCATACACAAATTTTGACTATTTGAGTAACCCACTCTTTGAAGAACCTCTGAAGTGTATACAGATCACTCTGCATGCAAGTGCCAGAGGGAATGATGTGTACAATACATTCCCCATGACTCCTGAGTATCAGTTCTCTGGGTCTGGATTGAAGGCACTGGAGACAATAGTTCATGTTCAGACTCAGGTATTTCTTATTTCTTATCAGTGAAACAGTCTCACAACCATGAGTTCAGCAGCCTTTCATTAGCAAGGCACAAAATGGCTAACAATCTCTTGTTACAAGGCCTTTTAAGACTAAACTGTCCAATTAAGAAAGGACACCTAGATTATTTTCCCTTTTAACCCAATAACTGATCTCTTGAAGCCCACAATGCAGACTTTTCTGCCCAATTAAAAAACACCACTCAAACCCATGAAGAAGAAGGAAGAAGAAGGTAAAGACAAACAACCTGCCTCCATCCTAAAACCTCCATCTTGCTTCATATTTATTTCTATATTCTAAAACCCCAAACTCTTAAGTTTTCCACCCTGTGATATTGCACACTTCTAACCAACTACAAACTCGTATCCCAGTGCTATCAATCAATTTTGGAAGTCTTCTCCACAGCCTCAGGTCCAATGCAGTGTTCTCTTGTGGGTCTGTGCCTTTAAGCACAGGAGGTTTAAAATTCTCAGCATCCAGGACTCCAATACCTGAGCAGCACAGACACTGCCCTAAGTGTCTCAGCACAGTGGTCTCAGAGGGAACTGCAGCGTTTAGGATCACTAAAACAAGATGGAACAATTGTGTTTTCCCATATTCTGGTCCAAGTTGTTTATTCCCTTCCCTAAGAAGGCAGCTGCTGGGTGACAAATCAGGGCAATTCAGGAGCAAGAGCTCCGTTAACTTCTCCTCACAGTGCTGCTCCCTGGACTTACGCCTCTGTTCTTTAAGCCCAGCAAATCTTCCTGCCTTAGAAACAGAAGGCATCTTGTTTTCTCTCCTGTGCCTAAGCATACCTGAGGGATTTCTGTAGGGTCTTTGTGTGTGTATGTGTTGGAGATGGATGCTGTTGGTCCTCTGTGAAACCATCTTTGGAATGCAGGGTACGGGAAGCCACATCGCTCTGCATCCTCATTAACGTGCACATCATCAGCTCTAAGCAGGCTCTACCTGATCTTAATCCAAGTTTCTGATCCTGTGTTTACTTCTAAAGCAAATATTAAAACAAGGGAACGAAGCTTCCTTAAGATCGATGTCTTTGATATTATCCTGAAATTACAGCAATGGATATACACTGTCAGTTTAAAAAACTCATCGTGTATTGCTCTGTTCCTCACATTGCATCAATTCCTAGGCAAATCATAGTGTTAAATGATCATTAGGCCTTGTATAAACCACAAATACTGGTTTAGGATTATTTGTCTCTAATCACTGCTTTAGTTTACTGTTACTTTGCTGGGGACCTGCCCTGGAGCTTATTGAATATTGATGTGGAACAGTGGTCACATAAAATGCTTTCTGAACTTGGAGGAACTTATTCTTCTGTTCTGATCTCTAACTAATGTTTGCTTTGCCTTGTTTATCTTGCCTGATAAATGGTAAACATCTCAATCTCACAGGTCCTATGTGATTTCATGATGTTCAATCTCCTTTGTTAAAAAACATTTCCACAGTTTACCCTTTCTGTCTTGCAGCTGAAATAACTTTTAATGCACCATCTCACCTGAGCAATTGCTTTTTACCTGGAGCCCCTTTCCTTTTTACAAAGTTGATAATGTTCCATGAAGGAGCTGCAGGACTTCAGGAACCACACATTATTCAAATGCTTGGTGAGAAGCAGTGGGTCTGCAGGGTATTGAAGTATTATGAATAAAAAGGCAAAATTACAGTGCTTAATTTCTTCCAAGCTGCTGTGTTCTATTACTCATTCTGAGAAGTCCTTTCTGTGCACCCTTCCAGGGTGTGAGATATGCAACAGAAATACATCAGGTTTATAGGCAAATTTCTCCTCTAAAATACATATTTTTTCAATCTATCTAATATTTTGAAAAGAGCTTCTCAGCAAGAGGCACACAAGTCAAAAATGATTTGCAAATAATTTGCCAGTTACTGTTAGAAATTAAACTGTATAATTACTGGAATTACTAAACAATGAATAGTCGTTGCCAAGACAGGTGGTAATTCTAATAAATAGCTCTTGTGAACAAACTTGTTAGATTCAAACATTTGTCATAGACTTGTTTTCAAGCACTGTATATAATTTTACCTTACTATTTAGCATTATTTAACTGTTTAGCTGAACATCATTATAACTTACTTATATTCTACTATAATGTTTATGTCTAATGAAATTACTTGTAACTCCAAATTCTCATAAATTTCAAGCTGGCTTACAGAACAGTTCATGTTTCATAGGGATAAACTAGATCTGAAACAAACAAAAAACCCTAAAGAAATAAACAAACAAAGGAAAAAATACAAGGAAAAAAGAGAAAAGCCTGTGTTAAGGTGCTTCAATTAATGAATTCTCTCTTAGAAGTTCAAGGTAAACTTTTTGATTCTTCTTTTGATTAGTAACCATTTCTACATCTTACTGTAATCTAAATTTCAGGAGTTTTTTTCTTTTTGATTTCTTACAAATTCTGGGCAGGGAAAACTGTTTCCCTCCTTGATGTAAATAGAGAGTGAGGAGATACAATAAGGCCAAGCAGCCACAATGTTCTGCAAACCTCAGGTGTGGGGAAGGAGCTCTGTGTTGGAACCATGGATGGAACAGGCACATTGTGATGATGTATCACGGTTACTGATGTGAAGGAATCGGTGAATATGCTTTTGGAATATGTTGAGACAACATCTCTCAGGCCAAAATTTTGCAGTGGTTATTAGGCAGATCTATAACCAGTGTTATCTCTGTGGATTAAAGTAAACTGCCTATAGTTCTGCAGTGTAGCAAGGACCAGGTTATTACAAACCTAACACCTTGGGCTAACTTGGCTTTATGTAATTTATCTAGTATGTCCTGACTTCTTCAAGATGATACCTGCTTATGCCCTGAGTTCTTCAGGATGATGTCATGTAAATATGAAAGGCATTTTTCTTTGGACCAAAAATTTATTTGCAGTG
The DNA here is from genome assembly GCF_023055355.1 of Agelaius tricolor. Lineage (NCBI taxonomy): Eukaryota > Metazoa > Chordata > Aves > Passeriformes > Icteridae > Agelaius > Agelaius tricolor. The sequence goes on along the minus strand of NW_027269267.1, from coordinate 36,352,963 downwards.
CAGCCTTTTATATACACTTGAGAGTCTGCTTGGGTGCTAACATTATTCAAACCCATGAGTCAAGGTGCAAACTGTGTCTCTGAGAAGCTGTCTTAGGCAGTCATGTACTTGTGTACTGTGCTGGACAGTTTAAGGGAATTGCTTCTTAATTACAGGGTTGTCCTTGATAACAGTGAAAAAAAATTGGTTTGGACAGTATTGATTCCAAGCACTTCAGTTCCTCTTTTGGGACATTCCCAGCCAGCAAAACATTCACTGACAGTCAGATAGAACAGCTTAAGTTCACCCCATGCTTAATTTAATCAATAGGAGCCTATTTACTTTGCAGAATGTTGGCCATGTTAATTCAGCTGTGGAAATATCATCATCATCATGTGCCTCTGAGGTACAATAGAAAATGAGTTTTGGTAAAATATGTACAAGGCTGTACAAGTCTGTGGAATTTCCCCCAGTTATTTTCCTAGAAGAGCGTAATATTTTTTAAAATATTCATTTTGGCAAGTTTTTCCCTTCTTCCTTTGGCTGCACATAGTGATTTTCTCTGTGTAAATGTTTTGTTTGCAACACATCTGTTTTTAGCAAGAGCCTTGTGTCATCCCTCCTGCGTGACAGGAGAACTGAAAACAGCCATCCTGGGCTGACAGTTGCTTAGTGCTTGGAAGACCATTGATAGAAAATTTCACCTTCAGAATATTTACCAATGCTAAATGTGTCTCTGAGATAAAAGAGTATCAGGATAACTTCTTAGAGAGAAATTGGGATAAATTGAGATTAATTGCTTTGCCTAGAGCCACATTTCAGCTCAGTCATGTGGTACAAAAGTAATGCTCCACAATGGATAGGACTCAAGTGCTTTGCACAGGGAGTTTATTAGTCTAATTGTAAAAGGTTATCAGTGTGTTCTCATTATCTGAAGTGACTAATTAAAATGCAGAATAAACAATAATGCAGCATAGTTAATTTCTTTTTTAGCAAACACCTCAGATTCCCACACAAATTCCCACAAAAATGTGTTTGGTGTTCAAGCTACAGTGTCCAGTTTTGCCTTTTGGATTTCTTTGTTGGTTCTGGGCATTTTCTCAGCAGCAAACTTTCTAATTTGCTATAGTAACAACCCATTACAGAAAGCAAAATGTTTTGAGATTACATTTTGGGGACTTGAATTTCCCTGATCACATTAGTATTGCTTTTATGGATGCCATGGCAGCAAGTCCATTAGCAAAACAAACAGGGACCAGAGGGGGAGCTGCTGAAATGAATACAGAACATAGGCAGAAGCAGATAAGACAGCAGCACAGTCTGTGGCTTAAGACAGTGCTTGAGCAAGGCTCTGTCAACACCTGGGAAATCCCTTCAAGGTGAGAAAACCAAGAAGCTAATAATAATCCTAACTATAAGCGTGAAAATAGCTGTATTCTTAAAATTCTCTTCTGAAAAACTTGGCAGAAAAAGGTCTGTGGCTAGGTGGGGAATATTGCAGGCAGAGCTGATTGTGTTTTACTGCTGTGGAGTTTAAGTAGGGCTTGCTCTCAGCAGTATTGCTGTGGTGACCAGTGGCACTCCTTGGACAGGTGACATGGATCAGTGTCAGGAATCAAATGAGAGTTGGCTTGGCTGCAGTGCAGATCACACCACACGTGTCAAGATGCTCTACAATCTGGCATTTATGGGATTTCCTTTGTATTTCCAGCAGCTGATGGGGTGAGAACGGACATAAAGAAAGCAACAGCTAAATTGTTGTTGTTATAGACTTGTGTCTATAAAAGAGAATGGTAGAGTAAAATTAGTTTTAAAAGGAAAGGGAAGAAAAATGCTCCTTCAGTTATGGTCTTCTTCCATAGCTTTTTTTTCTTAGCAAACAGAGCCTTGGTAGGGCAACTGACCATGGGTTGATAAATAACTTTGAAATTCATACAATGAAATGCATCTTGCATGCCAGTAACAGGTGTTAAAGAAATTATGATTGATTGGTGTCATATTTCACCATTTTTTTACCATTTAATTTCACAATATGCATGAAATGAAAATGAAACCACTTATTTCCATGTGTGATCCATTTCAGCTTTTCTTTTGTTTTTCTTTTTAATGATGAAAATTAAATTAATACTTCATTTTGTCTCTGATATGAAAATTTGATGTTACATCTGAGTTATGATAAATCTAGTAGCACCATATTAAATAATAGCGAAACTTCATAATTACAGAAAAGTGATGTAATTGAAATAACTTCGCTTTCTCTGGCTAAAGGACTTGCTTCTCCAGTTACATGATACATAAATGAGAGAAAAAGAGTATATTTCAAATGTTTTTTTGATAAGTAATTTTTGTAATGCAATTTGGCATAGCAGACATAAAAGAGCATTATCAGAAATTTGGACTTCGAATGTCACTGTTATGCCTTGATTAAACTCTCTGTTAAATGTATGTGCGTTTCTTGTTTGTTGGTCTTAGCACTTTCTTCCTCCTTACAATTCTGTTTTTTGGAAACAAAATATGCTACACTTCTTTTTAAAATACTCATGTACTAACAATTTGATAGGTTGCTGGGTTTTTTTTACCTGGTAGTGAATACACTGGCAGTGTAGGATCTGGAGTGATATTTATTTTCAGGTACTCTGTGTTCCAGTCAAAAATTAAGTTCCTCATTTCAGGATCACAGGTATTGTTCAAACATTGAATATTCCGTGCTTAGAAAAGCACAGGTTTGACAACCTGGCTGTTCTGTTTTTGCTAACAAATTAAGCTGTGTTTCCAGGAAATGTTTTTGCTGCAACAGGGAGTCCAGAGCTACCCTCCATTTCTCGCTCTCTAAATGTGCAAAAATTCAGCTGCAACTGCTTTGACAAGTTTTCTGCAGTGACCCCTGATATTGTCATATATAAAAATGAAAACACAATTTTACATTTGTTCTAAGTAACTTCTCCCAGGCAGGTGTTACAGATTCACATTTAGGCAGTTGCTTTTTCATAAGTTTAAATGTTATTTTCAATTTTTCTCTTCATCCTATTTTTCTATGTTCTCTAAGAGAAGAGTAGAAATTCTGGGTGATGGAAAAGCAGCAGTGCCTTCTATTCTGTCTGAAAAATAAAACCCAAACCAAAACAGTGGATAAAGGAAGAAGTATTCTTCTCAGAAAATTGTTTACATAAAATGCTCTAGTCAAAAAGTGATAAAGAATAACTGGTTTTTTTAGCAGCAGAAGAACATGAGAATATAGTCTTCAATTCCCTTACATGTTTTGTAATGCAGATTCCCTTTAAAGTAGCCTTGCCAATGTACCTTAAATATATTTTAGAATTATTTTACCATGAAATTAGTTTTTCTCCATCATTGACTTAGTTGAATCCTTCTTTTTGATCTATGCTGGGACATTAGGAGTGAAGCTGTGGCTGCACATACTGTTTTAGTAGGTTTTATCAGAAAGTGTTCTGCACTAGACCATGCCCAGGGAGAGCAAAGGTTATTTAGCATAGCCTGGCTGCTCTGTAACCAGCTCCTTCAGCTCTCACCACGAGTCTTATTTAATTCCCACACTCTATACTTCTGCCACCGGGTTGTATTTACATATTTATTACCCAGAGGAAAGGCAGAGAATGAATTTCAATCTTGAAAAAAAGTGCAGAGCAGCAAGAAGCTCTTCAGGTTGTCCTCGTGCCCTGCTAGTCATTGCTCAGCCCGACTTAAACTCTGGTCTCCACATTTCCTCTCTAGTAACCAACCTGCAAAATATTGCCTGCCTTTTAACCTTATACATTAGGTTTTGGTTTGTTTTTAGGTTTGGGTGGTTTTTTTTTGTTTTTTTTTTTTTTTTAGGAGGGTTAAATGAAGCAATTAGAAGTAGTAAATTTTTTTGGGTAGACAATTTTGGCTTACTAATATTTCACCATCACTGTCCCATTAATTATTTTTCCTATTCACTTGCAGATAGTTCATTTTCCTGCCTTTTGATTTACACAGCCTGTTAAAGAACAAATATATTAAAATCAAGGTGCACTTTAACATTATAAGGCCACTTATTACCAGTTCAACCTTATATTAAGGAAAACTGTTTCTTAGATCTTTGTGGTATTTAATTCCAATTTTATCTGTCCCACCTTTAGGTGAAATGCCTTTTTTCTTTTTCATTTTTTTTTTCCTGTATAAACCATAGTTTCTTGCCTATCACAAGCAAGAAGTTAAGTGAGTCTGTAAAAGATGTGGTAGCTGGATTTCAGGGGTTGAATGCCATATTGCAGTTTTTTAAACTAGTCTTCCTTCGAAATGAAACACCACAAACCACTTTCTTTCTGAAGTAAGAGCATGTCTCTGTTAGGCTGTCCTAATATAGGTTTTATGAGAAGCAGGAACTCTGAGCATAAAAAGAATGGGGGAAATTACTTAAAGGTAGTCCACAGCAGAATTTGATCCACACCTCTAGGAGTCTAATCTCTTTTATTCTTGTGTATACCTAACACTGCCTGTGTGGGTGTAGGCACTGAATATCCATGATGGCTCTGTTTTCCATGACTGGCATTTTAAGATCAAGACAAGAAACGTTAATTTTTTCTGTGATTTTATATTATGTTTTGTTATATCTGTTGCAGTAGGTAACATTTGGACAGCCCATACAAAAATTGCCATGGCTCTGCAAACCTTTTGTCTTCTGCTTCTCTGCTGTGCTGTGTGAAGAAAGGGAAGCTGGTTAGAAGGCGATGCTTCCTAGGAGTGTACAGAAACACAAATGGACAAAGAAAATGGGTAAACATTGTAATCTCTACTTATGAATACAAATTCTGTTAGTGAAAAATGGATACCACTAGCATCAGACATTTAGTTTTCACCTGAGTTTCAGATGTCTTAGTCCAGCAAGATCTGCGTACTGCCACTGCCTCTGTTGTGAGTACAGTGATATTGTTTTATATCCTGTTATATATACTATGACATAAATTGCATTTGTTTACATACACAGGTGTCCTGGTTGCAGCCAGAGGCCCTCACAGGTTGTGCCTGCCCACAGCTCCTCTCTGAGGACTTCCTTCCTTTTCCTTACCGTGGAAGCTGGGCAGTGTGCAGCAAACTAGACCTGTTATATGATCCATAGTAGCCACTGGGGTGGCACCTGGCACATGGATGCAGGAATTTAGCGATGTAGAAGGCTGGTAAAAAATATGTCAACTTCTTCCCTAAGTTCAGAAGCTGCATCTTAACCTGAAATTAAAGATGCATATATTTGTACCCTACAGTTTTCTGACCATTTAATATTTTGGACAGCATACATACTGCATGACTTAACACTTCAATAATTTGTGTAACATTTCCATTTTGACACAGCCTGCTAGCAGCAGGGCACTTTGGCTTTTGTCCGACAGCTAAAATATGTTGTGATGCATGAATGTATAATAAAAAAAAAAGCCCACTGATATTTTTAGAAGATGTGCACATCAGGCTGAAGAGCTGGCTGGGTACCATCCAGGTGCCTTCTAGACACCTCTGCCTGTCACATGTCTTTGTGCTGCAGTGGTGAGCAAGGAGTGGCAGAGAACGCTGTGCCTGTGCTCAGTTTCTGGGTCAGCTGCCTGGACAAACTCAGCCTGTGACTTTGCACATCCATGAAACAGCATTTAGGTCTGTCTGCCTGTGGGAATTGGCTTCCAGACTTGGGATCTTGAATGCTCTGCTGCAGTGATGTGGTGCCCAGTTTGTGCATGCAGAAACAGCAAGTGGGGATTTGTTCTGTTGGGACTTTGACTTCCTGTTTGCATGGACAAATCAATCCAGCACATAAATCAGTGCTCTGCTTCCCAATTTAATTTTTCATTGAGTTGAAATTTACTGTATTTCCTAACCTGCTCAAGACTGATTTTTGACTGATTTTTCTTACCATTGTGTGGTTCTCTGCTTCTACTTTACAGTTGCTTCTTTGGGTGGTTTAAGAATGGTCTCAAAAGGGTGTGCACTGCCAGGTGCCTGCCCAGCTGCTCCTGTGCTGCACCCCACTGCATGGCTGTGGCACCAGCCCAGCAGGACAGCTTGCATTCCAGGGGCCCACAGCTTGGCTTTGTGCTGCCAACATCCTAGGCATGGTCCTATTACTTCAAAACCTGAAATATTCCCAGAAGCTGCTAGGTGTGGAGAAGAAAATAAACAGATAAATAAAGCCCTTATCCCCCCAGCCTTTGGATCAGGAATAAGCAGGGAGAAAATGTAAAAAAAAGTTTCAATTTCATAAGTCAATTGGTAAAAATTCTCTTCAGTCACAGACTTTTAGATCCCTTTTTCTTTCTTTAGAAGGCTAAATATTTCTTTATAGAGGAACAAAGAAGGGAAAACTATCCATTAACTCACCTCACCTTTCTCTTCACTAATGTATTATTTTGCTACCTATAATGCTGCTGCTTTGCTGTATCTTCTGGTGTGTCAGCTGCTGATGTGTATTGCAGGCAGAGAGTCAAATCAATTACAAGGAAGACAAAGCATCTATGAATACTTGAAATCATTCTCATGAATGCTTCTTAGCTTTATGGGATGGTGTAAAAACAGTATGTTGTTATTGTTGTTTTGAGCCTGTCTGAACAAATTTAACTGGAGGGGAGAAAAGAAAATCTACCTGGATTGCACCCAGGCAGAATGGAATGCACTAAGGTATTAGAGCACTGTGTAACAGCAGTGTGTGAGTAATAAATCATCTGAGTAAACTCTTACTGGAGGGTGGAATAATGCTACTTGAGCTAACAGGTATTTGTTGTTTGTTTTGGAAGCTTATTTTCTGCTTAATATAACCAAAGTTATGCAAGCTCACTAAGTGACATTAACAAGTAAGAAGGATGTTTACTCAATTTAATGCTAATTTGAAATATGTGGTTAAAAGTATTGAGTGACAGGGTGATGGATGGCAGATGAAATATTGAAGAGTGCATTGAAAAGGAAGAATTATCCTAACTTTATGTGAGTGGCAGTGAGTTCTTAAACATTCTATTTCCATTCAAGAAAAAAACTCTTTGAATTATAAGAGGTAATTCCATAAAAACAGTGCCTCTGTGCTTAGTGGTAGTCCAAAAAACAGAATATTGGGTGAGACTAAAAAACAAAGCAGACAGAGCTGCTGAAACCTGTAACTTGTATGGTTCTGTCCCCCCTACATCTTGACACTGAATAAATAGAATTGCAGAAAGTACAATGCAGAATAATAAAGAAAAAAAAAAGGTATGAAAGCAATTCTGCACAAGTAAGTGATTAAATAAAGCTGGACTTACCAGCCTTGGAATGAGAGAATTGAGCAGTGAATATAATAAGCACAAGTGGAAAAGGTGAGCAGTTTCAGGATGTCTCTCAGCAGATGTCAGAGGCAACAAGCAAAGCTAATGTATGTCAGGTTCAGAACAAAGGGAGGAGATGCTTCCTGTGTAGTGTGGCCCGGGATATTGCATGCTCCAGCCATTTACATGGGTTCAGAAAACAAAGTGAAATAGAGTAAAATGGAAGAAAAACGTGTCTCTGAACACAGAAAAAAATCTCTGTCAAAGCACACAGGTGATATGCCTGTGATTCAGGACAGTGCTGATCTGCATCCAGCTGGGACCATATCCCTGGGATGTGTCTCTGTGTGATCACTTTGTCCTGTTGCTGAAGATCCTGAGCTAAAAGACTGTTTGGTCTCAGTGAGACTGCTCTTCCATTTCTTTTGCTGTGTGTGGGAGGATAGAGTTCAAAAGAGCAGTGTAGGCAGGTTCACTCAGTTGTAAAAGACACTTTAGATCTTTACAATACACCAGCCCATCAAGGATTATTGACTGGACCCTTCTCATCTCCTGCTTCTTTTCTGTTCATTACCAAAAATTAGTCTCAGCTTCCTTTGCTTGTCCTCAAAAATGTAGCGTAAAACACTGCAGACTATATTATGTACTTTAAAAATTATTTTATTTTCTTTATTTTCCATGGTATTTATTCTCTGAGAGCTCTGTGCAGGCCTATATAACCTAGGTACAGAAACAAATAGTAATACCTCTGTGTGTGCAGATGAGCTTTCTGTCACATAAGGGAACAGAAAAAAGGAAAAGAAAAATTAGGGGGGGGGTAAAAAGACTACTAAGATGTAAAATGAGATGTAAAGTGATTAAAGCAGAGGAGGAAATGGATGTCTGATTAAAGATAAGGAGTTCTGATGATGTGACCTTTCATGCCTGCTGCATCTTCGATGGTCAGTGAGAAGGGCTGATTCAAAGGGCAGCACAATCTGAGGTTGGTTGCCTCACACCAAAAAATGAGTTCAAAAAGAAGGAAAGGCATTTTTAGTTGTGCATTTTAAAAAAGGAACAACAAATGTAGATATGAGGGACTGGTAGTGTAGCCCCCTTTGTTTAAGTTTTACAGAGCTGGAGAACTGTGACATACGTGTTAGAAAGCTGCAAGCAGAGAATTTCACTACTGCTGAAAATGTAGGCAGGGGCTTGTGTTGAGGGTATTGCAGGGCAGTGATGAAATAGGGGCAGTTTGCTGTCCATGCTGTAGATTTTAGGGACTGGAGCTGTAATTCTGCACTAGAGGGTAATATGTGTTGGGTTCCCAAATAAAACATGAGATTTGCCCATTCTGGCTTGGCTGAGAAGCTGCACCTCTCACTTGTGCAGTGACATATTGGCCACTCCTGATGGACATGCGTGGATTTGCAGAGAAGAGGACAGAGAGCTGAATGACAGCTGAAGTGTTTTCTCTAGTACCTTTTAACACACAAACACATGCAGGCAGCTAGAAGGTCTCCTCCCAGGGCCACCTTTCTGTGCTGGAAAAAACCTGCTCTTAAAGGTGGCAATTTCATGCAGCCATGGTGTTCCTGTTGTTTCTGTCCCTGGGATCCTGATGAGTGCTGGTTGGTGTTTTCCTGACCAAGAGCAGTCAGCCAGCACTGCAGGGGAAGGATGCACATCTTCACTGACCTGTGGGGATTTGCTGTGGGAGCACCTGCTGCATTTTCTTCTCTGTGAATGTCTGCAGGGGACATAATGGAACCTAAATCCTGTCTCACTACCATTTCCCCCTCAACTCACAGCATGGGTCTTCTGTAAATTAACTGCCTCGTGTGGCAGAGATCCATGATTGAAGAGGGACTTTTAGACTCTGACTTGGTCCCTCCCAGGCAGAACAGCCTCCCCATTGCTTTCTGGGTCTTTTTCATCTGTTCTCTGCCGTGTCGTTGGGCTGGAAGCTGGCAGGATTCCTGGAGGAGCAATATTGGCCTGAGTAGGGGGATAGAATATAAGAAAATAAAGATAGTGTAGAAAGTAATCTCACCCCTAAGGAGTTGCAGCTGGGCCAATTATGAAAGATTAGAAGCAGGCCTGACTTTAACAGGCCACAGCTGTAACCAATGAGAAGCAGAGTGCTATAAAAGAGTGGGTTGGGTGGTTGAAAAGGGAACTGGAGTCAGTTGGCTACTTGGTGAAGAAGAAAGAGTCAGTGCTTGGGAGAGCAGCCCACAAGAAGCACCAAGAAGGTATGAAACTTTTGTGATAAGGAGACAACAGTATGGAGCCCCTGCAATAAGATGCCAACATATAGTGGCACTGGAGAAAATGGGGGCAGGCAGGGGGATGGTGAATTTTGGCCAGTTGTCCTCTGCTGATGACACCTCTAAGAAGTTTTCCTTGAGAGGGAAGTGCTGTCTTTCATCCTTTACTGGAGTGCCATCAATCCTTTGTTATCCCTTCAGGCTTTCTATTAATTAACAGATTTTCAATTGTAAATAGCTGGCTTAAAAGCCTTTCTTGTGTTATCCCCGAACATCCCTAGCATTCATATGAGCCCTTTTCTCTATAACTCTGAAGTTGATCATTGTGTTACCAAATATTTCTTTCTATGCCGTTCTTCTTCCTGTTGCCTAAAAAAGTGTTATATTTGAGTGCCTCAACACAGTATTACCCTTTCCTTTGTTCATTCAAAACCTTTTTCAGCTTTGGAGTATTTCCTGAAGAGGTCAGATTTTTCCAGAAAATCAGGAATAGCTGTGTTAGAAAACCAGTAACATCTTCTTTCCAGTATCCCCCACCTGGTGGTGTTGCACAGTGAGCATCTGTCATGGATTATTTTGTGAAGCACTGCAGGGGTTTATGGTCTTTTTATCTTACCTGTGTAATCAAGTGTTCCTGTGAGTATGTCATCTCATTTCATAGATAACAGATGTACATATGTCAATATCTTTTCTGCATTTATGTACGTGCAATAACCTCCATGGTTAATTATATATGATTTAGAAATTTAAAAACCCCACCCTTTGTAATTTATTAAACAAAAAATATGTTTAAATTATATCTTTATTAATTCTATATATGCTACTTTTATCATTCAGTTACTTTATTACCTTGTTCTTCTGGATAATAAAATGAAAATAGTCAATGTAATATGTCTGCAATGGTTGATTGTGTATCATACTTTGTGTACTTCTATCCTCCCTGTCTTAGTTTTCTGTACCTTATGAGGCATCTTAAGTACTTCTGTGTTTTTTCCACTTGCCCACTTTTAACTTTTACATATTACTTGCTGTAGCTTTTGCTTTTGAGATGGATACAAGAAGTACCAATTATTTATTCCATGTTAGCATGTGTTATAGCATGATAAAACCAAATGCATAATTAGATTTTGTTAATTTGCCAAGTATGATCAAGTGCTTGGTATATTTCTATAATTTCTATATAGTTGTAAGTGAACAGAAATTGTGTGCTTCATTACACAAAAGCTTGGGAGAAAAATAAACACCAAGGAGGGAGTTTACTGCAGAAATTTAGATTCTTTGTTCAGATTTTTTGATAATTGTTTGTCTGTTTTCAAGTTGAACTAAAAACCCCAGGCAAGTTCTGTAGAAGAAATAATGGTAACATATGGCACAAATTTTGATTCGTTTAGAAAATCTGGTGCTTCAAGGGTCGGGGACTCTTGTTACCCCATCTACTTGACAGTCTCTCCCAATAGCAGTGGTACTGACAAGCCTACTCCATGCACTTTTGGGGGTACTACTGGTCAGGAACAGGTGTTGCTTTTTCTCATAAGCATTCCCAAGGAATTTAGGCAGCACATAAAGTATTTCTCTAGCCTTGAACACACCTTTTTGTATCTTAATTGCAAGTCTGGTTGTACACCGCTTCTAGGAAAACAAGTTGGCTGTTCATATTGTTTGTGTGCCTCCTTGTTCGGCCAGGGCACATAGTATAAAGTCTGCCTGTTGCCTTTGGCCATGATTCCTGCTGATTGCATCCAGCAATACCTGGAGAAGATTGCAACTTTCAAAAGAGAGGTAGTGGCAACTTGCTGTGCCAGAGAAAAGAGACTCCTTAAATTAAACCTAAAGTGTATAGAATGAAAGGAAAAATACACTGCTATCAGTATCTTTAATGCTTTCCCCATGGTGCTTCTATAAAGCACTGGTAAAAGTTTAAATTTATTTGCACTAGTCTCATTAAAAGTCAGCAGTTCTTTTTAGCATAGAAAATTGTAAAAACACCTGGTAAATTATACCCTGAAATAGGTTAATTGTAAGCTTTTTGTAATTATAATCAAGGGCTTTTATATTTACTAAGGAAAAGTACTACGTGGGAGTGTAGAAAGTATTATTGAAAATAGAGCTCTTGATTTATTTTCATCTTGTTTTCCCTTTGATCTGATTATTCTGAATGACAAATCTGTCATCTGTGTGAACACTGGGAAAACTGACTTTGGCTTACTGTGTATTCAATTCTAACAAGTAAGAAACTTGCTTGTACATCTTTCTGCAGCATAGTTTTCACCTGTGCCCTGCTTCGAGCAGATGACAGTGTTTTCATCCTGCACTATGCAAGATGCTTTTAATTAGTTTAGTGTAGTCAGCTATAAATCATTTGCTGTCCTTGATTGTCAGAATTGATGACTGCCATTACAATACTCTGAAGAGGTGTGAGAGAATCCAGTTTAATGAAACAGCCACTTGGGCATCCTTATTCCATCCATTTATGTTTTTGTTTCAGTAGCTGCAATAAAAAAGTTTGTGGTTCACAGCTAGGTTTGTGTTTAGGTCAAGCAGCTCTTCTTAGATGTGAGTGTGTACAGATGTACCTGCAGACAGGTATCTAATGTGCAAAACCTTACAGTTGTTTTAAGAAGACAGAGGGTGGTGATTTTTTAATGTATGGGAAAGTTGTAGAGCTGCTGATTGTTAACACTGGAGCTCAAATGGGTAGTATGGAGGCTGACTCTTTGAATGTTACTCAAATATTTTCTTTTCTCATTCCCTTTTTATGATTCTCCTGAAATAATATATAAATATATTTTGTTCAGAAGTATGTCTTCGCCTATTTAAAAATGCTCATTATAATATACAAACATTAGAGAGTCAAGAGATGATGTGAGCTCCTAAAATGCTACAGGTTTTAAATTGAAGAAAAACCTCTTGGGTTCATGTCACACTTCAAAATCACATTTTAAACCTCTTCCTTCTGTCTAGCCTTGCAAATATTGTAAGATACTTTATTGCTAAGGTGGTTAAAGGACAGTATGGACCCTGGATTAAACTTGGGATCTTTTGAGGATACATTAAAACATTTGTTTTGGCATCCTTTTTTAAAATCTAAATTACTCTCAGAAAAGCATCTGAATGCAAATTTTAGAAAAACAAATGTGATCTGAATCACTAAATAATGTATTTTCTTTATGAGGAAAATCTCTTTTCCTGTTGACTTTGTTTGATTAATGCACTCAAAATATTCGGGGAAACAATAAAAACTGAAAGGCAGGGAGTCAAATAAATGTGAGGTATGTATTTGATTAGGAGTGTTAGTATATAAAAGAGTGCAGTTAAAAATTGGGTTTTTTTCTGCATTTTACTGTTAGGATGTCACAAAGAGTTGCATGTAACTCAAATACACCTTTTTTTCAGTCCATACCAATGAGAGTAGGTGTGAAGGAGACTATATTCCTTTCCCTTAAGTCTTTTTTACTCTCTTCCAGCAGCATTTGATGCTAATCCTTCTCTGTGGCTTTATTGCCCCTGCCATTGCTATTGATGTTGAATCTATGATACCTGTTTCAATTAATAGTGGAGTAGAAAAATGCCTTCTCTGCCTTGTACACAGCAGACAAAGCATGGCACAGATGAAGACATTGCAAGGCATAAAGGCCACAAGGCAAAAGTAAACAACAATCAACCTAATGGCTGAATGCTTATTAGTTTGTAGATATTTACTTGTTAGCTGCATATTTATATCTGCTGAATTTAAAGAGGAGGGAAAAAATCTGAGTGATGTTTGTGTTTATCTGTGTTTTCTCAAATGTGTGTGTTAAAAATTAGGATTTCCAAACAGAGCAGGAAAAATGGGAACTCCAAATGTGATGATATTGGGCAAACTTGTGTATGGGCACCAGATTACTTTATGCTTGCTTCCAGTTAAAACAACTGTCAATATTTGCATCTGAAAACCTTTGGGAGAAATTTTAAGGAAACAAGCAAGAACCAGCTGCAGCATGATCTAAAAGTCCAGTGATTTACAGAAATGGCTTACCTGCTTGTAACTAATAATTTGGTGGGTTATAGTAGGTGATGGAGGGCTGTTCCAGCCAATATAGGGTTGTGAAAAATGTAGAAAATCTCATTTCTCTGTTCTCCATCAAACAAAGATGTGCAAGTGTGGATGCAAACTGTGAGTCTGGCCTTCACTGAAAACTCAATGTACACCACAAGGCAAATGCCAAGCTGCAACAGGGGAGGTGCATTTCTCCATGTCCCTCCCCCAGCATTATCTGCTATATTGTTTACTTCTGTTGAGTACAGGGCATGTAGGAGGTGGTGCAGCTCTGGGAATATCCACCCAGCACCTGAGGATGACAGGACACAGTCACACTCAGCATTACCCCATCTGAGCTCTTTGTTTGGTTCTTTTGGAAGCTGTCACTGATGCTGACCTGGAATTAAGTGAACAGGGAGTGTGCTTGGCTGATGTTGGCTGGTTGGTGTTGCTCCATTGCTCTTTCAGTAATAGTTATCAGTATATAGCCAAACTCATAGAATGAGTTGGGAAGGGATCTTTACTTAGAGACCGAGTTCCAAACTCCCTGCCATGGGCAGGGACATCTTTCATTACACTTGGTTGCTGAAGATCTCATCCACCTTGGCCTGGAACACTTCAAGGGATGGGACATCCCCAGCTTTTCTGCACAACCTGTTCCAGTGCCTCACAGTGAAGAATTTCCACCCTCACAGTAAAGAACTTCCTCCTAATATCTATTCTAAACCTGCCCTCTATGTTTTGAATCCATTACAATTTGTCCCATCAACTTACAAAAAGTTGCTCTCCAGCTTTCCTGTAGGCCTCTTTTTGGGTACTAGAAAGCTGCTGGAAGATCTCCCAGAACTTTCTTCTCTCCAGGCTGTACCTGGAGAAGTAAATAATTTTGCTTTCAGCTGGTATATTTGTTAGCTGATTCTGCAATTTATTATTTGAGAACTAATCATCTCATTGATATGTGCGGGCTAGCAGAGTAATACTTTTATCTGTTTTAGGAGAATGGTGGGTTGTCTACACAGGGTCATTCAGGAAAAATAATCCAAATTGATTTTTAAAGTAGATTAATTAAATTGGTTTCCATCTCTTTGATGGAAGTGAAACTAAGTGGCCAAGTTTGAGTTAGTTAAATTAGATCAAATCCTTGTTTAACCTTTCTGCTTCAGAATTGCAATGGCCTTAATTTGATTAGGTCACTTAAAAATTGAGACAAACTTAAGAGTGATCACTTATTTTCCAAATCAGAGACTTAGATAAAATTTAACTAAAGAACTTTAAATCCAAATGTTTTGTCGGCTGAGATTCAAGTTTGAGTGTTCTGAGTGAACAAGTATCCGGAAAAGCAAGTGCTGTGCAAATTGTTTGTACATTTTTTGAATTGTGAATCATTTATAGTGTCTGAGGGAATTAACATACTCTTGCTATGGCTGTAAGTCTTGCTTGTCTATTAGGTAAAATACCATCAGTATTTCATGCATGAATTTAAAGATGAAAGCGAGAGCTAATATTTGACAATAAAGAATTCATTTTATCTGCTGATAAAAAACATAATATTAATTCACTGTAATTTGAAACTATGTATGCAAAATACCTGATGATAGAGCTATCAGAGCTTGCCCAGCACTAACAGCCCAGCATTATCCATCTGTATCTTATATCTGAATGTGTTCCTGGCTGTATCAGTTGGTGGGTAAGCTTTATGCACTGTATTGTTTAACCTTATGGTTCTTTTAATGTGGAAGATAATGATGTGTGCAGCGAACAGATTACACAGAGGCTGGTAATGATATGTGTGTGACAATTCCCTCATTCCTCTGCCTCTGGCACTGGTATGGCCAGGAGAGCTGTCCTGACCTTGACAGGGGCTTGCAGAGTAGAAGGACTAAATATTTAGTTATGAGCATTGAGGGTGAAGTGAGGTCTCTGATGTGCTCTGTTAACTAAGGTATTATCAGACTAGCGTTGTCTCAGCCACTTCTTGCCTGATTTATGTTGCAAGACTCAGTGGCATATTGCTTATTTATCACTGATAAACTCTTCCTGGATAAAACTTTTTAATTTTTTTTTTTTTCATATCCAGTTTCTGACTGCTGTGCGCTTTTGATAACATTGTGATTTATATTTACCTTGTTTTTTCCTGGCAGTGGTTGAATAGCAGTAAAATTTCTGTTGATTTTGGGTGGTCAGATGAAAACTTAGGGCTATAACCAATGTATTAATCAATGCCAGCCATCAAAATGCTCTCAGTCAAAGAAAAAATTGATATAAAAGTTATTTTATTTGGTTATCTTAGTGAATGGCATAAAATATTTCCTAGGTGTCCTTATCACTGGTAATGCATTAATGTTGGCTCATTCTCCTTCACAGGTCTGTTGCTAATCAATTAATTATTTTGACTTGTGGTTTGGGGTTTTTTTTCTCCAAGGAATGTATTATCTAGAATCAAATGAATCTTTGTGGAAGAGTGAACCTTTATGTTTTCTGGGTTCAATTACGTTCATTCTTTCAAATGTCTGATTTTGTTCGGCTAGAAAACTGCTTTCTGAATTTATAGGTGGTTTCAAAATGTTGTTTTACCACTGCATAATGATAAAAGCAATTTAAATTCACAGATTATTTTTGAAATGGGAAACCAATAATGATGGTAAATTGTGAAGTCTGCCCAGATGAGCAAAAAGGTTGCTTGTAGAATCAAAAAATGGAAACAAAACAAGTATAGTACACAATGCAGCAAGTCTGTTATTGTCCTAGAGAAACACATCATACTATCTCGAACTAAGATAACAAGAAATTTGTTGCACTGTTCAACACCTTAATGGTGCACAATTCCACAAGAATAACATCAGCTACCCATGGCAGTAGATCTGTGTTGAAAAGAGCAAAAACCTCTAAAGATGCTTGCTTGAAAATGATACTGTATTTTTTCAAGATAAAAATCACTGAATGGCCCATTTCCTACTTCCTCTCCCTTCTGAAATTCAACTCCCAAGCTACTTTGGTGTGGCTGCTTTCTGAAATGTTGCCTAATCAATTAGTAGCAGTAGGACATCAACTGGTGGCAATTACACATAATGTGCATTGAAAAATGAGCATTCCAGATGTTTTCAGCTGTAGTCTACATGCTAAAGCTTATTCCTTTGTTTTGAAGTATCCATAGCTGTGAGGGTATTAGAATGCAAATAAGTGTCTCAAAAAATAATTAAAAACCACAATATATATTCAAAACAGTATCACCATGATAAAACTAGTGAACACCTTGTTAATTCACTCCTGAGTTTTTTTCAGTTTACTTCTAGTGAGTTTGTTCCTATAAAGTTTCCTTAAGGAAAAAGGTTTGGGGTTGACATGTTTAGGGTTTTTGTTATCATAACTTTTTGTTTTGGTATAGTTTTTTCACATCTCGATTTTATTCTTGCTCTACCTTTTGTCCATCTCTCCTTCCATCTGCTATTGGTGATACTGTTTTGTTCTGCTTTCATTAAATGTTACCTTGCTTTTTCTTTAATTTCAAGAGGTGTTTCTATTTTGTCAAAGATAAATTTGCTGGTTCTGTTTGTGTTGGTGTTGAGAGGGACAATACTGCTTCATGTCTTCTGGTTAATTTACCTCTTAGTTGTAATGCTAATCTAGTTAAGACATGATTAACAGTTATTCAGTGGGCCTCGTTTTTTTCCTGTCCAGTCTCTTTTGACAGTCAAATTAATGCTGTCCTATTTGCT
This sequence comes from Agelaius tricolor, assembly GCF_023055355.1. Classification (NCBI taxonomy): domain Eukaryota; kingdom Metazoa; phylum Chordata; class Aves; order Passeriformes; family Icteridae; genus Agelaius; species Agelaius tricolor. Next base: position 36,335,745 of record NW_027269267.1, on the reverse strand, counting down.
GTATATTTACCCAGAGCTTAAGTTTGATATTTTTCTACACTCTAGCAGTGGGTTTGGCTCTTCAAAAATTATTTTCAATAATTAAAAATAGAAAATTTTCAGAAAAATTTAGGCACATGGGGCAGTTAATTAGGAAAGTGCTCTTGAGACTGCTAAAATTAATCACACAAGAGTTTAAGAACTATTTTTGAAGTACTGTAGAGTGAAGCTTTTCATTTGAATTTTTAGTTGTACAGTATATAATTGCATAACTGCTGATGAAGGTGCCTCAGGTTTCAGCACTTATTTATTGGGCCAAAGTCTTAGACCTTTTTAGTAGAATGAACTAAGATAGAGCCAGTCTAATACTTTAATAGTGAATTAGAACTACACAGTATTCAAACCTTGTCTGTCATGCCAGTTAGAGCATCTCACCTCTATCATGTTGTCTCATGCTGTTTCTTTCTTCTTAGGAACTTTGTAACAGCCTTTGTAACCTGCCCAGCAGAGAATAGTTCCTATCTCCTGTCCCATTAAAACTATACAACAGATTCAAATGCTGCAGGACTTCTGATTTTAGACCTTTGAACGTGTTGTGTCTCTGCCTTGGGACATTGAGTTAGACTGCATCAGCCCCTTCCATGTTCTTCCTGGTGGAAACTTTCCAGGTGCCTTGACTAATGTTTCTTCTTTTTTGCCTAGTGTATCATTTAGCCATTAAGAAATCATCCACCACAAATATTTAATGTAACCATAGCTCAGGTTGCTCAGTTTTCATAGTCTTCTGGCAGGAAATGTCAGCAGGAATGCAGCAGAAAGGTTCTGCTGGCACATCTAGGGTGGGTGGGTAGGGATTTCTAGTTCTTTCTTCAAAGCAGTGAGACTTTGTGATTCCATTGAATCTTTGTGATTAAGGAAAAACAGAGTTCTGGAAAAACATGAGCTCTCAGGTTTGCCCCACAAGACATTATTTCTGAAGTGCATTTATTCTGTCATCCAGTCTAGCAGTTGGTTTTGGCTATTGGAGAGATAACGCCTTCTCTAACACGGAATTTCTACGTATCTGAGGAAGGGAAAAGAGGAGTGACAAGACTCCCTTATTGAATAAAGGAGAAGGCATGAAATTATGAGGACAGGAGAAGAGGTTGTAAATATGTTTCAAGGGACATAATTCTGTTTGAAGCCCCAGGGGAGTGCAGAGAGGACAATGCCTGTGAAAGTGAAGGCCTGCTGCAAGGCGTGGGCTCTGTAGTTGGGACTGTCTCTTAGGATAGAGCATGCAGAAGACCTCAGTGTGTGTTGAAGTCATCTGGAGGAAAGTGAAAGAAAGCTTTCAGATTTGACCTTGATGTAGGTAGGCTAAATCCTTTTTCATTTAGTTACTCACTTTATTTCTTACAGTTATTTGTAGCTGTGTTGCCTACTTTAGATAGGTAAATTAGTACTTTGAATAAAGATGGTTTTCAACAGAACTATCTGAAAATAAAGCAAGTTTCCTAAAAAATCTACAAGAACTTAGTTTATATTTTAATTTTTCTGTAAATAACAAACATTATTCAATTAGGATTTTCTATCCAAGTCAAGCAATTCCTGTCATATTATGTGACCATGAACCAAGGACTTTCAGCTTTCTGCTGGTGTAATTTGAATTAAATCTTCTTTCTTCTTTCTCTTGGAAAGGAGATTATATTAGATGAACTTGTTTTTTCAAGTTCTAAAGGTTCTAATAATGGAAGAATAGGAAATGGTTGCTAGTGCTTATTGGCACATTTTTATTTTTCATTCTGATTCCATTAAGCTTACTAATTACTGCTCTGTTTGACACTGTCAAAGGGCTGGGGGTTTTTACAATTTAATAACTATTGTATGATTCTATGCATCCTTCTGTTAAAAAAAGAGGAAAAAAGGCCAAAACAAAAATCATTACACTGATATTTTTGAGGGGACTTTTAGAGGATGTACTCAGCATATACTCAGAGTACTTGCCACGTTGATTTGCTGTGTGGTGAAGAGCTGAATGCTGAAAGCAGAGATTACATTGGGAGAATCACCCGTGTGTGGTTATGACAGCTGGCAGGAGCGCTCAGGCGCTGCGGAGAGGGCAGGAATGTCCACAGAGCTGCTGCCCATAAAGATTACTGGGTAATATCCTAATTTCCTCCAAATGAAGGGTAAAACTAAAAGGTTATGTGAGGGTGCCTGCGCTCAGTGCAGTGAAAAATCTCATCTGTGTTTTGGCAGCTCCTATCCCCTATCAGTCAAGGTATGAAGGATGTCTCCCACTGAAGGCAGTTTAGGTGCAGGTATATAAGCTGTATTCTTAATGTGATTTTTTGCTTCCTTCTCTTCAAGCAGCAGCACAGCAAGAGTGGATTTTGGTACGTTGTACCTTTGTCCTGTTGCATGGTAAGAAATTTGAGAAGCATTGAGCATGCTGAAGCAAGAGGCTTCTGCCGACCTTTTACTGGGGCTGACTGAAGCTGTTGGGAGAACCTGGAGGAATAGCTTTATGACACATTTGGCTTTGGCATTGTTTATTTCTAAACAGCTTCCTGTTTCCATGCAATTTCCAAGCTGAACCTACTTGATATTGACAGGTAATATTTTAATGGGTAGATTGATTGGACTGGCAGAATGAATTAGCCATCAGCTTGACAACCATATAGCATTATGTTGTGTATCTGTTTACTCAGCACTGGGTGAAATGCAAGAGTCTATTGAAAATCAGATTTCCATGCTGCTTTGTCAAAGCAAATTTAATCACAGCTAGAACATGCGGCATCCATCATTTCCACTTCAGAAGGCATCAGCAGCCACAGATCAGCAACAACAAGCAGTGCTGCCACTGCTGTCTTTGACTCACATGGAAAATTAAATTTTAGCATAGATTTTTGATAAATGATGCAGTCTTACCCATCAAACATGATTACTTAAGTGTTCTCTATTAAACAAATCCCAATAGCTTTTTATCTAGAAGCAAGGTGTTACTCCATTTGGTTTGAGTCACTCCTCCTGATGTGGGATAGGCCTTTGGATATTGCCTTTGCAGATTAGACAACTGCTTTCTGTTTGTTGTTCTTGAAAATCTCAGATCTGCCTGGCTGCCTGCTTCTACCTGCATTTTAGTGACCAGCTCAGTTACATACTATAGTTTATTCTGTGTTCTTCTCTGAAATTCCACATTAATGCATCTTTTTCTATCATCATGAATATCAGGACAGCAAATTCCATTAAAAGAAATCTCAAGATAATGTAGGGAGTAAAGCAGTACAGAATACATGGAAAGATGCAACCAGCTGCTTTGTTCATGCCTCAGGTGTGGCAGAGAACATTTAAAGTGTCCAGATGTACATAAAGTGTTTAAAAACCTTTTAAATATTAGTACTTCAATTTTACTTTAAAATTTTTGCGTTCCTTTAATTTATCACAGATACTGAAATGACACCATTTTAAAACCAAATACTACTTTGGGGGGAATCTTCCCCCCCCCCCTACTTCTGCTTCTTCTGCTTCCATTTAGAATATCCAGGCATTTGTTTTGTAACACCGTTGTCTATTCCTATTATTCATGTTTAATTTTGATTTGATGTGTTAATGCCTCCATAACAGATCCCAAAGCCTTCTTCTTTCAGACTTGAAGATAACAGCACAATTTTTCTAATTCCTACTGAGTTATGATTCTTCAAGATTGTCTCAGGTCTTGTACTGTCTCTTCTAATGTCCTCAAAATTAATGTCATCAAGGGAAAGGAGCTAATAGGTCTTCTGAAAATTACTTTTTATTTACAGCAGTGCTCAAAAAGACCCTGCTGGTAAAGTTCAAATAATAATGCTTCATGTGTTTTTATGTATAAACATAAAACAGCATATTCAGCTGTTTGTAAGGATTTTGTACTTAAAATAAAATTTTAAAATTGGTTTCCTTTATAGCATTGCAATTTAGCATATCAAGATTTTTAATCAAATGCCTGAATATGCCATTTTGCCTCTTTGCTTAAGGTAAGTCACCTTGTGGAGGCGTTACTCTCTCCTGACTGAAGAAGGTACGAGGGGTGAGTAGTGTTGAATGTTGAGCAGTAAGCAGAATCTGAGGAGCAAAGAAGCCCAAGCAGCCCTGCCTCTCTGATGGATGCCACAGCACAGATGCGTTGCCAGCGCTGTCAGTGCAGATGTGTCGCACAGCTGCCGCTGGGAAGGCTCTGAGGAGGGATTGGGTGATGCTGGTTCTGTGATTTGAACTGATGCTGCACAAATGCTGCACAAATGAATGCTGCACAAGCAAATTGTGTGTTTCAAGAGCCACGTGCCAGAACTTGTCCCTTACTCTGCCAGGTAGTTCCCCACCAGATGTCCTCTGAATTTTGTTATCTGCACTTGGACATCTGTATCAGGGACTCTTGTGTAGAGTGACAGCTGAATACATACAAGAGCTAATCAATCCCTAAGGGTACAACAGTTTTGTCTCTGTCAAACTGGTTTATTGTTGTTTTTCTTAGAAAAATATGAAGCTGATGAAGTATAGCTTAATCTTCAACACCAAAAAGTGTTTTTTCCCAAAGACTGGGAGGTGTTCAAGATTTATGACTTTTCTGCTGTCTGATTTGCTGGTCTGCATGATTGATATTGCTATGCTAGCTATCAGATCGTCCTTTTCAGACCAGAGTTTCTCACATCAGTAGCCAGTGCAATTTGTAATTAATTGTCACTGGCCTTACTGTTATCTGAGTGGATTGATAAGCATCCACTGGGCAGCAGGTCTTGCTTGTTGATCCACTTTCTTCTGTGTAGATCTTAAAGGTACGCTCAGGGTGACAAAAACTCAAAATACTGAGACCTGAATTCTGACACCCAAATTAGCTGTGATGAAGTTAAGCTGTGTTGGTGTCTGATCATAAATAAGGGGTGAAGTATGGGCTGGGATAGCACCAAATGACTTTCCATCCCTCACTGTAGCTTCCACATACAGCTGACCCAGTTTGTGTTCCTCCTGACCTTGCCCAGTGTGAAAATTCATTTGCTTTTCTATCTGCATATGCCTGAATTGAGTGCTAGGCTGCTCCTTTGGGAAAGACCAGTGAGGAGAAACTGCTCAGTGTATCTTAGTTCGTGCCAGCAGAGTATTTTCACATGATTTTTCAGAACAAGGCTATTCTTGGATGCTGAAGCAACTTTTAAATTCACTCTATGAACACCCATCTAAGCCATAGTGCCTCCAATTTGTCTGGAATGGCAATGGACCCATGTGCTTGGGGTTGCTGCATATTGGTTTCATTGAGAACCAGGCACGTATGGGGATTTTGCTTTGATATGACAGAAAATATCTTTTAGTCTGTATACTTCATTCATTTCCATTCCTGAGAACTAATGCGAATTGCCTGAAATAAAAGGTTGAGTTGAGGCAGAAAATTCATTTTGATTGTAGCCATCCAGTCTAGCAAAAAAGTAATAGTGCTGCTTCAAATTTTTGAATAATGGAATAAAACAAACAAAATGTGGCATAATTTTATTGATGAATAACTTTATTCTGGCTTGTTTTAAAACAAATAACATTTTCTTACATTTTTATTGCGAAATTTCGAGACTTTTTTATATTGCAGTGTCCCCAAACGATTAAATTCATGAAGTTAAAGTTTCATGACAGATTTATTAATATAGCTGAGGGAATAACTAGAAGATGGTATTTTAGATTTGATAACTGCTTTATATGTAGTGCAGAAAAGAGAGGAATGGGCTTAGTTGGTGTTCTGAACAAAGTGAAAATATTGGTCTTTCCTACAGTCTTTCTATTGACACATAGGAACTTGTGTCCAGTTGAACAACGTGATGTTGGGACCTTGTTCAGATATTACTCCACTCTACTGTATCAAGGATTTTCCCAGGATTTTATGGAGCTTTCTGTATTCACATAGTTTCAATCATTTTTGCAGTAATGTAACAATTTTGGGTGTCTCTTGCTCTGGTATGTATACATCCATCAGTTTTAAATTGCATGCAATCTTTTTGCAGCAGTTTAACAAGGGAGGAATAATGCACGAAACAGCAGTAAACATTTACAAGCCGATGCTTGCCTATTATCACTTGGCTAAATGCATTTTAAAGACCAAGGCATCCTGATTTGCTCCAGTGACAATCTCATAATTGTAGCAAATACGATTTAGAGCACACAGTTCTGGAAGAAAAGATGCTGGGGAAACCTAGGAGGATGGAGATCTGGGATTGGAAATAAGTGCTTGATTGCTCATGGGAGCCTGTGTTTTTAAGAAAGTGAGATATCACTTTCTCTGTCAGTTTAAGCTTATTTTTGTTGTCAGTGTGGGAAGAAAAAAGTGGAAAACTTTGATGAAAGCACACATCTATTGTGGCGTAGAGGACCAAGACTTTAATATAAGTGATAACCTAAGTGTAGCATGACCTGTGTTATCATCTGTCTCTAAAGAATAAAACAACCTCTCTTCAGTTTTTGTTTGAGTAATTACAGACCCTTGCACTTCAGACCCTTGGGGTCTGGTTGTTTTCTCTTGTGCAAGTGATCCCTGGCTGCAGAGGCCTCATTTCAAAGTCATTCCCACTTGTCTTGGAGTGTCTTCAGGGAATTCCAGAGAAAAGAGAATCAAGGTACACGACACATACCATGAGTTGGCAGGTTAATTCAGTCAAAATCAGCTTCCAGCTCATCCTTTCCTCATAAGTGATTTAATCTGAAGAAAAGGTACTGGACTCTACTTTGTTTATAGTAAACCAGTGTGTGATGAGTCTGGTGCTGTACACATTGTTCTACCTCTGCCTTAAAAGCTGTCTCTGTATTTCACACAGAAGTCCATACCTACAGTTTCTCCTCAGTTACAGACTATCATTCAGAACCATCTACACTTGACATTTTTTCCTTTGGCAAAGCACAGAAAGTGGCAGAGGTTGCTGTGAGATGCTTCGTACTGGATCCCTCTGCATTGGGTACTTGGGTAGGCTCTGTGAAGCAACATCTCACCAGTAACCCTCCAGCTAGGCAGACCTACTGTGCTGTGAATTGCCTGGAATACCCAAATCACTGGGATGACCTCTTCCTGTTCCAGCTGCTGCCATTTCTTGCCTCACACAGCCAGTATCTGCTCTTTTCAAGGGCAGTGGGTTTGGCTTGAGCCCTGTTTCCCTCACAGCTGCAAACGTTTCCTGGGAGGGGAAGCTATGGGATGAAACTAAGTTGCACTGGACAATTCCACTCTTTTCTGCACTGCTCTGTCTTTAGCTCAGACAGTCTCCCATGGATTTCTGGACTGAAGTGAGGTTAATTTCCAGCTCTCTTGTCCTTTAAGAATGTTGATGTGTCCTTGTGTATGCTTATGCAGTAGTTTGCTCTGGCAAGGTCACAGAACAGCAGAATTAATTTCTGGGAGATCCTAAATGTGAACCTGTTCATGGCAAAACAAGGTTTTCTGCAGGTGAAGGCTTGTTCCTTCTTTCCTCATTTGCTCTGTGAATAAATCTTTGAGTCAGACCTTTGAGGTAGATGTACATAGATCTTTATCCTCTAATAAGCTCTCTGAAGGAGACAAAAAGCTTTAGAACTCAAGAATGATTTTATCTGAGTCAAAGCTAGAATAAGTAACTTCTTAAATCCAGAAAACTCAGAGTAGATAGATAAAATGGAATGAAAAGAAAGTATACAACATTTTTGTTGATTTTGTTGATTTGAACAGCGTGTCTGTTCAAAATGTGTTTGCTTCCAGGCAGTTTAATGGCTCTAAATAGCAGCAAATGCTGCACTGACTCCTCTGATACTGAGGCATTTTCCTTCCATCTGACTTTCTGAGAGGTGGATGTTGGCTGCTGGCTCTGGGCAGTCTCTGTGTGAAGCTGCAGCACCCCCACCTGCACTGTGACTTTCTCATTGCAGACTCTGCAGGCTCTGGAAGGCAGGTCCTTCTTGCTATGCTCAGTTCCTCAGAAGAAAGGTCATCTCCCCTCCCTCTCTCTGCTTTGCTGTCGAGAAGGAGTGTGCAGGGTGTACCTGTACACCCCAAATTACTGCCTTGCTGTACAGTGCTAGCAATACATAGCTTAGTGAAGTGATCTGTTTTTCTTTGAACAGGCAAGGAAAAAGGAAATCTTGCCTTCAACAGATGAATATCAAAACACATAAATCTGGAATAAATAACATGTTGAGACTTCAGTGTTCCTTTCTTTCCTGGATTTGTCTGTTGTTTTCTTCAGTCTCGCTTTTCAGATACCTGCTTTGTTTTTACTTTTACCCTGTTTACTTGACTTTTACCCTGTTTACTTCTATTCTCTGTCAGCATACGGTCAGTCTTTATCATTTTCATGTTATTCATGAGTAGCCAATGCTGATATTTGTCTTCCCTTTCTACCTGTTCTCCTTTTTCTTTTGATGGCCAGAGAGCTCTTGCTTTTCCTCTCTTCTGTGGCCCATGTACTCCTTGGACACTTCCTCCAGGCACTGGCTCTCGATCATCTTTACAAAACATCTTTGCAAATGAATTATTACAATATTCCCTGACAAATATTTATGACAATTATTGTGTTCCTAAACAATTCTTTAGTGTGTTCAGGGACTTAGAATAATCTTTAGATCATTTTCCAATGGCAGTCTGCATGCAGCAGACTGTACTCTTGTGGAAAGCAATAAAAGTTTGATAATAAAATTGTGACCATGCCAGGTCGTGTGGCCACAGGAGCGAGTAACAGGCCCAGAGGTGTTTACCTTACTAGTATATGTTAATTTTTAAAATTATTTTCTGAGAGTAAGGGCCTGAAGAAGCAGTCTACCTCGACCTAAAAATGTCATGTGTGACGTGATCTGCATGTACCAAGGGCTGAAGCATTCACTTGAGAAGGGAAGAATTGCTGTGTCCAGTTCTGGGCCCCTCAGTCTAGGAAGGATGTTGAGATGCTCACGTGCGTCCATCCAGAGGAGGGCAACAAGGCTGGTGAGGGGCTTGGAACACAAGGCCTGAGAGGAACGGCTGAGGGAGCTGGGGTTGTCTAGCCTGGAGACAAGGAGACTCAAGAGGTGACCTTATCACTCTCTACAACTCCCTGAAAGGTGGCTGTAGTCAGCTGGGGGTTGGTCTCTCAGGCAGCAGCTGACAGAACCAGAGGACACAGTCTCAAGCTGCACCAAGGGAAATATAGGCTGGATATTAGGAAACAGTTTTTCATGGAAAGAGTGATAAAGTTCTGGAATGGTCTGCCTGGGGAGGTGATGGAGTCGCCATCCCTGGATGTGTTTAAATGAAGACTAGATGTGGCACTTTGGTGCCACAGTTTAGTTGAGGTATTAGGGAAAGTGTTGGATACAATGATCTTGAAGGTCTCTTCAAACCTTGTGATTCTATGATTCCTTTACCCTCCATATCTGCCTCTTCTCCATTATTCTAGGGCTACATGCAGAAACACACATCTCCAGGGCAGTCACATTGTCTCCCACATTGCCACTTCATCCCTCTTTGGCTGAAGGAAGATGGGGGATTTTCAAGGCTCTCTCTCCAACTGCTCCTTCCGTTGCCCTGTGAGGGCAATGTTTTGGGAACCCTGTGATGATGTCCTGTTTTGTGTAGCCAAGAGCATGAGGTCATATGGATTTCTTTAGTACTTGTATCTCTGCCTGTAGGACCTGCATCAAATTTAAATCCTCGGTGAGGATGATGGCAGGACCTGGAGTGGGACCTTCTAGTGAGGCCTGAAGCTATACCTAAGAACTTGTTATTAATAATTACAGAAGTGCAGGAGTTTTTGAATGTGTAGTAGATTAAAAGTAATAATGCAGACTTTCCTGGCTTTGGCTGGAATAGAGTTCAATTTCTTCCTAGTAGCTGGTACAGTGCTGTGTTTTGGATTCAATATGAGAATAACGTTGATAACACATTGAAGTTTTAGTTGTGGCTAGGTAGTGTTAGCCTGAGTCAGGGACTTCTCAGTTTCCCATGCTCTGCCAGCGAGGAGATGCAGAAGAAGCTGGGAAGGAGCATAGCCAGGAGAAGCTGACCTGAACTGGCCCAGGGGCCTCTCCATACCATGGAATGCCACACTCAGAATATAAACTGGGAGAGTTGGCTGGGAGTGACTGATGCGCTGGGCATCCATCAGTGGGTGGTGGGAAACTGTGCTGCGCATCGCTTGTTCTGCTTGGGGTTTATTTCTCCCTATTTTTATAAAACTCACTTTTCATTCTCTTATTATTAATTATATTTGACTTTTTTTCAATTATTAAACTATTCTTATCTCAACTCACAGGTTTTACCTTTTTTTCTAATTTTCCTCCCCATTCCATGGGAGTTGTGAGTGGGTGTCTGTATGATATTTAGTTGCCAAATGGGTTAAGCCAGGACAGTTCTTTTGATGCCCAATGTGAGGCTCAGTGGATTGAGTTCAGGACAAATCTGCCTAGAATGTGTTAGAAAAAATTTGTTACAAGCATTCATTATACTTAATAGTCACAATGATTTCTTTGCTCTCAAAGTTGATGTGGCTGTTCCTAAAGTTGTATTACGGAATCCTTTACATGCAGTACATGTTCCCTGTTGTGTTGTTCAGTACCTGTGGTTTATCAAAACTGGTTTATTATGTGATAGAATTGCTGGTATTGAAACTAATCTGGTATTTTTACTCAGAATTGCAGTCATATCTGTATCCAGGAAACTATAAATAAGTTTCTTTTACCTTTTACCTTTTCTCCTCTGAGATCCAAATCACAGCAGAGACATTTCCCTTTCTTTTCTCCTTCAGGATAATAATAATAGCTCTTCAGGATTTTGAATATCCTTGAGATGTTCAAACCAGTATGTTCCTCTTGCTTTATCTTCTGAATGTGTTCCAGGTCTTATTTAAGGTTAAACAACTATTTAAGAATGCCACCCAGAGATCTGTCCTGAGACTGGCTAGTCAGCAGCAATTTAAAGTGGGTACATCCTACTCCCTTCAGTAGGAACTTGGGGCAGAGGCAGCCAAGTGGTAAAGCACAGCTGATATCACTGATGGATTTTTCTCAGTCCCTTTGGTGGCAGAGTGCAGGCCACAGTTTGCTTTCACTTGTGGGGCTGTCCATACACCTGGAATGGACATTCCCAGGGCTGGACACACAGCCCTGCCATCTGCCAGGGACTGATGCAGACTGTACTGGAACAGGGTGAAGCTGGAAAAAACCTGCAGTTCGGTGATGGCATCATCATGTGAGGTAACAGAAGGGGAAGAAAATAGTCCAAATCCCTCAGAAAAGCCAGTTTTTCCCTAAAGCAAAGCAAGGTCAAGAGACCAAAGGGGAGATCCAGTTTTTAGGAATAAATTGGCAAGATGAATGTCATGAGGTCTCAATGCATGTGATCAACAAAAATAACAATTTTATTTCAATTATTAAACTGGTCTTATCTCAGTCCACACCCCATGGAGGATGAGATGGGTGAGTCAGCAGCTGCATGGTAGTTATTAGTTGTTAGCTGGGGTTGAACCCTGAAAAGTCAAGAATCAGTAAAACTAGTATGGCATGTAACTGGGAGCTGATTTGGGCTGTACAAGTAGCTTTTGGAAAATGAGAATGTAATACTCAAGTAAGCTAAAAGTCAGTCCTAGGATGGTGAGATTTCTCAATCCCATAGCACTAAGACATTCATAAAGCTTTCCTCCACTGAAATTAGCAATTTTTATTTTTCTACTAGTTAGTCATATCTTTGAATTCAACTAGGACAGTAGTACTCTGAACTTATTAGCAATTATTAGAAATAATAGGAAATAGCACTTCTCATGCTGCAACCTCAATTATAGTTGCTTATACTAATTCTAGCATTTCTTTTTAAATACAGAGGGTTTATTTTAACTATGTAACACTTGGAGAAGGATGGAATCTTACAATGGAAGTTTGCTTATGTCTGTTTCTCTTTAGAAAATAGCTTTAGATTATATCAATGTAGCAATTATCTTTAATGAATCCATAATGATTAAATGCATACGGAATGTTCTTAGTATGTGCTGGGTAAAGAGCAATACTTAACCAATTATAGGACTTATTTGTCTTTAAGCTCTTTTGTTTTGTAGTAGTTTATCTTCAAACCTGTCAATAGCTTAGAGGGTATAATGTAACATTGTTTTGAAAATGATTCTTATATTGGTTTAAAAAAACCAAAGGATTGTGGAAGTGTTTGGCTGTATGTATCCACCCCAAATGACTCATTCATTTGTAGACACCTACACTGTGGAGCTCTGACACAGGCACAGTGAATTCGAGCTCTAGATTCCCTCCACTTTTGCTTGACTAAGAGAGATGAGCTCTAGGTTCCCTCCACTTAGTCACTTGAGTACGAGAGATGTTTTTAGGGGGGGATTATTCCACCCTGAAATAGGCAGCCATCTAAGGCATGCATACTAAGTCCTTTTATAATTGGCAAAGAGAGCATAGCAAGCTCTCAGCAATAAAAGCCAACACATAAAGGCGGTGAAGAGAAAGTATATTCCTCATGGTGGAGCCATACTGTTTGAAAACTAGGCCTGCCTCAAATTTGGGAGAAGAAGCAATGGAGCATGCATCCTTTTATTCTGTGTTTTGTTCTACCTGTGTACCTGCCCCTGTCAGTGCTATGTGAATGTCTGTGCTGTGCCAAGGCTTCTTTTGTATTAATTGCATCCTTACACCCTCTCTCCTCAGCTTTTGTTCACTGGTGTATACAAAGAAATGAGATCAGCAGATTGAGAGGAGCTTTTATTTGTCTCTGTGTCGCTCTGTGAGGCTGCACATAAGACTTTGGTTTTGTAAGGACGTTGGGAAGCTGGACAGGTGTTGAAGGAGGGATACTTGCAATGAGCAGGAGCTGGACTTCATATCCTGTGTGAGTGATGTTGAAGAAACAACTGGGCTTTTCCAGTTCTGAAGAAATGCCTTGAAAAGCATTTACAGATAAGGCAAGGTCTTCTAAGGAGGGATGGAGAATATAACAAGTGGCAACAGCAGATGGTGCATGAGGCGGTTTAGGCTGTACATCAGAAAAAGAACTTGAGTAGGTGGATCATGTGGCACTGGGACAGGTCATCCAGCATCTCCATTCTTGAAGGCTTTTCAAGACTTGGCTTGATAAAACTCTAGGTGACCTAATGGTACAATGCTGGTGATAGTCTTGGTTTGAGTGGAAAGCTAAATGGACCTCAGAGTTACAATGTTCCATGTCACCATTTCTACAATTTTGCGCTTTTCCTTTTACAATAGGATGTTGCTGTGGTGTTCCTTCTTTCTGGCTCACCCTCAGCTATGCAGAATGACCTTATTGCTTGTTTACAACCCAAATGATTGTTCTTCAAAAAGTATTAAGGCAAAAAGATGAGAATAAACTGGCATTCTGCCTCTCCTGAAAGGTCCATATGGTTTGGTATTAATATTGTTCATTTATCAAAGAATCTGCAACTGAAGTTTTTTTCTCTCTGTGGTAGGAAAGGTTGCAGTCTATAAACTGCATGAGAAATTTGCAATCATGAAACTGTGATTTAATTGCAAGGTAGTAGGAGAGAATGGTAGCTCTGGACCTCCACTATTTATGTCTTTCTGTGTGTGCTTAGAAGCAGACAGGTAATCAATGTACAGACTTAAACATGGCTGTTATAAATTTACTTAATTCCTACTACCCAAGGGACTGTTGGTATAGTAAACCACTAACAATTAAAACTTGCACATCAGGCTTTGTGGATCCAACACATCCTCTCACTGTAGCCTGAATAAAATGTCAGTTAGAAAAAAACTTAGCAGTGTCCTCTTTACTAATTAAATAGCCTAGCTCAGTGTCATAGCCACTTTAATTCCCAGAGAATATCTTCTGGAAAGAAGGTAAAATACAGTACTTGACTTCAAAGTGCATCTGCAAAAGGGCTTTTAAATTTGTTTCCTTTTAAACCTTGACTGACAAAATTCTGAAGAAAAAATGTTGTTTGATGAAGTTTATTTGGAAAGCAGATGCTTGCTGAGTCAGAGTTCATGGGATTAGAGTATTGTACACTGATTATATCAGGCAGCAGCTGTAGCTCTGATTCATGTGCCAGGTTTGCATTAAAGAAGGATATTTCTTCTGGGACCAATCAAAAATACTAATATTTGATCAAGGAATTACTAGCTGAATCTTTATTAATTGCATAGTGAGCTGTTCTGTGACCTTTGTTGAAGATGATTCTTCATCAGCTAAAACGTAGCTAATCTGTTTCATTTAGAGTAGACTAACCTCAGAAATATCATTAGGAACTAAGCATCTGCTCATCTATCAAAAAACTTTTTATGGGAAGAGCTCTTAGTTGATTCTTTTTAAGAAGACAAAAAAGACTTCCAGGTGAAGCAAGTCCATCAAAAGAGCAAATGAATATGAAGGATACATCTGGTTTTGATGCAAAGGTAAAGATGAAACTTCATTATGTAGGATGGAAGTAATTAAATTGCTTTTTTCAAGTTACTGTGAGGATACAGAGCATGTTTTCATTACCTCTGCAATCTTGAGAATAACAGGTTCAATAAAGATAGAATTTCACGGTAGGATTTTATTTACTTTATTCGCTACATTTGCTCAGGAAATCATGTAAGTGACTTCAATCTCAGCTAGGTATGTCTTGCTAAAAGATAATCATAATTATTTTCAAAAAATGTCAGACCCTGGCATAAGGAAGGCAATGGCAATAAAAATGTATGAATGTTGCTGTGCATCTTGCTCTCTGCTGCACAAAGCACGCTGACTTCAGTGAAGGCTCTAGAGCAAGGCAGAGGTGAGGCTAAGTCAGCATTCTTCAGTCTCAAGGTTGTTCTTCATCAGCCTGCGATTTCTCAATATTTAGGACTCACTTTACCAGGTCTATTGCCTACCCAAGTATGAATCTGGAATTTTTCCACAGCACTAATATATTTTACAGTCATAGGAAAATGAATATTTTTTTGTTTATTTTCATGGGCTCTTTCATTTTCATGAACTCTTCACTGGTTTGTGAATTTAATTTCTTCTTAAAAATATTCTTTATAAGTAGAAAATATGATTCTCTGTCCTAAGATGTTAAGAAATCATGGACATTTTTGTAGGAGGCAGTTTCAAAGCTGGAAAGAAGGGAAGATTCTTACCTGTTAACTGTCAGCTTGTGAGTTACTTGAACTAGCAGTCTGGTCATGTTTGTCTTTTTAGTGAGTGAGCAGAAAGGGGGCTCAGAAACAGCTCAGGGGGTTCCAAAATCGTGTGATCAGCTTTTAACATAGGCCTTTCATAAAGTTACATTTGCATTCAAATTTGGATGAAAACAAAAATTTTTCCCTTGATTTTTGTGCAGTGATTTTATTTTTAAGCACTTTTCCAAAATTGTGCATTGTTGAGTGACCCAGTTAATGGGAATAGTTTAGTCTACTCTTCTAAACAAAATGTTCCTGGTACAGCAAGCTGGAGGGGTATTTCCCTATTTTGTTTCACTTGCTAGTCTTTAGGCAGAAAAATTAATAAACAGTACAGCCTTTTCCTTCATCAGGAATGCATCTGTTATGAAGGTGTTGCCACTGTCTGATACACTGTTGAATGCAGTGGGATTTCTTTTTCTGTTTTTCACTTTTTCTGCTTGAACTGCATAGAAAACTCACTAGCAAACATACAGTCAGCATAGTGATTAAAAACTTAGAAAGCTGTAAATATAAAATCATATTTCTCTGCTTCCATTTACTGCTCCTTCCTTTTCTCACAACCATGTATTGCAGTCCTTAAGAACAGGTTTCCAGTCCACTCGTTTTCCATTTGGGGTGCACACTGGAGAGTGAATGAGGGTGCAGATGGAGTTCAGAGGTCTCAAGGTCCAGAATCTGCTTGCTTATTTTTTTCTTATTAATATACACCCTACTTGGGTTTTGATAAATGTAATTTCTCTCCAATTTGTACCAGCAAGGAAGGAAGGGCAAGTATTTTTGACTGGTGGAGATGACATTGTTTGAAAGGATCTTGGCTGCTCCTAGCATTTCCTTGTGGTTGGAGACACCATCCAGGAGAAAAATGCAATGCTCCTGCTGAGCAGGGAACGTGCAGTGAATTACACATCAATCAATGATAAGATCTCTTTTTCTAAGCACTTCACCTTATGTCTTGTGGTCTTATTTAGGAAACAAAAAACCAAACACACCAAGGCCCCCCTGCCATTTGCAGCCGTGCTTGGAATTTGCTCGGGTAAGTAGAGTAAGCAGAAATCATCAAAGCCATGTCAGAATTATCCCTGGTGATGCAGGAGTTCTGTAGAACAGCAGCTCTGGCCACATACTTAAATGTGTTCAAAGGGTTACAGCCTGTACTTTGTCCTTTCTGCTTTAAAAGTGGGTTTAATTGCAAATTTAACAAGGTCTCTTTGAGGGTGGAGATTTTGCTTGGCTTGGTCTTGTTTTGTTTGGATTTTTACATTGTAGTGCAAAACCTGCAGTTCTATTCCAAAGAAATCATACTGGAAACTGTATATAGAACAACAATATTTAGGACTAAATAATTATTCGTTATTATATGAATAATCTGGATGTTCCTCTGTATAAAAAGACACATATGAACAGTCAGCATAATGTCCATAAATATGACTGCATCAACCCTCTTGTTATCAGGAAGCAAGGAAATGTGTCTGTTATTCTTACTAGTTTTGAGTTTTCCATCAAAGAAATCAACACCAAACTTTTGAAAGTCACGGAGATTTTTTTAAAAAAATGTTTTTTAAACTTTCTCACGTCTTCTTTTGGTAGATCCTGGCCTCTCTTCTCATCAAAAGACCAGTAGGTTGTGAGCAGGACTACATTTGCATTTCCCTTCAGCCATGTGATTGCCTGCTGAGATTTGCAGACGTACCTTTTGCCACACTGTTTGCAGATTTGTTTTTGATGCATATAAATGCCGTGGAACTTGAATTGATGCACAACATGACAGTTGTTATGCTTTAAAATAATTGGTGTGTGTTTTTTTGCTGGTGAAACTGGGAGAAGGAATTAATGAGAGGTACTTTTTCCTTTGCTGTTTCAGTGCTAAGCCGCTCTGGACTTTTTATGTCCTTTTTGCCTGAATTCTTCCTTATCCTACCTAATAATTAGTAGCTGTGAAAAATAGCTCATACTTTTAGAAAAAAGAGATGAGGTCTCTTGTTCTGATAATATATGGTAGAGCAGTTTTATTTTTGCATTGTGTCTGTTGTACAGTTTGTACCTCAAGATTTCAGTAATTAAGCAAGGGAGGAGGTGAGGAGGAAATATTCTTGTGGTGAGAAGGTGCTCTGAGGTTTCCTTGGTTTTTATCAGTGAGACATACAAGACTGCAATTATTTTTTCTTGTTTAATTTCAATCAGGAATCTTAATCATATTTCAATGCCAAGTTAAACTCTGGTACATTTCTAATTTGCTGTGTTTAAAATTTGCTTCTGTTGTAGTAGAGGATATTTTTTTAGCATTCCCTGTCAATAGGGGAATCTGCTTTTTTAGTTTAGAAGGAAATGGTTTGGGATTTATATGTATTGTAAAAGAAAGATACAAAGACCTAACTCCCTGCTGTCTTATGCTTGTGGTCTGTGATTACAGCATACACTTGCCTTATTTTCAACAGCTTTTCAGAGCAGTGTTTAATTCTGTAGGATCATTCAATTTGCTTCATCTTTCTGTCCTTGAAAGACTATGAGTCTGATTTCTGTTCTAATAAGAAGGTTCATGCTTCTTATGCAAGAAGTCAAGGCTTCTAAGTTCCAAAGGCTTTGGAGTCCTAGTAGCACCTCCTTGTTGAGAGATTTAATTGCAAAGTAAGTGCTCTTCACTTTTCAAGCATAATGAGTTGTCCAGTGGGTTAGGACTATGTAAGGGTAAACTCTCCTACATGTGATAGATTGAGTAACTCTGGGTATAGCTGGAAGAAGAGCGATGGCATGCTCACACTCATAAAATCCTCCTTGCTTAAGACCATTTACTACACAGTGCCAGAATAACAATTGGAGAAGTGCTTTGTTGGTACGTGGTGGCTGTGCCCAAACTGGTCCTAACCACGATGGCAGGAGCACTCCATTTCTCTGTTCTGCTGCCTCCTGCGCACACCAAGTCCATGGAAGAATGCTTTGGAGTGTTCCTGGCAGCCTATAAAGCTACTTGAGTGCATGCTAATGATAGGTATATCTTATCCAGGGTATGCTTAGGCTTGTGGAATCACATGCATTTCCAACAATGTTTTGCAAAAGAGAAGAATCCAGCCTCACTGATGACCTTTCTTCTCCTGCACTTTCAGAAGTGAGAATGATTCTACAAATGATTAAACATCTCTATTTAATGTGGACATCATTGAATTCCAGCAATACGCATTGGCATGTATCATTGAGGAAATAAATGGTTTGGGATGCTTTAAATGTAATGATATAGCAGCTTCTTTGAAGAATACTTTTTTCACTGATGTTTTCCAGTGTGACAATGAAAAGTTAGTAAATGCAGTTTTAAAGACTTTGGATTTATTTACTTCCTGTTCTCATTGAAGAGATTCAAAGCCTGGCAGGTACCTGTCTTTAAAATCTGTTGTATAAATGTCACATGAGATTATATTTTCAACTAAAACAAAAGTCTGCAAAAATGACATGTTGGACAGAGAACAAATAGAACAATATTTTCTGTTTATGAGGCAATTCAATTCAAAATAGAAAACTGTACTTCTTTAATATTTTTCTTCTCTTTTGTGAAACTGTAGGCAATCGAGTGTTTATCCTAAATGCAAACTCAAATAGCTGCCAACACTTTCAGAGAAATGAGTGGTACGTAAACATTTATTTTGAGATTTCTTTTTTTTTCTCAAAGTTTGTGTCTCTTTGGGTGAGTTACCCAGATAAAATTTAGTCCAGAAGAAATAAATAAATATGATGACGGGTATTATAGTACCAGTAGTTCAAAACATGTTAAAAAATTCCAGTGCATAGCAAAGTGACTATAGATAGCAGCAATACAGCTCAGGCAGTAAAGGGGGAGATTTTCTCATCTGACAGCCAGAGCCATGTGTGGTATGAAGTTCTTCTGGCCATTCTCTCCTCTGTCTGCTTAGTCTTCTCCCTCTCAGTAATGCAGGTCTTCTCCCTTGCAATAATGCCTCTGAAAACTGGTTGTAGCCCAAATACTGACTATTTTGAGCTTTTCTTACTTTTTTCAGTTCTAGCAGAACCAATTTCCCATCTTCCTCTGCAGCAGGAACAGGCTTCTCTGTGAGCTTTGATTATGAGTAGTCTTTTTCATGGTGTGGAAAAGATGTGAGAATCTTAACTTTACTTATGCCTTTTTCTTTTCCTGTGCTGTCAGAAACGAGAATGTTTCTATAAATGATTAATCCTATCCATTTACTGAGGCTGTGTCATAATTTCCTGTAAAAACATATGGGAAGAGATGTCTGTCTCTATTCTTTATCATTAAGTCTGCAGAAACTTAGGAGGCTAAAGAAGCTTTTGGAAGTGATTTGATTTGTCCTGTTTGTCATGAAGCAACTTTCAGTGCAGAATTTCTTCCCCAGGGCTGGAAGTTGTAGCTTTAGAAGTCTCTCTGGTGTCCATCCTTCTGGAGGATACTGATCCAAAGCATCCAGGATTCCAGAGAGCTTGCTAGGCAGGATTTTACTCAGCTGTATTAATGGTCCTCAATGAAACAGGGCTCTGCAGGATTTCCTAAGTGTCTATTAGACGTGACGGATGTTACTCCCATAGCGTTGCTGGAACTTGAGGACTCATGTTCTATGTGTCTTTTTAAAGGCAAACCCTATAGAGAAAGTTAAAGTTGTGTGGTTGTAAGATTGTTAGCCTTAGGAAGTGACCAAGGTTGGGTGTGGGGATTACTCTGTCTTCCATTTGTTTGCATGATAGCATCACACTGGGCATCAGGTGGCTGCTTGGCAGTCGCTGCTGGTACTCTTTGCAGGAGTTCCAGTGTTGTCTTTGCAAATATGTTCCATTAGAGACCATCTGTTTCTTGTAGTTCACTCCTTTTGGCTCTCTTGGAACTCCTTATATTATCAGTATTAATAGCTGTAGGCTGGACAGTGTGTGTGTGCTGTGGACCCTGACAGTGGCTGACTCACTACAAGCTCAGTGGTGTAGATACAGTACCTAAATGTGTCCAGAATATGCACAGTAAGGAGATGTTCCTTAAGTGGTCAGGCATTCTATTTTCATATAGTGGGGTATTTTCCATTTCTGTTTCCAGTGCCCCAAAGTGCCAGTTTGCAAAGCTATTGTGTGCCCATGAACAGGGATCAGTGCTTGCCATTCTTGCCCATTTATAGTGTTTTATGGCTTGTAGTTACAGTCTTATGTCAAGAGAAGTGCATTGGCAGAATAATTCTTAAAATACAGTGACAAACTCAAGAATCACCAAGCTTTTACTCTCTTTTTCCAGTTTGTGTTTGGGGTGCTTGTGTTATGGAAGGAGTTAGATAATCACAAGGGATTTGAGCGTGGTGTGCCATACCCAGCACCCCTCTAGCTCTTTCCTCAAGGATTCCAGCATGATGCAAAGCTAATCTGCAAGAAAAATTGTGAGTATTCAAAACAAATGAGTAGCTGCTGTGCTCCTTCTATTTCTCACTTATGACCCTTGTCTAGCCTTCTAAACAAAAGAATCTAGCAATCTGTCACACAAAGTATTCTTGACATCTCCAAAATGAGCTTCTCCCCACCTCTTTTTTCCCTTCTTACTTAGATTTAAGTTGTTGCATAATTAAAATCTCTTTGACATCCTGCTTACAGTCATATCCTGTTGCAGGATTGGTATCCATCTGGCTCACAGCTGATGGATCTTTATACAAACCCACTCTTCTCATATCAGACACCACTTGAGAACCCATGACCTTAAATATCACCACAGATACATTTTTTAACCCCCTACCCAGAGTAATAATAGAATCTCCTGACTTGGACGTGACCCACAAGAATAATCCAGTGCTGTGAATTACACCATGTGCCCAAGGGCATTGTCCAAACACTTCTTGAGCTCTGTCAGGCTT
Organism: Agelaius tricolor; assembly: GCF_023055355.1. NCBI lineage: Eukaryota > Metazoa > Chordata > Aves > Passeriformes > Icteridae > Agelaius > Agelaius tricolor. The sequence continues at coordinate 36,314,797 of NW_027269267.1, read as the reverse complement.
AGTGTCATCACCACTTCCCTGGGGAGCCTATTCCAGTGCCTGACCACGCTCTGGGTGAAGAAACTGTTCCTAATATCCAACCTAAACCTCTCCTGACAGAGCTTTATGCCCTTCCCTTGGGTCCTGTCACTGGTCACCAGAGAGAAGAGATCACTCCCAGCTCCTCCACTTCCCCCATGAGGGAGCTGCAGACCACTGTGAGGTCTCCCCTCAGACTCCTCTTCTCCAGGCTGAATAGGGTAAGTCACCTCCACCACACCATATAGTGTCTCTAGACCCTTCACCATCTTCATAGTCCTCATTTGGATGCTTTCTGATAGTTTTGTATCTTCTGTTGTGCTGCTCTAAACTGCACATGGACTTGAGGGTGAGGCCACAGCAGCCCAGAGCAGAGCAGTCTCTTTCCTCTCTCCAGCCTCTCATTCCTCAGTCTGTACCTACATCCAGGGTCTCCCTGCTGCAGGTGCAGAATCTGACACTTGCTATTATTCAATGTGTTTAACAGGAAAATCACACAGTGAATTCCTGGCTGAGAGCCTGGTGTTACCAGCAGAATGTTGAGTGTTTTGATCACAGGTCAGGTTACAGGCAGTGGGGTACACCTTTCTCAAAGGGGAAAAGGAACTCTGCTCTGGAGTTAACATAGCTTGTTGAGAGAGCTGTAAACCAGATTTGAAGGGGGAAGAGAATAAGCCTGGCTCACTAGGGATAAGTCTAGGGGCAGCACACTGATTTCAGAAGGACAGTAGCAGAGGAAGAAATGGTCTTTAATGGTAGTGAAACTGGTAATAGTAGCAAAAGGAGAGAGGAAAAGCTAGTTTCTTGATAGAAGGCTGCCTGAGAAAAATAGTGTTGAAAGGCACTTGCAGTTGGCTCTTTTATGCAGTCTTTATCCAGAGCTTTTGATACAGATTTCTGGGAGGAAAGACCTGAGTGGCTCTGCACTCCCATGCACAGTGCTGCCTCCCAAAATAGGTCCACCCTTCTCCACTTCTGCTGCTTCCATGCTCATGCAGAAACAGGAAATTCAAGGGTGGGCAGATTCAGGAATTCACAGACAATGGGAGCACCTTGGGCAGCCCTGGTGGAAGGCATGGCCCCACGGGGCAGTGAGGTCACAGAGCCCCTCTGACTTGTTCTGCACCAGCTGGGGGTGGTGATGCAACAACAACAGCAGGAACAGCAGCATGCTGCGGGCATGGGGGCCATGGTCCTCACCCAGGGCCTCCTCCTCTTTCTGCTGCTCCTGCAAGCCCAGGACACCCAGTCTGCTCCAATACAAGGGCAGGGAACAGGTGGGGCAGGCTGCACCCAGCCCCAGGCTGGCAGCAGCAGGGCCAGGGCTAGGGCTGGGTGAGCCAGAAGGGCTCCATGGTGCAGCATGGGGCAAACACACCACTAGGAGGTGTGGGGGGACTGCAGCTACTTTGGGGGGGATCAGGGGTTCCTAACAAGCAGAGAGGTGAGGAGTGACAGTGTGGGACCAGAAACTTGGCAGTGGGTTCTCCACCACTTGGCTGTGTTTAGCCAGCCTCCTGGTGTGTGCCCTGTCACTGCAGGACCTCTGTAATGTTCCATACTCAGGAATGACAGTGGAGAGCAGAACGTGTAATGGGTACATCTCTGGGCTGTTTGGTTGTAGATGTGGCCACAGAGAGGGCTTTTCCAACTGCTCAAGTGGATTCTATGCTGGTTTCCAGCTTTCAGCCCACGAGTGAGTATCTGAGGCTCCACTGACTTCACAGAGCAAGCTTTCCTTTTCCATGTTGTTCATGTGAAATGTTACTTCATCATTTCTGTTAATGTTCTCACATAAAGCTAAAACAGGGAATGATTTCCAGCAGACACTTGAAGTTTAAAAGGTCTTGAAAGGCTTGGAGGAAACTGAAAGCAGTTAGTAGAACTCCCTCTGTTAGCTGTTAGGACCTGGGGAGCTGCACTTTTAGTTTTCTGTGCAGCAGGAAGGGGCCAGTCAGAGCCTCACTGCAGGAACACTTGGTTTCACACCTTGCATGGGCTGCAGAGCCACAGAGATGGTCCAGCACAGTGTCTGCTACAGCTGAGCTCCTGGATGAGTCTCAGGGACAGCTGCTGCTGCCATTGTACAATTACTGGTCAGAGTTGCTTTGTGCAGATGTGAATATCCAGATGTCAGGAACAGGTGTGTGCTGAATTTGTGTTCAGCTCATGCAAAGCCCAGCTTCAAGGCAAGAATGACAGCCCAGGAGAGATTCTGCAGGCACTTCTGCTTGTGGTGGATTGTCAGCCAGCAGACTGATGGCTGTGGTGGGATGAGTGTGGCTCTCGGTGGTGCTCCTGGAGGGGATGTGTGAGGGATGTGCAGAGGAGCTGACTGCTCTTGAGCCAGGAGAGGGAGAGCATCCTGCCCATCTCTGGAGGAGAGAGGGCCCTTGGCAGCTGGAAGGGAGGTGCAGGCAGGTTTGGTTTGCAGGGACCAGCAGGCTTTGTCAGGGCTGCGGGCAGTGTTGAGAAAGAAAAGGAGCAGCTCTCTGAGGATAATTGCTGTCTCTTGTGCGTGGAGGTTACTGCCAGCAGGGTGCCACAGGGATGCTTGTGGTCTTGTCTGGGTAAAGGAGAGATTGCTCACCTCCCACCACACCCAGTTCCCAGGAATTTCAGAATTTTGCTCTTTTGGGAATAAGGCCACTTGTGAGATTATTTGTAGCACAGAGCACAGTAATGTGTGCTGTTTTCTTTTCTCCAGCAGGTCAGGATTTTGAAGGAGAGGACAAGACTCAGAAACCTAAATGGCTGGACATGTACTATGTTCTGGGCACGACAGTAGGCTTGGGTGTGCTGCTGCTTTGGATAATTGTGTGTTGCATAGGCCTGTCATGGCTGAGGGAGAAAGACATGTGAGTTGGCTTTTTGCTGCAGTTATTTATTGCTGGCTTGACAAAGCAACTGCTGCAGTACTCTGCTGAGATTCCCCCAGTGCAGTCCTTCAACTGTCCTCTCAGTTAATGCCAATGTTTAGTCATTTCTGAAATGCTTTTTGCACAGAGGGCCCTGGAGACGTGGAGCAGCACTGGGACAAACTCTGGCAAAGCAAAGATCAAAGAGGTAGAGGTGAAGCAGAGTCAGGAGAAGGACCAGCATGCAGATCTCCCAACTCTGCCCACTTGTTTCAGCTGCTCTGTGACTGATGGTGCCTCTTCACAGGACAGCTGGGTGTCTGTGGGCTCACCTCACCCCACATCACCCCAGTGTCCCTGTAACCGGTATCAACACGGATATTGTGCCTCAGAAGACCGTAATTTTTTTCAATTAATAATATTGTTTTTTTCCAAAAGCGGTGAGTTCTTGCCTGTTTTGTCTGTTTCTGTTTGGGTAGAATGCACAGAGCTGGCACTAGGGCTGTATCTGTGATAGAGGCTGTCAGAGACCTGCCCTGCAGTGTGGGGCACCCTTGTGTCAGCATCAGCCTGTTTTCCTCACTGGGGCTGCCTGCCAGCAAGGCTTTCTCCCACCAGAATGGGGACTTGCTGGTGAGACATGAGGTGCAAAGGCTTGGCCATGATCTTATTGAGATGTTGCCCTGAATCAGGATTGTCTGGGTAGAGAGGGAAGGAAGTGTTCAGAAGGATGGGCTGATGGGGTGACAGAGGCTGCAGGTGCAGCAGTGTCCCCCACCCCAGAGCTCAGAGATGATAAATGAGTGGAAAGTTGGAGCAGGGTTGGGTGGGACAGGAGAGTGAAAGCAATGTGCTATTAATCACAAGGGTGGCATTAAAAATAAAACAGAGTTAAAAGAAATAACAGTAAATAGAAAGAATAATAATAGTAGTAATAAATGTAAAAAGAAAGAGTTTAAGCATTGCAGACTGTCAGCAAAGGGGAGGAGCACCCTTGGAATACATCTGAAGTCACTCTGGCTGTTTACAGGGATCCTGTCCAGGCTGATGTGGAGTCAGACTCGGAAGGTTCTTTTCAGAGCATGTCAGATGACACAAAGTACTGACCCCAAAGCCAGTTTTATGACACTTCTTCCCTACAACTGTGTCTGAAGGGTACAGCAACCAGGCAGAAAAGGCTCTAGACATTGTCCTAAGCTGCCTTGCAGGGTATTATCAACACATCTTCCCAGCACCCCTCTGTCACTGTCATATTTTCTGAAAAATCCCTTTGCCAAGATCTCTTCTCCTGGGAAGCTGAGAAGCCTCAGAAAAGAATGAAAACAATAATTATCTGATTGCTTCTCCTGTGTTTTCTGCTTTGGAATGTGGTCTGGAGATAGATTACCAACTGGTCAATGTTTGATTTGTTTCATGTGAATTGTTTTTACTTAATGACCAATCACCATCAGCTGTGTTGGACTCTGAGGAGTCAGTCATGAGTTTTTATTATCATTCTTGTTAAGTGTTCTGATGTATCATTCTCTTTCTTTAGTATAGTTTTAGTATAGCATAATATATAATAATTATAATATAATTATAAAAATTATAATATATAATATAATATAATATAATATAATATAATATAATATAATATAATATATCAGCCTTCTGAGAACATGGAGTCAGATTCTCATCTCTCACCTCATCCTGAGGACCTCACAAACATCACACCCCCCTTCCCTCTGTGCAGAACCCCCTATGTCACCCAGTCAGCCCAGCTGCTGACCTGGCTGTCTGTGCATTCCCATTCTGGGCACCTGCAGGAGCTTCCCCCAGTGCCTGCTTTTCCCACTCAGGTGTCAGCAGCCAACCCTGAAATCCTTAGCACAGGGAAAGTGTTCTAGAAGATGCCAGAAGAGTTCTCTAGGATGGCTGCTGTCTCTGGTGAGTGTAGGTTATTGCCAGCAGCATGCCAGAGAGGTGCTCATGGAGTTTTTATCTCCCACCATACTCAGTTCCCAGGAATTCCAGAACTTTGCCCTTTTGAGAATAAGGCTTTTTGAGCTATAGTCAGCAGGGAAGGGGAGTTATGGCTCTTGACCTTCCATACAAAAAACAGACTCATAAAATCAGAATCATAGACTCTCTTGAGTTGGAAGGGACCCACAAGGATCATTGAGTCCAGCTGCTGGCCCTGCACAGGAAACCCCACAAATCACACCATGTGCCTGGGAGCATTGTCCAAATGCTTCTTGACCTCTGTGAAGGCTGGTGCTTGCAGGGAAGCTGCCATTTGCTGTTCAAGAAGATGTTATGCACAGCAAGACTGACAGAGCTGGGAACTGCTGTGCTCATGTGTGTCAGGGCAGTGGCTTTTCAGGGGGTCCCTGTCATCCACACCAGCTTGTGCACATAGCTCTAAAATGTCCCACACATTTTAGAAACACAGACACAATTTTTTTTCTATCACACAGGCACAAAAAAAGGAGGAAGAATAGGACAGATGTGAGGGAAGAGAGCCCTTTTTTGTAATGTATCAGTTTTATTCCTGTCACCAGGCTAATACATGGAAGGCAGTTCTGCTGAAAAGCCATTCAGATGCAGTGAGTAGCTGAGCAATGGTATAATTCAGTGCTGGGCAAACAGCAAAGGGCAGATTTCTCAGTGAGGCTCTGCACTCTGTAAGTTTGGATGTGTTCAGGAGTTTCAGGAGTTTGTCTCAGGTTGCGCTATGCTTTTTTTTTCTTTTTAGCTATCATGCATTTATAAAAATCTATTTATGGAAACACAAGGGTTTCATGAATAAATGAGATGGCATATTCCTTTCTTCATTTCGTGAATTACAGTATCAACATTTTAGAGCCTGTTCATGAATTAATAATTACTTTAATCAATAAAAATAATTACAGTGCTAAGAACATTTTAACAATGAATGCTTTCATGCCGTTTTCACTCCTTTTTAATTAAAGCATGACAACTCATATTTACCATTTTCATCATGATCTCTCTAAATGGTGAAATTTGTCATCTTTGACTTGGGCTCTAATTATAATTCTTTTAGATGGTTCAGATTTCTTCTCATTATTCAATTATGCTTGCTCCAATTTTAAACTGAAAAAAATATCCTCTCTAAATCTCTTTCATGCTGTAAGAATATCTTAGACTTTAAAATACCCATTTTAAATATTCTATGCTAGCCAAAATAAATGCAGATTAAATATATGAAATAGAAAAACAAATATAAACTGCTGAATATAAATAAATTCAGCAGAAGACCAATTATTTTCAGTTTAAATGCATCTATCTTACTTCAGTATAGCATGAAATATTGATAAAAATTTGCTGCAAATACAGAAATTGTAATAAGACCATAATAAGCTTGCAAAAGCAGCATGCAAACTTAATTTTTGTGGCTGTGACACTGCCTCCAATTAAATGATCTCTTATTATTTTTTCATACTGAATCTCTTCCTTGCTTTTTCACTAGAGAGTGTGGCATTCCCTTAATATAGTAACCTGCTATGATCATCTTCTTCAGCCTATTCTCCTTAATTGCCTTAGTATTTTTTAATAATCTTGACCATGTGAGAAAAAAATTTTTTTCCTGGTCGCAGTGAGATTTGTTTGCCTCACAAATATGTGAGTTCTGTCAATGCCTCAGTGATGTTTTGCCTGGTGTGAGCTAAGGGAGTGAGCCACTGAGAAACTACAGGGGAAATTATTATGCTTGAGTTGGTCACAATTAGGCAAGCAGGACCTATGTTTTTGAATTCTTTGCTTTTGTAAAATACCAGGTAATGCTGAGAAATCTTATGAGCACTCTAAGAGCTTTCTACTTATTTCAAACTCAACCTTCAGGTGCTTCAGGAATCTACTTGGCCTGAGGGCTTCCTCATGTGGATTCATACCATCAGAGAAACATGTGATTGTGATAGGAGGATCAGTGCAATGTCTCTTTGTATTCCCCAAACCCCACAGTGGTTTCTTGTGACACCTTGCTGTTATTATTTTTGTCATGCCTTTGGTACAAAACGTCTGCAACAACTTGCTTTGCAGTGCATCAGGTTTGCTTGTAGACAGTGGAGTAAAGAGTGCATTTGGGCAGGTATCAGTGTGCTCCAGCAGCTGTGCCTCTCAGGTGGTTTTACCTACCCTAAGGATGTTTTCAGACCTTTTCGGTTTTCAGTCACTGCATAATTTGCCTAAAAAGCCAAATATCTCCTCCTGTGCCTGTCAGAAACTGTCACCTACAGCCAGACTGCTGCTTCAGGAATTTGTTGGGCATCAGTCTGCAAACAGATCCCAACATTTGAATCCAACCTCCATGAACTACTCTGATGGGACAATTAAGGACCAAATTATAGTTGTGTGCATGGAGGGGAGTAAGTTAAATTGGCAGACAAAACCAGATTCCTGCTGTCATATCTCTGGAGTGCTTGACTTAAAGTCATCACAAGGTTGTTTTAACACAATTTTGTGCTTGCACTTTCCAGTAGTTTTAGAGGATCCATTAGGAAGAAAGCAGCAAATAATTCAGTACAGAAATAGATCATGGTAAGGATTAAAAAATTTGAGATGTACAATTCAGAGCTTTGCTGCTAAACCTAATTGGCAGTCAGCAGCTCCTTTCTTTGAATGACTTTTTCAGTAGCTTTATACAAACTGGTTTACAGTGCTGGAAATCCTGGGGTTAATTCCAGCTCTGGAACAAAGTGTACTTCTGGGTGCCCACATCCCTGCTGCCTTTTACCAAGCACTTCTGACCTGTCCTGCTTTGTCTCTTCTTTGTGCCCAGGTCCTTTTTCAGACTTTTTCCTTGCTCCTCTCAGCTTCTTCTCCATGGAGGCTCTTCAGGCTCTGTCCAGGCATTCCTGTCTATTCCTGGGTGCTGCACTGTTTGCACATTGGATTACACTAATATAGCACCAATATAGTAGTTAAAAAAAAAGAAACAAAAGTATAAAACTTGATAATGGTTGCATTCTGGTTTTTCATCTGGAGGTCAATGCCCCATTGCAAAATATGTATATAAGTGCTGCTTTACTTATAATTGAGATTAGTTGGTGTATGAGACTCTTGTTGGCTTTCTGCACGCAGCAGATTTAATTTGTGGTATATTAATTGCACTTGGTGTGCTAGCATCTTAGTGCATTTTAATAACAAACATTTTTTTTAGAAATTTTTCACTTTATGTGGGTCACAGAATTGAGGAAGTATATTTTTTAAGATATTTGCATAGTCTGTTTTTTGCAAGGGATATGGACAGCTTTGGACTGGATTGTCATTTATGCAAATAACTGAGACAATCACTGATTTTTACATTTTCTTTTTTTCAGTGGCAGAGAATAGGTTTTTGTGAAATCCAAAGCAGCAGTTGCTATTTCAGTATGGACAGTAATTGCTTTAATGAAGCAGAGAGGAGCTCAGATACCTATTTTCCTGGCATGTGTTCTGCAAGATACTAAACAGTTGAAATATTACTCCCAAATCCAATGTCAAAATGCTCTTCCTGTGTTATTTTGAACCCAGAATTTTAATATACATCCAAAAAATAGGTTGAACAAATACTTGCATTTAGTGGATTTATCATTTGCTATTGGCAGCTACCTTAAATTATTTCAAGACGTCTGAGAACACTTTGCCATGACATGATACAGCTTTTCCTTTAAAAAAGACATAAAAAATAATTGCTCTATAAGATATAATGCTTATGAGGTTGTATGAATGGTTGCATAATGTGCACATGGTGAAAGCTGTGCATTTCATGTTAAATACAAGAATGACTGTGCACTGGGAGAGAATATTTAAGAAATCATGAGAACTATAAAGAGCCATCTGCTTCATGCTCCATTTTTATTTGCTGGATTAACCCACTGCAATATTTAAATAGATAATGAATTGCTGTTTCATCTACTCATTAGATTTTTCATGGCATGAACCCACCTCATCATGAAAAAAGTTTCCTTTCTATGCAGGGAGAGGAGAAAGAGGAAAAGACAAAGCATAATAGGACAAATGGCATGAACTACACCTTTCCCGTTAACCTTTGCTGTAATTCCAGGTTTTCCTGCTTGCTCTTGTCTGTCTTCAACAGTGGTCCTGATGTTGCTGTGGGGTTACAAAGGGGGAATGAAGAGTGGGGTCCTGTCACTGTCCTCCCTCCCATTCTTTTGGGCAGTGAGTGGGGTGGTGTGCTGTGAGTGAGTGGGGAAGGTGTGCTGTGTTCTGCTTACATGGACCTCCGGGGTTGTTGCTGCTCAAGTCTTCATTTCAACAGAGGCATGGAATTGTGGAATCATTTGGGTTGGACCTTCGAAGTTCATCTAGTTCAACCTCCCCCCTGCTATGTTCAGGGACATCTTCCAGTTGATCAGGTTGCTCAAGGCCCCATCCAACCTGATTTTGAGCACTTTGAATAGCTCCTAGGCTGCTCTGACCCTTCTCTTTGCTGAGATTAGCAGAGTTGACAGGCTCAGTAGCATGAAGCTTGTGCAAAACATTTTTTCATTCCTTTCTTTTTCTCCTCTTTTGTAGCAAAAGGGCAATGGAGAAGGAGTCAGTGTGTGGTTGTCAGTGTGCTCTGACTCTGGACCTCAATTTTGTGCTTTGCTGCAACAGCAGACAGTATTTGAGTCTCATAGTTCTGTAAATATGCATTACTGCTCTGCCGAACCAAATAAGCAGTACTCCTTTGTTTTGTAAAAGGTTTCCAGGGAGTGTTTTTTTTAATGAATAAGCATGTGAAGGTAGTAGGGAAAGCCCTTTCAGTGAAGGGTAAGTCCTGGGTATGTTTGCATTTTTTAAAAAAGAGGAAGTAATGTTGAGTGTTCTGGTGTTATTTTAAGATGTGAGAATGGCTGAAGAATAATTTAGTATAATATTATTTGCAGATAATAAACTGTGTAGTAGGATTTACCTAAATAGGCCTAATAAAGCATTTTAATCTTTCTAGTGTGATTATGGTTATATTGCAGAAACACAAAGCAAATTACAGCCAAAGCCTTAGAATCCGATGTTTGCAACAAAAATATGTTGCAGAAGGACATTTGAATACATTGATAGAAGAGAAAGGTGGTTTGGATGACCCACCAGCCCTGGAGTAAATGCAGATGATTGGTCCAGAACTTATGTTTTCATATGAATTCCTGTTATCTCACAGTCTCATTTCTGAATGGAAACAGCCCATTATGATCTCATTGCTAGGCTGAGTGCATGGTTCAGATTACTGTTTTCCCCATGTGTACCACATTTGTTTACACTGAATTTCACTTGCCAGTTTATTGACTAATCACTCGATTTCATGGGGTTTTTCTTCAGTTCTCTTCCCTCACAGCATAAATTCCAGGCTCCACAGTGCTTCTGCCTAGAGGCAGACTGTTTGCTATCATGCAATTCAGTTTGAACTATCTTACCATCCTACTTTAGCACCTATTTGTGAAATAAGACCTTACCCTTCAATTCCTCCTTCTGAGTTTAGTTTTGTGGGAATTCAAGCTCTTCCTCTTTCCCTCTTGTTGTTTTGGAGAAAAGAATATTTAAAAATTCATGGCTGAAATGCTTCTTCCTGGATTTCTTGCTCTGTGTGAGAGCATTTCCCTTCCATAATGGGCAATTTCAGCATTTGTTTTGTTTAGGAAAATGACTTGCCTGAAAATATATTTTGTCCAGTTTGAACAAATTGGCACTCTCACACCTTGCTGTTCACATTTTTAGCCTTCTGCCATCTCTGTCCAGGTTATTCTGCTGGGCATCTGTTAGGAAGAGAAAAAAGGGAAGTATGAGTTCTCCTTGGACTCTGAGAAGTTCAGTGGGAACACTTTCTAGCTTTGGCTGCAAGGAAGTCATCAGAGAAGGTCAGTCTCCTGCCTGCATCTTCAGTTCTGCAGTCAAGAAACTGCAGAGCAGAGTGGGAGCCCATGGAGCTTCTTGGCAATACATCAGCAGTACCCAAATGAGACTTTTCAGTACAAACATCCTTGAAAATTCCAGAGGTTGCTGTACACCCACCCCATCTCATTAGAAAGGCACAGTCAAAGTGAGCTTAGACCTGCCCAGTTGTACACTGCTGCTCCTACAGTCAGAGTTCAAGCAGTTTAACTCAAATAAATCCTAGTGAGTCATGTGGAGTCAAAGATGGGAATGTGATCTCACTTCCCTAACTGCAAGAGAGCTCCAGAGAGCTTCATTTTTCAGCAGAAGGCTTCAACAGATTACTAAGGTTTCTTTCTCAGGTACTCGCTTCACTTGCACTGATTACACACCTCTGTGCTATTTCTGCAGGTCGTTACTTGAAGTCAGATACTTATTTTTATTCTTTTAATCCTTTCCAGCCCCCTTGAGCTTGATGGCGACATAAATGCTAAAAATTGGCTTAAAAAATATGAAAAAATGTTGATGCAGTTTACAGATATTTGCAAGCTTGTGCATATTAGGCAGTATTTTCTCTGAGTAGTTATGGCTTGTTTTATCAGTCAAAGACACTCTCAGAAATATTTAATACTGGATTACAGTAGAGAAGATGACTGGTGAAAGGGATGTTGGAACTTTCAAAGAAGAGCAGGGCATCTTGGTTGCCATCTGCTACAACTGCTGCAAACAATAACATTTAAAAATACTTCTAACTGAAAGTTAAGTGAATTGGCTTTGATCTACCTGGCTATAAAAATTATTCACTAACTTAGAATAATTATGAAGTATTTTTGGCATGCAGTAGCTTTCCCAATTTCAGTGAGTTCATGGACTTCATTAATAGTGGTCATAAAAACACAAGAAGCACTTTGGCTATTAATTAGGGAAAAGTCAGTTAAAAGCGAGAATTTATCATTTTCACAACATGACACATGTTCTCTGAAAGGTTTAGAGTTAACAAGCAAGTATATTTTGTTTAATTTTCATGGTTAATAAGAAAAAAATCCCTCTACCTTAGAGATTCACTCATTAAACGCTGATAGCATTTTGCAGAAGTGGTGAAGCCCTTCAAATATGCAAGATTTCTATTGCTAGCATGTGGCCCTCTGTGATTTCCTGTACTCCAGAAAAAAAAGGAAATACTCTGTATCCCATCCCCTAATGTGTAGGGGATGGCTCCCCTTGGCAGCTACTATCAAGATTTGTAATTTTAGACTGTAAAATCAGGGTTAAACTTCCATGTCTCATATAGGTGGATCCCCATCCCTGGAAATGTTCAAGGCCAGGCTGGATGGGGCTCTGAGTGACCTGCTCTAGTGGAAAGTGTCTCTGACCATGTCAGGGGAGTTGAAACTAGATGATCTCTAAAGTCCCAACCCAAACCATTCTCTGATTTTGTGATGATTCTATGATGATGCTGTGTTGCCTGGTGGTGGCAGTTCTGGGGAGTCTCCCTTCTTTTCTCTAACAGCTGGATAGGAGTTACATGAACAAATTCAGAGCCTCTAGGCTTTTGATTATGAGGCCAGAAATATGTTGAGCACAATGGAAAACTGAAGTCACATCAATAATTTAAAGTGCCTTACAAATTTTTCAATCTCATGAATTAGTAAATAAAACATAATAAAGTCTTTAGATGTGAAATAAATGAAAATGAAATACAAAGTCTAGTTTGCTTTAATAATTATAATTGTTTATTGTGTGCTTCAACATTATTCTATTAAATCTTCACACTGATTTGCTGAGACTGACATTTTCCCAGTCCCTGAATTATAGAAGATTGCACTGTATTGAACTGAGACTTTAATGAAAAGGGAAAATTAGGAAAATGCATAATATACATCAAAAAAGAGCTCTGGAGCATTTAGGATACTATTTTAAATTTGCTTTTTGGTGCATTATCTCTTCTTTCCTTATACTTCTACTTTAATGCAAGACAGGTCTTTTTATGGGAGGTAGAAATGCTGTAAATTCAGGTTGAATTAGTGAGTACTGTGATTTTTAGTACTGTGATTTTCAGACCTTCCTCTGCATGCCAGTAGGAAAAGATTGGCAGAGGTCTTTAAGTTGTCTTTTAGAACTTGGGGAAAATACACATTTTAGATTTCCCTGAGAGCTGGAACCAAATAACAGTGATAAGGTTTGGCCTGGGTTTTTGCCAGCTGATGGCTTGTCAGACTGCAGCTGTCTCAGGGTAGGAAGCAGGAGAGCGCTGTGGGGCCATTTCAGAGTCCGTGTCCCTTTCCTCCCTGCAGCCCCAGAGGATTTTGAGACTGTGCAACTCCAGGCTGACTCAAGAGATATCAAAATGTTCCTCCCAATGGTTTTGATGCCCTTCTCATGCTGGCCCTGGACCATCTCTCCACCTTTTGTCCCTTTTCTAAGGCATCTAGTTTTGATGACAAAGTCATTGTAGTGGTCACCCATTGTCTTTTCCAGAGGGAGGCATTCCTGGGGTATGGATCACATTCCCAGAGGCAGATGGCTTTACCAAGTGTGGGTTTGCCTTGCTTGAGGATAGTTTACTGTAGGAGCTGCTCTCAGACAGTGATGTGGACAAGAAGGCACATGGTTCATCTTCCTTTTCCCTGCAGTTTTCTGGCACTGCCTGAGCAGGCTTGGCCCTCCCCAAGGGGCCACATGGCTGCCTGTTGCCTGCCATGGCATTCACCTGCCTACTCAGCTTTTTTTAATAAAGCCCTGTTCTTGTTTGTAAAGGCAGCAGAGCCCTTTCAAGTGCTTTGAAAATCCCCCCCAAAACATTTTGCTTCATCCAGTCTGGGCTGGATGGGATGAATGCAAAAGAAAATGGAGCTGCTGGTGGAACAGAGCATCAGATGCTGGCCCTCCTTTTGTGGCATCAGCAAGACTCCTGATGTCTCTGAGGTTAGGTGGGATTCTAGGTAATGTGCTCTGAGATTTATGGGCCATTCTTCAGTGTAAAATGTTCAGTGTGCCTCTTTTCTTCATCTTTGAACTTCTCTTGTGAGAGATACTGGCTTCCCATACAGGTATTTCTGACATCTGTCCTGGGCTGTACTGCTGTTGTATGTCTAACTGCTGTCTTGGCTGGTTTTGAAGCAGAACATGATCCATTCATGAGAGGGGGCATGGAAGAGGTAACTCTTATTCAAGGAAACTGAATCTGAGAACTCAATAGGTCTTATCCAGACATTTTTCCATTTCTGTTATTTTTCTTCCATTTTTTAGTAAGTTTTCTGAAGTCTGTTAACAGTGAACACAAAGGATAAACAGAGAAAACACTTATGTTTTTTAACTGCCCTTATTTTGGAGATTGAGGATTTGCTGACGAGTTTTAGTGTGCCCTGTTCACCAATCCATAGGCAGGACAGTGAAGTTTGAATTTCTGCTGCAGGTGACTCCAGTTTGGGATTCTTTGTTGCTTTTCTTTGGTTAAGCAGGTAGAGCTAGATTTCCTGAGATGTTAACTTTGGTGTCTGTTATGCTATTAATTTCCTATTCAGGTATCCAGAGAAAAGCTGTGTGTCAATGTGAAGCATTACAGCTGCATCAGCATTACACTTGTCACTTTTTGCATGTGTAAGGAGCTATGCATTTCATTTAACAGAAAATAACAAAAAGACATTTGGGTAATTTCAAGGTGTTGTCATAATCTATAGTGGTTTTGGATTGTATTTTGGTATTTATAGCAGCCTAGCTTGCTCTTTATCTTGTGGGAATGTATTGTATTTAATCTTTTTTTAAAGTTCCTTAAATTAGACTTAAATATATTATCTTTGAATTTGATCTTGTCTTATAGGAAAAGCATAAAAATATAATTTATAGTTTTAGTAATTTATCTGCTTAAATAATATTCTCATGTCTTTTACCATTATCACTGTAATTTTGGATCTCTCTGACATGTCTATATCCTTTTTCAAAGAGTGTGCTTTACTGGAACTGAACATATTTGCATGCTTGCAATCTATGACATAAAATACAGATTTATTGTTTTAATTAATTTTCAAATTCATTCCATCATCTTAACTGAACTTCTGTATAAAGTAGGACTTGTCAGTGAACTATCCAATATAAATTTCACTCTTTTCCCATTAGAATGGTTTAGTGAAGAATTCAGAAGTATGAGTGTTCTAAGTCCTTTTCTAAGCTTTATGCATTGTATATAATTATGTGTTTAATACTGTACACTTATTTAAGTGAAGTACTTCAAGAAACCTCAGGCCTTTTTTAAATTTTGATCAACTAACTGAAATGTTTTTTTTTTTTAATTTGCAAAATTTTACTGCCTCTATTAATTTGTCCTTTAGATAGATCACAGAATTTGTAGGGGTTTTTGTTTTGTGGGCTGGGGGGGGGGGGGGGACGGACATTTTTTCATGAGAAAGGTCATCAAAGTGCTAGTATGCTGCATTTAATATGCTGAGCAGACTCATCATAAATTCTTTTAGAAATTAAACTGCATTGTAAGCAAAAAACTGGGTTGCTGAAAAATTGAAAAACTAATTTCTGTAGAAGTACTACTCATTTTATGCAGGAAGACTATGGAAGTGGCTTTGGCTTGGAGATGTCATTAGAATTGGAAATACATACTTAGACATGTCTTCTCTTGAAGTGAAATCTCAATTTGGATGGAAATAGTTTGTGACCAAGCCTAGTTAATTTTATTTCATTAAAACTCAGAATAGGTGATATTTTTTCATTTCAGTGAAATGTATATGAATTTTTTTTCCACAAGGCTCCAAAGTCTGTGTTTTAGGTCCAGAAGCCTTCTAAGATGGTGTGAAGTTTTGTATTTTCTCAGGTACAAGTAGTTTTAAATGATGTCAAGGAAAACAGAAGGTTTTTCTGCCTGTGACCAGGACCTGGACTATGAAATCTGCAGTTCTTTTCCATTCTGCCCCTTTTTATCCTTGGGTCCACTATGCTGCAGCTGTAGAATCTGTAGGATAGAGGAACACAAGATGTCAAATGGTTGCACAGATCCATGTCAGCCAACTGTGCAGTCTCGCTCGAGACAGGCCAAACCTTTCTTTCATCAGCAAAACCACCCAAAACAAAACAAAATTAAATAAATATCCATGTTATACAGTGATTACTCTTTGGAAAAATACCACACACTGACAAGTTCTCATTGATCTATTTTTTATATTGCTTTAACAGCAGGTAGGTTCCTTTTGTTTATGGTGTGAGGGAGTGACTCTCCTGGGAGCTGTTCAGCGTGCACTGGAGGGAGGAGGCAGTTCTGGGGGAGTGTTTCTCATCTGCTGCCTTCAACCATTGTAAAGTTTGCACTGACTGTCAAAGGTAGTGGTCAGCTTTATTTCATATCCACTAGAAACCAATTAAGTCTCTCTGATCATTTCAACATGCAGGCCATTTAATAACTTTGGGTCACCGCTGACGTGGATTGGATATGAATTGGTGTTCTGGAGGTGAAAGTCTGGATATTAAATTATTAATGCTTTGCAGTCTCAAGTTCCCTTACTGAAAGTGTCCTTCCCTCCCTTCTGCTTCCTGTAGAAGTTTGAGTAAAGTACATGTGTCAGGTCTGCTCTTAGCTGGAAACCTGGGATTTGGGTTCTCCTTTCCCGTCCTCCCCTCCCTACCCCCAAAACGTATACCGAGTCAACGTTTTTTTTGTTATTCTCACTAGGTCTCCAGCCACTGTCTGCTTCTACAATATTGATATATTTTCTATTCCCTGCAGGAGTCTGTGGCTTTATAGCTGAGGAGCCAAAGGTCAGAAGTACTCCTGTACGTTTAGGGATACAATTTTATCTTGCTCTATTTCTCTGTGGAGTTGGGTCTCTAGAGGAGCAAAACGTCATATGGCACAATATGATTTTTTTTTTTTGTTCATTAGTTTTTTAGGTACCAACACTACAGGTACTCTGTTTTGTAACATGTCAATGTAGTTCCATCTTTAAAAATAATCTTTTATAACTAAGAAAGGAAACATCACGCAAAGACAAAGTCTGCCTTCATATCAGAGACAGAGAGAAAACATCTTTCAACTTAGATTTGTGTAAAGCCTGACATACATAGTTTGCAGTGATTTTACTTTCAGGGAAAAGTCTTTTCAAATAAATAAGAACTTGCTCCAGATTCAAATGACAGTGTCTCAGTAAAAGTCAGATCTGATTTTTTGCCCTTTTCTTGACAGCGATTATAGTAAGTGACCTGAATGTGGTATGTTCCTTTGAAGTGAGCAGCTTTGAGATACACTGAGGAGACTCCTTTTTTTCACTCTTTGAAAATTAGATGAGAAGGATTGTAGCATTCCCATCTCCATAAATGGGAGTGGAACACGTGCCTGCTTGTGTGTACTTTAAAACAGTGTCCTTGCTACAATGCTTAAATATACTCAGTAGTTTATCATGCAATATATGCCAAGTTTGTTTTCTGTGATTTCTGCTAATGCCTTTTCAATAACTGAAACACGTTAATTAATAGTTGTTTATTATGACTAAAGGAGTAACCATATATTCTAAATTTATTGAGTGCTGCCTGGAACTTTTTGGTTGGAAGTTGGTTGGGAAAAATTACTGTCAAACTCATTTACAGCAGAAATGCAGTTCCTTCTGGGAACATAGGCATTTGTGTAATCTGGCTCTGTGGCACTGAGCTATGCTGTATGTAGTGTATTTATGATTGAACAGAAAGTTTCAAACAGCAGCCTGTGAAATTGGATTTCAGATGTAATGTACCATAAATAAGTGCTATAAAGAATGCCTTTAATGCTATAAATCAGTTTTTATTGGTTTCAGCTATCTCATTCTGGTTATTGTATTACCCACAAAATCAATGGGAATCAAAGAGCTGGAATATATTTTATTTTAATGTCCCATCTCCCATGGAAATGGCATATGAGCCCTTAGATCACCTTTTGGGTAGGTTGGGCAAGGCTGATAAACTGCAGGCAATGAGAGTATTTTCACAAAAAGGTCTGTGTAAGTAGTAGCTGGATAACATTTGAAATGCTTTGGTATGGCACTTCCTCCCTGTATGGGGATACTCACCTATCTTTCTGAATGTCCTTTCCTATTGTTGTTTCAGTAAATTTACCAGTTTGATTTGATTACTGTCTTTCTCTTCTTAAAAAAATGGCATCACAAAGGTACAAGAACCATATGTCACTACTCCTGCACCCAGAATGAGGAGCACTTTGAGGGCAGGAGTTCTGGCTTCTTTGCACCTGCAAGCATTTCCTCTAGTAAAGGCTTGCTTGATCCTGGGAAAAGAGCAAGAACATTTCTAGCAGCAGTTGTGAAGCATAAAATACAGTATGAATTCAGTTTAAGAACATATCATTCTAGTGGAAGAAGGGACGGTCATGCATCATGGATCTATGAATAGATTTTTAGAATTAGAAACAAATCATACTATCCTATGAGAATGAAGAAATACAAAGAAAAACTGTTTGCCAACTGAATAGTACCATCCCAATTTAAAACAATATCTGTATTTCCTCAGTATTTCTCCCTTACTTATATTAGTATCTCATGGTAGGATGCAGTTAGGAGAAATATTCACCTCTGGAGCTCAGTTATTCAGCGCTGGAAATCTGTGGCAGAGGGCAGAACACTTGTCTGGATGTTATAAACCTTCACTCTGTTAAAAAAATGAAAGTACAGATACACTACAGTTGGATAAGAGTTCACTGGTAAATATCTTCTGGAATATTGTGCTTCTTTGTGAGGTTACATGTGGCCAACAGTACGGATGACTGAAGAAGTAAATTTTTTAAAAGCTATTATATATGGGTTATTTACACTGTTCTGCACATCCATCAGCTTTGCATTTTTCCCTGTCAACCAAAGCTAGTGTAATTTATGTGCCAAAATTAAGAGGAGAAAGTAGACAAAGAAGAATGATCCCTGTGGGGTTCGAGTAGGTTATTGTTGGCAGAAGTCTGAATACTAGGGTGATGGTAGAGTCTAAGAGCCAGAGGAGAAGATTTACTCATCTTTGAACCCATGAATAGCGTTAAACTGCCTTTGAGTCCAAATTGCTGATGTTGACTTACACCCACGTCACCTCACACTGGAGTTTAAGCTTTCATTACAAGGATTGAATGACATGTTTTATTATTTGCAATAGTATTAAGCAGTTATTCTCACTGGAGCGCAAAGATGTGTGGCTTCACGAGAGGGGAGTGTTAATCATTTACAGGCAGATGGATGTGGTTATCTGTGGGAGTGGGTTAAAGAGACAGGTGTCAGACCTGGCTGCTTAATAGGAATGTAAGACATGAGTGATGCCAAGGAGGCAGAATAAAATGCCTGGCTGCCTCAGGGATGGTTATAAAGTTCCCTATCCCTACAGTAATTTTACAGGTGGTGATTATAGGAGATGTAATGATTTCATGCAAAATACAAGATAATTAAAATGTTTGATTTGATCTACAGACCTATGCTCAATTTGCAAGCCAGTTGCTGACCAGCACTGCACCGTGCCATAGTGAGCATGGCTCAGAATTACACCCTTGGTTTGAGTATTGCTGTGTCAGGCATAAGTTTAGATGGTCTTGTTGGTGCTACTGATTTGGGTCAACCTAGTACCTGGGATGATTGCTAAGTCCAAAGGAGACAAAATAATCTTTTCCCCTGATCAAAAAATGGTGCAGGAAATGTCCCAGGGTCTTTGTGTGCTGGGGACATGGAAAGCAGCAAGTTGTAGCTTGTTGTGTCACACTTGGAGGGAGATGGATGAGGAAGGCTCTGAGAATAAAAGCTTGCTTAGATGGACAAATGAAGGCCTTCTCAAGTACTGAGGGTTATGTAAGCAACCAGATTTCTGCATATTGAAGAGCAGTGTAGGATGGTGGATTATTTACTTTCTTCTCCTGAGGCAGAGAATTTAGGTGTTACCATCTGGAACACAGATAGGACCCTGTCCTGACACACATCAGGTACAATTTCCTCAATCAGTGAATAAAACAGTTCTTCTTGAGGCTTGTGTGAGCACCTGTCCTACACATCAACTTCTGTGATGTTATAGAAACACCAACCCCAAAAAACTCAGCGACAGACAGATAAAGATAACTGAAGTATACCCTTGAGATTTTTGCAATTAAGGGTATCACCAGAGGATAGGATCAAGCAATATGGTTTTGAAATATATAGAAAAATTACAATATATAGAATACACAGGCACATGTTTCTCATTTGGTGCAGTGAAGTGCAGTTTGGAGCTCTGCAGTGTCCCGTTTTCCTGATTGGTGTAAACCCCCATGCAGTTGTTGGGAAATGTGCTGGGAGATGAGAGCTGTGGATCAGGCAGTGCTGTGGTCCCAGTAGATTGCCATCTATTGAAAAATAAGGTGATAAACTAGAGAATTCACGGGGTTAGTCCCTTGGGTGGGTTCAGGTACATTATCAGCTAGTTGTAGCTGATAATGGAGTTGGGATACTGCCATAACTGGAAGCAGCAGAGCTTTGGGCACAGCATCCCCCAGGCATGCTTTTTATGGTCAGCTCTGGTGCTGCAGTCTTACTTTAGGCTTTTAATTTTAGATCTGTCCATGAATTTGGAACAAACACTCATCCTTTCCTTTTGCTTCACATGGCTATGAAACCAAGAAGAGAGTGATGTAAATGATACAAAATAGCTACCTAAGTCTGTCCTCTCAGAACTAGAAAAACATTCTCTTCTCATCATAATTTCTACCATTTGATGTCCCCTTAATCTGAACGCTGCCATGCATTCTGATAGTGGTGGTTGTTATGAAATAAGTGATTTGCCAGTTTAAGAGAACAGATGGGTCAATGGACAAAAACAAACCAAGGGGAATCACAGGTGATCTCTGCAGGCCCCATCTCTGGTTACTCACAAGGATGCAGCACTATGCTGTTCCAGATGTGCTTTTGGAGCTGAGCTGATTGCTTTTCAAGGCATTTCTGCTGGCTGCTCTTCTGGATGGGGTTAAGCATGACATTTTAGTCAATAAAAGTATGATGTTTCCCAACATTTGCTAGTTGGTGCTTTGTAAAAAACTAGAACTAAAGATTACAGTGGTGAGGGGGTCAACAGGACCAAGTGGCAGATCTCATGATTTTCCAGAAATACCACATCAAGGTTCTGTAATTCATGAAGTCCCAGTGCATCAGTCCATACAGAGAGAAACAGTGACAGCCATAGGACAGAAAGCTGTGGATGCATGGGTGTAGCACGAGCTCATGGTTCCCAGAAAGGCTCCTGTCAGGACATTGCCAAGGAATTCCACAGCTTCTTCCCTGCTCCACCATCCCATGCATCATTAGAGCTGGCCAGGCGTGTCAAGCATGTGAAGCAAAAGGACACCCACAGTAGTGGATGGTTAGTGCATGAGGAACATAAACTGCTTTTTAGGAATACAAGTGGGCTTTTGGCAGGATCTCTGAATGGAATTGATCTGTGTGACTTCTACAGGCGTGCTGCAGGGGGACACACAGATGTGATGTCAGAAAGTCTTTGCCCAAGTCTTACAGAGCACTCCCTCAATGCATATTGGTTTGAAAGTGTGGCAGGAAACAAAAATTGCAGGCTTTTTAGTATGTACAATTTCAAGGTGTTAGGAACAGTGTTAAATAGATTAAGTTAAAATTGCCATGCTACAAAGCAGCTTAACTTGAAGTCTGCAGAACCAACATGTTGCCATTAAGCACCCACATCCTCACTGTTTCTTGTCTGAAATTGCCATTGTCAGCTGCAGAAACAGAACATTTTCCAGAGTACATACTGTTTCAGGAAGCTCTACCAATTAAAAAAAAGCAGTTTCTGCTCATTCATTCCCCTGAGCTATGCTGGTATGAACCCTTTTGAGGCCACACATCTTAGTTAAGGGCCTGAACTGGCTGAAGGGTAGCCCAGCTCTATCCCACAGCTCCTCCAAAAATACCGAAAGTGTTTCAGTAGATTCAAATGCTGAACAAGCCCACCAGGCACAGAAATACCTAATCCAGCACAGTCCTTCCATTACATCCTTTAGTTCATTCCTTGCCTTGTCTTTAGTTTTGATTCCCTGTCATACATTAAATGACTGTTCTGTTCTCCCCTTTACCCAGCTGTTGTTTTTTCTTCTACAAATTTACTAATTATGGGAAGGGGAGGGAGAAGAAATCTCTTCTTTTGCAAGTAACAGAAGTGGCTTTTTTTGTTGTTGTTTCTTGGGCTGCACTGACTGTTCTGTTCCTCCTGCCTGTTCTTTCTCCACCTGTTCTGCAGTGGTTCCCTTTAACGAGCGGCGCTCCGCAGAGTTATCTGAGTAGAGGTCTGTTCTTTGCTTCTGCAGGGTGGCACAGATCAGAGGCTTTGCTTCTGAGCAGGACACCCAATTTTAGGTGACAGTTTTTCCTTTTTCTCCTGTAAAGTCAGTGGTGCGCTCAACCTTTTTTTTTTTCCACTTCATTCCTTTATCACCACTGCCAGTGCAAAAGAAAAGATGAAAAAGGGAGCTTCTCTGAATCCTCAATCAGATAAGAAGAATCCCCAAAATAGTAACTCTTGTGTTGGACCAACAGACTCAGCACTTTCTCCTTCTATTCTATTATTTCTTCTTTCTTGTCTTTCTAAATACTACTTTCTAGTCTTTTTTTTACTATAAAATAGAAATAATCTGAAATATTTGTACTTTTCCCTCCTGAAATTAAGCAAGTGTTTGAATATTGATAGTGTTTATCAAATTAATTATTTGCCAGTCAAAGAGAAAAGGTGGGCATAACCAACCTAGCTGCCCAACTGGACAAAATTTGTTTCTTCAGGTGACTGTGGCTGTTAAATGTGCATTACAGGCAATGAGCAGCTTTCCAGGGGTTAAGCTGAGCAGCCTGTGTGACTGCCATGTGCTGTGGCTGGGGAGCCCTGGGCTGATGCTGTCACAGGTTTCCCATCACTGGGTGTGTGTCACTGCAGTGCTCTTTCTTTTGTGTGTGTCTCCCTGACTTTGATGGATGCTGGGGCAGGGGAACATGAGCTCTTACCTTTTGTCATGCTTGGGTGGATACCAGTAAATTTGCCTGTTGATGCTGATACAGTTTTTTCTTCAAAGTCAATTGAGAGGAAAGTGTAGTCCAAATGAGGTCAGTGACTACTCCCTGTGTGTGATAAAATAAAACACACAGAGAAAGGGATAGGCCAAAGGGCTCGATTGATGTAAATAAGTGACAAACCCAGGCTAGAATTCTGCTTAGAAAATGGGACTTTTCAGGCATGTCCTAATGAGCTCAGCTTCACATCAAAACAAGAGCTCTCACAGATTCCATTCTTCATCTGCCTTAACCTGCTGAACTGTGTTGTGCTCTGCTGAAGGAGAGACAGAACATGTCTCCAGCATGTACCTTCAGTCTTAAATTATCCTATTACACTTTCTTGCAAAATCACTGGGACTTACTATTTTTCTCCAAAATGTGGTAAAATGGTGATCACCAGAGCAGGGTCTGAAGCTATTACTCGGCCTCTAAAAGGATTTTTAAAAAATGGGTGTAATGCTGTGATTTTAGTTGCCTCTTATTTATCAAACACACAGACTTTGGGTTTAAGCTTGATGGCACAGGCATGAGGCATCTACTTACCTTGCTTTGACTGACTTGGTGCTAGTACCTGCATTAGTGATGCAAATGCTTCTACTTCCCTTCTAGTCAGCAGAGGAAGATAGGCCCCTTCAAGGTCAGGTAACTGAGATGCAAAAGACACTTTGGAGGTGGTTTTAGTGCTAAATTAGTCACCTTACCTTAATGATTAAGCTTTAGTGAGCTAAACTGGTCCTTAGCTCTTAGTTTCATGTGAAAAGAAAGATCACTGCAAATGATTTTAACTCTAAAAGGAGTCTTCAAAAGAATTACTGAAGTTGAAGGAAAATTATAAAGGTGGTGGCGACACTAGGCATGGTTTGCTAATACCTTTAACAAAATTTTCTCAATCTCTGATAATCCTTTGAGTTTATTCAGAGAATTAAGAAATGCTATGATTTTCTCTTTAAAAACAGATCAGTATTACAACCCAGGAGCAGGAAGCTGCAACAGCTATTTGTAATAATGTTCATGACAGTAGCCAGAGGTTTATACAATCATGCAGGCTGTATTTACAAATAAAATTTAAACCAACCAGAGAGCTTCAATTTTAGGATTATGGAGGGATTCAACAGGTAAACAAAATGCATTTTCTTAGTAGCTTCAGGAAGCCTGATGACAGCAGAGTTTCTTGTTTAGGAGGGTGATTTGGGAAGAGCTGCATGTATAAATCAGTAGTCCTGAGTAGTTACTGAGAGGTCCTGAATAGCCAGTGGCCTCAGTAGTGCAAGGGCATTTTGCTTTACAGAAGACCACAGATGTATTTTCATGAAGAATTTGAAGGAAGGTGGGGATGCTGTTTAAAGGCTTTGATTGCACATTGCTTCCCTGCATAAGGATCAGCCAGGGAGAAAGTGTTCCAGAGAGAAATGGCAGGGTGAGTCCTTAGGCAGAATGAAAATGTAGCTTACACTGGGGTCAGGTAGGTTTAGAGTGGATGAAAAGGAATGAGATGGATGGGCATGGGGCAGTGACTCACTGAGAGTCAGGTAATGACTTGGACACTGACAGGTAAGTCCAAAAAGCTCTTGTACAAGCTCTTCTTACAGGTATTTTGGTGCAACAGTGATGGACAGGACTGACCCTGCCAAATGTGGATATGCAGGATAGGAAAGCGTAAGTGGATGGCCTTTCCAGAGGGCATTTTGTGTCCATCCTCACATGGATGTAAGAGGTGATACAGATAAATGGACATGTCTCTGTCCATCTTCGCAGACTGACTTAGTAAATGCCAAATTTACAGATGTAGTTGAAAGTACTGTGCTCAAAATGCAGAGGAAAATTATTGACTTTTGAAATATTCTAAGGGAAACAGGTGTGACCCTACTGTGCATTCTTTAGAAATTGGGGGTAAGGGTAAAAATAGAAATTTAAAGCTAAAGGAAAAGGTGAAAGTGTCACATACTCATTAATTAGGAGAGTTTATCTATTGTCCTTCAAATCACATAGAGGGAAGAGAAACAGGTATCTGTATATAATAGAGGAAATTTCTAAAATTGTACAGTTGCCTATGGTTTCTGAAGAAAATAAAAGAAAACATTTGCAGTGACAGCCGTAATGATGTATCTGCTGAAAGGTGTGTAACAGAGTCTTCTGATTTAAGAGCTAACCCGATTTGCCCAGCATGGGTTTGAAATAAAAAGGGATCCTTCAGTTTTGTATAATCCTAGATAACTGAAGATAGCTGCTGTTCAGTGCTTTATCTTCTCTCTCCTACTAGGACAGTAGAGACTGACCTTAAACCTTCAGTATTTTTGCTTGTGAGCACCAAATTGCTACTGCATGTGTAGACCTGCTGAGAAACAGTAATAGAAACCTTGAGGGAACCTTTCACTTCTCAGAGATTGAGGATTCATTTTTTATGGCCAGCTCAAACATTCCTTTTGTCCATATCCCTACACTTATTAGCAGGAATGAGATCTTTACTTTCTAACTGGAAATTTTATTATTAGAACACCCAAGCTGATTTTTTTTTTTTTCAATGAAGTGTTATAACTTCCGAAAATTAACTTTCTTTGGCTTTTTTTGCTATGCATAGGGGAAAACCCAGGTGCTGTCACTTCAGGTAGTTAACTCAGTAACTGACTTCAGGCAGTTGCTTCAGCATTTTTACATTTTTCCCATACTGGTAGTCCTCCTGAGAAGCCCACAAATGTGTGGTTTAAATGACTGTATTTTTTTTTTTTTTTTTCAGAATTAATGGAGTAAGAATATTGTCTTTGCTGTTCTTGTGTGGATTTTTTTCTTGTGCTTGATTTGTTGATTTGAGGGATCTTTTCCTTTTCCTTTTCCTTTTCCTTTTCCTTTTCTTTTCCTTTTCCTTCAGGTCAACCTTCATACATCTTAAATTCTTTGCCAGTTGTTCTCTGTTCAGGAGTAGCCATGGAGGCTGTAAACCTCCAGCAAACTGAATTAATACCATTTTCTTTTAGTAAACCATAGAATCATAGTATGGTTTGGGTTGGAAGGGTCCTTAAATATCATCCAGTTCCAGTCCTCCTATCCCATCCAGCCTGACCTTGAAAACTTTCAGTGACGAGGTATCCACAATTTCTCTGTGAAACCTGTTTCAGTGTCTCACCACCCTCACAGTAAAGAATTTTTTCCCTAATCCCTCATCTACACCTGCCCTCTTTCACTTTACAGCCATCCCCCCTTGTGCTGTCACTATATGATTTTTTAAAAAACCTGTCCAGCTCTCTTGCACAGGCCCCCTTTAGGAAGTGGAAGACTGTCTTAAAGTCTCCCTAGAACCTTTTTTTCCCAGGCTGAACAACCCCAATTCTCTCAGCCTGTCTTCATAGGAGAGGTGCTCCAGTCCTCGGATCATCTTCCTGGCCTTCCTCTGGACTTGCTTCAACAGCTCCATGTCCTCCTCATCTTGGGGGCCTTTATCTGGATGCAGCCCTCCAGGTGGAGTCTCACAAGAGCGGAGGAAAGGGCAGAATCCCCTCCCTTGACCTGGTGGCCACATTTCTTTGTTGTTGGCTTTCTGGACTGTGAGCACACCTTGACAGGTCATGTCCAGTTTGTCATCCACCAACACCCCAAGTCCTTCTCCTCAGGGCTTCTCTCAGTCTGTTTGCCACCCAGTCTGCATTTGTGCTTGGGATTGCCCTGACCCACATGAGGGACTTTGGCCTTGTTGAACTTCATGAGTTTCACACAGACATCTCTTAAGCCTGCCAAGGTTCCTCTCTTGCCTCCAGCATGTCGACCTCACTACACAGCTTGGTATCACTGGCAAACTTGCACTCAAGTCCAGCTGTCCAGG
The DNA here is from genome assembly GCF_023055355.1 of Agelaius tricolor. NCBI lineage: Eukaryota > Metazoa > Chordata > Aves > Passeriformes > Icteridae > Agelaius > Agelaius tricolor. The sequence continues at coordinate 36,288,227 of NW_027269267.1, read as the reverse complement.
TCATCAGAAAAGGTGTTAAACTGTACCCAAACAGCACTGTTAAAAAGTCTCAAACAGACACCCCTGAGGAGCACCAATCTTCATTGGTCTCCACATGGACACTGAGCCATTGACTGCACCTCTTTTAGTGCAACCATCCAGCCAAGTCCTTATTTGCCAAGGGGCCCATCTGTGAAGTCCATGTGGCTCCAATTTAGAGACAAGGATGTTGTGGGGGACAGTGTCAGATGCTTTGCACAAGACCAATCAAAGAGCTCCTCTTTGCTGGTGGGGAAAAACCCACATACAGCAAATCCAGCAAAGAATTTGCAGTCTAGAATGTGTGTTAAGTACAGACTGATTTCTTGAGTGGTTCTGGTTAGGAAACATATTATATTTAACTTTTCTATGAGTATATTTAACTTTTCTATGAGCAGAAGGATGTGTGAAGTGTGTGTGTGAAGTAATGCTGTTGTCCTGTAATATTTGCTGATATTGTTCCTCTGTCACACACAAGTAATATAAGTTAATATTTCTTGATACCTGTTGGCCTTTGATGGATGTCAGATAATAACATGTAGCCTTATATGGGTTAGAGACATAAATATTGTAATTTTGTTGTCAATAAAATGCCTTTTCTGTAAATAATGAAATAATGAATTGAAAGCAAACTTGCTCAGAGTACTGTGTTTCTCATCTGATGAAATGGAAAATTCATTCAGAGTACCAGCCTCAGGAAGCAAGTTCTGAGGGGGTTCTGCTTTTTGAAATTATTCCCTTTCAATACTGAAGTTGTCAGGACTGCTGTACTGTAGAGTTTGATATTCTCAAGCAGAATTCAACAAATTTTGATAATGGGACAGACAGTGAAGACAAATACTGCAAAAAACCTAATTTTCTTCTTTGTTGACTGAAAACTTCAGCCAAGTTGATTTTCACTTAACTGAGCTCCTTCCATTGTCTGTACTATCTGTGTGCCAGCTCAATAATAAGACACTTCTGTGTCCTGAGACTAATGTTACCTGTCGGGGGGGGCTGTATTAAACTGGGAGGAAATCCAAGCAGGCTATACCCTCTTTTTAGATGCCCGGATGGAAGAGCCTGGAGAGAATCACTAATGAGAGAGCACAGGGGCTTCTTCTGGGGAAGAGAACATTGGGATGGTACCTGTGAGAGTAGTTGTCATCCTTTGAGAGTGCTGTTTTCTTGAATCACACCTCCCTTCTTCCTCCTGGGAAGGAAGGACTCAGCACAGTGTAGCTGAAGAGCACACGCAATCTCCCCAATGTAGCTTTTTATATTCACTCTGAGTTGTCAGTTCTGTGGAGAACTGTTTGTCCTGTTCTGCATTGTTCTGTTGCAAGGCAGTGCTCAAGGGTTTTTATGAAGGATAATTATACAAAAATAACACTTTTGAAGTATCAGACACACTTGCTTAGTCACTTATAGATTTATCAGCTCCAAAAATCAGTTAGCAGATCCTGCCCACTTGTATATAAGATGTTCTTTGAGATAATTTTTGTACAGGTTGAACTTGTAGTACTCCTACGTAACTTCACAATACTTAGTTCCTGCAAAAGAACTTTGAAACCAAATATAGTGAGTAGGCCTGATTTGCTTCTTAAAACTTCCAAGACAGATGCATTTAATTTTTCAGCACTAATGCACAAGGTGTGTTAAGAATTCCTGATGTTCCTAGGTGTGAAAACTATGTTCTTTTATACAGAACTGCTAAATGAAACTTCTAATGGCAAAATATTTGCTCAGAGAAGGAAGAGTTCACCGTGCTTTCCTCTGGTGGCTCCTTCCAGCTGCTCATGAATGTTTGCAGCTGTAGCCATGTTGTGCTGTGTATTCAGCAGTGGCCTGGGTCTAGATGCTCAAAACAGGCCTCTCCCCTTATGTTTGACCTTGATTTTCCTGTGCTTTGTTTTCTCATCTCTAAGTTTGGATAATACCAGCTGTTCATCTTTCAGGGATATGGTGAGGATAAATTATTAGTGAACCACTTAAGTACTTAAGGGATGAATAATGTTTTACTGTCTGCAAGGAAATTAAACATTCTGTATTTCGAGCAGGATCCGAATATTGTTTGCTAATTGAGGTACAGGGTCATACACAAAATGCTGACTAGAGTGCCATGCATCCAAATGAGGCACAGCTCCTATCCTAGATTAGAAAAAGGATGAATCAAGACTTCTGTGCTGGAAGCGTACATAAGCACGTGGGAAAGAACAACAGTAGCACAGTCCACCACAATTCTGATATATGCAACTTTCTGGCTGCCGAGTTACAGTTTAAGGCTGGTTAGGAGGTGCTGTATTTTGTTATATTGTCTGTTGTGTTGCACAGACACTCACACACACACACACTCATCCTCTTACAGCCAGCTTTGCTAATGCTGCAGGTTGTGACCAAAACATACAGTGCAGCCATATCTGGGATTCTGGTAAATCAAAAAAAAAACCAAAACAAAAAAAAAATTAGAATGTTCAATTAGGGACTTATGGGGTATTTTTTTATTTTTAGCACCTGTCTTTTAACATGTATAAAATATTTCTAGAAGGTTCACCACTCAATTAAACTTTTCTATTAAATGCTGGGTGAAAAAGCCATATATTTAACAAGTTTTCCACTCTGTTGCTTTACTGTATAAATAATATGTCTTCTGGAAATTTCTAATGCACGTCAGATATTCATGATGAAAAAGCACATTTGTACTGCCAGTTCAGAGATAATTACTTGCCATTAGGTTCATATGAACATAAATTTTATTCATTTCTATCATCTAACTTGTCAACTTCTTACATTTTGTCTACACTCTGCCCCTCACTGACAAGCAGCAAATAATTTAGTCTTCCACCAAAATGATAATGACTGGCAAATGAAAATTTCATTGAAAGAGACAGCACATCAGTTGCACTAAAAGAACTTTTTTATTTTTAATTTTTTCAATGATAATTCAAGTGCTGTCACTGAAGGGAATTTATTAACGTGACTTCTATTAAGCTGCTCTTATTTGGATGCTTCCTTGTTATTTAAGAGGTAAGCTATTCATGCTGGTGATTCCATCTGAAGTGCATTTTAACACACAGATACTTTGGTTGTAAGTTTTTTTTTTAAAAATAACGACTTTGCCACCATAACAAAATTTCTTCTCTCAGTTATTTGGTTATTATTTGGAAAATGCTTCTCTGTTATTTGATACCTGCCCACCTCTGGCTATCCAAAGAAATTGACCATGTGTTCCTAGAGTAATTGAAAGAACTTTTTTTCCTCGCAGGTATTGGGCTCTTTATTTGGAGCTCTTTCTTATCCCGGTGATTGGCTGCATAAAGGCCTTAGAGAATCATAACTAAGCTGGGAGAAAATGTGCATTGGTAAATTTTACATTTCTAATAATGATTTGGGATAGTTATAGTATTAGAAAAATACATGTCACATATTGAAAATAGTAATCAGAACAATGATTAATATATGTAATTTGAAATCAGAAAAAGCAAAGTGATTTTTGGCTATGTCTGTCATGTGTGTATATTAATCTGCTAGTGGAGACAATCAGATGCTATTCAAGAGAAAAAAGAGCGAGGACTAGAGAAGCAATTTTCCAGTGAATTAGTCTCTGGCAAAGGTTGCTTAACAGGGGAGCCTTGCCTTTCCATCAAAGAAAAAAAAAGCGAGAAACCAAAGTAACATCACCTTTTCTTCCACTGGGTGATATTCTTCATGGAAGAATACAATCCAGTTAGTCCCACAATGCCTTCCAGCATTCAAGATTTAGAAAACAGAGAATGTCCTCTCAGTGTTATGTTAGATATTGGTATTGTAGACTTGCTTTTATAATAGCAGGGAGATACAACATCCTCACATTGAGATGAAATGGCTTGTGAAATGATCATGCTATTCTTGCTATGCATTGAGTACTTGAGAATATCTTAGTAAACATACAGTTGGAGGCTATTAGTGTGTATTATTGACTTCAGTTAAAGTTTGCTCTGTAAATGGGAAAGTGTGGGGTTGTGTGCATAATGCAAAATTAATGTAAATGCTTGGTGGACCAAAATGATACCAATTCCCTGAAGTATTTTACTTTGCAGGGCAGTGTAGATGCAAAGGTTTTGTTAATACAGTGTTGACACAGAAATAAACTCACAAAGGTGGGCAAAATAAATATCCCATGTCCTGGGGTTAGATAGTTCTGTACTCCACCAACTCTTTCACATTTCAACACATTGCTTGTGTAGATACTCTGATAGTATTTTCAATTTTTTTTTTTTTTGTAAGTGACAGGTTAACACAGAAAGTACAATACAAGCCTGAACAAATATTTTTCCTTTTGTTTGGTTTGTTTGTGAATTGCTTTGGACATCTTAATGTTTCAGAGAAATCCAGATCAATGAACAATGGACTGTGAGAAACAAAAATCTCTTTTAGGAGATTTGTGCAGAATGCACACAAATTTAGCCAAAAATACAATATAATGCATTTGCTTACAAATTTGTTGCTCACAGTCAGCTTTCATATGAGGATAATTCATTTGGTCATTTTCAAATTCCTTTTTCTGGGTGTAAGATTGAAAATCTTCCATTTAAGAAGAAAATTGGAAGGATTTCAAAAGAATGAAAACAGTTTAAAAAAAAAAAAGGAAGAAAAGGAAAAAATGTGGACTTGCAGCTCAGTTTCTGTCTTTCTGTTTTACCAGAGTCCTAATTTCTCCTGGTGAGTGAGCAAGAAGGGGTCTGAGAAATAACAGAGGAAAGATACCACAAGTACATCAATTCATCCAAACCCACACAACTTCATATTCAGACATGGCTCTCCTCAACCCATGAGTCTTGGCCCTGGGGGGCCGTGTCCAGGGTTCCAGCAATGGTTTCATGGAATGGTTTGTGTTGGAAGGAACCTTATAGGTCATCTAGTTCCCAACACCCTGCCAGAGACAGGGGCACCTTCTGTCGGACCAGACTGCTCCAAGCCCCACCCAACTTGTCACTTTCCTTCTCTGCACCGAGTGCGTGTCACGCCACTTGAACCATCTGCCACACGCGTCTCAGAGCACAAGGAGGACATGTACCACAGGATCTTAGCAGCAAATTATTTAAATAAGAAGCACCAGACTTAGTGCTGAAATGCTGTATAATCTTGACAGCCTGGATTTTAAGCAGGCAGGCAGTAAAGCAAAGTTCTTGCCAAAACATCAGGATATTGGGACATCAAAACATGTTCATGTACTGCAACTTCTGAAAACAAAGTGATGAAATAGAAGAGTGATTCAAATGCATTTTATGAGATGGCTTATCTACAGTATGTTTTACTCTGAGAAAGTGAGTCTCAACATGTGTTTCCAAAGAGAGGCTTGAGGTTTTTTTTAAATCTGCTGATTAAAAGTCTACCACCAAAGATTTTTTTCAGCTTGTCCATGACTAATTACCTCACTTTTGAGAACTTCTCAAGCTGTATCTTTGGGTCTGTTCCTTGTGGTTTTTTGGATTTTAGTTCTTACTTTTCATAAATAGATTTATTAAGGAGGTGCTAAAGTGTGGGGTGAACCTGTTTGCTGGGAAAATGCAGGAGTTGATTTCCCATGTGGCCTTCTTAGCTGGCAGTGCAAGCCATATTACTCTGTGGCATTTTTAATTATTATTATTTTATTTTATTATTTTTAAGACTCTTTAGCTGCTTCTGCTCACCACTTTGCAAAACTTGCACTTTATTATACTGCCACTGCTTGTCTGGAAAGGAACAAATAAGAAAGGACACAAGGAACAGATCCTTTGTATTTGAAGAAGAGTGTGGGTATTAAGGGAGGCTTCTGAAAACCTGTGGTGTTCCACCCCTGCACCATCTTTTTCTTGATATATAATAAGAAGGATCATCCCAATAAGTTTCAGGTTTGAGAAAAAAAAATCTGAGGGAAAAAAATCAGGGACTGCAGGGGGTCAGATTTGTGGGAGTGATAGCACATGAGGCATCTGCCTTCCCACCCAATAATCCAGCTGTGATGGATGCAAACCTGCTTGTTGTCATGAGATGGTGTCTCTTACCCTCAACAAGGTCTGTCTCTTACCCTCAACAAATTACCTCTGCTTGGTCAGTAATATGCATTTTTGTTTTGCAGTAGCCACACAGCTTGGATCTTAATGAAAACTAGAAGCAATTATACATCCGGGCATGTGTGTGGGTAGAAATAAGGGCTGAGATTCTCAATTTGCCCCTAGAAAAGGGCATTTGAGGAAATTTCCTCACATGGTAAGTTTTGTGACAAAAACAGGAGAGTTTCCTGTGATATTTTCACAAGGTCTGCATGTTTAGATATAAGCAGCAATTTTCCTTCTTGTTTCTTTGCGCCTGGTTCCTGCTTTCCCACTCCTAAAAGTGAAGAAAAGGAATCTGAGTGCAAATTCCCTCCAAGCCCAGCAGATAGGCTGTTACACGATGGGACTGCTTGCTTGGTTGGTTTTGTGTATTTGTTTTGCTTTGTTGGGAGTCTCCTGTGTAGAAAGCTATTCGTGCTTTAAGGAACAGAAAATGACGAGTGCTGGTGAAGCTGATGGGCTCTCAGAGCCCTGAAATGGAGGAAGGTGGCACGTTTGTACCAAGAATTGACATGCTGACCTCAGTGTGTCATTTAAGTGGTTTAAGTACTCCTTAGATTGTATCTCTGGAAAAATATTAAGGTGTTCAATACAAATTTCTGGGAATGATGCAGCAGAGATTAAAAGAATAGGACAGTACTTGTCGTTAGCATGCCCAAAGCAGGCTTGTTGAAAGGATCTCACAACAGAGGCTTCCCGAATCATTAGTTACAAATAAATGGTATTTGATCATGTTGAAATTTTGTAGAAGCTTATGAAAACAAATTAACTACTTTACAGTTATCAAAATGTATAACCTAATTTATCCTGCTAATGAGAAAAATAAATGCCTATTAGGAACAACATGAAAAATAATCATAATCATTTTCTTATGTAATCAAAAAAAAATTATCAGATTACTTCTGTGACTTCCCTGTGTTTTCATTCTTTTATAGGATTTAATCCATTTGGCATACAATCAATGAAAGGACAGTTGGAGTATGAATTGTCTGTTTCTTAAAACAGAGAAATCCAGTTGTTTTCCTTTAAAATCCTTTTTTATTTTTCTAGTAATTACATATTTACTATTGCAACTTGTAGTCCAAGAGGTTCCATTCTTCTTTGGAAAATGCCCACATTTTTGTTCAATCTGTATCATTATGTGTGCTGATCTGTAACCATACCTGCATCTGTAACTATGGTATCTAAAGCCAAAAAGTGAATGAAGGAATGATGATCAGTGGAGATGTGACTTTGGGTTGGGATTTTTTTTTTTTTAGTAGATAGGATGTGATTGGACAATTCAGTGTCAAGATTTACTTCTTGACAATGTGAAGAAATGTGAAATATCAAGATTTACTTCTCTTTGGCCACTATAGGCTCATGTTATATCATATTGATGACCAGCCTTCTATGTTGGACTGTGAACAGTGCCATGAATTATTGCACTTGCAGAGAAACACTTTTAAAATAATATTTTAAAACTTTGAAAGAAATCACCTTATGGTTTCCTAATAGATTGCAAGGTTTTTGTGCAGATTTCAATGGCATGATGTCATGTGAAAAGGGGAGGTTGACCCTTAGTGTTTGATGTGTCTGTCAGTGCTCCAGGACTGCTGTTTTACCCCCAGCCACCTTTCCACATGCTAGACTGAGCTAAATGGCTCTAGCTATTTTATTTCCAGCACAGTTATAAACATCCATGTAAGTTTTACATTAAAGATTTAGGATGGATGACTGTATTTAAGAGGGAAAAAACCAAACCCAAACAAACCCATTCCCACTCCTCCCCCCAAAAAATAGTGCTGAGTGCTGAACAGGACATGAAGGGACATGCATTAGGATTTTACATTAAAAGAGCATTTTTAACCTGGGATGTCAATTTGTCTTTATTATGTGAATCTTTTGTATCTAAAGGTACATTAAAATTTATTTTAAGTAATTTTTCCTAGAGTGCTCTTGGAATATGTAATAAATAATTATGGTAATATCTGTCCAGTATGGCAGGATGGAACCAGGTCTACACTAACCTCGTTTCACCTTTTTTTTCATCATTGTAACTTACAACTGCAGAGGGTTTCCAGAAGGTGTGTGTGACTTACTGTTTTACAGAAGTTCTCCTGAATATTTCTTTACAAAAGAAAGTGGATGTAAAAGATCTTTTGAATTTTTTTGCTTCTTTCATTTTTTTCCAGACTTAAAAAAAAAGTTCTATTGCTTTTCCCTGCAGTTTCCTCATTTCCCATCTACCTCCCTGAATGAGGGCATAACTTTACTTTTCTGTCTGTGTGCAAAAGCTTTACTTCCTAATGGACCTGCAAGCTGGCATTAGTGGTTCAGTAGGCTTAATGTAGACATTGAATAAGCCCTTTCTGAAAGTGGAAAAATTCAGCATTGTTTCTGCAGTGAGCATCGCATTCACCTTCCTGCACAGGCAGTGCTTCATTATGGAGATAGACCAGGACACTTACTGAGGGAACATACAGGATATTTTACCTGAACTGAGAGCTTTAAGTAGGACATGCCATTGATTTCTGCTAAGGAAACTCGGGATACCACCAACTCTTTGTAGTTTCCAAAGTGATTCCTGAACTGAGCCTCTGAAGAGGCAGCAGTATTGACACCCTCCTCCCATGGCATCTTCGATCTCTCTTGGCAAAAAGAAAATAAAGGAAATGCCCTCCACCTATGAGTATGTAGAAATCATCTGTTAAATTATTAATTTCTGGTTTCTGATGAGAGAGTTACACAAACCTGTTTTTTAATCAAATACAGAAAACTGATTTTGTATGTGATGGCAGTATACCATCTGGGTTTTTTTAAGCAGAACGTTCTCTTTCCCCTTGCTTCTTCCTCCAAGTACATTTTTCTGTGGGCCTTCATTTCATATCTGAGTCTTTTTCCCATCCATTTTTGAGCTTTGATTTTCAGGGAGAGACAATATTTTTTATTATATATTATATTATGTGGTTATTAATTGTTGTGGTGTTGTGGGTCTCAGGACGAGGTGAAAGATGAGAATTGACTCCAAGTTCTCAGAAGGCCGATTTATTATTTTATGATATTGTATTATATTATATTAAAAGAAAATTATATACTAAAACTATACTAAAGAAAGAGAAAAAGACATCAGAAAGCTAGAAAGGAATGAATAATAAAGTCTTGTGATAGACTCAAAATCTGACATAGCTGGCTGTGATTGGTCATTAATGAAAAACAATTCACATGGAACCAATCAAAAATGCACCTGTTGATAAGCAACCTCCAAACCACATTCCAAGCAATCAGATAATTATTGTTTACATTTCGTTTCTGAGGCCTCTCAGCTTCTCAGGAGAAAAAATCTGGCAAAGGGATTTTTCATAAAATATGACAGTGACAATAATATAATATTGTACAGTACATAGTATATTTCACCTGACAGCTGAATATCATCCTTTTCCAACCTCTTCTCAAACAATCAGCTACTTCTCACCTGTGGAGCTTTTATGCTCCATCAGCAGACAGCAGTCTAATGCCAGACTGCTTTGTCCTCTGCAAATATTTTGGGATCCTTTGCTACTCCAGGATTTTCTGAAACATATTGTGGAATTCTCAATTATCCCTGGCAAAACAGAAGTGAACTTGTAGTTCTTCAGTAATTTCTTTAGAATTGAAGCAATGAGGAAGAGAGCTATTTGTAGTTATCTCAGCATTTACAACTGTTTAATTTGGAAACCAGGCAATAGATATCGTTGTTTAAGAATCTGCCTTTTATGTGACTTTATTTATTTTATGTGGCTTTATTAAGGGCAAAATATAACTATGGGTTTGTTTTTAAAGATTAATTATAAGATTGTACCTGGAAAGTGTGCTGCTTGAGAATTATGGGTGCAAAAGTTTTGAAATTGCATTGTAACTGAATAGTGACAGTTTTATATTCATTTTGTCTGGTGGCAAATAACTAGACAAGGTGAAATTAGCTATGTCTCTTCATCCTGTTTTGATTGAGGCCGCCATTTTGTAATACAGCTGCTTAAGATATAGGAAAAAAGCTGAAAAAGAAAGAAGCTCTGTGAACAGTGTACAGTGATGACTTTATTTATAGCCTAGTTCATTTATGATTGTAAGTAAACCTTTCATACGCTGCAAAGTGTGAAATATCCAAATTAATCATGGACCTAAATGCCTGGGGAAAGGAGATTTTAGGAGGATCGAAGGTATGAAATGAGAAACAGAAAAGAATGGGGAACTGGCCCTTTATGGATTACTGGGCTCAAGGGTCACTTAGCCCTCACAAACATGGCTCAAAGGCAGAGCTGCTATTGATTTCTTTCCTTAACTGAAATCCCATTTTCACCAAAAAAAAATTAAAGCACAGACACATTAAACAGGTTAAAAACTTATAGATCTCACTTTTATGTGGCCTCTGAATTTGGCTAATTGTAAAATGCTGGTGCTGTAGTCTTTCCACCATGAGGTGGATGTGGGACACATGGATGATGTGCCGGTTTGTGGATCCTGTCCCTCTGTGTGGGTCCTGCAGGTTCAGCAGAGCTCTAAGCAGCAGGTGTCAGACTCCCGGGCCTGTGGAATACTCTTCAGGGTTAGATTGGACTGACCAATGGCCCAGTCAGGCTCTATAAAAATGTGTGGGTTTTGGACAGAGGGAGACACTGTGATGGTGTGCTTGCTTCCTGCAAAGCAGCTGAGCCATGAAGAGCATCCTTCAGGACCTGCTCTGTTGCTCCCAGTGGAGTTGTGAAGAACATGATGTCTGACCGACATCACAATGACTAGCGTGTCCCAGAAAATCCATATGGCCATAGGATAATCTACTTAAGGGAATCAGAATTTTTATATGCTACTGATAAAAGCCTCACTATTATATTAGGACATATTATATCCCACTTAAGGATCTTTTCTTTGATCTCAGGGAAGAAAAGCTAAGGTAAGACTAGCATCATTAGTGTGCTTTCATGTACAGTGAAAGTCTGAACACCATGGAGAATGCCTATGGCACTGGGTATCCCACTGTTTTCCTCACAGCAAGCATCTTGCTGCTGAAAGTGAACGAAGCTGGACTGAGCTATTTGACTTACAAAGTGATGCACTTTGCACCAAAACGTTCTGGGTTCTTCTGTCCAACTCAATTTACTAGAGAAATGTTTATGTTATTGTCTGTTGGGGATTTAATTTTCAAGGAGAGAGTGAATGCTGAGGTGTACTGGAAACTGGCTGAACTGATAAATTGAAAAAGTTGTGATCAGTTGCACAAAGTCCAACTAGAGACCAGTAACCAGTGGTGTGCTCCAAGGCTGGACAATGGGACCGCTACTGTTTAACATCTTCATTAGTGACTTGGCTGATGGCACAGGATACACCCTTAGCAAGTTTACAGACAATATAAAATGAAAGGAGTGGTTGATATACCAGAGGGCTGTCCCTCTTACAAAGTTTTTTGTACTCAAATTCCTTATGGAGTACAGATGTTGAAGGGCATTCTGTGCCTTTGATGCCTTATGAGGGCTGACCTAGAACAGAGATTAGGCAGAGCTAAATAATAAAGTAGGTATTTATTAGGAGGCCTCAATAGATCCACCTTGGGCAGTACAAGAGCCCAGCCAGGGCTACACCCCAGGTGAACCTAAAATGATCATAAAAAAATGGATGACCAGTCACAGGGTCTCACACTTTTATACGTTTTGGTCCATTAGCATATTGGTCCATTAGCTAATTGTGCAATTACAGCTCCAGCTCATGAAACCCCATCCTTCTTGTTTTTCTCTCTTCAGTCCACCGTTGTTTTTGCTCTTGGGTCTGAGATCTGGATCATTTGTCCTTGGTCCCCAGCTAGAGAAGGAATTGTTTTGTCTACCTACTCTGTGAAGAGAGCTTACTATCCCCTAATATGAAGCACAGACCCACACACTAAAGCAGCACAGAATCTGAAAAAATAGAAAAGCTAAAACCGGAGACATCACCTTCACCAAACAAGCTGGGAAGATTTCCTAGTTATTCCTATTAGATTTGCATTGCTTTGCATTGGGAAGGAATGATGAGTTTCTGTTCATGACTCTCACTTCAGGGAAGAGAAGATTTTTAGAAATAGGAAGTCTTTTTTATTTTAGAGAGTGCTTTGGATAGGATGAGGAAATCTTATCAATAGTTGTAATTCTAGAGATAGATGACAAAAATGAGCAGAACTCTGTCAGAGAAGTACCTCTGCATGCAACGTTTATTTGAGCTGTAGAACGTTTTCCCCTCAGGTGACAATGAATGGATGCTCTATGTTTTTAGAGGTTCAAGAAGGCATTGAACAAATTAATGAAAGAAAAATCTACTCACATTGGAAGTTGCCCCCTTTGGACTAGAAAGTGCATGAATCAAAAGTTGGTGCACACTAGGAGTTTGTCCATGCTTGCACTTCAACCTGCTGCATTTGGTGGCCTCCTGGCACTGAGCTCTGTGGATCTTGGCTCTGCCCCTTGTGTTCTCTCCTTGTGCTGCTCATGAGGTGAACTGGTCCCACTCACAAGTGCACAAGGTGGCAGAAGGGGCTGATGCTGCTGTCTTGGGCTTTGATGAGGGCCCCAGACCTCAGGGTGAGGGGAGCAGTTGTGAGCACACTGGAGATTTCTCCATGCAGATGCTGGGCACACTCAGATTCAGCTGGAGTGGGAGAGAACTGTGTAAACTGTGGGTAAGCCATGTGTAGGCATCTGGTCTTATTAGGTCTATAAAATTTTCAGATGATGATCAAATTGTTGAAAATGCTTTAGTTCCCAATGTCTTCTAAAGTATGTCTGGTTTTAATGGAGGCCATGAGCTTAAATATGGAAGGATAGTTTCAGGCACCAAAACATTGGTGGCTATCACTTCAGTTTTTCACAGAATAAACAGAAGAAAAATTGCAAACAGAAAACATGTTTTGTGTAAATACCAAAACATCTTAGTAGAGCCAGCACAACAAAGGTAAAAATAACTTTCTGGTATTTTTCCAGATTTGCATTCGCGTCTTGGATCAATCTGTACACATTGCAAACAGAGTAAAATTAAAAAAAAATAGAAGCGTAAAGCAAGATTTCAAGGGTTTAGTTCAGACAACAATGTACAGATACAATTCTTTCAAAGCACAACAAACTCCTCTTGTACTGTCAGTGTGATATTTGACTGTATGCAAACATAGACTGCTGCAATGACAATTTTATACCCTGTTGTGCAACTCCAATCAGCCCTGGTGTTTTAAAACAAGACAATTTGTCTTGCTGTAAATACAAAAAGAATTATACAAATGTATCTTTTTGCTTTATTATCCTGGAAACCTCATAGATCATATGAAATGTTTGGTGTGTGGCAGTCCAAGGAAAAAAACAGAAGAAGAGATGGCATTTAATTTGGCTTCTTGCTATATTTACCTCTACCTGATGTGGGAATAAGTTGTCATTTATGCAGCGTTAACAACATTTTTATTCCTTTTTAAGTTTGTGAAATGTAGGTTGGATGAATTGCACTATGTTTTCTGAGTTTTCTCAGAAGTCTTTTAAAGGAGTTCAGTAACTACTTGAGAGAGGAAATGTGAGAAGAATATTAGACATCTCAGGATACTAAAACACCCCTTGCTGAATGTGACACAGAGACTACCACAAAAAACACATTCAGAATAATTCTTACTTCTGAATGTGCGTGTTTTGTCTCGTTTTCCTACTGACAAACCAAAAATTTTGGTCAAGCTGATGCAGTCTGCACACAAAGGGTTATGCCAGTGCCTAACTCAGCAGCTCACAGAGCAAGTGCCAATTCATAGTGAGCGTGCCTTAGAACAAAAACCCCCTTACATCCCATAACCAGCACAGGATTCTCTTGTGTTGTGCACAAGGTGTGTTAAAGCTTTACTCCCTTGACAGAAGCTGGCTGTTGTCTGCATATGAACTGCAGTACTGGCATTCAAGTGAATTTCCAGCTATATTATGTAATATTTCCAGTATTTTATGTAACATGAATAAATGAAGAACTGGAAAGTATTATTTTGTGTTGTTTTATAGTGCTGAGAAAAATTACTGCCTTAATCACTTGCAGTAAACAAAAGACAGTGCTGTGCAACATTAAGACACTGATTTCAATCAACAACATTTAAAGAAAAGGAAAAGTCATCAAATTAAAAATCTGCAAATGAGCTCTGCCCTGCTTCCAAGTATATGAGTACATATATGACCTAGTATCTATGGGGTTAAGTATGGCAATGGATACTCTAGATATTAAAAAGTGCACCATTTATATCTTTGTGCTTCTTCAACATTAAGATAATGATTTTATTTTGGGGTTATAAAAATCCTATTATTGTAACTGTTTATAAGCAGAACTGTAAAATAGCTTAAGAGATCTTAAAAAACTTCAGGTTGCAGGTGTGACCTTGCATAGTTTTTTGCCTGCCATCCAAAAGGGCAGTTTCTGATTTTTACTGACAGATGGGAATAACTAAATAACCTCTTACAAATAGAAAGAATTGCTCTTGAAACCCTACTTTTAAAACTTGGGAAGGTTTACAGTTTCAGAATATCAAAATAAGTAGGACATTCTTGTAATATTTTTCCTACAGCTGGATAAATCTGTGAAAACAACTTTGTAGACTTGCCTTATTTTTCTAGTGCTGTCAAGTTCAAGTCTGTGAGCTACAGCAAAATGAGGAAACCAAAGCCAAATCAGGAAGACACAGGAAAGTAAATGTACAGAAGTATTCTGAGCCCTACAAATTAGCAATAAACTAGATACAATTATATCTGTGCTTTTTGGTAATTTCATAAATCTGCTAATGTTTTCCTATTACTCTTCTCTGATTTCTTATGTGGCATTTCTAATAAAGGAAATATTCTAATTTGAGGGAGTTCCACAGAAGCATTTGCTAGGTCTCATTTTTCTTTTGCTTAATGCCCAAGAAAAATTGCATAGCTGTAAGCAAAACCAATGTAATTGTGTTATTGTATGTGTTATTTACTTGTATTTATAATACCTCAAAGGCATGCTCATGATACAGTATCCCATTGCAAGACAGGTAAATGCAGAACAGAAATATTATCTCTGTCCTTAAGAATTAGTGATTTGAATTTCAGATGAGAGAATAAGTTATTTCAGGAGAAGAAGGAATAGAGCAATACAGTATTGTTACAGTTACTGATACCATGCAGTGCTCTCAGTGGTGATGTGATAAACAATGTTTGCACAGAGTACCAGTGGCCTGGCTTTGGGAGGCTGGAGGCAATGGAGAACCATGGGAAGAGGTTTGAAGAGCAATTTTGCTTTAAGTTGGAAAAATGTGCAGGACTTAAGGATCTCCTGACAAAAAAAAAAAAAAAAAAAAAAAAAAAAGAGTTTTAAAAAAATCAGTGTTAAGTCTGATGTTAAATTGCAGGACCAAGATCTGCAGTGTGGTGGGGATCAGAAGAAACATGAAAGGAGGCATGACAAGTTTCTGAGTCGTGTTGAACTTGCATGGGCAGCTATAAGACAGATTTGGGGGGTTGTTTAGTTGTTTAATTTTAACAAGCTGCATCTATCTGACTTCATTGTTGAGGTTCCTGTTATGGGTGATGCAGAAAAGCAGAGACCTTGGGGGCACAACACATTGGTCCTCTTTTGAAAGGTGACTTGAAGAAAGGTGAATTGTGCACTATGAGGACATATTTCCCTGTTAATGTAAAGGCAAAAAAATTATCAACTGTGTCTAACAGGCTGCCTTATAGACATTTACAGTGCAGATGTGTCAACAGTGGGGTGAGATGAATCCCAGCTGGTAAGACAGGTGGGAAGCACAGGTTTTATAGGAAAGAGACATGGGGGATATGGCAGAGCCAGGTTGGCTCATTTCTCTCCATGAAAACTAGGACTGAAAGAAAATGGCCAAAATAAGTTTTCATTTGGTATTTTTCAAAGAAATCAACAATATTAAATGTGGAGAGAGAAGCAGAGACACTAAATACTTTGGGATTTTAAGGAACAAATCCTGGACATTGAAAAAGCTTCAGTGACTGTCAGTGTGGGATTTCTTGGAGTTAAAATGAAGGTATTAAAAGGAAGTAGAGGGTGGCTGAGCTAAAGGAAGAGCAGATGAATCAGTGGTGGCGAATATCACTGGGGCTACTTTTCAGTATTCAGACACCTTTACCAAAGGTGTCTTGTAGAGGTGCAGGGGAAGGAAATATTGGAATGATCCAGGCCCAGGGACCAGCAGCATGGGCTATGGAAAGGAAAGGAGGGAGACAATTGAAAACAGCTTTGTCAGGAGAGGCGTGAAAAGGTCTTGAATTCTGCTGAAACTTGATCATTCCTGAGGCACTATGTATCCCATACAGGCTGGATGCCAGAAGGTAGCTAGAGAAGGATGAGGAGAGCTGGTGATGCCTGGAAAGGGAGAGTGGAGCAATGGAGGCTTCTGAGAGAGAAGTAGTGTGTATGGTGAAGATGAACAGGCTTCTGTAAAGATGAATGGGCTTTTCTGTAAAAAAAAAGGCAACAAAAAAAAGGCAACAAAAAAAACCTCCAAAACCAAACCAAAAAACTCCACAACAACAACAACCAAAAAAACCCCACAGAATTGTTCATTTGAGCCCACAGGTCAAATGAAATCTTATAGTGATGGGAACAAGGGACTAGCTAGAACAGGTCAGACAAGTGGAAGGAAGCTGAAGTTTTCAGGAGGAGTGTAGGGCAGCTATTATTGCTTCAGGTAGATAAACCACTTTGTTGCTAAATTTTTACTGTGATTTCTGCTCTGTAGTCATTAGTGATCACAGTCTGGATTGCAACAAGCTTCCAAGATTTATGTAACTAATAATAACTCTTACACAGCTCTTTTGGTTTGGAAGAACTTTAGGAACCACACAGATGAACCTCATTTCTTTCTCTGTCAAGATGAAATTAAAAATACATTTTTCTGTAACTTGGTCTATTTTGGTTACAATAACTGAGGCTAGCCAAGAATGCTTGCTTGTTCTGTTTCTCTCAGCTTTAGTAAGTGTTTATTGATCAAGGTATTCTGCAGATATATATACAATGAGAGAAATATCATACATTCTAAATTTACTATTTTTCCCTAGCATATCATGTTTTTCTTGCAACTTTTCTGTGTCTGATTTCAATATTTTTCTTCTCTTATTGGTGGTAGGTTGTTGCATGTGCAGAAACTCTACAGTAAAATAACATCTACCAACCTCTGAAATCAAGCCATTAACTTTTGGCAGCAGAGACCTGGAAGGGTAATCACATCCAGAATGAAAGCAAGGAAGATTGACAAATACTTACTTCATAATTAAAGTGAAGTGTTTAATAATACAGCATTAACTAATGGGATTAGAGATGAATCTTTTAAACTATGTTAGGTGAACCTGTCTGGTGACAAAAAGGCTGAAAGTTGGGTAGAGAGGTTTTCCTTCTGGAAGCCTTCAGGGATGCCTGCCTCTTTCCCACTTCCTTGAGGAGTGCTTTTCTAGGCACCTAAAGTGAAGCTTGCAAGTTTGGCAGTACAGATCCTGAGAGGGTTTTTTGGCCTCTCAAGCTAGTTGAAGGCTGAGAGTAACTTTCATTAAAACAAATTGCTGTCTCTATTGTATTAACCACTATTACAGCTCTCTGCAAGCCTTTCATTTTCTGTAGGTGATATTAATCACAGGCTGCCTGTAATGTGCTGCTGCTTATGAACAAATACAATTGAACTATATTGAAATTCCTTTAGGAATTCTTAAATATATCTAGTTCAAGGTGAATATTAATTTTTTTATTTCTTTTTTAGAAGCAGATATTCACTCTTCCTGTTTGAATTCCTCTTCCTATCACATGCTGTGTGAAATTGAGCTGCAAGTCAAGTAATGCAGCATATGCATTCAGGATAGGGCTGAGCTACTCAGTGAGTTGTCACTTGTGCTCCTCAGGTTTGGCTTGATTCTATTGGGTGCCTACTGCTCATTCCTGTGTCAATAATGTAAATACTTTCATTTTTGGAAGAGTCTTAATGGGGTTGCTGGGTGTAAAATGCAAGCATGTAGACTGGTGCACCCCATCATGGTCTAAATGGAAGGAAATAGCTAAACTTGTGTTTTTTTAAGCCAACATTCCCTTTTTGGGAGAAAGCTTCTTAGAGCCTGAAGGATACTGAAGATGCTTTTCAGAGAACCTCAGTTGTACGTTTACCCCAGATGACAAACAAAGATTTAAAACTTGAGGCTGTTGCTCACAGAACCTTATTTCTCTTACCACAAACATGGATTTGTCCTGCAGTGAAAAACAAGATATTAGGTAGTTTAGGTACCACTTTCAAACAGCAAAACATAATTGGCACACAGCAGAAACATTTAATATGATTGATTTAAAACATAAGGAGAAAATAAAATATTCCTGACACACAAATTTAGCAGTTTAAAATGATAGCTTGGCAACCTTATGCAAAACTATGAGAAAGGTGAAGGAAAGCTAACTCCACCAAAATCTATCAATTCCTAGTCTCCTTATGGAAAGGATGTGGAGATGGCTTTGATGACCTATTTTATAGACACCAAAAATGGACAGACAGACTGGCAGTTTTGGAATGGTTGGCTGCAATCCCCTGCAGTACACATTGATGGTTTGCAATCAGGAGGAGTGGTGATGAAGTCCAAATCTGATGAACAGTTGCACTGCTTTCCCCAGACCTTTTCTGAGGATAGATGTGACTTCCTTCCTCTACTTCTCAGCGAGCACTGAATATGAAGATGATGTGGATGCTGCCATTGCCATCTGGCTATTGCATTGCTCCTCAAACAACAGCTTGGGCAAAATTGCTGACTCAGATGTGAGCCTGATAAAAGTGAGGTAATGGCTGTGAATAAGAAATATTTCCAAGACTTAGCTAATACACTGTTCTCACCCTTTGTTGCTAATTAGTGTTCTGCATATGCCTTCTATCACAAAGACTGAATAATAACTTGGTGTTATTTTTAAAAATGTGAGGATGAGAAGGGAGACAGGTGAGTAAGAACAGTGCTAGGAACATATGGAGCTTAAAAGCATTGCTTATGAAATAATACACTCTGATTTTCCATATTTATACAATGGAAATGATATTATGGTGAAGTAGCTGCTGCTGCTCTGCAGTTCTGCCATGCCATGCAGGAAGCAAAGTGCTTTCTAAGCTGGAGGCTACCTCTGGAAGCAGAGAGGATCCACTAGAAGAAGCCAGGGGGAAGTGGGGTGGCAGGGATGAAGGCCATAACTGCCAGCTGAACACTTTGTCAGAAAATTGTATTCTGGCTCAACTAATTATAAATTTTCTTTCCTTCTCTGTTCACCTTCAGGCAGTATTCATTAAGGCTGTGTGTTTATATTTACTAAGAAACTGCACATTTGCTGAACAGTGTGATTTGAAGTCTCAGAAGCATTTGAATACATCAAATAATTGTGGCTGGAAAAAATCCAAGGCTTAATTGGAAGTTTTCTATTTCTTAATCCCTAACTAATTTGTTGATTAGGGCATTCACCCTTGATGTGGGGGAACTTTTTTCAGTTCCGCTCTCTATCTCAAGGGCACAAACAGAAATTTTCCAAATCTGAAATACACCTAAGAACTTGATCTCATCCTCTGCCTTTCCTACTGGCATGTTTTCACTGTGGATAAGAGACAAGGACTAGGACCCAGTCATCTAAATTAGTGAGTATTTTTCTTCTTGCTGTCTGTTTCATTTGCTGGTAAAGCTCTCTATGGAAGAGAGAACAATCCAACAAAATATTAAGGACACTATTTTAGACTCTCATGTAATACTCTACCATAGGAGTGTTGCCAAAAAAGGAGACTTAGGCAGAGATCCCTGCTCTGAACTAGTTAAAGAAGGAATTTCAGTCCAAATCTTTTTTGCCTTTAAACAAATTCATGTTGTTGACAATACGTTGAGGTGGGTTAGGTTCAGACAGATTCTCACTTACTTCCTAAAGGAGTGTGGGGGGCAGTTCAGATGCTGGCCTGACTCAGATAACTACTACTTAGTAATTCCCAGCTTGTTCCTTCACAATCCTGTTCAACTGTTAATGTGGGATTAATTAATTTGGAGTGGGGGAGAATAAATGACTGAAAGAAGGTGGGTGTTGAATACTTAAGACTTCCCTGCTTCATTCATTGTGTGATCTCTTTTCCCATTACAGAAATAAAGTGTTTCACTGTCTATTCCTTCTATTAACCTTTTTTGTTGCCTCTTATGTCCCTTACAAACTATAACTTGTCCTGTGTCATAACCTTTGCAGTATTACTCCTACATGCTGGTGCTGTTCCTGTGTCCTTGTCCATAAATAGGTGTCCTTATTTAAGCTTTCTGTATGGTGTTTTTTATTCTGAGGTTGCTGAGGGGTTCTAAAAGCAGTCATATTGTTTTATCACTGTGCTCTGTACCCTTCCTCTGCAATAGCATAGCTCTTTGCTTTTGTGTTTAATAAAATTCTTTTAGCCCTCCAGAACACTTCCATCCTTTCTGCCCCTCTCCTGGGAGACCTTTTCAACCTATTCCCTGGGTTGGTTGAATTCCACTTGTCAAGGTGATTGCCCTTTACACTTAGTCCTTTCCTTAAAATAGCATTTTCCTTAAAATAGCAAAATTCTTTTGCTTTCCTCTCTGCCTTGCTGAGTTTACTTTCACTTGATTTTCTCCATAATTTCCCATTAGTGTCTATCACATCTAAATTATTTGCTTCTCTAATATCTTTCTTTATCTTTAGAAACAGTCTCCTGCTATACCTCCCAAACCTTGGACTGTACCCTAAGCATTTTCACTGATTCAGTGTACAAATCAATGCCTTGCCTTCTTCCAAAATGGCAGCTCCTCACCATTCATTTAGCTTTTTTAGACCTTCTTTGTGGCCTTTATCTTCACCCAAGTCAAAACTCTGCCTTCCATCTCTTTTAGAAGCTGAAAATGAGAACATACATTCTTTTATATACGATGCAACATACACTTTTTTTTTCTATGTTGTAATTTTAATTTCTGAAACAGAGACTGCTGTGTGCTTGGGCATTTTACTTCATTTTTATGTTGACTGTTGAACTAATTCTTAATTTGGAATAGGTAAAGACTTTAGTCAAACAAATGCTTAATTATTAAATATTAAATTTCCTTACAGTTTTCAGAATAGCCGTTTATTAAAATATTTAATTTTAGTTTGCAGTTCATGTGAGCTGTTAGTAATTACACTCAGTTTAAGAGCTATGAAATGTTAATTAAAAATCTGAAATGCAGAAGAAATTAGCAGAAACTGGCTAATTAAACAATATGATCATTTGTAATGATTCCAGTTGCACAGTAATGTAATTTAGAAAAGAAATTGTTTGAGAAGTATTTAAATAATTATGGGAGATAATTATGTGTTGGTGTTTGCTTTGCAAAGTATGCACCACACACTGAACTTTCTTTGAAATCACTGCACCTAAAACATGTAGGAATAGAAAGAACTGTTTGGGACTTACAAATTACTTGGAGTGGCTATCCAATTATAAGTAAAACATTACATCTTTGCTATGGATGAAATTGCCCTCTCCAAGTCCTGCCTTTATCCTTGACTCATCTTCCAAAAGACTGAGTGGCTTCTTCCCCAGATCAAGACAGGCAGTAGAAAGATGCTGTAGATAAGGAGACTGTCTTCAAACTGCTCTCATGTTCCTCAAAGGGTGCTCTACAGGCAAAATGAGACACCAGGAAATTTCAGTTATAAATTATTCTGCCAGAACAATTGCAGTTATACACACATGATGCCGGTTTGGGTTTTTCCTTTTTTTCTTTTATGTGTTTTCTATATTCGTCGCACATGTATTTGTAGCTCTGTAGTCTGTTGTATTAGTAACTCATTTTCCCAGGATTTTTCCATGGCCTTTCCTTAAGTAGGAAGACAAAACAAATTTCAGAGCTCCAAGCTCCAGGAGGTACAAGGCCCTGTCCTGTCTTGGTTCTTCCTGGGAACGAAGGCTGAGAACAACTGCAGGAGATACATTCTCATGGACAAAGTACAGCTATTGCTGAAGGGGGGCTCCAGAGAAGGGGCTTGACCTGGGGGAGAATTGCATCACCACTTGTCCTCCTAATTGGTGCTTTTTATCAATTATGTTAATTTCCTAAAACCTATAAAAATGTACTCACCCCTGGGAGGGGTGGGATTTTGTGGACATCTTCCCATAACTGCCTCTGAAGGCCTTCAAATAAAGATCCCCTTTTATATTACGTCCTTACATTTCCAGGTTAGGAAAAAGGCAACACACATTATGGGGAAGGTGACACCACTGAAGATAGGTGAGGACTCTATTCTACAAACTCAATTACCAAAACAGTATCTAATATTATGAGTAAAACCACAGGCTATGCACTTCATCCACTTTTGCATCTTCTTCTGAGCTGTTGAGCGCTGAGCAGTCTTTTAGATCTGGCTTGTGTCATGGGAGAACCTGGCCCACTCTGGAAACCCCAGCCCTTTCACAGGTTTGATGAAATGCTTCAGACTGCTCCTTGAAAATGTGGAAACCAAAATGTTTTTCACTGTGTAGAAGTGAGGAGTGTTTTCTTCTGATACCAAGCCAATGGCAGGTGTACAAGTTGACACAGAAGACATCAGAACTGCTTTAGCATGAGTTAGCTTGAAGAGAGGTAAGGCAAATGCCACATTAATTCTGTTCTCCCCTAAAGAGTATAATCTCTGATGACTGATAGAAGTGTTTTGAAAAGAGCATTTCAGATAACAAAGTGCTGCAGAATACTGATGAGAAGGTATTTCACCTTCTCCTTGTTACTGTAAATTCTGTGGATGCTTTGATCTTACAATGTTATGAAACACACTTCGTTATCTTAGGAGATATTTTCTTCTTAAACAAAAGTAAACTTGTCCTTAGTTTTGGATAAATTATTAATGAGGAATTCCAGTATTTCTCTCCATTTTGGTACTTATTTATGATGAGATTGGTCTATCAAATATGAGGAATCTAACCTTTCCAGTCCTACTCTTTCAAGAGTATGAGCTTCCTTGTGGCTCTGTGGGCTACAGGGTGTTCCTTCTGCAGTTCTGATTCTCTTTACTAGTGTTGTTTATGCTTTTTGTTGGCGTGGGGAGTTCACACTCTTTTAGCTGCAAGCAAGCATATCTTTTAAAGGTGGGAGTTAGTTATGAGAGAATAGGGTTGCTGTTTGCTGGTGAGTCCTAATTAAAAATTAAAATAGCATTTTTAGAGAGCCATCAAAAGGCCTTTACCTTTTGACACTTCACTGATCACAGTGTCTGAAACTGTGCAGTCAAAAAGGATGGGATTGATGAATGCAGCACTCAAATGCTTTTCATTAAATAGTACTTAATGGGAGAGATACAGGAATGGATTAAATGGTACTTACATCTACTTCTAGCATTGGAAAATAGATGTCAAACAATTCACCCTACCAAGACAAAATTTTTTGGGACTTTTCTACCCCTTTTTCTCTCTTTGCCAGAATCCTTCCTGTCCCATGCATGGGTCTGACTGTCTGGCAGGATTTAGTCCATTATGATTTAAATCAAATCTCTGGGCTTTGAGTTACATGAGATAAGCCAATGTATTTGAAATTCATGATGCTAATTTTCTCTGGACTCTGCTTGATAGCAGATGCCAAGTTCCTGCCCAGAACAAATATTACAGCTCAATTCCTTTTTCCCTAGCTGTTGAAAAGTGGTGAGCAATGGGTCATAGTTGATTAAATTTATAGACATTCCTTCAGTACTGCATTTTTAAAAAATTTTGGACTTTATTGACAATTAAAGACAGACGCACTCAAGACTCAAGATACAGAGCTATGCTTTTTAACATAAGGTATGTTTTAGTTATTCAAAATAAGTGAGAAAATGTAATGATCAGAAGCCCTGATTAGTTAAGGTTTCATGCTAATTAGAGAAACCAGCATTTTTGCACTTTGCTTGCTTTCCCCTGGGTTAGAGAATATTTCTGTCCTGAAAGTTTTGCCTTCTGCACAATTATTTAATATTCAGTTAGGCTTAGGGAAAATGGCAGATTCTCATTCCAAACCTTCAATTTTAATTCAAACAAACCAGCAAACAGGATGATGTGTCCAACCACCTCAGTCCTTTAAGTCTCTTCCAGGAGACTTCCATATGCTAAGATGTTTTATAATGTGGTTACTGGTCTGGAGAACTGAACAGCAGCTCTCAGATACTATGTCAGTATGGTCACAGTACTTTTAGGCATAGGAAATAACAGCTAATTGAAATTGGGAACTTTCTGGATCATGCTGGTTTGCTTAGTTGGATGGGTGTAATTCAGGTTTGTTCAAATGACTGTAATTATTTTATCTGAGTTAATGAAGCAGCTATTACACTTTATGAAGCAGATATTTATAATTTTGTTGTCAGTGATACTTGGGAAACTTAAGAAGAGATGCTCAGTGAATTGAGGAAATCTTTGTATTAAAACACAGTATTTATGCATAAATGCTGCTACATGGGGAAAAGGACAGGATAGCAAAATCACAAACTTCACTACCAAAACAAAAAAATCATGTTGGATATTAGGACTATCTTATGGTGAGTTTAAGGAAATGCTGGAATGGGTGAGGTGATGCCACAGTTTCCATTGGCAGTGCTGAAGGTTGGTAAGCACATCTGTCAAGAAGGCATTTATGCATACTCATGACTGGGTGACCTTTTGAGTTATTTATTGATTTTGCTTCCCACACTTTGTATATACAGCTAGTTCAGGGTTACATAGGCTGTTTGAAGCCATAGATTTCAGATAATTTCCACTTTTGTAGAAATTCAGCTGAGGCCTGGATCCTGAGCTTATGCTGAGTTTATGCTGCAGCTCCCATGATTTGTAGATGACCATGGAAGAGATTAGACTCCTAAACCCTTTTTGTTAAGATTTCAATACCTAGAGTTTGAGCCCAGACAGACACCCAGTCTGTTGAATTTCAGGAGATAGCTAATTGCATTCTTGAACTTGTTGCTTATTCACTGAGGTCCCTAAATGCTTCACTCCAGTGGCCTAGGGAAAATTCGGGCCCTGTATGTGTTATCAGATGAATTTAGAAAAGTAGTGTATAAATCTTCAAGAGATGTCTAGAAAACGAGATAGGGACAGATCTGAAATGGATTTTGGTGGGAGGCTGTTTTTTTATTGTTGGCTGGGGAGTGGGGAACACAGGTTCTGGTTGCTGATCAGCCTGGAGATGAATGACCTAATCTCCTGGTAAGGGAATTGGCCTGACCGATTCCCTGGTAATGAATTAGTCTTGAGATGTCCTCAGCAGAGCTGTCACCTTTTGTGCTGTGAAAGTTGGGCTGAGTAAGGAAGCAGGTAACAAGAAAGCTGGTTTAATGGGTGAGGAGGATGCTGAACTCATCTTCCCAGCTCAGGGTTCCTCAGAATATGGATGTAAACTGCACCATTACTGATAAAAGCAAAATCCATTCTTGGATCTGATTGACTGAAGGCTCCATTTCCAGGCTGGTACCCTGTTCTCTCACAGTAATTGCACAAATTGAGCAGGCTTAGTCTCCCTCTCAAAATGCACAAATTTCTTGTGCAGTAATAGAGTCAAGAAGATAATCCAGTTATACTTCCAGAGGGACTTACTTGCTCTGAAGAAGAAGTGTAAGTATGGTGGTCTGAGAGATTGCTCCCTACTCCCCTGCTGTAGTCTACATGACTGATGTATGCACGTAATCATTGTGAGTTGGATTCAGCCCTGTTTCTTAAAACAATATTGTTACTTGATTTTCAAAAGATGGAAGACAGTTGATGCCAAAACTAACAAATGTTAAACTATGGATTAAATGTATTTCCAGTGTGTGCAGAAAGTTCAAGTCTTCAGGAGACTGCTGACGGTCACTAGGAGTGACAGCCTCATACTGTCATAATGAGAGAAAAAGGCAAACACACCAGCTGTATGTGTATTTTAAAAAATGACTGCTGCCTACCTGGTCTTCAGTTGGCCAACTTGAAAGCAAGCTAAATGAAGAATATTTGCCTTCTTTAAGTCCTGTCCTTTCATGCCTCAGATAGATTCACCACACCTGAGAGAAATTGTGAGGTGGTGACACACACTGATGCACAAGGGATCTGAAATGTTCCATGTCTTCTCTTCCCAAATATCTCCCAGTGCCACCTGTTTTTTCTTTACACTACTTGCTCCAGTGAGGGTTATAATCTGAAAGGTTACCAAGAACCACAAACTTTCTCAAAATTTGCTGACAACTTCTAGTTGGGACCATGATATCTACAGGGTGAAATGTTTTTGCAGATCTGTGGGATAAAGCCCAGTGTGTGTTTGGTCCCTGGACTTTTTTTTCCCCAATACTGTTCCTTTTGAGAATATTTTTATTCAGTTCTGGAAGGAATAATGTCTTAGAATATTAGTTAAAGTTTAAGGTCTCAGTCAGGCATTTACTGTAAAGCAATGTACAAACTGGCTCAAGTTCAGACAATTTTTGACTAGGCAACAGATGAAGGACAGAATGTTGGTAGAGACATAGGCACTAAAAACAGAAGTCAGTCTTCATAAATTCACGTCAAAGTAGTCATATTTAGTAATGCATGTGCATAACAACAGAACATTTGCTGTTAAAGAAGGAACCCAAAGAGCTGGTAATTTCCAGTTTTTCCCCAGACAAGAAGAATGTAAGGGGAAGGGTTAAAAAATTTCTTTAAAAGCCAATTTAAAAAGTGAGTAGCCAAAGCAAAGAAGGTGAGAGTTCACAGGAAGAGGGCATATTTTTTTTTAGTAAACAAAAAATTCTTTCAACATTTTTTTTTCTTTCTGCTCTCCCATGAATATTTATAACTGTGAAAGATGAACTGACAAACTACATAAGGAAATACTAAAATTAACTGCCTTTTTCACGACCTTGTTTCAGTCATTGTCATGTAAGATTTTAGTTGAACAATGCCTAATATTTTCCCACAGACTTATGAGTTTTTCAACTTGACTAAGCCCACTGAGCATTGAAATTCTGTGAGAAAATCCCTGACATTATTAAATTTGGCTATTACATATGTGCATCTAAACAAGGACAATATGAACCTGTATTAAATTTGGGTTCAGTCATGCATATTTCCTCAGAACTTCATATGGAAATTCTGTACCATTTTCTCTCCTCTTTGCCTAAACAAGACACTGCAGCACCTGTGTTTCTTTGGTATAAATCAGCAAATCAAAGCAACTGCAACTGTGATACCGCTGGATGAAAAAATTAATGCCGCATCTGGAGTTGAATTGTGTACAAGTTATGAAACTGAGTTTTTATAATACTCTCTCTCTCTGTACGAGGGTCCCTATAGAAAGTGCTTTATATAGTAGCATAGTATTCTGTAAATATTACACAGATCTTTTTTGGCATTCTGAATTAGAGAGTGAGATAGAATTAAGTAGCTTTCAAGTAATGCCACAAAGTCTGGGAAACACGAAGATTTAGGTTTCTCAGACTAATTGGAGGCCTCCATTGCGAGGTGAGTGAGACCTACTCTAAGTGTTAACTTTATTAAACTGATTGAAAGAGAATCAATATATACATTTAGTTTAGTAGAAGAGACACCTAGTTAGGTTGAGCTGTATTATTCTAATGGTGGTCCAGTTACCTAAGTGTTTTTGTTCAGGTTGAAACTTATCCCCTGTTGGTTCTAAAAACTGGTGTCCACCACTTTTCATAAAAGTCTGAACTCTTCTTTAGTTTGAAGGCAACAGATCCATGAGATGTTGCACAGGACTTTGGGGAATCATTTTTTATTGAAAATGAGAATGACTCTATGGAGAAAGCAACTGAGATATTTAGATTGGAATGGTGCATGGACTAGCACCAGTGCTGCTCTAATGGTGTGGGATGCATTTGCATATTTGCTCTGTTTTTCACGCGACATTGGGGCACTGGCAGCAAAATGTTGGGATAAATATCAACTCTTTTTCAGAGTACCTTTTTCTCTTCACTTTGGGACAGTCATTGTAACTGTGACCTGTGTGTAGTTGCATGTAGTCTCTCTGGAAGCCCTTTCAGGTTCCTCAGGGGCCATCCTGAACCTGGATGAAGCAGCCTTTTGATTGAAAAGCTTTGTTCAGAAACCACCAGATAGTATCAAGGCTGTTTGGGAAAGTACTATGATGCATGTAATCACTACAGACAAACCTGTATAGAAAATTCTTTGGAGTGTGCTTTTTTGTAACATTCAGAAAGGATAAAACCCAAAATCATTGGAAAAGCAAACTGAGCCACTTAGGGAATAACACAGAAATAAAAAGGGTGAACCAGCTTAAATAGAAGGTTTAAAGTCTCTAATGACAGCCTAATGTAATAATGTAATGACAGTAGAGATAAAATAAACAAGTATGTTTTAAGTGTGGGGTTTTTTTTAATCTTATTTTGCATTTGTTTCCAGAAGAAGGAGCAAAGAACAGGAAAACCCTCTGATATATAGATTTTTTCTAATTGAAGCAATCTCACATTCATTTTTGAGGCCTCACTTTGCAAACCCAGCATACTGTTTATGCAGAACATTAATTCAAGTGGTTTAATCACTAGCAAGCTCCAATCAAATTATTCTCTTTAATTTTTATTACACAGATAATGTTGTTTGATATATTTCATGTTTGCTTACTATTTCTCTCATAATTTGTGCCCTTCCTGTTTGAATGGAAATAAGTGCTTTACAAGAAAAGCTAGAATTTTACATCACATTATAGTGATTGCATTTATTATATCTTTATTACTGTAGTTCTGTCAATGTCAGGTTTCCAGTTCGAAGCAACAGATTTACTGAATGTCATTATTGTTTCTAGTCACTGTTGGACTGGGTTTTCTGGATGTCTGATCAGCTATCAATGCAAAAACTTCAACAGTGTGTCCCAGCAGATAAAGTGTCAGGGTCATGCTTGCAGCAGTCCTTCAGTGGAGACAATGTTCTGTCAGAAAGGTCTGTGCTGCCTACCTGTACTGTTGGGCACCCATGAATATCTGTGCATGTCCTGCAGATTTTCAATTTGCCAGATCCCCTTTCTTCCCACGTAATTTATATTCATGTGTTGGGAGAGGAAAATGAACTTTTCAGGTTTTTCAATTCAGAGTTGGTATCGTAACTCTGAAGATGAACTCGTGCAAGGAAAGAAAATATGCTCTTGACACCTGCTAGTTGTGTTGAAACAAAAAGTAATTAAGGGAAAAACTTCAAGTTAGAAATAGCTTTTCTCCTTTCTAAACACTAATATAATTTAGCATCCTAAAGGATTATAAGATACAGTGATATCTTTGAAACTGCATTGAGCACACAGATTCTGGATTTCTCATAATCATTTCTGTTTTTCAACCAGTGCTATTTGATTTTTTAATTTCTACATGATCCAGCAACATATTTAAAATTTTAAAACACATTGGTGCTATTATAATAGAATTAATTTGAATGAATTTATGAATTTAAACTTGAGTAGTTTGTCAAGATTACCCATTTATTTGTCAACAGCTGTATTTTAAAGAGAGGATATTTTTCTGTGAATGTTTTTAGGTTAGACATTTTTGTCTATTCTGACATGAAGGTGATTTGTGGAGTGACTATTGTGCTTTGGGCACTTTTACAACACTTTTCAGTTTATGGGCTGTGAAATGTTTGTTTTGTGACTTAAAGCAGCATTATGATTTCTGTAAGCATTTCATCTTCATGGATATGCTGTAATCAAATTCGTATTTTGAACCCTATAAAGTGATTACAAAAAGAAAGTACGATGTTATTGAAATGGAAACATATCTGTTTCTGATGGATGGCTTACTGAAATACATCTGTTTGATTTTGGGGATGAGTCAATGACTTCATTGAGCACACCTTTTCATACACATTGAGCATGCAGGTTGTGGGTTTTTTATATATTTACTTAACAGCATCTTTCTTGGCTGTGTTAAAGTAGATGTTGAAAAGAAATTACTTTCATGTGTTCTGCACTTCTTTCTTTGAAGAGGTTTTTTTCAGTAGCTCTGATTGATGATCCGTGACCTGCTTTGTTAGGTGCTCAGAGTTGCTTTGAATGCATACTTAAGTTTAACAGTTGTGATCCTCAAGGTCTTAAAGCATTTGGTCTTGTGTTAATTTACCTGCAGGGGACTATTAACTTGTCTTATTATCTTGAGGTCATTATTTCCTGTCTGAATGAAGTGAAACTCAATTAGCATTTTCAAGTGTTCCAAATGTTAATTTGGAGAAAAGGGAAAGGAAAGGGAAGGGAAAATAAAAAAGGGAACAAAGGAGTAGAAGGATTTGGCCTTTAAAATACAAAGCTGCAGATCCATTTCCAGTTACCGTGATGCAAAGCTACCATTAAAAGTTTTATCTTCCAAGGTTGTTTTAAGAGCACTTTACTCCTAACTTCATCAGAGATGACAGCTTGTCAATATATAGATGCCTGTCTTCCAAGAGGGCATCTCTGCTTCATATAGGAATGGTAGCCAGTGCTGCATTTTTGTTTGCTTTCAGGAGAATCAGGAAAAATATTTGGAAGTCCTGCACACTCATGGATGATGATGATGTGCATTTGCATTGAAACTAGAAAGCCTTTGCTCTTGGGGGTATTATGTTTCCCTAGATCCATACCACGATCTTGGTGCCTGACTTCTGTTTAACAGGTGTCGGGAGAGTTACGCACACAGGAGATCCACAGTGCGAAGCAATGCCTTGAACTAAGGAGGTCAAGTACTGCAGTTCAGGCTGTATCTTGAATTCTCACCCTTTTCAGGTTTAATTGTCTGCTTAAACCATTGAAAGATCCTCCTTCATCCTTTCCAGGAGCCTTATACAAATGTTGTTCTCTATAAACGCATGAATTGCGCAATCTTTATTTTAGTCTAAGGATGTCCAGAATGATGGAGAATTGCCTTGTTTGGGTTTAGGGCTTCTCTCCCAGATTTGCCCTGAACAGGAGGAGAGTTAAAGACCTTAATTTCTGTGTCGCTGCCTTCAGGAGGTTGGTCTCAAAATGTTGGATTTGATTTTCATTACTTGCTCAACTGTTTCCACCTCTTCAAGCAATAGAAAGTTTCCCATCAAGTGGTAGTGATTTAAGGCAATATTTGGCATCCTGATGTTTGAGAATCAGTTGATTGTGTGTAATTAGCCAGACTCAAGAATGCATTAGCAACACTTCAGTGAACACTGCTTCTCTGTCATCAGAGCTGATGCATGAGTTTGAGGCAGAAGCACTTATCTGGAGAACTGAGTAACAAATGGGATATGTAACTTCCCTTCTGAAGGTTAGTGATTTGAATCCAGCCTTAATAATGAATAATGTTATAAAGTTATCTAAATATCAAATGGGAAACTGTAAATCCAGAGTGAAAAGGTGTATCCCCTGCCTACCTGGCAGGCACAGTCATTGCTGGAGGACTTACTTGTGCTTTATTTTGTTTAAAACTTCAGTGCCAAGGTTGCAAATTATTCTAATATTAATTTCCTTGGGGTAAGTCTAGTTACTTTATTTTCTTATTTGCTAAACTTATGTGAAGCTACTCAACAAATGTTTAATTTCTGTATTAGCATGTGTATGATGATGGGCTGAGACCTTGAAAGGAAAAAAAGGGGTCATGTTGTCTCCAGAGATGTGGAAAAAACTGTGATGTGGAAACAGAACACAGTGTTTCTGTGGGCTGAGGGAACAGAGAAGGCTTTAGTATTTCTTGAAGTAATGCCATAGATATTATTTTGTACCATCTTGCACCCTCTGTGTATTTACAGCCATGCCCATTGAGATACCAGCTGTGCAAAAGTCTCACATTCTGGAAAGGACTTTTCCACAGAATGCCTTGGTCTGTGTGGATTCCCTGCCAGTTCTACCCCATGTACTGGTGGATGAGGAATGCTGAGGAGATGTTAAGCATGAAGATGTTGATGATGAATAAGCAGTGAGCATGTTAGGATACACAAAGTAGGGGGTTGGGAGCAGTGTAGGTATCTGGTTGCAGAACAAGAGAACTCATGTCTGGGAATATGGGTGCTTCAGACTCACAGAGAATGGTCAGAAGATCTGAGCAAGAGAGAATGAAACAGGAGCAGGTCTTCCCTGGGCAGTGTTCTGTTAAAGGGGTAAGGAGGGGAGTGTTGTCCTGGCCAGAAGGTGGGAGCAATGCCCACCATGCCTTGGAGGTACAGAAGGAGCTCACATCTGTCAGTAAATGCTTCCAAGCAGCCAGGGATGTGGGAGATAGTGATAAATGTTCCAGCTTCCTGCACCAGGTCTGTGTACAATGAACTTTATAGGACACTACAGATGTTGTACTTTCAGTCAAGAGAGACAAAGGTGTTCACATTCAAGAAGGAAGATGTGTTTGTCAGAATTACTGGGTAGAGGGAACAGGAGGGCAGAAAATTTCCTGAAAATAAGGTATGGGTTCATCTTTTGCAAAGTCCCATAGAATGGGATCCTGCTCCAAAGAAGTATACCAGAGGAGCCAGAGAAAGGCCAAGTCCTAGAGCTTATCCAGACCAAGGAAATCTTTTGGACCAATTGGTGCAGGTATTCAGGAATACATTCAGAAGAAGTGTCTTGATTTCAAGGCTTAAGACATGACTGTAACATCTGATGACTGTATCTCTGCGTGCTGGAAATGACATATCTGTTCTTTTTCTCCCTTTGATTGGTCTCTTCTGTTGGTTTTGAGGTTATTTCATGAAGTGAACATTCAGAGTAAAGGGAAGGTAACTCTTGAACCCCTTTCACAGGAGGAGCTGTTTCATGTGTGTCACAGAGTCATTGAAAAGGGGAGAAAGATGTAGTGCAAAGATAAAAATGGAAGTAAACACCTTAAAAAGAGAATAAAAGAGTGTACTTAGCACCTGACCATACAGTGCTGTTTCATTTCTTTATTATTTTCAGGTCAGTTTTGTACAAGTTCATTTTTATTTTGTTCCTTCACTGTCTACTGAACACCTCGCTGGTTCAAATGGATCTATGAATGGACATTGAACCTTTTAGCCAGGAGGAGGCCAACTGCTGAACCCCTTGTTGATAACATAGTCACAATAAAGTAGCCTGGCTTTAAGATGCCATTTAAGATATGAAAGGCATCTAATATAGGTTCCAAAAGTACCTGCTATTTTCATTTTGCCTCTACTAATGACTAGTAAGTCATTAAATCAGTTCCCTAAATCAGTTCTCATTGTACTCTTGTACCACGAACCATACTTCTATCTAGTGACTCTAGTTAAAATCCCAGTTATGGAGAAGACTGAAGCACTGGTAAGGAGAAAAGGTCTGAGTGGAATACTATTCAACCCATAGAAAATATCCTTCATCTGCAACAGAAAGCAAAGATTTAGTCCTGAATACAGGAACTGACCAGTTCTTCAACTGTGCTGTCATCAAGTGCTCAATGAGTACGGTTTCATTTTGTTCATGAATATAGATGGCTAATTCCTCAGGGCAACCTACTCTATTAATACAGAGCATATGCACAACCAGCACTAGCAGAAGAACTCTGCTCAGTTTCTGGTGGTTTGACCTTATTCACTGGGGGGAAATGGCAATCTCAAAAGGGAAGGATGCTGACAATAGGGTTCCTAAGATTTCAGTAGGTTTGCTTTAGTAAGTGCAGACTTTTAAAGAGAGTGGTAATCAATTTATGAACTTGGGCAGTTGATTTGAGACCTTTCATGTCTCTTAATTTTGAGCAGCTGGTAAGAGAGTTTTTACTCTGACTTCATTATGGAAATTATGATACAGTGGGATGATAATCATGCTCAAAGTTAGACATTTTGCATAAGTGCATTCTGGGCTGACTGGCAACAGGAGCAGTTGGAAAACTGACCTTGAGAAGATAATCTCAAAATAGACAGAAATGTATTTCTTTTGTCCGCGTGACAAAGTGTGGAACAGGGAAAAAAGATATGTAATTTATACAATACAGAGAGTAGGATTCAACTATAACAACAAAATGCAGCAATATAAAATGTGAAAGCAGTGAATCATGAAAGACTCATTAGAACATAAGGATATGACCATTGCAAGACTCCATGTTGTGTGGCCAAGATCTTCTAAGTCTTTTGGCTCCCCAAAATACTACTATACTACTTCTAGCAAATGTAGATAAAGCTTCTTCATAGATATAAAAAAAGTTAAAAGTTTAGGGAACAAACCAGTGGGAAAGTTGAGAGAAGAACTTCTACAGTGTCAGTAGGAGTAGGAGGAATTTCCATTCTGTGGCTCTTGAAAACCTTTTGTGGTTTTTCTCTCAAATGAAAAGAGGTTCATCTTCCCAAACCATTGGCAAATAGACTCTATTTTAAGTCTCAGCTTGTACAGAGAATGTATAGCTAGCAACTCTTCTATTTGATAGAAACACACTCTGGATTTTAGATGCCTGAGTATTTTATCACTTGCAATTATTGGGATCTTCTAGTTTAAATTTCTACAGCATAGTTGCAAGGGATTTACATAATTCCTCCAGATGTTCTTGGCTGCAGCAGAGGTCCCAGTCAGCCTGAGAAATATTTTGCCTATTGACTGATGAAAACTGAAAAAGAAACTTTTCGAGTCATCTCTTCAGTTCCTCTCTTTATGCAACATTACTTCCCAGAAAATATTCCTAAGTAATTTAAATTACATAATTGGAGGTGTTTTCATCAGCTCTGATTGCATTCCATATTGCTCATCCTATTTTTGATATGTATCTTTTGGGAGCACTGCTTTAGATTAGGTATAGCTTCATCTCCTTGCCTGGACATCTCCACTAGAAATGTGGTACAAGGCCTCCTGAGGGGGAACTGCCCTTTAAGCTGCCCTAGGAATGGCCACCAGAGCTGATGGAGACACCAGGAATGTGATGCAGTGCTCGTGTCAGTGCAGCTCAGGCTCACGGTGTGTGTGATAAACACTGTGTTTGTGCTGGTGGTGCTTACAGAAGGCAGCAGACATGGGGAAGGGGCCCCATTTTTGCTGGTGGTCTATCAGACATGGGTTTGGCTGCAGACTTCATGGTCTGTGCAAACTGGCAGCCTTGCTGTACCTGTGCTACAGCTGTGTTGCACAGCAGATTAATCTTAGTTTGCTGTTCTCTGCCTGTCTCTGCTTTCACTCCCAGCTTTGTGGTCTCTGTCTCTTTTGGTATAGCAGTCATGCATATTTGTCTCAGATGTTTATCTCTTGTGTTCTGCCTAGGTCGTGTTTTCTGCCCATTCTTTTCAGTCTTCCTGATCTAGCTGCTTCCTACTCCCCATTTAATACATCAATTTAAACCTTAGTGAACTGTTTATTGTTTTTAAATTGTTAATGGGGATGTTACATAAATCCAAGACATCAGCACCATTCTGACTTTTCTTTATCTATCCTTGTTTCATACTGTTTTCACTTATTATCTGTCAGCAATCTTAATTTATATTCTTTTCAGAGAGTTTTTGCTGTGTGTGCATTTGTTTTTTCAGGTGAAACATTGTGTGGTATGACATTATACTCTGTATTCTGAAAATACTGCTTCTGTTTCATTCCCTTACTGATTCTTTAACTAAAATATAAAATCCAAATTAAGGTGATTATTTTTGAGCCAAGTTTTAATATTTTTTATAATAAGTAGTATTTTTAAATCTAATTTTTACATAAATAAATTTTTAGTGGTGTGGCCAGGGGAAAGCAGGTAGATTCTTTAAATACAAAATCTGTATCTTCATGTTCATAATTCTAATGTAGGCTGAAGTCAGCCTGTTAAAATCTGAATAAGTGTATTATGATGTGAAGTAAATACTGACATCTTGAAAATTATTTGCATCTCTTATGGCATGTATTTATTCAGCTTTGTAGTTTTATTCATATTTATTTCTCCAAGTATGGAAAACCCAGAATACTGTTTGACCTCTGAGGACAGTCTGTTTGGCAGTGCTAGATACCTTCTTGCTATTTTAATGCTTAATTGGGAAAAGAGTCAATTTTTAATTTGTGTGTGATCTTTAGGGGTTTAAAAAGGTAGAGGAATGGTCATTGCAAACGCAACCTTTCTTTTTCTCAATGTGAAGGCAAATCAAAGGAGCAGGGTGTGGGTGGCACCCAGGAGAAATTGTATTTCTATCCTCTTTGGGGGACAGAAATTGAGTTCAGTAGGAATTTTAAAAATTGTCATCACTAGTAAAATTAGTAGTGATTTTAGTTCTGTAGAGGTGAAACCTACTAGAAGAAACCACTGAAGAAGATGCCTTAGTGGAAGAGTCTGTGTGTTGCTCTTTCTCAGCCAGAATTTTTTTTTAATGAAATAGGGATACCTGTGTGGGATATTTTTCCTAAATGCCTAAGCTTTAAAAGCTCTTTGTTGCACAGATCTATCTGTGTTTTTGACAAAGTAGATTTGGACATGCCTGAGGTGAGAGGGCACGTCAGCTGTCACTGTCTGTAGCTGGGAAAGTGTTTTCCAGTAAAGGAGGGATTCATGCTCCAAGCAAAAGTCTAAGAGCTTTGTTGCTTGGGAGCAGAGTTTTATGTGGAAGGAAAGTTTGTGCCCTGTGGAAGTCGTAGGAGATTAAAGACACTCTGGAAGTAAACAATCCAGACCCACATTTCTGTAACGTTCCCCATGTGGGAAAGGGAATGGCAGCTGTAGTTGCATCACACTGTTCACAATGTAATCACTATCTCATCAGGGCATTGAGCATTCAAGTGCCTTAGCAATGTCTTCCTCCACTAACACATATTAGACTGGGAGACAGATGTTTATGTCATGTTATTTTATTCCTCATCAATCAGCAGTTTCCCAACCATCTTATTTTTAACTTGATTATTTACTAATGAGCAATAAAACCCACCATGCCTACAGCAATGTTTGCACAGTGGGTCGTGAAATAGCAACACACACACTTAGTTTTATTTCTTTTCATGTTTACCACAAATCAAATCCTTTCCTAATGTGTATGTCCTTGTTTAAACCTAAATCACATCAGGGTTTTTGAGTTCTTTCAGTTGTTTCCTCTTAGTTACGGTCACAACATTTTGTCCACTGAAGTCTTAGCAGCTTGTAGCAGGCTTGGAGACCAAGCCAGATAAGTTCCCTAAAGGCTAAATGTCGGGATGCTGGAAATTCATTTCTGATTTTTTCTGGCTTCCTTAGCCTGCATTAATTCTGATTTGTTATGAAGTGGATCAAAGCTAATAGGAAGTGAAGCTTCTTTCAGCTAAAGTAAGTAAAGGGGTTGAGGTGAAGGGGTCCAAAGATGCCACAAGGCAAGATGGCTCTTAAATTTTAGAGTGACATATTCAAAGCTCTGTAGTCCTGGAACACACTGCCTCCTATTATCTGTTTGTATAGCCCTACCCTTCCAGAAAGCCAAAAAAGGCTTTGGTTTTGTACCCAACAAGCAAGTTCACAACAACAACAAAGCCAGAGTTGAAAAACCGACATGACCAGGGTGTACAGATGAGCATAGGAGTGGGGGGAGTTCCATTAATGTGAGCAATTATTGAGAGAGAGATTATAAAGCCACCATTCATCAAATCAATTGAAGAAGAAACAAAAAAACCTGTCATGTTAGAAGGAAACCGAAGCATATGGAATATCAATGTAATTTTCTTGAAAACTGAGTTGGCTAACAGGAAAACAGAGAACATATATGAGTGAAGATTGAGAAGCCAGAAACTATAATCATAAAAATTTAACTCTGGAATAAACTAATCATTGCATGACAGCAAATTAAAAATAGAGCACTGTACAAACCGAATTATCTTTTTCTCTGCTGAAGTTCTAGTGTTTCAAAGTTATAGCATGTGAATTATAGTACCCTAGAGAATGCTGAGACTTAATTACCCACAGTATGCTAAGCTGCTTGTGTCAATCTCACTCTCCCATGTTCCTTTTCTTGGAGGGAAATTAAGGCTTGCAGTGCCTTGGTTTTCTTTAATAATGAAGTGTGCTGCAGCTGAGGGCAGTGTCAGTGATGCAGGCTTTGCTCCTTGTGCTGGGGGTTGTATTCATTTGTGGATCTTCCTCAAGTTTATTTCACAGCCTTTGACTTTCTTTTGAAGGAAATCCAGTGGCTTGCATCAGTTGGCTTTACCTTGCCTGCACTGCTTGTCAAAACTGAGATACTTGACCGACTGTTATAATTCTGTAAATGTTGTAGTTAATTAATGTCTGCCATGACAAGATGGGTGATTATGGTTTCTAAGTAAATTAGTTGAAAGTAACTGTAGAAAACAGTAGAGAGAGTACTAGCTGATGGTTGTTTTCAGTGCAAGTGACTGTTTCTCTCCTCCTTTGTTGACTTTATCAAGGTTGGGGATTGTCTGCACAGAATCTTGCACCATTGCAGCTAAATGGTTTTGGTTTGTTGGGGCTTTTTTCCTCCCAGTGTTATTTAAATGGATGACTATCTGGCATATAGACTGGCCTTTATTTTGTGTCTGGCATATTCTTGTCCTTCAGCCAGGGAGCAGACTGCCTCTGCCCAAGGTGGTCCCCACTGGGAAAGCCTAAGAGCAGGTTATCAGAGAAGAATTACACCTGCCATCCTTCAGGGATTCATTACTTCTAATCTGTATCAGTCCACATTTTAAAGATGGGAGGAGGGAAAGCCTCCTTCTCCTCTCTGCCTACCAGAGGTGCCATGATTAATGTGGGATTAGCCTGAGTTAATGTAGAGAGGTTCCATCTCCTGCTTTGAGAAAGGGCTGAAGGGGCAGACTGAGGCCAGCAGATAGATCGCTGGGACTTGAGTGGATTAGCTCAGAGTAATGCACAGCAAGGCCAGGATGTAAACAACACTTGATCAACCTGATGCTGAATACCAGAAAGGAGTCTGTTGTAGGAGGATGGTTCTGAACCATAAGGATGTACCTCAACAAGGAGAGTAGGAAAATTGAGAGGGCTTCTTTCTCTTTTTGTTAAAAAGATATAAATCCCCAAGAAGAAAATAGCCATTTTTTCATTCTGTTTTTAAAAGGTTTGATTTTTTTCTTCCCCCCTGGCCTCAGATACATTTTTCAGCTATGGTGGAAGATTTTCTCACATAGTTCTGGTTTTTTATTGCCTGACTATAAAAGACCTTGATATCCACTTTCAACCGTTCCTATAAAAGTTATTGGTATAGCAAAATCCCAGTATCTTCCTTGTAAAGTGCCAGTCTCTCCTTGAAATCTGCCTTGTCCTCTAGAAGGTGGTAGTTTTTTCAGCCTGAGTGCACAGCAGAGAGTTCATTACTCTCTTTGCCTAATCTGCAGTAAGCAGGCTGGAAAGATCCACCAATTCCAGCGTGTCTCAGGGCAATGTGTCTGCTTCTGGCACCTTGCTCCTCATTACCAAGCTCTGTTCTAGACTGGGAAGAAAAATGCTTGCACTTCAAAATACTCCCCAGCCCATTTGCAAACGCTACAACATTTATTATTTTCATCATGTTTAATAGCACAGCTCCTCATTTTCTTGCCCTTTTATTGCTGTTACAGTAATGTGGGCTATGACTTCATATGACTTTTCTAAGTAGGCAGTATCATCTCTAGTTAGCATTTAGATGGGAAAATGTCTGAGGGTGTAAAGGTTGTTCAGAATGTGACAGGTATCCATCTAAAACGAGACTGAGAATATGCTGGAAAGTGATTTACAAGAAAATGTTTGCTCATCAAAAATGACTGTTTTCAAGTGAAAATAGCAGTTCCAATAATACCTTAGGGAAACAAACTGTTTAGATCAAAACAGGAGAAGCAATCCATGGTATGTGTAATAGCATGGTAGCTGATGTCCTCACCATGTAAGTGCATGAATTCATTAGTCAGGTCTTCCTACTCCTGGTCTTACACACAGTGGGAGACTGGCCAGATTCTTTCACTGCTTATTAAATTCTTTGGTGCAGCAATTTGACCCTTGCAAACTCTATATGAATAGTCCATTTGCCTAAAGGTCAATTTCCTTTCTGAATATACAAGCTCTCAACTGGTCTTATAAAACAAGGCCATTTCAGCAGGAAGGTTGTGGTAGCTGCCCTAGAATGGCAGCTATGAACAGGAAGAGGATGGAGAAGGTTTAGGTTATGACCTTACTCTGAACTAGACAGGGAAAGGATTTGACTTTGCAACAGTGGCCTTAACCACTGTGGTGTAAAAACACTGCACGACATTTTTCTCAATCTTTTCTGCTAGAACTGTGCTTAGTTGTAAGAACTATGAAGCATCATTCATGTGGAGTAAAAAAAAAACATCTTCTTACATACTGTTATCTAAGGACTGATTTCTGGACTGATATAGCTCTTTCAGTTATGGATATGTGTGAACCAGTATGTCTTTCCAGTATGACTGCTAATTTTTATGAAAGCATCTCACACAATTTTGTTTTCATCCTTCTAAGAGAAATTTCCAGATGTATATAGAATAGCATATGTACAAGCTGAATTTGTTAACCTAATTTTATTGGTACAACTTTATGTTTGGTGAAACCAAAGCTGGTTCAGTTCAGCTTTCTGAAATTCTAAACTGAAGCCCCTGATACAAATTTTATTTTAGTTTGCATGCTTTTGCCAAGTTCTGCTGAAGATTGCAGCCTTCATGACCCAAACCATCAATTCTTCTGAAATTGATACTAAAACTCACTCTCTCAGATTTCACAGGATCAGCTTCATCCCTCCCTCCTGCCCTTCCTTCTCCCTTTTCCTTTTCCTTTTCCTTTTCCTTTTCCTTTTCCTTTTCCTTTTCCTTTTCCTTTTCCTTTTCCTTTTCCTTTTCCTTTTCCTTTTCCTTCCTTCCTTCCTCCCTCCCTTTCTTCTCATTTTCTGTCTTTCTTCCATTTCTCTCTGTCTTCTCTTTCACTCTACCCCATATTCAAAATCCACATCTGTGTGTTTATGTTAGAGGGAACCAGCTTATACCAATTTCCATGCCAAGTGTATGATTTACTAATAAAACTTAAGTTTTCGTAGACTCTTGACTTCTGTCATTCCTTTTCCACCGTGGGCATCTTTGAATCTTGGATACTCCCTTCTGCTTTGCGGTGGGACACCACACAGTGCCATAAATCTCATGATTCAGAGACAGAACTAAAAGGAGTAAACGGAGGAGATGTTAGATGCTGAGGAGAGCAGGTGTTACTGGAATTACATACTGGGAGAAGAGCTATTGAGTAATAGATACAGAATTTTAAAAAAACCAGTTTGCTGTCCTCCTGACATTTCACTTTTTGTCATAAACTCCTGTGTAGTGTCATGGAGTTCTGCTAAGCAGATGGTGCTTTTTATCTCAGTGGTATCTGCTTATTGCTTGTGGATGAAGTGATTTTTCTATACAGTTAGTTAAAGTGTGACTTGAGGTTCTTTGGCAGTCCGAGTTGTTATTTAGGGAGTCTTAAAATATAAGTCATGGTTACTTATTACTCTTTTCAGTTTACACAAGCTTGGCAGCAGGTGTGCTTCTAAAAATACAGGAAAACACAGATATCTAAGTGCACCTGTGGAGGTTTTCAAGAAGTTTAGTTTCTGTTCAGGGTAAGGAATTGGGATTTTGTGCCAGCTGCAGGTTATCCTTGGAAAACTTTTCAACAGTAGGAACAATGAAGAAAGCAATGGAGCTTGTAGAGCTCTTTAGGAATTGGTTGGACAAACATCTGTCACGAATAGTTTAAGTATGGGAGGTGCAATGAATGACTGACTGAGGCATCTCCACCAGAACTCACATCCAATTCCCAACCTAACAGGTTTTCTCAGGAATAGCACACAGATGGATAGTGCTGGCCTGATTCTTGAGACTTACAGTTGTGGAATTTGTCCCTCTGGGCTGTGGTAGAGGAAATACATGTGTGTCTTTACTCCAGTGTTTAGGCTTCCCAGGCAACTCCTGGATTATGTATCTTACAGAGATACATATCTTTACTTTGGTTTTCAGGTGTTTCTTTGGTTGGATTGGTTTTGTTTGGCTTTTATTTCCCAGTTGGCTCCTTCCTTCTGCCAGCCTCACATCTTTACTAGTTTTGCTAGTTTTCAGGCTACTTGAGGATTCCAGCTCTGGTTCAGCAAAAGCAGATAAATCTTTCTTCTGGGTGCTTTGTCTTGGGAATCAATTTTGAGAACTCATACGTGGTGGGCCAAAAATCTGGGATGCTATTTACAGCCACTGAAATGGCAAAGCACTGACTGGGATGCTGCCTTAGTTCCTTTTGCACCACTGGGATGTTTCTAAGAGATTGTCCTGAAGTGGTGCCACTAAGCTGTATTATCTTTCAAAGGTATTTTATTAGCTTGGGGTGAATGTGGAACTTCCTTCTAAACTTCCTAAAGAGAGCTTTCTAAACAGCCATTGCACTCCTCCTGCTACTTTTTAGCACTTAGTGAATGAGATGAGCTATTAATAATTTGTACTCTACTTTTCGTACTATAAATAAGTGAAAGCTCTCCATCACATGCTAAATACTGTGAAACACTGTGATCAAAGGAATAATGAGCATGTTAGCCTCAAACTTGCCTGACATTTATTTCTGTTCTGCTATTCTAATAGCACACTTTAAATTGTCCCTCCATCTTTCAAGCCTCCAGGTAGTTTATTTGACACACACATTCCCTTTTCTTTTTTAGTGTGCTTTTTTATTTTTATTACCATCGTCTAAACTGTTTGAATAGAATGTTATTCATTTGAACCATTATTAGAGATATTAACTGTGTATCTGTCACACACTTCCCACACTAGCAGTGAAGTTTAAACACTTAAAGGATTGCTAAAGGAATAGTAACAACATATGGGTCTGCTGAAGCTCCTCACACACGACGCAAATATAGTGCCCCTACATAAGATCACTGCAGGGAGGGGTTTTCAGCCTGCCTCTTTCCTTTGGTTTCCTTCTGCCCAGTTCTTCAAAGGAGAAGGTGCTGGTGGTGTCCCAGTGTGATTAGTGAATATGACTGTATTGTGAGTGTGGGTGATACTGCATCTTACTCTCTATATAAATAAATCATCCTGATACCTTTTCAAGACAGCCAGTGTTGTGGTGATTTTATTCAGTTTGCACTTCTTGAGAAAGGGTAATTATGACAAATGTTGCCATCACCTATTGCTAGTGCTTTGGGAAAGGAAGAAGCCTGTGATTGCAATTAGCTCCTGTAGACAGCAGGAGAACTTAAACTAAAACTGTGTGTGCTTTGGTGTTAACTGTTTCTTTGGCAGAAATCAGTACTCACTGTAGTCTGACTTTTCCGTAGGCACAGCATTTGAGCATTAGTATCTCAACACTGAGTGATGGCACTACAGAAGTCAAAGAAGTTTGAACCATGAAGCTTGCCTGCTCCATTAGTCTCTAGGCTCCAGTTTGTCTGAATGGAATTCTGACTTTCCAGTTTCTATCAATTCTGTCTTTGATATTTCTGATGTGATCCCTCTCAGACAAAATCATTGGGTGACTTCTTCCAATCCTGTTGACTCACTCACTTATGAGGCATCTTCTTCCTTTTTCAACAGAGATACTTCTAGCAGCAAAACACAACAATGTAGATCCCAAATCCTTTTGGAGGGGTTATAGCAACAAGCCTGTCAATGAGTTCTTCCACTCATGACATTTCTACTGGCTGTAGAGGCTGGAGCAGGTCCCTCATAACTATTTGTAACATTTGAGTCAGGAAACCCTATTGATTCACTTGAATTAAGCTTCACTTCATAGTTGGTTAAATTTTAGGTACTCTTAGTTATATGCACTAATAGCAACACCTCACTGGTAATCCACTCTCTAAATATTTCCAGGAGCCCCAGCTAGTCTGTTTGTATGATACAGTCTGATTTGGACCTCTCAACGTGTACCAGGATGTGGTGTTAAGGCACATGGCTGGTGAACACCATCATTAATCTTGGGTAGTAATCTAAAGTACTCTAGTACACAGCTCTTGGGGCTGTTGTGGAAGAAAGGGCTTTGAATGGACTTTATCTGGTCTCTTGAAACCACTGTGACTTCTGTCCCAGCAGTGACTTGCTGTTGCTTTCTTCCTTAAGAATATAGACAAAGCAACCGACAGCAGAATCACCAGAGTTGTTAACCTCCATCATCCAGTTTATACATCTAAAGTTTGGCTTCCTTTTCAAAACTATTTACATTGGCCTGCTTTTTTGATAGTCAGGGTACAGGGTGAGTGCTTGTAATAACCTTTACATAGAAAATATTAACATAAGGTGATTCCCATTCACTTCCTAGTTAATACTTGGGGACTCAGCTCATTATTCCATAGAGATGACTTACATCTATCATAGTTGAAAGCTTTCCATGTGCAGAAAATGTAACTCAATCTCTATTCCTAAGGTTGAAGATCTTTTTACCTCCCTTCAGATGGCTGAGACTGTTGATTGCCTTTGCCCGTTATGGCTGGCTTCTGTTCTTCCTCTGTTGCAAGACTGATCAGCACTGCAAATTAGTCTGGTTTTCCAAAAGGAAAAATTACATGGGTAATTTTTCACCTGCCATGCTTAAAGCTTCACTTAATTCTTTCAAGTTCTATGTTATACCAAAATACATAGGTATTCGAGATTACAGTATGCATACATATCAGTTTAACTATACTTCAGTTATCAATTTTACCAGGCACCTGGCCAATATGTGGCTGTTTTAAAACTGTCCTTAAAATGTAATGCCCTGTAACTCTTCACTGGGATCAGCTGCATGTAAAGATGAATGTGTTTGATTCTTGACTGAATATTCCACAATATCAGTTCCATGCATAT
Source organism: Agelaius tricolor (assembly GCF_023055355.1). Classification (NCBI taxonomy): domain Eukaryota; kingdom Metazoa; phylum Chordata; class Aves; order Passeriformes; family Icteridae; genus Agelaius; species Agelaius tricolor. The sequence goes on along the minus strand of NW_027269267.1, from coordinate 36,243,553 downwards.
GCATAGTCTCTTTTTTCCTTGAACTCCTGCAATAATCCTGCCTTCTAGTGATGATTTTTATGTACTTTGACTAGATCTCCTAATTGCAGATTGCTGTTTTTCACTTTACACCTTTGTATTTCACAGCTATATTCAACCAAGGATTTGCAACTAATTCTAGATAAAAAGTATAAGATTTCCAAAGAGCAGGTCTATTTATATCTTCTTCTATCAGGTCATGAAGAAATGTTCGTAGCAAGGACTCAATAGAGTTGTCCTACTGCTACAGTTGTTTTTAACACAAATTTTGCATGTCCAAAGCATGCCTCTTCTGAGTCACCCAGATCTACATTTTTACTCGTTAAAAAACTGTAAAGCAGCTTGCAACACATTTATCATGATTAGTTATCTGAAAATGCCAATGTAATTTCACAGTGATTTGCATGGAAATACTCTGTAATAACACTGAACTTGTATTGCAAAGGGCTGAACACTGGAGCCTTCCTATGGAATGAAAAATTAAAAGAAGCCTCATTCTTTTGTTGGGAAAGATCATTTCAGATCCTCCAAATCAGATGCCTTCTGACTTTGTGCACTGTTCAGCTGATGTCTTGCTGCTTCATATAATGTTGTACATGTCTGTTTTAAAGACCTGCTTGTAGACACATGATAAACACAGCTTTAAAGACTGACTCAAAAGAAAAAAGCAAGAAAATTTGTAGACTATATTTTCTCTTTTGAAAGTGAACTTTTTGGAGCAGGGTCATGGCTACTTTAATTGGAGGCTGTGGCTGAGGCCCCTCTATTAACAGAGAATAGCAGAGGAGGGATTGGTAAGTAAAGGGGGAATTCTCCTGGCAGCATCCAAGGCCAAAAAGCCTTATTTATTCCTGACAGCTCTTCAGTGCCTGGCTCCTCGTAGAGACAAGGGTTCAGTTCTGTGACGGTGGGGAATGGTCCAAAGAGCTGACAAGAAAGAAGAACTCCAACTGATTTCAGTCTATTCTAAGTAATAATGTTTTTCTAAGGCAACTTACTTCAGTTATATTTGAAGCCACACAACTGGGATCATAAAATACGTGACAAAATCCAAGGGGAATGGCAGGTGGCCTCAACTCTGTGAGCCAATCCCTTCCTGTGAATGTGTTTCTTTGGGAAAAAAAAAACCAGTGATCTTTCTCAAGGATTTTTCCTTCAAAAAATATTGTCAAAATTCCTCACTGAGCTAAAAATTAGTCTGAGCACTATAAGAAGCTCCCCTACTCACTGCAGGAGGTACCCACATCCACAGGCATGCAGCAGCCAGAAAGGGAAGTAGCATCTTTCTTTATTAATGCTTTCCTCTCTTTTGAGGTTGGGGGAGAGGGTGCAGAGAGTCAAGACAATGATAAGGTGCTTTATAGGAAGCAATGTATAATTATTCCTGCCTGTCTTGTCCCTCAGTCATTTTCCCTGGAGCACTGAGGAATTTTGGTTCAGTTTTGGTCCTGGAGCAGTTTCTGACGCAGCATGACTGCATTCCCCTTCTACAATCAGTAAACAGTGTGCTCTCACTCTCTGCTGTTTCATACTTTAGCAAGAAAAACATTCAAGCTGGGTGGCCTGCCAAGGTAACCTTATAAATTTCAGTGACTTTAAAAATTTCATCAACCTTAACCATATGTGCTGAATGCCCCCAACAGCTGCGGGTTAAGAAGGGCATTCAACATGTAATTACCTCAAAACTGACTTTCTCTTCTGCTTAGTGCCCATGAGTCTATCCTTGCCATGGCTGGCTGGCTCCCATTCAATTGATGATCCAGCATGCTGCAGCCTCTACTGAGCCCACTGAAGCATAGAACAAGCTGCAGGGGTGAGGAGAAGTGAAGTGCTGCCTTTCACCTTTTAATTATTTTTTACTATTTTTTCCCAAAAAATTCTGTAAAAGTATATCAAATTTTTGTTTGGGTTTTTGTTTTGCTTTGCTTAAGTTTTTAATGGCAACTTATCAGTCTCTCTCTGCAAACAAATAATTTTGCAGAAGGCTTCTTGGACAATTGCAGTTTTATTCACAGTAGTAGCTGGGTAGACTTGGGCCACACTTAGGAAAGAGAGGACTGAATTAGACCTCAATTATTTATAGTCTAGTGCTGAGTGTTGCTATTGACATCAGGACACTCATTATCTGAATAGCTGGTCACTTTTGAAAACAGAACTGGTAATTTGTAGAAAGTGTACTTAGATCAGTAATTCTCTGGGACAGATTGGTTTTTCATATAGAAATGTTGGCTGAGGTGATAGTGATCCCCCATGGAGTGGGGAATGGTGGCTGAATAAATCCATCAGCAAGTTTAGAACCCCAGTAGGACAAACAGAGCTACCCTGGGTTTGATGTGTGGTACTGCTTGTAAAGCAGTAAGGAGATTATACTGTTCAACCTGAGGGTAAAGGAGCTCAAGTTCCTGTTTGCTGCAAGGCATTTACACCCACTCATCAGAGGAGAAAGACACTGTCTCTGTCACATGGAGGTGCCTCCTGGTTGTGAAGTGTATTTTGCTGTGGCAGGCCACTTAACTGTGTTATATTGGAAGTAGTATGGTTGGGGAAGAACCTCTGTGCTTATACCTGAAAATGCTGGTCCTCTTTGTAGGAGAGTTGTGCATCCAAGTTTCTAGGCTTGAGCAGGTGCAGTGACACTGAGGGTGGGACTTGTCTGACCCTGAGATCAGGTCAGTTGGTCAGAGCATGGTGCTAATAATGCCAGGGTTGTGGGTTTGATCCTGCATAGGCCATTCATGTCAGAACTGGACTCCATGATCCTTGCGGGTCGCTTCCAACTCAGAATATTCTATGATTCTCTAATTGGAAATATCTGCTCTAGTTATTTGTCTGGGCTCTTCTTATAGTCTATGGACAGCTATCCAAACTTTTAGGGCACAATTCATTGCATCCAAAATGGTGCCATTAGGCATCCAAAATTGAGATATGCCTTGTAACCCTGAAGGCTAGCTTGTAACCACTTCTTTGGCTGTTGGTGGGTGTGTCTGCAGATGTCCTAAGTAAGCAAGATTGCCTGATGAGGGAAATTAAAAATAATTCCTGAAAATGGCTGATGCCTGAAAAGAAAGCAGAAATCACTTAATTTTTGAACTCTTTGTAATGTCCCATAGCCTGTCACCTTCATTAATACTTTGTAAGAATGCAGTGGCCCATGAGAGAATTTAGTGCAGTGCTGTGTTTTTATTTCTTTCTGATCTCTGATAAAGTTGGAAAGATCGACATTCATGTGAGGTACTGCCTTTTTCTAGTTAGGAATTGGGTTTTTTATTCCTAGCAGGTCTGCTTCTAATAATGTTCACGAATCTGACTTTGCCATCACAATCACATATTGATTAAATTCAGCATTTGACTCAGTTTTTAAATTTGAGTAATCTGTTACCATCTATAGATAGCCATTTTTCTAAGTATTCTCCATATAAAACTTCTGTATATTTAATAAAAAGTTTTATCTAAAACAATAAAAGAAATTAATTCAATGTTTGCATTACCATTCAGGAAAAGGCCTTTCTTCATACTGAATATTTACTTACATAGCAAGTGGATATCACTATATTACTTCTCCACACTTTAAATACCAGGAGCCATAATCTATTGCAAGTAGTGATGCAGGCACAGTGGTACAGAATCAATTAGCTGTTTTTACATTACACTGCAGACTCCACATTTCCTGAAGTGACAGCAAAAGACAAGCTTTAGTAAAAATCCTGTAATTAAAGTAGAAGCTCAGCCTAATGCAAAGTGCTAGCTGCTGTTTTATCAGCATAATGAAGAGGACCAGGAGACATTGCCTCTGTAGTCAAACTCCTGCACTGGCCAAAGTTCAGCACTATTTCAAACCAGCAGCAAAGCCTGTAAGTACTCAGGTGGTGGAATCAACAGTGCCAGTGCTGTAAATCAGAGGGGGCCCTGTATTTTCAGAGCCATAGCAGTGCAGCAGAAACACAGGTCTAATTTCCTGTGATTTCTCATTTTGGTGCTCAAAGGCTGATTTTAATAAAAAACCCACGCATCCTAAAAATTGTACTGCCGAATTATAATTTATTTATCAGTGGTTCCTCTAAATCTTGATGGGTTTTTTTCTGGGCTTTAGTACTTAAAAAAGAAAAGAGCATTCTCTCCTTTTTAATGCACCTCATTGTAAAGGGTGCACTTTGAAGGTGAGGAGGTATAATGAAAACTATTATTTTTTTTTGTTTGTGTATTCTGTCGTCAGTTTATTTCAGTGATGTCAGGATTATAAATCTGAGAACCTGGCTTCTGGTCTGGTTTACACTCAGATGGACAGAATGCATATTTTTATATCCTTACTGTATTTTCTGATAGTATAACTAGGAAAAATGCTAAATTAATAAAAACATGTAACACAAGCTCATTAGATCCCTTGACATCTACTGGGTTTGCTCCCTTGTTTCTGAATTGAGATGATGACACCAACCCTTCAGGTAAGTTTTTTTTTAAATCATTTTGGTAAAAGAGAGGACAGAAATTAAGCTGCTACCCTACTCTGCTAAATACACACTCTTCCCTATCAGTCCTGCTGGACTGAGCAGATTTTTGAGGAAGTCTCTTTGCTCTTTTGCAGTTACAGATTGCACCTAGAGAAGACACTTGCCCATGATCAGTAGGAACTGTTCCTACAGATACAGAAATGGTCATTCAGGACATCTTTTGATTGTAGATTAAATACTTAAGTTTTTAGGTAATTTAAGATAATGCATAGTGAAAGAAGACCATGCATATGGTGGGGTAGTCATGTAGGACTATGAGCCAGCAGGATGCAAGAATTCAGCAGACTGGGGAGTCTCACATTTCTTTCAAGAGCCTCTTTAAAACTGGCAGCTTCACAAAAATAATTTGAAATTTTTACACTGGAATTTTTGAATAGGGCTCTCCTATTAGGGAATGTTCAATGAACACACTCTTCAAGCTGTAGCTTTGCAGGAGGTGGTGGGATCCCAGAGAAATACGGGTTTGGGTTTCTGGGTGTGTGTCTGAGAAAGGAGCTCTTTTGGTGAGCTGTCCCTTACCCACTGATCAGAGTTCCTGGTGGTTTAAGAGAGGGGCACTGGGAACTGACTCTTTGGTTATACTCAGAACATTTGAAAGAAATTAGTTTTGACAACTAGGCAAGCAGTGATTTGATGTTTTAGCGAAGCTGAAGAAGGCTTTGTAAAGGAATACACGTAAATATTCAATGTTGGTAATCCTGCCAGCAATATTCCCTTTTATACATGCAGGGAATTTCACTGTGGTCATAAATACCTCAAAGAATATGTGAAGTGTTTCTAAATGCAACACCTAGAAAACTTACTCAAACCCAGTCGAAGATACTTTATGATTTGCTTTTTGGAGATACAATGAGTCACCTGTGTCACAAGGGAAGTCAGAGTTTGCATTTCTATTTCTGTGTTATGGGGGTCATGTAAAAACTGTAGTGCAGTCATTTGATGCTGGAATGACAGAACATTTTGGCCTAATCCTTATTTTTCCATCAGCTGCATTCTGCTTTGCAAAAATTGGAGCTGTCAGGATCAGGCAGGTTTTTATTATAGCATATTAAACTACTTGCTATTTAAATATTTGGGTGGGAGGCACTACTTAGACAGACTTAGCTGATCTGTCTTTTAGACTGCCTGTGACAGATCAGGTAAGTGGTTTTTTTAACCCTGGCAAAATCGCCTGCCACAGTTTATTCTAAAAGCCTGGGCCAAAATAGAGAGAGGAAAGCATACTGCACTAAGTTGAGCATAAAACAAAGAGAAACTTGGAGGTTTTTCGGGAATCATAGAAAACTGTGGAGTTGACATTTTGCAGTGAGTAAAATAAAAATATTTTGTATGATTTGTGGAATGACAATACCCCCCCCTTTGAAATACAGGGGGTATCACTGCAGTCAGAAATAGTTCATGAGAAGGGTGCACTTTTTAAACTGCAACACAGCCAGCAGTAGAAAATCAAGCAGTGAATAGATGTCTTTGAAATAAATACACTTGGGCTGGCTCATCACAACGTTGTGAGCTGTGTGCAGTATCTTGTAGGAGAGAAGAGATGTGGCTGGTGGTAAAGTCTCCATTGCCAGTTTTATACCAATTTACTGTAAAAATCACCCAAGTAAACAGCAGATAGAAAAAATAAACAGCAATAGGTCATCTCACAGTTTTCTCTCCCTCACATGAACTTTTCACAGAGCAAACCTCCCTAAGTGAGAAAAGGATGACTTTGGGGTGGAATAGGGTGGTGAGACACTGTAATAGATTGTCCACAGAATTTGTGGATGCCCCATCCCTGGAAATGTTCAAGGCTAAGCTGGATGGGGGTCAGAGCATCCTGGTCTAGTGGAAGGTGTCCCTGCCCATGGCAGAGAGGTTGGAACTGGATGATCTTCAAGGTCCCTTCCAACCCAAACCTTTTTGTGATTCTATAATTAAAGAGAAGAGGATAGAAGGTGGAAGAGCTTTTCTGGGTTCTGGAGCATGAGAAAACAAAGTAAAAGGATCAGGATGGGTCAGATGGAGAGCTGACTACGGCTGCAGTGTAGTGATGGATCTGGTTTGTATTACTCTGCAGTCTCTGTGCATTACCTGGCAAAATGTGCTGACTATTCTCAGTGAGGTTACAATGATAGTGTAGTAAAATACGCACCTAAAGTAAGATGCCACCTTCTTCTAATATAAAAAAATCAGTTAATCCTCCTGTTAAGAAACACAAATTTATTAAATGTAATTTCCAGTGATGCAGTGGTAATTCAAGAGTGAAACAGTGAAACCCTCCGTACATCATTAATTAAACACTTTTAAAAAAAACACATGACTTTACACGTGAGTGCTGCTCTGTCCTTCTGGGTCTTGTGGCAGATTGAGGAGTGAGGCTGCACATGGATGAGACATTTACCATCACCCTGGTGAGCACTGCCATTATTCCTGAGCCACCCTCAGCCTCTTCTAGGTGGAGAGGAGTGCCCATTTGGAGACATCAGTAAGAGTTTATGCAGTGGGACAGTTTGTGTGACTGACACCACTGAGTAGCTTTCCAACTGTTGTAATGAGGGCTTAATTATCCATTAGTAAGGTGTGTGGCTGAATGGGGCTGGAATCAAAGAGCAGTATGTGATCCACCAAGAACATGTGCTCTTTGTATTGGGAGTGCAGTAATGTCCCCTCCAAGTGAAAATGCTAAATGGGAGCTATATCCTGCCTCACTTTTAATGTGGAAAGAGAAGGGAAAAGGAGCAATTTAGCCTTGGCTTCTTTAGTCTCTTTATAGAGCATACTGTAGCTTTTCTTATTTTGGAAAGAGCTAGGGTCTTACAAAAGTGAAGGTGTTGATGTGTATGTGTATGTGAGTGGATGTGGATGTGGATGTGACAGCTGTAATGCTGGCATTCAAGAAGTAAAGTCAATTTCACTCTTAAGGAAAAGCTTTACATGTGGAACCCACTGACCTGTTTGACCGAAGGATATTTTCCAGAAAGTCATACAGCCTTCATCTGAAATTTCAATAAATGGAGTGACTGGCACTTCCTCTGGTAGTTGATTTCAAAGGTTAATCACCTTCTCTGCTAGAAGTAGAGGCATTAATACTCATTTAAATTTATCTACCTTCAGCTTCTAGTCATTGGTTCTTGTTAAGTCATTCCCCATTAGGTTAAATAGGCCTTTAATATTGGTGTTTTCTCCCTGAAAAGGTAGAGCTTTGCTGTAATCAAATCTCTTCTTGGTCTTATTTTGAAAACTAAACAGTTTTAACTTCTGAAGTCCTTCACCATAACAACTTTTCCCAACTCTCAATGAAGTGTTACATAGCTTCTCCACTTCTATTTAATTCTTGTAAAAGGAAAATGGCAGAATGCTATATGATGTTCTGATATTGTTCCCACCCATGGGATAGTTAAAGTTATATTTCTTCTAATTGTTCCTTTATTTATCCAACCCAATGCTATATTTCATATTTTTGCTGCATTGTCTGAGGCATTTCTTCACTCAGTCCAACTCACTTGCCACTTTTCAGAGAACAGAGGCACTGTATCATTCATTAATTGTTGGAGAAGGGCACTTTGCTATCTTTTGTGGGGTCTCTAATAAGCAAATACACTACATCCCAAAGAAGAAAATAAAAACTTAACGTGGCAGTCCAGAGTTTATGGAAGGAATGGACACTTTTAATGGGAGAAAGAAATCTACTGTATAACACACTTTTGCTTTATTGCAGCAGGAGACCTGATAGAATTTTTGTTGTGCTTCAGCCAATTTTTAAGTCCAGTGGGAAGCAGCCTCTGAGTTGGAGGTCAAGTTTTCAGAAATAAGGCTCTGATATAGTGATCTAAACTCTGAAACCACCCTGTGCAAAAGCATCAGGAAGCCGTTTGTGGAATTATTTGGTAACATCTAAGGACACCTTTATAAAGGAGATTTCTACGCTTCTCTAATTATAGAACTGACCATGCTGCACATCATATATGTGCAGTCTCTTCAACAAGCTGTCTTTCATCTCAGATTTTCTTGTCTTTCGCTTGTCAGATTGTAGTGCTTGGGTTATTGATTGCTGGTTATGTTCTGCTCTCTCAACAGCACTTTAGCAAAGTCCTTTCTCAGTTATGTGATTGTACCATATCTGTCTGCCTGTTTTTCTTCAGTGAATCTGCTGTAAAAAAAATTGATAGAGGTGAAAAGGTCTCAGATTATTACCTCTATGCATTTCATAAAGCAGAGTAAGTGGATGGAGGAACTCTGCTTGGAAGGTCTCTATTGTGGGCTCCCCTCAGTGAAAGCAGAAGGAAGGTCTTGTGTGTTCTAACCATAAGAAATTATGTGACTGGAGTTCAAGCCCTGTTCCTTCCTGCTTGTTGATGCCACAAACTCACATTCTGCTGCATTTTTACTCCTTTCATACAGTCCATCTATAGGGTATCCTTTTCCAGGTTAAATTACATTTTTTCATTTATTTCTAAGCAGCACTCCAATAGTGAACAGACATTTAGAGGATGCAATGAAAGTACAATGTACATGGTAATAGTATGAGGTAGACATGCAAAAAAAACCTGTTTTCAGAAGAGTGTTGCTGTGTCAAATTAAGCATATGGAAGTAAAGGATTGCCAGAAGTAAAGCAGTTTAATGTTGTTTTAATTTCCTTCTTTCATGTATATGATTTATAATCCAGATTCTGGAGTACATTCACCCTGACACAAGTGTATTTTGTGATTATACTGAGATAGTGCATAATGACAAAAACTTTGTTACGAGCTGGATGAGCTGTTGCATACAGAATTGTTTATTCACTATTTGTAGTGTGCCATCTTTGCATTTCTAATTTAAATATTTAGAAGTGTGCCAGGTTGTGGGTAGGGAGAAGGTGGGACGAGGTGCCAAGATAGAGCATTTACTGTGAACTGCTTCACACAAATCCTGTACAGGAAACTCCTTTACATCCCCAGCGTGGAGCAGACCTCTGCAGCTTGTGAGGCAGCAGGTAACTCTTGGTGAGAGGGCAGAGCAGCAGCCAGGCTGAGGAACTGTGAGTTTCTCACCCAGCTCTCTCTCCTGCCAGCAGAGCATTGCTGAGAGGTCCCTAAATCTGAAATTCTCTGTGGGAGGGTGCTCCCAGGCTTTTCTTGACCTTTTTCTGCCCCTGCCCTTGCCTCCCCAAGATAGCTACTCCTGCATGGATTAACATGTATGAACTGTTTTATGGAAGTGGTACAATATGGGCACATTTGGGTAACACCTCAATGTATTCCTGGCACTAGGATAGCAGCTAAGCTGTGTTTTGCTATTCCAAAGCATAATCATGTTCAGGCTGTTCCATAAAGTGATTGTAAATTCTTACATTTCAATTGGGTGATACAGAGAAGAGATTTATTTAAAAAAAAAAATTTAACACTGACTTTCCTGGAGAAAAAAAAAAAAGTGCATGTATTAGTCTTTGAAAACCTCAGCCCCAGATACTGAAATTTGATTAAATTGAAAGTACTGAAATTACCATATCACTGCTTTAGCAGAATATAGTCCTGCCAGCTGTCAATATAGTAACATAAACTGGTACATATAATTTGGTATTTCATTATGTAAAACCTGCTGAAGGGGTTCCTCTGAGTCCTTTGGGTTGCAGATTTGCTTAAATTGAGTTCCTCCTCACAAATTTCAAGCTAATGAATCCCAGTTACAAGCATTAGGTTATGATGTAAACCCTATTTAATAATTGTTTTAAAAATTCAAGTGGTAATTTCATGTGCTGCTAAAGGTTTCATATATTGAATTTTCAATGATAAGGGAGTTCATTTGGCATTTTTTAGTCTTTATTGGGAAAGATAGTGCATTAAAACAAGACTAGAGTTCATGATGCAGTGCCCTTCTTGATATTCCTGATAAATAATTCCATTTTAATTTCACAGTAGGAAAACAACTGATTGAGATTTAATGTCATATACAAGGAGCTGCACAATATGTTAGTTATTTGTCAATCTGATGGAAGAGCAGAGGAGTTTACTTCCTTTGATTCCAGCCATGCTATATTTTATGACTGACTTTTACTTGTTTTACTCATTCCAGATAAAATCTGTCATGATTATACATCAGAAAACATTTCATTATTCCATCCATGAGAAATAACTGTAGTCAGTGCAGAAGCAACAGATTGCTGCCTCTTGCAAGCTTTATGGAAGTGTGCTGTAATGAGACTGAGTACCCTGGATCGATAGTTCTCTCTAGTAATACAATCTGCTGTCAGATAACCTCCAACAGCTTTACAGATTTAATGAACTCCCTGGGCTGATGATAAAAATATAATGTAAGGAGGAAACTAAAACAACATCATGTATTAGATGTAGCCCTAGGCAACATTTTATGACCATCTTTCCTTCAGTTGTATATTTTTAATTATAAAGTCAGTATGTATCAAGCACTGTCCTGAAATTCTCCGTCAGTGAAATTCATCTTGCTCTTCTGAAGTCAAGGATAAGGAGGCTTCATGTGGGGAACTAAATGAGAATTTTAAGCTCTGCATTCTCACCACTTTGGTGGTGGTATTTGAACCTGTGAGCTGGAGGAAAAGCCATTTCTCCTTGCGACCTCTTCCAGGCAATTAAACTCTCTTAGAGGAACATTCTCCAGTCCCCCTCTGCCCCATCCACAGCAGGATCTTAATTCCTGCTGGGTTTTTTGGAATGGAGGAATTCACAGAAAGCAGCACGAATCTGTAGTTGTGGCACAATCAATGAAAATGAGTGTCTGAACTTGTGCTAAAAATATTGTTTAGGACTCAGAAGTAAGTAAAGTCTTAGGAAATTACACCTATTGTAGTGAGTGTATCTACTGTGGAGAAGCAAACCTCTTGGGTAAGACACTGGATAGCTGTAGGAGTAACCTCAGTGCCTAGGTTTGAGCACACTGATGCAGGAGTTAAGGATCTTTGACAGAAAGATGGAAAACTATCTTAATATTTTGGAGAGGCATTAAAAATGGTTTTCCTTCCTAGAAAGAGATCAATTAAAACTTGCCAGTTCTCATGCAGGTTTCAGGCATTATACACTACTTTGTCTAAAAGTTAGGAAAAGCAAATGTAGAAGCAGTGTGACCTCTAGTCAGATTGAAAAAGACACACTGTGGTTGTTCTTACTTCTTCTATTGTCTTTGCTCTCCAAATGAAAAAAAGTGGCATTGTGACAGCACTTACTGAATTTCTATTGAGGATACCTAGACTTCCTCCCAGTAGTTTTGACGTGGTTCCTTAGTGGTTCTAAGCTCTGTCATTCACATGCTGCTGCCATTCAGCCTTCCTTTGCTCCTTTGGGGTGGTGGGAGTGCAGCATCCATCCATCCATCCATGTCCTTCTGCCAAAGTGTAACTCAGGTAGTGCTAAGTGCACTCATGAAATAATCATAAAATTGCACAGGTGGACGTAGAATCACAGAACCATTTAGGTTGGGTAAACCCTTTAACATCAACAAGTCCAGCACAGGAGGCACATCTCCCCTGAGACTCCCCCATATCACCCCAAAATCACAGGTACAAGGTTGTGCAGGTGGAACTGAACGGTGATGAGGGCAGCGGTTCATCCAACATGGTGGTGCCACTGAGGTAAAGTCATCAAAACTGCTTCATAAAGCAGAAAAGACAGGTCATTGTCGTAGGAGACTGTCTCCTGAGGGGAACAGAAGGCCCAATCTGCAGCCTGTACCCATTTCTTAGGGAAATCTGCTGCCACCTTTGGGGCTTGGGTTGAAGATGTGAAGATAAAGATTTTCACCCTGATACAGCCTTCAGATCATTGCCCATTACTGGTTTGTCAGGTTGGCAGCAATTAAATAGCAACAAGAATCCCAAGGGCAATCAAGAGAGACCTCAGGGTGTTGGGACAACTGGGTAAGGGATCAGGAACATAGGTTCCCTTCTGTCCTTCCAGTTGCAGGGAATGATGAGGGAAGAAACAAGAAGAGCCAGCACCACAGCTACACATCTTTTACATACTTCCAGCAATGATAACTCAATGATAACTCAACCACTGCCCTGGGCAGTCTGTTCCAGTGATTGACAATCCAATGGCTTTAATCTGTTTGATGTGCTCAGCTGCAGGGGAAAATGTAGGGCTTATTCCTTTCTCATTGAGCTATCAGAAGGATCAAGGTTCAAGGTGCTGTTGGGGAATTCAGGTGTAGGTTGGTGCTGGTGGCCAGGTCTTGGACCTCCTGAGGGAAGGTTACCTCCAGAAGGACAATGGACAAGCTAATCCATAACCTTAGAGATTTCCTGATGAAAATTCACATCTGACAGGACACCAAGTGGAGATGTGTCCTTTCCTGAGCCAGCTTCACGACAGACAGTAGACATCAAAGAGAGATTGAGTGCCAAATGCTCTAAAAAGCACAGTGTCTCTCTCATCTATGCCTCTCAAGCAAGCCCCATCCCTCCCACTGCAGCTTGCTGGCCAAGGCAACCTGCTGACCCCCACAGTGGGGGGGGCTGGCCCTCTGCTCTACCTGTCAAGCTGGCAGTGGCCTTAAAAACAGAATGAGAGTTTATGTCCGATATGCAGAGGTGCCAGATATTGCTTCTCTGAACAGTCTATTTTTTGGCCTCCTTCAAAAGACAAAGGTGCCATCCACACTGAGTTATTAGAGGAGTAATATTCATAACAGCATTGACACCACTTACTATCCCGTAAGTTTGATTGGTAACATTAGTGGAAAGAAGACAAAATTTATGTAAAAAAATTAGTTCTGTTAGAATTACTGAAAAAGGAAAATATCTCTAAAGGAATAAAAGCAAGAAGTTATATTTATGACAGTACCAGAATTCCTGGAGAAATAGTGCATTAAATAAACAGGAACCACATTGTGTGTTTTGTTATCATGTTATAGATCAGGAGCTTTTAAACCAAATAAGATCACACTGTCCCATAAAAGTGAATTCTTTCCTTTTGGCTTAGATATATTTCCTATCAGGAAATAGAAGCAGAAGACTGGAGTGAATGTGTAAACTGAATTTAAAAAGAGGATGTTCACTTACATTATTTCTCTAAATGATCTGAGCTCCAGGGGTTGGCAGATGCTTTTATAGGAATCCTTTGAATGTTGGACAGAGAAATTGTTATGCATGCTGTTAGACCTACTAGCATTTTTTAAGGAGTCTGACTGGTACTTGAGCTATAATTTTCAGTGCAATTCATTCTTGTTAAGTTCTAGAATTTACCATGTTAGTGACCTGCTAAGCATGTTAGTGCCTCTTAACAGAAAGAAACCTCTTCTAGTGTTCTTGACGACCACTGAGATTCCTCCATGCTGACTGCATGTGATGAGGCTTCACTGATTTTGAGAGTTGACTGGTATTTTGCTGAGACTTACTTAGAAGGGACATTGGGTTTTGTTGCAAATAGCTTGTTGTTTATGAAACACCTCAGGGGAAGTAGGTATATTTTGTTGAGAGGGGGAGAAAGAACTTGTGAGCTGAATATAATAAGCTTTTAGCTGAATACAGCAAGCTGGACATAAGTAGTTAATATGTCTTTTGGGAAATTATATTCCAGTATTTCCATAGGAATAGACAGATACTTCTTTCAAAAAGATCATAGTACCCTTCAGGGACTATGAGCTGTTTGCTATTTACTGGCCCACTACCTTCCCTGAAGTTCCAGACAATGCCAGCAGATAATGAGACCACCAAGCCACATCACAGCTGTGCAGTTTAACACTGTGAGTGACTGCAGGCAAATGGGTGTAATAACTTCTTCTTGGGCACAACCTGAAGCACTAAGCCTTTTTTCCCCTTTAACTCATCTTTCATCACCATTTTCCATATTTATTTTATCAGTCCTCTCTTCTGTGTCACATAGGAACAATCCAGCCAGCTGGATAACGTGGCCATCTGGTTGGCTTAAACGAGGAAGCCTACAGCCAGCCTACCTTGTCCTTTCAGAATGCTTTGATCCACTAAGTATCAAAATCTCAACTGTACTTCTTCACAAGTGTTTAAATGTGTATGCATGTATCTATAAACTGGTAAATGTGCCAAAGGAGAAAAGAAGTCGGAAAACTCTAGTTATAATGGCAAAAATCAAGAGAAATATCAGTCAGTAACACACCAATTGAACTACTATGAGTGTCTTGGTCTCATGAGTTGCAGCTGATTCCTCATAAGAGCTTTGCAGAAGGGCACAATTATTCAGGCCTGTCTGAAGAGGTATGTGGAACAACTCTTCCTAGCTTTATTGAGCAAACAGAAGACCCAAAGGCAAAAGACATGGCTCTTGAGATTACTCTTGCCCCAATCAAATCATCTGTTGCTGTGATTTGGAGAGAAACTGTTCCTATTTGGAGGGAAACCTCCTGACCTTTTATCAAATTAAGAGAGAGTTCCTGGAAGTCTATATATTTTTTCCCCAATGTTCATCATCTCCCTTTTAAAGTTATAGTCTTTAGCAGCTTCTTAAAGTACATCAACAGCACAATTGCTCATTGTTCATTGTAAGTGTCAGAAGTATGTTTTTAACATATGGTACCACCTTCATTTGCACAAAGCAGATATTTTTGATCATGACTATCCCTACAGAGTTCCTTCTGTGTGATGACATGCAGAATGAAGAATCTTTTTCAGTTCAGAGGTCCCATGAAGTCAGTTTACTAGTTCATCTCCATCTCAGGGGGAATGAGCTTGTTTAAGTTATCTAGTCTTGCAGTCTTATGTGATTTTAATAGCAAACTTTTTCCTCTTCTAACATTTCTGCAGCAGTCTTTTTTTATAAAGCTTACCTTTGATCTCGGTATGCTTTCACTCTTACAGTACATTCTGAAGCAAAACTTGGCAACAGCTGTCACAAAGTAATGAAGAACATCCCTGAATATCAAACGTAACATGCAGCTCTGTGAGTGTGGTGGCTTGTTCCCAGGAAATGTCAACTCTTTTGCTATGCAGCACGTAGCAAATACAGTATAGACAGCCATCTCCCAATATGTAGACTGCTAGTCTGCAGCCTAAAAATAATGCATAATTTTATAGGTGACAAAAACCAATAATACTTGGTTGAGGTATTAATGGATGAAAATATCACCTCTGTGTACAAAAAGCCTATGCTCTGCTGATATCAGCATTTTATAAGAGACAATCTGCATGTTTCTCTTTGATGATTTTCTTCTCATACACAGCCTTAAGGCTGTCTACAGAGAAGATTAAGACAAAAGAGGTTTTTAGTGGCAAAGCAAAAACACAATCTGCCCCAGATTTACGGAGTGTTTTACAGAGGAGCACCTATACCCCAGTGTCCTTGTCCTAATAGTATACCTAAGCCATGCAACTAAAAAGAGAATAACTTGGAATTTACAAAAATACAAGAGAAAGACAAAAATTGGCATTAACAAAATGAAAAAAAAAAATTAGGCAGCAGGCTTGGCTGTGTTTCACTACACTGAACTGATTTGCTAATTTTATTTTTTTAGCCGAATCTTGTTTTCTTAGCATGAAAGATTAACAACAGCTCTTTTTTCCTTTGCCTGTTTAGAAGCAGGAGCTCTCCTAGAAGCCTCTCCAGACAAAGTCATATTAAATAATAGTTTATGAGAGTGGATTGGATAAAATTTGGAGACGATTGATGACAAGATTGCTACTGGTTGTCTATGGAATATTTCAAGCTTTCAACGGTTCTGTTGAGAGTATCATGCATAACACTCCTGCCACATAGATCTCAACAAGGCTGCTCTAGAGAGCCGCAATGTTTAAATGTCCCTTTTAACAAGAATATTCATGGCACACTGGAGATAGCTTTGCTTGAGCTGAGCCTTTATGGAAACATCTGTTAATCAAGTTTTAGCTTTGTTTTGTCTTACTTCATTTTTAAGTCAGAGTACATATGTGTGTATGCCACGGCAAGCATCAAATCCTTTTGATTTTTTGATAGATGTGTCCCACGATATGATATGATATGATATGATATGATATGATATAAGCATCAACTCTGAACATAGAGTGGGGAGGAAAATGCAATATTCAACAGAAATGCTAAATTTAAAAAGTACTGGAGGTTGTGCATACACCTGTCCTCTGACCACTCCATAACTTCTCTATTTAGGGCACTAAGTATGTCTGTGGCTGACTTTGAAGCTGAGTGGCTTTGTGCCAAGAAATAAAATAGCCTATCTGGAGGTAGACCAGTGCCTGTCTAGGTTTTACTGATCACATTATACTCCAGGGGAGAAAGGTTTGTGGAAATTAGCTATTGCCTGCTGCAGTGCAGGAGAAGGGAGTAGACACAGAAACCCCATCATGGATCAGACCAAACTCAGAAACAACAGGAAAAGGATTTTATAGGAATTGATGAGGGCTTCAAGCACTGCACTCTTCCCTGGAAATGCATTTTGAGGCACCAGTATAATATAACAGTGTGTGTATATATATATATATATATATATATATATATTTATAATATATATAAAAAATAGTATAGTATAACAGTACTGCTCATCCAGAATATAGATTCAAAAGGAAGTGTTCACTACTGTTGGATGTGGCTCCTCTCTGAAAAATCAGTGTACTTAATCCAAAACTGAAGGTACAAAAATCAAAAATGTTGTAATCTTGCCTCTTTGTTGAATTTTTAACATTTAGGAAGTGACACTTTCATTAAATAATTATTTCTGCCAAACATATTTTACAGTTCAAAATGTAAGGACTATTCTCTTTGTATACTTCAATGCCTTTCAGGACAATTATAATTACAGTAGAAACCTCATTGTAGTGATTAGCTTTTTATCAATGGGTCTCAAACCACTACCTAAAGGAGCTGAGAACTATTATCCCTGTTTTATGTGTGGGGAAAGAGTCAAAAGATGATGAAAAGGCTGGCAAAGGACAACTGGAAGAGTGTAACAATGGCCAGATAGGAACACAGATGAGGGCAAGCCTCATGCATTATCCAAGAGGCTGTTCTTCCTCATTCCTTGCTTTCTAGTGATGTTTTCCCTCAAAGATTAATATTCAGGTTATATAATGGTGTTTTTCACTGACAGGGAGAACTGCATAACATGGGGTTTATATTTAATGCAGCACTTGTGCATGTATTGAAACACTGAGCAGCTGCCTCCCCTTGAAGGCCAGCTCTCCTTAGCCAGAGCTTCATGTGCTGAATCAGACATTTGCTGCATTATGCTCCCTAATGCAGAGTGAAGTGATCTATTGGGCCCTTCCCTTTCCATGAACGTGACTGTGCCAAAGCCAGTAGAATAGTTAGGTTATTTATAATAAAGTAATTTACAATTATTTCTAATAAAAGCTATTTAAAATTGTCGGATTTATCTGACAAAAGGAATTTTCCTTTCACCTCACACGTTCTGTTCTCTTTAAAACATGGGAGATAATTTCATCCAAGTTCATCTCACCACCAGCTAGGTACGGAATAACCCACCTATTTCCCCCAGAGGATCACTGAGAGCTTTAAATCTGAATTGTCTTTTAGAGATGTCTTTCCCTCCCTCTTGAATGCAGAAACAACTTGCAGTGACCAATATCCAGCCCTGAGTGTCTCAGGAACTCCAGCCTAGGTAGGAAAAGCCTTTTGGTCTGTTTAGGGAGGGAACATCCCCCCTTCTTTTTGTATGCACAGCTAAACTTGTCAATAAAGGAGTATGTCAGCAAGTCTTCAGCAGAGGTTACTGCAGCAGGTAGCAGTGCTGAAACCCGTGTTTCCCCTGGAATGAATCATTCAAGACAACTCTGGTTTTATACAGTGCTCCACAGTGTGTCCTCAGAATGGGGAGAGCTGACATGTTGTTTGAAAAGGTCACTTAAAACCTGTGGGCGGTTGGCAATTATTAATATTTATTACTTGTCTAAGGAACTTTGCGTGAAGATATTCCTTAAAGCTTGTGAGCTGACAGATAAAACTGATAAAGTTCCTGTTCTTATCTGTTAGAAACTTTTTTTTTCCATTTCTCTTCCTTCTTAGAATTTATTCTGTGCATCACGTTTTTGCTGAACAATTTGGAAGTGAGAGGAAATTATATTACTATTGTTATTATTATTTGGAGCTATACAATTATACTATTAAGGTTAATGATGCCAGCAATTAAAAGGCATCTAGTTATTTGGAAATTGTCAGTTGGGACAAATCGTTCTTTAATGTCTCTACACATGGATTACTTTGATGGGATTGTAGGAAATTGGTAGGTCAGTGCAATATTTCTTGTTGCTTTTTGCTGTCAGGAGCCTTTCCCTGCTGTCCTTGAAAAGTATTGTAGGAAAGTATAAACCACATTATACCATCCCTTATCTTTCTTAGGGTATTAGTTACAAATATTCTCATTAACTCTTTGTCAATGAATTATGGACCAGCTATTTATGGTACAGAATTATAAATTGTCTGTGAATGTTTGTGCTCATGGGTTTCTGGCTCTGAAATTGCCTCTTTTTTTAGGAAACTGTTAGTTACAAAACATGTCTGGATTTCTAGGGTATGAGTGGCTTTGTCATGTAAGCCTTCCAATAAAATTTTCCCTTTCTGGAAGATATTGCAGTGCTTAATTTCTTTTTCCTCAGGAAAAATCATTGCAAGCACCAGGCAAGCTTCTCACTTGTGCTTACATGGAGCCACAACTTCATATGCAGCTGAGATAGGACTATCTATAAAGTCAAAATTTTGTAATCACTAGTTTTTGATAAAGTCCTTGTTATTTTAAAGCTAGGTGGGAACACTGGTGTTTTCTGGCATTCCGTGCTCTGTTTTGACTTTTCATTAGACTTCCCTCTGTGAGCATATGTAGTGATACCTGCAGTGGTTTTCCCTGGAATATTGTCAGGTTTATTT
Source organism: Agelaius tricolor (assembly GCF_023055355.1). Lineage (NCBI taxonomy): Eukaryota > Metazoa > Chordata > Aves > Passeriformes > Icteridae > Agelaius > Agelaius tricolor. The sequence goes on along the minus strand of NW_027269267.1, from coordinate 36,224,252 downwards.
TGGGCAATTGGATGTGACAACATCAACATTTAGAGTATTGCTTGTATTCCCTGTACTCAGTAAAGGGAACAGCTGGTTAATACTGATAATACATAGAAATGAACACATGTGGATGCACAAATACATGTAATTATCTAGGGGACAGTTGGCATGATCTTTTGAAGCTGTTCTCTTGCCAACTAACAGTTAAAGGTTGAAAAAGGGTTTCATTTGTTTCCAGGCTCAAAGTGATAAACCACAATGAAAGATCAATGTCCTGATCTAGGAAACACTTCTAGTGAAAATGTTATTTGGATGCTTGAAGTTAAGAACAGCACAGGAAGAGGTACTTAGAGCTGAGCTGCAAAATGGAAGCTGTGGCAGCAGCTGGGGGTAGATGCTCCCCTACCTTCTCTGGGCAACTTCCAGTAGAAGAAAAATAACAGCAAAACCAAAGCATATATTAAACCTTATTTTCAATACAGGTGAAATACAATGTTTAAATGGGAATGCAGACAGTGGTCTTGGAATTAGAGCAGCACTAATGACTTGCTGGTGAGCTTCAGTGGGAGCCTATACAAAGTACCTAAGCACAAAGACCCATCTTAATTTACCCCCTTGCAGTAAATGGGGTACTTGCTAAAAATACTCCAATTCTGTGTTCCTTTAAAGGTGGAAATATCTTTTTTTGGTTCATCCTGCTAAACAGAGAAGCTGCAATGGGATTTAATGAAATACAGAAAGACTTGGAGAAGTTAATTTTTTTCATTCTGTCCTGTTTCAACTTCCTGCCAAATTTCCTTTCCCTTCAAAGGCAAATAAAATCTCGACGAAATTTTATTCTTTTATTTGAGTATTATTCTCAAAAGCAGTTTATATTAAGTGCTGAATGAACATTCTTTAGGATTTTCATGTTCACCACAAATACGGATTCAGTTTGCCAGCAGCTCTCTAAACTAGCTCAAGTCTAAATTTTACAAGACAGGAAAAATCCTCCCACTTTTCATAAGAAACTCCAAAAGTGATTCCTTTCCCAAAGGCTAGAAATGCAAACTATTCATTCATTTTTGGTTTTCCTAAATAATTGCATAGTTTAACATAACTGTCTGATGAATATGGTTTATTTAGTCTTAATATTTAATTGCTCATGCGAAACAATTATCCAGGTTTTTGTAACAACTTAGAAATCTGTTTAGGAAAATAAATACAGTAATTAGAAATTAAAAGTCCTGTTGCTCAGTATAATAACTACATTAGTTTTAACCAATAAAGTGGAGCTATGCTTTGTTCCTTAATTACTATTATTATTATTATTTTTTCTAATGTGTATGTGCCCCATGCCTACTTCCTGCCTGGGGCATCACATTTGCAGAAGCTGGTCCTGAGACTGTCTCCAGCCAGTTTTGCAAGTACACCATGGTGCATGGTTCATAAAGAACCAGGTGACTGATTGCCCTTCTAGAATGAAAGGGTAAATGAGAAAGCATTTAACTAACCACAGGAAACCTAATTATAATCAAAATCGAGTTATATTTTTTCCTAATTTCTGAAATATTTCTGGTGTGGGAATTATTTTTGCATCACTAGCTGTAATTGTTTCTTAAGTATATATAAACCTTTTCACAGCTGCAAGTTTTTGCATCAGATGGCAGAATCATCTCAGGCAAAGCCTCAATTGCAATGCTACTAATTCTGGATGCTCTAGGGGTGAAGCCTCTCAGCTCAGTCCATACTAGAACCTTCCTCAAGTGCAATTCTGAATTCAAACATATGCCTGTGTTCTGGATTTTCCAGCACAGTGGGTTCAAATCTGAACTTTATAGCTGGGCAATAAACCTATGTTTTAGGTCCAGGAGAAACAGTCATATATTGTTGTGACTGTGACCTCTACCAAATGAATAGCTGTCAAGAACCTAATGAAATCTCATTTATATAGCTACAGTGATGTTTTTAATGAGGCAGAACTAAACTCCAGCTGGGTAGGAAAGCAAAGGGCTTCCTATGCATGCTCCACATGGTTCTAAGGGGCAGTAAATCAGATTTGGTGAATTTAGGGACAAGTGTGTGTCCTAGGTGAGGGAAGTGTCTCAGGGCTACTGCTGGACATTGACTGTGGTTGGCCTTTCCTAAATGGCTCCTGAGTTCCTGCCCCCAAGATTGTGAAGGCAAACGCTGCTTAACCATGCTGACCCAGCTCTTCACAAAGCAGATGAGCAGTGTCACTCTGACATTAATGCTTAAGATGTTTTGACTTAGTAGTTTACTCAACAAAAGTACAAGGAATTTCTCTAGGGTGTGTTAACTCATGTGTTAGCCCCCTTGCCCCTGGCAAACAGCAGCATCTGTTCTCTCTCGGCCAAAGCAGAACCACAGTATTTGTTTTTTCAGGGAGTGAATACTGAATTGCCCAGAAAGACCATTTCCTGGTGGGAGGGTTGAGGACCCAGTGGCAAGCCTCTGTGTGCAAAAGGAAACTGCCTATCTGTTTTTCTAAAAGCAAGGAAAGTATTGCCCTTCTCTGTGCTCCCCTGACCACAGAGAGACCTGTCCTATTGTGGTCCAGGAGGCTGCAGGGTGCTCTAGGAGGTACCCTAAGGGCAGCTGAACTGCAAGGACACAGGCCATTAGCAGTTTCTGTTTGTTCAGGAGTTGGGACACCAGCCAGCCTGGTCAGGAAACTTAGGGGACTCTGACAACCTCAAGGTGCTGCTTCAGTACATCCTTGCATCAGGGGCTGAGCCTTGGTTTTCCATGCAGAGGATAAAGCCCATCCCAGGAGGGAGAGAATTCCTGTTGATGGAGAGAACACAAATTCACACAATCATTTGCTTGTGCTTTGAATTTTTAGTCAGCTGTGTCTTTCTTTTTAATTGCTTTTTATTCAGATCTGAGATACTTTTGATTAATTCTGAATCCCCTTGGCAATGGCTTGCCAAAATCTATGAAGGGTATATAAAAGTAGACTTTTTGATCTGATAGAAGACACAAAAAAAACGCGTGCCACATGCACCATTTCTATCAGAGGCTGTTGAAGGGACTGAATGCATTTCAGTATCTTCATTGAACTTGATGTCACTTTTATATTTCCTCATTCTGTCTGTTAAGTTTCAGGGGAAGCCGAATTCCTCCACTAAGGGGAGCATGTGGAGTAGCTGGCAGTAATAAGACTTGAGCCAGAGGATGACAGGCGAGCTGAAGAAGCCCAGCAGCAATGCTTGTAAGAATAGTGTGTCACGGAGATCATTTTAAGGCTCTTATTGATTGGAGAAAGATGAATGTGTCTTTTAATGGTATTCTTTGGTGTCTCATTGATCTTCATAGAGCCCTACCAAGCTCCCTTCGGGTGCTTCACTGAGAGCACCATATGTTGTAGCCTGTGGCTGTGCAGTGATAAATTACACGGCACCAAGCTGCTACTGAGTGCTTCCCTCTCCCTTCAGGCTTTTCCCCAAAGACCTGCTTGCTGCACTGGCCCAGCAGCCAGTGCTGAACTTGTACACAGCTTCTCTTTGCTTTCTTACAACTCTGGTAGGGCTCATGAATGTGCTGTTGTAACAGAGTGAAGCTTCTGAAATTTAGTTAGAGAGTAGTAAGAGAGTGGCTTGCCCTTTCTATACAATGAATTGCTTGAAAGTTGTTTCCTGTTTGTATTTGTTCTCAAATAGCAGGACGTGCTTCTAAACAAACGTTAGGATTACAGCTGTATTGATCTCTGGATGGATTGGGCTGACCCTCTCTGTCACAGCAAGAAGGCAGCAGGTGTGTTCCTGAAGGTGTGTTCCTGAAGGCTATCCCTAGCAGCAATGGCATTCAGTCTCAGGCACGAGATTTTTTCAAACAGCTTATAAGCATCTATTCTAAATGTTGTATGTTTATATAAAATCTGATAAAAAAACGTTTTAAACTTTGTAAACCGTAATTATTTTTGAATGGCGCTTTTCTTCTGTTTGGGAAGTTTTGTGTTTCATATGGCATGAATAAATAAATATTGTGCAGAATGGCTTCCATACTGCAGAATTAAGAAAATGTGATCCTTTGCACTTTTTGTTGTTAAGGCAGCTGGGTAATTCACATGATGAAATTTAATGCTTCTTTATATGCAGTAAAAATTCATGCCAGCCGTTCAATAACCAATATGTTTTGTATTGTTTCTTGCCATGACACAGAATGAGGCTGTTCCTGAAAATCTTTTAGTTGAGTGCTGTGCATATGGAGAATACTAACTAGGCATGTATTCTGGAAGCACCTCTTGTTAAGAAAAATGTCAGATTTTTTTTTTCATAGTTTTTGTTGTCTTCCTTCTAATGCATCAAAAAGCTACTACAAATCACACAGATGCATTTATTTGTGCATATTTTGCATTAATGTAGCTTTGATACATACTCTTTCATGAGAGAATGCATTTAGTATGAATGTTTAAATAAAACTTTTCTTACCAGTGAAAGGTAATTAAGTGTGGAGCTCCCAGAAGCGTACTGTTGTGTTATAGCTAATAACTGTGAAAATATCAGGAAGATTTAAAAAAGATTTAAATTAAAAGATTTAAACTGGTTTTGACAGTCTGTATTGATACTCCCAAGTAACTTACTGAATTAATTACTTTGGGGTCTAGGTGAAATTATGGAAGCACTCAAAAAATTGTACTCCTTTCCCTTTTATAATTTAAAAATTTAATCATAAAGCTTAAAAAAAACCCCATAATCTTTGAAAAGTAAAAAAAAAATATGATTAATTAAACATTTTTCTCATTATTGAGAAAATCCACAATTATGCCATGGTTCAGGTGTGATTTAAGTTCTTTGTCTCATCTTCAGGCCAGGAGTAATCTCCATAATGACTTTTGGTGGCCCATGGCAAACCACGCCTTCTATGCCATAAGGAAGAATAATAATTCTTCATGGGATCAAAGACAGTACAATTATGCTTAATATATATTAAAAAGTGTAGCAGGATGCCCCCAGAGTCTGTGCCAGTGTGGCCCCAGCTGGAGTGGCGCCTCCTCCCTGCTGGTTCCTCCCTAGCTGCAGTCACCCTGCAGGATTACCCTGCCGGTGGCTGACTGAGGCTCAGAGCTGGGGCTGCCATCTCACTGTGCTGCTTTTACAGAGGGAAGTCTTTGCTGCTGCCTGAGGGCTTTCTCTAGTCACCATTTCTGCCAAAACACAGCAGATATTTTAGGTCTTCCTTTAGATTTCTGCATTCCAGGGACAGAGGTGTTCAGTGAAGGTGAAAAACTCAATTGTCTGGAAACAACCCAGAGATCACTGTGGTGTCTCCGGATTTAAAACGATGCTGGGAAGCAGAGGGTGTCACCCTCCAAATACTTCCTGGGTTTAAATAAGAACTGCTACAATCAGGACTCTCTCTTCTGAACTTCTTTCACTTTTTTTCTTCCATAAGGACTTTTTCCCCAAGAATTCCTTGACAATTCCAGTTGCAAATCTGCATACTCTGGTACTTTTCTTGGTGACATGTTTCTTAATCTTAGTTGTACTGCATCTCTAAAGATGGGCAAGTTTGGCATATTTACATTATCAGACTAATCTAAAGCCTTTTGACATAACCAGACTGTCTCCCAAGTATTCAAAAGAAAAAAATATTCTATTTCTTATAATTCTGGAAATGTGATTAGTTCTTCTAATTATGACTTTTCTTCTATGCTTCTTTCTGTAAATGACATATTGAGGGGAAAGCTGTGCTAAATTTTTGCAGTTTGGCACATGTTTCATGACTATTCTTATCTCTTTTAAAATAAGTAAAAAGACAAAAAAAATGTTCAATAGTCCAGGCTTGGCTCTTACATCAGGTTTGTTCCTGTAACTTGTGATCTTCCCTCCATTAGGTGACAATTTAATTATGCTGATGGGCAGTGGTGAGTAGTGCAATGTGACTTGTCAGGTAATCCCATGTGTATCAGAGGGAAATGCAAATATTAAATGTCACTTTAGAAAGCTGAATTATGCCACACACCCAGTGGGTTGCCAGGACAGGCTGTATGCCTGAGTGGTTGGTCCCATCATATCCTTGACCTTTTTCATCTTGTGTCTTTTTTAGGTGTCACATGAGGGCAGAGCTCCTTCCCTTGAGGCCCTGGAGGCAGCACACACAGGGAGCACCAGGATGCTGAGTGGGCAGTAGAGAGTTCTCTGCCATTCTCCACTGACACTTGGTGCCTCTGGCTGCTGCCAGATCTTGAGGGTTCCAGGATCTGCCAGTAAACCTAATGAATTAAGGGGTGGTGTCCCACATGCAGCTTCCAAATTCCACAAGAACTTTGAATTCTTGAAAGCACTGCCTATTTTCTTTCAGCCCATACCAGAGTCTTACTTGAATTTGACTTTTGCTGGCTCTTCTTCATGCAGTACCAGTGGAACTTTGGGAGATGGAAGAAGCTGGTCTTTCAGGGTCCAGCAGGATGTTTTTTCATTAGCTGTGGAAAAGGAGAGCTTTCATCTCAGTGGGAGTATTCAAACTGAGATCTTACAAAGGATAATCCCAAATCCCAGCAGGACTCCCTGTGCCTACTTTCTGAACAAGCCAGCTCAGAAACAAACAGAAGGCACAGGTTCTGTGTTCAGCAGTGCTTTGTGTATTCTATAGAAATGTGATAGTTTCTGAAATTATAAAATACTGTAAAGTGTTCTGGAGTACGACGTAGATGTTGGTTGATCACAGAGGCTGTCAGGACTGGTATCATTGGCAGCTTTTTGGTTGAGCAGCAAGACAATGGAGAACCAGAGAAAACCTGTCCTCAGCTTCTAAATAATGCAGTACCCCAGCCAGAACTTTAGACATCATCTCACAGCTCTGCAGAGCTCTCAGAGCTCTTGCTCAGTCTCCAGCATACTGTTTCTTTCAGTCACTGAAACACAAAATGAATGTTTTCCCAATTCTCCTCCTGAAAGGGTTCTCTTCAGTCTGCTTGGCCAGTCTGGATGTGGGGGAACCCTGTGCCTGGGAGGATAATTCTGTGCAGTGAGAGGTGATGTTTTCTGAGGACAATCAAGTCTGCATGTCTGTCTATTTGTGCTCACTTTCAATACATAAAATGACAGGTAAAAAAGTCCATATTGCTAAGATATAAAACCAATAACTGCAGATTTATATGAGAGAAAATTATTGCCTGACAATGCATTTGTGATCTGAAGGGGTGCTCAGTTCCTGAAGCAGTGGGAGATGGAATCACATTGCTTTGCTTTGCAAAGGCTCAGTTGCATAAAAACCTTTCCCATTCAAGTAATTCTGAATCAGACTCTTTCACCAGAAAGAGTAATGTTTTCTTTCTTATAGTTATAGTTATAGTTATAGTTATATTTGTATTTATAGTTATATTTATAGTTATAGTTATATTTGTATTTATATTTTTCTTCCTTGACATCTGCTCAAGACTGACTTTCACCTCTGTGACAGATGGAGTGGTGGTGGAAGCTGCATCCATTTCAGCATGCCCACAGCAGGTGACAGGGCAAGAAGACTTCCTAAACTCATTTGTGGTTATATTTTTAGATACATTTGCTGCTCATATGTGGGACTAGATTTTCCAAGGAGTGCTGGGTCCTCCTGGAAAAGGACTGGGTGCCTGCTCTCAGCCTGGCAATGCCCCCTCGCATGCTGGGGCTGGGCCACTTCAGCACCCTGCAGAGCCCAGGGTGTGTCTGGCAAAGGCAAAGGGTTGATCTCCACCTAGAAAGGGGAATTGATGGCACCACACCCAAGCACTGTTAGATTTTACACCCAGCAGTGTTGCCCACCCTTGTCTTGTGACTGCACAGCCTCTGAGTGTGTGAGTGACAGCAAACATAAAGATTGAGGGTAGCCACCAACATCCTCCCTGGTTAGAAGCATTATCCACAAGGAGACCAAAATCTATTGAGGAGGTGACCCTGCAGATTTCTCTACAAGTTTTTACAGGTTTTACCTATCAGTTAACAGATTGAATGTGCACACAAAGTAGGCTTGAACTGGAAGAAAGTTTTCAGTGTTGGAAGTGTGGAGGGAACAGGATGACTGGTCTGTTCTCCTACAGTCTGCAGTGAACAAAAAGCTTGGGGCAAGGAGAAGAAATAGCTAATGCCAGCTCTGCTGTCTCAGCCAGCAAGGCAGCCTGTTAGCTAAACTCCTAAGCTTTTCTTCTGGCATTATATAAAAACATACTGCTGTGGCTGAGAATTATTAACATCCAGTTGTATGGCCTCTGCATACCTGCAATGAAAGGGAACGAAATAAAAGTAGATAAATCACTTGTCTTTGTGATTTTTTCTTTAGAAAGTGCAAGCAGGTGTTCGTGCCAACATATTCTAGTCTATGACCTTTAGTTTAAAGGATTTATTTTGCATTATTCCTTGCTTTACAGCTTTAAAGACATAGTAATCAGGTACTCTCTGTGCATCCTCCTACTCAGAGAAGCTATATTGAGAAGTACAGCTGCAGCCAGCGGGGTGTTAATCACCACTTACCGACAGGCAGGACTAACACAAGCAATTGGAGAGAGTGCTAATTTTCAACAGGACATCCACTCTTGCCATTCTGTCTCCCATTAATAGGGTAACGTTTGAAACACTCAAGCGTGAGCTGTTTTACCATGGTGGATAGATTTATGTAAACAAACATCATTTTGGGGTGAAATTAGCCAAGGCATTAAATTGATAAGCAGGGCTGCAGACAGTTCTGATGACAAGAGTGATAGAGGAATATGGTGGTTTTCTATGGTGGTTTTTTTTTTTCTCCTGGTGAGACATGGCGTACCACCCACAGCCTGGGATGGTGGGCTTGGTGAGCTGTGGGCTGCCTAACAGTGATGGGAGATTTCCCTGCACTCCATCAAGTTGAGGGATTTACTGTCCTCCTGCTTCTTGCTGCTGGCCTTGATAGTAGGGAGTTTGAGTGTCTAGTGTTGTTTCAGACAACTGTCATTAGGACAGAGGTTATTCAAGATAATAATTAAATCCTTGTACAGCAGTCCCATCACAGTGTTATCTCCTACAAATTATGTCATCTTCTGGATCTTCACCATTTGCTCCTTGATAAATTTTAATTCTTATAAAAAACCCCACTTCCATTAGGGATAACATTACAAGCACAAAGGATCATATTAATTTTGGATCTCTATTACCTTTTCCAGTATTACTCAAAATTTAGATTGTCTTGAATAACCAGGGGACCAGCATGATGGATCCCAGTGACTAATCGCAGTAGGATAAGAGGTTATTACATCCCAAAGAATTATGAGTCTCATAAAATACTATTAAAAGTTAATGTGTTTGATTTTTCTCTTAAAATTATTCAAACAATTTTACTATCACTGGGTAGCTGACAATTTGCAAGAGGGTAATCAGAAAATATTCCAAGGAAAATGTGAATGCATAGCTTTTAGATTGTTTCATTATGTGTTATTTTACATTTGTTATGACTTTTAAACTTAATTATCTCACAGGGTAGATAGTGATGCACTTGGTGATTTGCCAGACACCGAAATATTAAAATATAATGACTCATGGAGGAATATATGCATCCAGATATTTTCAGTGTTATTGCTTGGCTTTTAAAATATTTAGATCCAGAGCATGAATTGACACTAGCTCTCTCTTTGTTTTAATAGCTCTTTAAATAGGAAGAAAAATCTCCATTTTAAAGAAAAACAAGAAAATAGCTAAAGAGCTTTGAACCTCTCATGATGGTGCTTTGGCTTCTGTTAGCTTGCCCTCATCTTCAGCAACTAGAGGATTAAATTTTTCAAACCACCTCCCATATCCAATTCAATGAACGTTTGTTTCTCAAAAGACACCCAGAAGTCTGAGGGAAATTTGACGAGTGATTTTCCTTTTCTGATGTTTTTATTATTTGCATGTGTACTGGGTGTTCTGTGTTTCAGAGACCCCTCCTAATCTTTTTGTCATCAAGTCTTTTGCAAGTGAGAAGAGGAAAAAAAATAGCCCTTCAATGCAAAGCATTTGCAAGCTTCTTTTCTTTTCATTCCTGCTTGGATGGCATGACATGTCCATTCTTTGGACTTAAGCACCATGATGGTTTGGATGCTTACAAGTGTCCGGGTAGGTCACAGCATGGACATGGGTTTTAGCAGCACACACTGCACCAGTAGAAGTCTATTGAGTCTGGAGGTGTTGCATCCTCCCACAGAAAATTTCCTCCACTTGCTCCTGCTTTAATCCTTTTCCTTTTCTACAGAGCTAGTGTACATGCTGTGATTGAAGTAATTAATGTCAATCATTCAGTGGACACAGAGGATGGCATGCATAGCAAGACCTAAGGGGAATTAGAGTTGCACAGATTTTCAGCAGCAACAGATTTCTCTTTGCTGGCTGAATTTTGGTGCTTGGGAATAGGTAGGTAAAAATATATCCAGAGGACAGATAAAAGACTACATTTACAGCAGCTGAAGGATATGACAGTTTAAAGCAATAGGTTTTTGCTTTGTGTAACAGTCCTGCCATATTTTGAGATGCTTATGGAGAAGGTATTGCTTTGGCTTGCCTCTCAGCCTGCAGGTTCTTGGCTCCCTTACACTTACAGTCTATAGTTTGATGTGGAACTGAAACTAAAAAAAAGAAACCCAGAAGAAAGCTGACTACCTTCTCTAACTAAACCCCAGTGCACAAATTTTTCTGGGGCCCATTCCTGATGCATGAGGCTGGCTCTCATGGTGGCCAGCATGACAAAACTGTTGTGTTGTCCTTGTGGGGAGGAGATGCTGCTCCAGATTTTGTTGGGTGTTTGCCGCATTTAGAGGGTGTGTGATCACTCTGGCATCAGCTTCAGTGTGCTTCAAAACCTGCTCTGTACCAAGCCTGGTACTGTTGGCTATGGGTCAGCCTCACTGTTATGAGAGGATTCATAACTTGTGGTAGCACGGCAGCTCATCACAGGGGAGGGCTGCGCTCTGCTGAGATAAATTACAGTGCCAGCAGGCAGGAGCTGATGACAGTGATTAAACCATCGCCTGCTCTCACCACTATTCAGAAAAGGAGAAAAGATTTTTGCATGTGGAAACTTGACAAGGAACTATAGAAGGAAATAAATAAAAAAGCCACTTCTTTTTTTTCTTCTTCTTTTCAGTTTCATTCAATTCCAGACCCTCCTCTGAGGTATTTCTGAGGCGGTGTATGCTCCGCTGAGCAGCAGAGTGTTGTTTGGCAGGTGTCACCAGGTGGCACTGCTTTCAAAATGTCATTGTGTGCTAGGAGAGGCAGAGATTGGCATCTCCTTCCTGCTGACATTTTAATACACCTTTCTGATGAGGCCATCGCTGTGTAAGAGGCCACAGAGTTTGCTTTCGGCCGATATCTTTGATTGAAGTTGCTCCCTGGGAACAGGGCATTGGCGTTTGGCTGAGTGTCTTGAAAGAAGGGGTCGCCTGTGTGTTATTTATGACAATCTCCGCTCCAGGATGAGTGTCTAAATGTAAATTACTCAATTTGCTTTTAGAGTATATCCACTCTGATTTCTCCTCCGCTGAGAAACCAGTCTGCAGGGTGCTGACATCTGCTAGCATTCAGAAAGGAAGCAACACATGTTCCTAGAAGTTAAAAATGGAAGAGACATATTGCATTTTCTAACATTGTTTTTCCCTCTGCTACTGCCAGTGTCTATTCCCAGAGCTTTAGATCTGGTTATGCTTAATAAAAATCCAAATGGCTTAAGTTAGAGCAGTTGCCATCATTTCTCAGAGCTAATACTGCTGCCACCATCCAGGTATCTTTTTTCCTGTTTAATTTACAAGGGTTATAAATTAATGTCATGTCTTTCCTAACTGTTTAACTATTTACTTCTCCCTAATGGATTTCTTTCACTGCTTTGTTTGTGTGCTTTAAACTATGAAGTTTTAAATTGCATCATTTTTAAGGGACCCATTCCACAACCACTGCCATTAAGAAAGAAGGTGATTCTTCCCCTCTGCTCAGCACTGGTGGGACCACATTGGTGGTGTGATGGTGTATCCAGCTCTCAGCACCCAGTATAAGACATGGGTGTACTGGAACAAGTTTAGTGAAGGATCACTGAGATGATTAAGTTTTGGAGCACTGGGTGTATAAGGAGAAGCTGAGAGAGCTGAGACTGTTTGGCCTTGGATCAGTGAAGACTCAGGAGTGATTTTTCCAACACACACAATTACCAAAGGGAGGATGCAAAGAGGACAGAGCCAGGCTCTGCTCAGTGGTGCCCAGGAACAGGACCAGAGGCAATGGGCACAAATTTTATCACAGGGGGTGTTTCCTGAACATCAGGAAACACTTTTTTACTGTGAGAATGACCAAGCACAGGCGCAGACTGCCCGAGGAGGTTGTAGAGTCTCTATCTGCAGAGACACTCACTCAAAACCCAGATGGACATGGTCCTGAGAAACTTGCAGTCGCTGAATGTCATTGTCTTCAAAATTCAAGAAGCAAGAGTTCATGTAGCCCAGCTACATAGATTTATTCTTGTCCTATCAAAACTTTGCTGCCATACCCTCAAATTTTTTGGTGTTTTTTCTTATCCCAAAATGTTGTCATTAATTGAGACACTAATATGCTTAAGTCAGCGAAGTTGTACCATACAATGGGATATTTCTGGGTATGAAGTGACAAATGTCCCTCTTTTTGCCAAAATAGAAATGTAAAAAGCACTTCTCATATTATTCCATATTCATAGAATCATCATGGAATGGTTTGAGTTGCAAGGAATCCTCTAAAGATATTGTTTCAGTCTTGCTGCCATGAGCAGGGATACCATGCACTCGGTCAGATTGCTAAGGGCCCTATTCAACGTGGATATTTTTAAGGCCTAAAATGTTTCCACTCCATAAAATACTTGTTTCAGAATACATTTTTCTGCATGCATTTCTATACCTTTTTTTTTTTTTACTAAATTCTTTCAAGTAACTTTATATTGTTTTCATGAAGTTAATTAGTATCTTCCAAATTACTGTCATTGTCATAATTAGTCCACTTGCTACCTTTTCTCTTAAAGCATTTAATCATTGTATATTATACTGGATAACAGTGCATCCAGTAAGAATTATCAAAATAGCACCTGTTTTCGATTCCCCCTTGCAGTATTTCCAGACTTGATGTTAATTTCAGTTTTTCCCCTATTGTTTAATTACCAGTCTGCATAACCATGTCAACAGCTGAGAAATGTTAGCATTCTTTTTATTATTTGATGGGACAATATTGGATTTTAGAGCAATTTGTATAATTTATTGCAGTCCTTTAATACCTGAACTGTGATGACTGAAATTCCTGCAATTATCCACTGTGCAAGAAGCCAGTTGCCTTCTACTGGGATCTTAGACACCCATTAAAAAGCCTGATTTCCATCCTGTTTATAAAACTCATGGTGTCTGAGCTTACAATTTATGGACAAACTTGCTATCACTCATCAAGCCCTAAGCCCAGGCAACTCACTGCTGCATTTCTCAAGGGAACCCTTCAGTGTTTTTTGTCCTTATTGGAAGCAGAAGGAACTGAGCAACTCCACACCTACCAAGCACATGCCAAACAGCATCCTAATGTCCTCTGCTAAGTGACAGCCATGAGCAGCTCTTGGCAAAAGCTCTGACACAAAAGTTTGAAAAATTAATTGGGCCATCATTTATTTTGAATGATAAGGCAATAAACCAATGCTTTTAAACAGTGGGCTGCTGTCTTACAAAACTGAGGAACTCAGTCCAACAATGAATCACCACAAGTAGCACCCAGAGAGACATCTTTTAAAACTCAGCATTTTGTAAAAGAAGTGTTGCAACTGAGTCATTTTTCCAGTAATATAACGTATGTTACCTGGGGAAAATGTCTTTCCAGGTGGCCATCAAAGACTATGACTGGTTGCCATGTTGTTCACCAATTGCTGTAAGGAAAGAAGTATCTGCTAAGTGCAGGCATCATTCTGTGTGCTGACTGTCAGTCACTGAGTTGCATTTGATCTGAGCTCACTGACATCAAGGATTGTGATGGTGGCTGTGGGAGGGGGTTGCCAGCAAAAGTGAATATAACTCTGTAGAGCTCTACTGGAACACACCTTCAGAGACAAACTCATTCCATGTCTTGAAGAGAGCTGTCTTAGGAGGGGATAAATCATCTCTGAAAGTACCTGCCTTTCTCTGCTTACTGCAGATGAACTGCCTGAGACTCAGAATTTCACAGTGACAGACAGCAGGTTCAGTAGGTCTTACCCTAAAGTCCTGTGAGAAGGAGTAGGTGTCAATACAAGTCAAAAGGCTGTATGTTAAATAGAGGATGCTTTGAATGTGTTTATACTAACCATTTTCATCCTGCAATACAGATTAGAAATAGGAGAGGCTGACATTTTAGAAATAAGAGATAAATAATATCTGTGTTTGAATGTATGGTGCCTGTTTTCTATTCCCAGTGCCAGACTCCTCAGAGGAAGCTTTTTATCCACATAATTAAATTAAATTTAAATGTCAAAAGAGTAAGGAAGACTGGACACAGCTGTTATCAAACCATGGAGATCCATGCTACTTCATAGTGCACTGGCAGAGTGCACTCACAAGATTCCAGAGCAAGGACATTTAAAGCAAAAACCATTTACAGAGTTCAGTTATTTCAGCAGTTCACAGCAAAGCACAGGCATGGTAATTCTGAGCTAACAAGTGGGAAAAGTGTGAGGAACTTTGACCAACAGAGTCTGGAGATCTCAGAAGAGATCTCACAAAAATACAAAAATCTGTATTTCAATTTACTGGAGTTCAAGAAAGAAAGAGAATGTCAAGAGTTCAGTAGTATCCTACAGACTTCAAAGACCAGAAGACCATTGTATCCAAAAAATCTCCAAAAAATTGACTGCCTGGAAAATAAAAGATATCACCAGTCATTGAAAAAGAAGAATTCAAATATCAGATATCATCTTATTTATAATCATGGATACTGTATCCCAGAGAGTCACATGATTTTATTTTGGACATATTTTAGTATTTTCAAGGTCAAAAATACTAATTTTATCTGAAAAATTAAACTGAGGAAGTCTGTCTTGAAAGAACACTGGCTTCCCCTCTCCTGGTTTACTTTTTCACAGATGCTGCTTGATGAATCAGGCAGACAGTGCCTTACTGGGGTTACCTATCCTTTCACCCCTGCATTTCAGTCTGGGCTCTTGCAGATGTTTGGACCTGCAAGAAGTAGATCTCCTGTAACCTTGTTTCTCTGCTCCTGTGAGGGATAATGTCTCCTTACAGATTTTTGAAGCAGTCAGGTTTCAAACTCAGATGAATGCAAAACATTCCCAGAACTGAGATATTACTGTGACAATTATTTGTTTGCTCATATTTACATCATTTACTTGCTCTTTGAGTGAATAAACCCTTGTCAGAGAAAGTAACGGCGTGATTGCTTTAATTCCAAGCATGTATAGTCCACCTATCATCCAGCTAATTTACTGTGCTAACAACTGTCTCACTACATAATGAATTAGATAATACCTTTTTTAATGTCCACAAATAATTGATGTCCTGGTTCAGCAAGGCAGTTAAAGGCTGTCCTTGTTCAGCAAAGTGCTCAGACACGCCTTTAACTTTGTACAAGGTGGTAATGGCGACAAGATGGCCAACTGGTCCCCATCTAATTGAGCTGTTATTTTTGTCTTCAAGTAACTTTGCCTGTGAAGTTGTGCCCATTAGTGAGTATAAAGTGCTAGGCTGAATTTAAAATAAAGTTTTCTGTGTCGCCTAGAAGTATGTTTTTAAAGGATATTGATGTTACTTGTTGGCTGACTGACAATACCTATTTCATCCATATGTCCTCTGGATTAAATAAAGGAAAACTTTGCATTATTTATGGGTGTTTCAAATATTCCTTGTGTATTAGATATTTTTTCCCTTATCACCTATTTGAATACAGTTTTTGCATTCAGGAATATATTTCTTCATGAGAAATAGGTGAACAAAACCAAATCATCTTTCTGTTAATTGTCCATTATCTGTGTCTTAGTTATTCTAAGCATCTCCCACTAAGTGGTGGCTATGAAAACACATTACTGCCTTATTAATGTCAGTCATTTCCTCATTAAGATTTGTACTGCCTGAAAGATGTCGTGAAGAATATGAGACAGCCATTTCCAAATAAAAAGTGAGAGAGTATCATGATTTAACCCCAGCTATCAACCGGGCCCCATGCAGCTGTTCACTCACTCCCCACCAGTGGGCTTGGGGAGAAAATCAGAACATAAACATTTTGGGGAGAAAATCAGAAAGGTAGAATCAAGAGAACCCATGGGCTGAGATAAACAGGGAAGGCAAAACCCATGCACACAAGCAAAACAAAACAAGGAATTCATTCACTGCTCACCATGGGTGGACAGATGTTCAGCCATCCCAAGAGAGCAGGGCCCCACGTGTAATGGGGACTTGGGACGACAAAGCATCATCACTCCACTCACCTCTTCCTTCCTCCTTCCTCCACTTTTACCTACTGATCTTGATGTTCTATGGTCTGGAATATCCCTTTGATCATTTGGGGTCAACTGTCCCAGCTGTGTCTCCTCCCAGCCTCCCCTGCATCCCTCTTGGGATGCGCAAGTGGGAAACACTTTCCTTCAGGATCCTTGTGGCACACACAGTATGTGCAGATATGAGTGCCACACCAAATAACAGCCAGGTCTGCTTTTGTCAAAAGCTGGTTGTGGTGTGTAGGAGCTGAGGGATGTTTCCTCATTTCCTTCTATAGCCTAAGAGACTCAAGCTTGCCTTTCCCATTCTCATGAGATCATTGCAGCTGTGGACTTCCTGTCTGTACAAGGAAGGAATTTTTCCCCAGTCTTTGGTTATGTTTCCTTTTGACCCAAAAGAAATCAAAACTTGGTGCCCAAAAGTGCAAGGATATGACTTTAGTAGGAGTTGTAGAAAATACTAATAAAAAAGAAATTAAGTATACAGCATAGTGCAAGGATGATTGTGATAGTAAAAGCAATGAGGAGATGTGATATTCTGTGCCTGAGAAGAGTCTGTGCAATCTGCTGTAAATAAAACACTGAACTATGGGCTTTCACATGATAATAAAAAGAAATACTGAACAGGCATCTTGCTGAGCACTGCCTGTTCAGTAAACTGAGCAAAGCAGGAGTTCTTGGAAAAATAATAATTTTTAGTGCAAATAAGTAGGGTGTTATAGTGGCAAAATAAAAGCTGCACAAATAGTATTCTTTCAGGCATTTTGCAACTCCCTGGACAATATTTCTCCTTGTAACGGAGGCTTTTATACATTACTTTTCTCATGGAATTGATACACTTTTGTAATTAAATATGTTTTACTCCTTGAATTTTATGTGTGATATTCAACTTCTAAGGAATTTAATAGTTTAGTTGTGTCATTTACTATAATTCATATAGTTCTAGCAGACTGACACAAGGAAATGTGTATTACTTGGAAAGACTTGCAGAGGTTCCATAAGTTGGGACAGACACAGCAGTGCCCAGGGCAGCAGAACGAAGCAGATTGTCCTGGTGTGTTTGCACACTCAGAAACCCAGAGTAACTCCTGCATGCCTGTAACAGGTTAGGTATGAAGGCCACAATTTTTTTTCTTGCTTTGACAGTCAAACTGGCTTTAGATATCCTAGTACGTGCTCAAAAGCAGGGTTGAACAGTGATGCAAATTGCTCCTCTGGCATAAAACCACTGTGCCAATCCAAGCTGTTCAAAAGGAGTCAGCAAATTGGTTTTGTGCCATACCAGGCTGGTTTGTTCTGCATCTGCCTGTGTCCATCAGACATCACACATGAGCACGTAAAAGCAGTGGAGGCTGGTATGTGCTTTAGCTAATTCATGCTGCCCAGGTTTGCCATGGGTCTCATTTGCAGTGCCAGGCTGCATAGCCCTACTCAGACCTGGAATGGAGCAGGGTGGAGTAGTCAGGAGGGGCTGAGCCATTTCTCAGCCCACCTGAAAACCTCAGCTGCCTTTCTGTGCCATGGCCTCAATGGGATGCTCGTGTCCTCTGTGCTGAACCTCAGCGGTTGGTTCCTGCATTCAGCCTTTTCCATGGCTCATTTCTCTTTCAGAGCTGACATGCTGTTTGATGTTGCCTCCTACCAACCCTTGGTAATAATATATTTTCTGATAGTCTCTTCTTAAATGAATGGAAAGTGTTCATTTTTAAAAATGGTAAAGAACTGCCATTTGTAACACCCACATCCATTTTTAAGAAAACAGAAAACAGATTTCTTATTGAAGGTGAGAGAACATTTTCTATAGCAAGCATGACATCCAGATTCTTCCTTATGCATATGACTAAAACAGTACAGATTTTTTAAATTTTTTTAAATTTTTTTTTTTTTTTTTTTTTGCTTTGACTTAACTCATCAACATGAGATACTTCTCTCATCAATGTCAGGGAAAAAAAAAGTATGATTGTGTGGGTGGCTTGAAGTAGCAGTAGGATGGCTAAGCTGAGTCAGACCAAGGGTCCATCTAACCTAACACCTTGCCTCCAAAAATGGAGATTCCAAGGAGGATAAGACCAAGGCAAGCATGTAATGATGACATCCCTGAATATGCTCCCCTGGCTGAAAAAGTCAAGGCTTGAGAATTTCTTGCTTATTGAAGATTTCTCTGTATTTAATAGCTGTTGGTGGGTTTGTCTGACATGTCAAGTAGCTTCTTCAATGCCTTTTTAATATGATACTTTTAATTCAGCCATTTTTATAGCACATTATTGCCTTAAAGCCTTTTTAGAAAGCAAAGCTAAGTCCAGGCTAGGTTAAAATAACAAAGTCCAATTGCAATACTATCGTATTATAACTGCCTTAGGATATCTGGCATTGAAAGTTACACTGATGCCACTTGCCATATGCTGAATGATAGGGTTATGCCAATATATAACTCTAAATAACAGAGGTAAACCTGCAGAAGGGAGAAGACTGCATACCAAGGTTTTCAAAATAATTTTTGGCTCTCAGATTTGTTAAGGAAGCCTGAACAGTAATATACCTAATGCACAGGGATCTAAACTGAACCCTCCGAGAGTCTGTGTGCCTGGGATGCAAAAATGAGGCAGTTCCAGTTTCAAAGAGCTAAAATTAAAAAAATCTCAATTAAAAATATTAGCTTATAGAGGAAAGGCACAGATGAGGGCAGCACAGTGGAAATGGCCTGTGGGGAAGCAACCACATACCCAAAGCAGCAAACTTCCAGGTGAGAACAAAACACAGGTGAGAGCTGTCCCCCATGCTGCAGCTCTCAGCCTGCCCTCCTGAGCCAGCTGCACAGCCCTGTGCCCACCCCAACAAGCAGCACCACAGCTCTGGCTGACAGGGGCTTTGAGTGACACCATCCCACTGCCACTCATGTTTTCCCTGTATAGAGAAACCTGGTGCAGGAGCAAATGGGCTTAAACTTCAGCTTAGCTCGGAGAAGGCTGAATTTCTTCTGTATCAGCCCAACAGCCTGTTGGGAATGCTCCATTTCCTCTGCAGCTCTGTCAGGCATGAAGTTATGCTATTGCTGTGTGAGGACACAAATAATGAGGGAAAATGAAGAGCAGATACAGAAGAAAAAAGAAACAAAGTGGTGCCAAAGAATGAGAGAGAAGCTAGGAAGTGCAGGTTTACGATGATAAAACCCAGCCTGTACTAGTTATTGTTCCTTGTAGAAAAAACAGTGTAACTAGAAACAACATGAAAAAATTTCTGAAGGGAGTTATTTTTAGAGTTGTGGTTTAATGATGGTGTATTTATTAAGGCCATGGAGCAAATTAAAGTGTCATGAATAAAGGTCTATGTGCATGCAAACTTCCTTTTCATCCAGGCAGGGCTGTTCTTTAGCCTGAGCATAGAGTGGCCTCTATCCCCAGAGGGAGAGCAGGGATATAAGTGCTAAACAGCACTTGGTGAGACTACTGGGATATATAGTTTTGCCATATATTAAAAATTTTACAATTATAAACAAAAATGTTGCTTTACAAAAAGCCCATTGAAAAGGAACATCTTCAAAGTAAAAAAAAAACCAAAAAAACCAAAACCAGATTAGTTTGCAACCTTTTCTCTTAATTAGCTAATTTTTCTAGGAAGATAGCACATCTTCAGTTACTCAGCTCTGATGAGATTTCGGTTTTAAATTCACAGGTGTTAATTGATGTTAAATTATGTAATATTCAATATATGTATCACAAATAAGATTGACCCAGACTATGTAATCTCTATTAGATAAAAGACAGAAATATTGAAGTCATTAAAACTGTAGAAAAATATTCATTATGATATCTAACCTGAATTTTGCTTTCCTGTTTGCATCGCTTCTATACTTGTATTGACAGTAATACTCCATATGAAACAGAAAGCAATTTACAGAATCTTTAAAGAAATCCTAATGAATGTTTCATGTGCAAATCTTTGTGTTACTTAGGATACACATCAGCAACTTTGCTCCTTGTTTATGCTGAAATAGCTTTCATAACCCTGTCATCATCCCACTCCTTTTAGAGCAAGAAAAGTTGGTGACCTGAAGAGCACTCTCACTCTTCAAAGGGAAGGAACAAATCTAAAGATAAACATGCTTACCATTAGGTATTTCTAGACCTTAAGTTCAATTTCAGATAGGCTTTGTCTGCTGCCTGAATTCACATTCAGCATCTGCACAGATGTTCATTAATTTCCATGAGAAATAGTTTTGGAAATGAAGTCCCACACACAATTCCCCTGGCCTTTAGTTCAGAAAGATGCTAGATCATGTTGAGTCTCAATGTCAAATATCTCTGTGGGGAAAGACTAGAAAACCTGACCTATTTGCATATGTGAGCGTGTATGGCAACAGCCTGCTGCACTTATGTATAAGGAGAAGGTTATTTGACAATAATAAAATTGCAAAGATGATAAGCTACAGTTAGAAAAAAAGAAAAGAAAAATACATTTCTCCTTGTTTTTACTGGCAAAAAAAGGAGGAAGAGAAGGGAACATCAGTTCAGAGAATGTGGCTGGATTTTAATAAAGGCTGGATGGCTTCATGGCCCCTGAAAACATTTATGTATAAATGAGTTGAGATAATAAGGCTAATCAAATGTCATGCTTCAAGTCGTCAGTTCATGGCCTGAAGGGACTGGGAAGTGTTTTTTTGCCACTGTACAGATGTGCTCCATTGATTAGGATTTGTTGATTTCAGAGGAAAGTTACAGAGCCACAGGCATCCATGATGACTTGCTTGAGCCAGGATTCTTATGGAGAGCCATCAGGTTCTTGGGAGGGTTTTTTTATGTGAATGCACAAGTTTTGGAGCAGCCTGAATTCTGTCATGGTCATGGGTTAGACATGACAGTGATACAGCACTATCACTGAGAAATCATGGAAACTTTGCTTGAAGTTTGTGCTGCAGATCAAGGTGCAGAGATAATCTTTTGAGTTAGCAGATTGGTGGGTTTGTGCTGTACCTGCAGGACTGAATTAATATAATCTCTACCTAGTTTTCCTGAAAGGTAAAGAATCCTTCACAGAAGTTGTTTAGAAGCCTAGACTTCTTTATTTCATCTTATTAGCTTCTTTCTCAGAGCATGACATCCACAACTGATGGTGCATGCAGTCCACATCCTGGCATGTGTGACTAAGCCTGATTAATTAAGATTTGAGGTCAGAAGAAGGAAATGGTCCCATTTCTTCTAGGTTTTCCAAGGTCAAAGGTATGGTAAATAATAAAAACATCACAGAGCTACAGCTGAGTTAAGAAGATGAGGACTTATAACGCTGTGTCTGTAAGACGTTCAGAATATTAAAGCAGATAACAAGGAATGACAAACAAGATTTGTTTTTCATATCTGCAGGGAGTTGAGAGGACAGTGCAAATAACTTTAATACCATTTGTACCTTAACTGTGGTGCCTAGGGGATGCCTTGTTACAGGGCTGAAATCACTCATGGTCCCTCACTGTGGGCTTTGCCTACAAATTCCAATAGAACACAGAACCAGGCTGCATCTTGGAGGCTGCCTCACCATAGCATGGGAGCTGGCTCTGGGTCTGTGTGTGTGTAAAAGGTCTCATTTTGGCTGCATATTGAAAGTAGTGAACTTGGAAAAGCTTGATCTAAGTTCTTTACATGCCAAGTATATAATGGGATTTGTGCATAAAAAGTGATTCCATTTCAAACTACAGGTTTCCTTGTATGAAATTGTGTCACAAAGTCACTTCCAGTTGGTAAAAAGCTTTTTTCCTAAGGTACCATAGTATCTGTCGACAAAAGCTTTATGACATCAATTTCTGGAAAGCAAGTTAAGCTTTTGCAAAGAATTGGGGAAGATTAGATGGCCCCCTTGTGGAGATTGTATGTAGGTATGTGTATGTGTATATTTATATATGTGCAAAGATGCCTATTAGATCAGTGGAGAAGGAAAATGCAATTTTGCTTATATTTGAGTTATATTAATAATACCAAACATTTTTGGGTTTTCTTAGAGTTATATACTCATACCAAATATTTCTGGGTTTGCTCAGATGCTATGAAGTATTTTAGTAAAACACAAAATTCAGTGAAAAATGGAAAGTCAGCAGTCTGTCATGCAAGTATTCAATTGAAATACCCTGTCATCTTCTTGTTTATTGGCTTACAGGTAAAATCATGCAGTTGCATTACAAAAAGGGGAAAAATAAATACCATTTTATTTTTACAGCTGGGTAACTTCCCTAGGTTTTTGTGAACTATTTCAATGTACAAAGAGGGAACACTTCTCTTATAATATATTCATTAGTAATATCACCTGAAATTCTTTCATATCTGTGTTGTCATGTTGTTTACCTTATGGGAGGCTTTAAAAACTCTGCATGTAGGACAAGAAAATTATTGTGATGCCTGGATTTTGTGATGATCATTTATAATTTATGGTCATTTTGCTTGACGTCAGAATTAATAAAGATTTGAGGCAAAGTTTAGAGAGAATAAATTAGTGTACTTTCAAAGGGATTTCAATTACTGAGCCCTTTTTATTGTTAATTACTTTATTAATTGAGCAGCATTACTGCACTGATTCAAAATGCATTGCAGTGAAAAATCCCACAGAACTTTTATCTGAGCATTCCAGACTTGGAAAAGAGTGTCTGCAACTGAGCTCTTAGTTGGAAATCAGAGAAAGCTCAGCTGGGGAGGGAGCCTGGTTACACTTGTGGCAAAAATTGGTTTCCAGTGAAGCCAATTACAAAGGAACACTGGTGATGCTGGTGCTGCAAGTTTTACCTAGCCAGAGAATAAAATGGGATAGCAACAGCTCCTTCAAAAAACAGGAAGAGCATGAAAATAAACATTGTAGTTGCCTTTAAAATAATTAATTTTACTTTATTCTAGACCTAACAAAAAATGACTGAAGAAATGTAAATGTCAGAAGATTTAAGGATCTGGCTACATTTGATTTGTTTTTTCAGGGGCTCTTTGAAACTGAATTTTACCAGCCAAGTGTATTCCTGCGGGCAGCCAGGACCCCTGTGATAACAGATCTTTCATAATTCTACATAAAAGTATGCAGGGATTTTTTTTTTTCCTTTAGAACCATTATGAAATGCCGTATGTTTTTTAAGTTATTGGATAGGCAGGAGTTCTGTGTCCCCACCTTTTTGTACTGGAGCTGGAGGAGTGCTCGGTCACCCAGGCAGTGACCCCATGAGAGTCCTCCTGAAACAGGGACTTCCTCTAACCTTTTTGGCAGCTGCTGGTTGTGAGGAGGGTTTTGTGGTTTGTCCTGTGTGCATGAGGGATATTTTATGAATTCTTTTATGCTAAGCCGTTACCCATGACTATAGGTTTCAGACTTGAAGGAGAGTCTCTTCCCAAATAGGTTTCTGTAACCCTCTAAGGCTGTATTAGCAAAACAAACTCAAACTGCAGGTCCCTTGTGCAGCACTGCCTTCAAGTTTGCTCTTCTCTTGGCCCCTGTCTGTCATCATCTTTCTTTTCCATCCCCTTAGCTCGTTTCTCCCATACTTGTAACATCCTCCTGAGAAAGGCGAGTTCAGAGCTTCCTCCCCAGGCTGGGGCTAGAGGCAGCTCAGGGAGGAGGTGGGAAGGAGAGCAGTGCAAAGACACCCTTATTTCATGTTCCCTTCTGTGCAGTGGCCTAGCAAAGCAGAGAGAAAAGAAACAAAAATTTTGAGTAAAGAGGTCACGTGTACCTCAGATTTCCACAGTTCTTTTGAGACACAGCAATGACCTGTGCACAGTAGATAGAATGGGGATGATGTGAGCAATGGACTCCTCCTTTCCCAGACCTCTCCACCAAAGATTTTTAATTCTCCCCAGCACAAATGCCTTGCATATCTTTAAAGACTCATGTAAGACACTGCACATCTATGGCTTTTGACTAGTACTTCCTCCTGTATGTGCTCACACCCTGTTTCTTAAGAGGTACAAGGGTTGTTTTGTGTGTATGCTTGATAGAACAATGAAATTCTCATTGTTTGAATTATTATTGCATTTTGTATTTATATTTCTTTCAGCAAGGTTCTTGCTACTTCACTCTTTTCAGCAATTTAAGGAATACTTAGAACAACTGAGCTTGATATTATTTAGGCAAAGAACAAAAATCACTGGAGGGAAGTTTGTTGGATTTGTGTCTCATCAAGAAATGATTTACAATTTGTATCAAGCTTGTTTGTTTTTTCACCAAATCACCTCATGTACACATTTCTATTCCAAACAACTTCACTCTGAAACAAATTGTCATTTCCCCATCTTTAATCAACCTCTTTGCTCTTACATGCACCAAAGCTGGGGCCACCATCCTCTGGGCTGTGACATGTAAATCCAGCATCCATCTCTGATAGCAGAATGGAAATTTACCTTCAATAAAGTATTGGGTGGACCAACATGTGCAGAGTTATTATACAAGGCAGAAAGCATGAGGCTGAGCATAAGAATTTTCTGGTGAACAAGAAGCTGGTAACAAAACAGGATGTGCTGAAAGAGGAACTTAAAGGAAAGTTATCCATGAATTTCCTCAGGGCTAGTCTTAACTCTCACCCTATTTCATGTTTCCATTAATGATGCTGGCACTAAAAGCTTAAGTATATTAATGAAATTTGCTTAATGACATTGAGGATTTAATAAAAATAGGGGAAATGAAGTTTGGTAGTGCAAAGTGCATGGTTCATGCATCTGAAGCTGGCAGAAACAGCTGTTCTCTATCAGCTGAGTGCTTACCAGCCAAAACAGGGAGTCTTCATATTCATGGAATCACAGAATGGTTTGGGTTGGAAGGAACCTTAAAGACCATCAAAGGCTGTGGGCAGGGACCATCTGAGCCAGTGACACAGTGAGTATGAGTTTCCAGAGTCATGTGGCCCCACAAAAAACCAAAATGCAATGTGAGGTTGTATCAGAGAATACACTGCCAGTGGAGGTAAGAAATGTTTATTGTACAAGGCACCTCTAAAGCCTTGTGTGAAATTTGCTCAATTCTAGCCATGTATAGTGAAATTTGAAGTGTGCAAGCTCAAATGCCAGGAAAGGACTGCTATGATGATTAAAACCTGGAACAAATCTCAGGAGCTCCTTACTTTTGTAAGCCCCCTATCAAAAGCTAGCATGAAAAGCTGAGATGTTGGAAAACTCAGTAAAGGCATCTAAGCATGACCCAAGGGTTTTGGGGGCTGCAGTTTGGTCACTTAGGACTTTTCTTATCAGAGGAGACAATAAAAAAGTAGTTCAGCTTTGTAAATTAAAAGTTGAGAGGTGTGATTGCTCTCTGATCCTCAGCTTAAATGCTATTTCTCCTTCTCTGATGTTACATTTATAAATCTCCTTTATGTATTTGCAGTGTTAACTCAAGAACAACTGGATCTAAGTAGACCAAGACCAGGTTTTGTCTGGGAATAAGACTTGTGTTCCTAACTGCAAGAAGCAACCTTCACAAGATATTTTCAGTAGGAGCAATGGCATGAAAAGGATATTTCAAAAGCCGTTAGGAAAGGGATAATTGAGTGCTGGTATCTGTGCTGGCAGGGTAGGTAGGGCACTGTGATGTCTTTGAGAGCTTTTTTTTCCTAAATAAATCAACAAGCTTCTTAGTATCTGCTCATACTACTCTCTATTTTCTTCACTGCCAGTGAGGCTGAGCTTCCCTATGTGTTTAAATATAGAGTAAAATGCTCAACTTTATGCTGTGTGTTTGAAAATGTATGCCTAAATCCTGAAGGCAACACACAGGAAAAACTTATATTAGCTCAGAGACCTCACACATACTCATATGCTATCCATGTGCATTTTCTAAATTACCAGGATTAAAACCACGGGTAACTACATCATTTCATTAGCCTAGGAGCTGCTAGATACAGACTTGATACTTGTGAACAGAATTAGTTTCTTTAGGGACATGTAGTGGCTGCACTGTCCTCTCCAGTTTCTGGAGACTCTATATTGAATAACACATAATTGAAATAAGTACTCATGAAGCTGCTCAATAATTCAGGGTGTGCTGATTTGGAGTGTTATAGACCTAGTTAAAATCTTATTAAAATCCCCACAATCTCTTAAAATTGACTAAAAATCCTCTGTACTGTTCCTAGGATGGCCAGGAAAGAGCAAGGGAGAAGGGGATAATTTAGCTGTCGAGTTGGTTTGCTGTGTTGTCTGACAGGACTGTACATTTGGTGACAGGAGTCTTTCTGCTGTCATTCAGAATCCCAGAGCCCCAGGGGTGGGAAATTATTTCAGGAGAAGTCCAACCTCCTGCTCAGAGCAGGGCCACCACTGAGCATAGTTGGGGTTGCTCAGAGTTTTTTTTGTTGGAGAGAGTTGGATCTTCAAAATCTCTGAGGGTGGAGGATGCAGAGCTGCTACTGACAAAACTTTCCAATGCTTAATTATTCTGATAATGAAAATTGTTTTCCTTTTATTCTCACCTTTTTCAGTTTCTGACTATTGTCCCTCATTAGCTATCCTGCCATGCACAAGAGTGAAAAGCCTTGCTTTATCTTCTCACTGCCTCTTCTTAAGTGCTGAAAGGCTGCTGTTTGACCTCCACCTAATGTCTTAGACACTTCTTTGAAATACATCATTAAAACTTCTATTCTCCTATGCCAAGAAAAAAATTCTCAGCACTCCCACTATCCTTTTGCAGCAGTAGGTCTCAGGATACACTTTCACTGATAATTTTGAAGGGCTTGTGGCAATGTGATATGTCAAGAATGTGATTATTATTGTCGTGATTATTCATTACTTTAAAAAAAGTACAAAATCACATGTCCGAAATCTAAAAGCAGAGAATATTTTAAAAAGAAATTGTCATTTTGCCTAGTCTGAGGCCAGTTGTCTGAATTCCTGAAGTATTTAAGAAAAAAAAAAAAAAATTAGAGTCTCCACAAATGCAGTTTTTACCATTGTTTTCAGTACAGATGTAGTGCTGGATTTTGCAACTAATCTTTTTTCTGTATTATATAAATCTATGAACCTGTGCTATGTTAAAATAGCTTACCTAGTATCTCATTCTTTCCATATCTATGCATAGCCCTATGCCATTATTGAATTTGTTCTAGCTTCATTTCAAGAAAAATTGAACTCTTTAGGTGGAAAAATTCCTAATGTTGCATGTGTAGCATTTGTGTTGCCAAAGGTTCACTCCCTTTCTTTTACCCTTCTGGATTACCCTAAATCACTACTGTTAAAATTTGTTTGATGTCAAAGAGTGAGTGATCTCTAAAGACACTCCTTGTCATCTGTCATTCTTTAATCAGGTGTAGGACACTAATCTTCTGATCAAAACTGTGAAAAAAAACCAAAACCAAAAAAACCCCAAAAAAAACCAACAAAAAAAAAACCCGAACAAAAAAAACCAACAGTGCTATAAAGCTTTCCTGAGCTTTTTCTGATGGCATGGGTACAGAATTTAATCAGATATTTCAGAGGATATTTTTAAAGAAAAAAGGGTTTGCAATATCTAAACAGAAAAATTGGGAGTTTTGTGATGAAAGCAGTGAATTACTGTAAAAGAAACTGAAGTTAGTGACAGGGAGTATTCCTCCTAACATGCAAGGAAATATAAGATTTCACATTTCTTAAGTGCTTCCCGGTGCCCAGTCACTTCATTTCTCTTGCCTGTAACAGTCTGTGTCACCACAAATTGCTTCCCAAGT
Source organism: Agelaius tricolor (assembly GCF_023055355.1). NCBI lineage: Eukaryota > Metazoa > Chordata > Aves > Passeriformes > Icteridae > Agelaius > Agelaius tricolor. The sequence continues at coordinate 36,196,225 of NW_027269267.1, read as the reverse complement.
GACCACCTTTTCATACCAGAGCCAGACATACAATCCCAGCTGTCTGACTCCCAGCCCTCCCTCTGTCACACTGATATACTGATGTATCAGCAAGGACAACAAAGTTATAATGGACTGCTTTTCTAACTGCTGAATTGGAGATTTGTATGAAACAACACAGAACTTGCTTAAAAACTTTGTTTTACTTCAGGGAATGTTCCAACTCTCTAAGCATGTTCAGAAAGAGATATTATACCATGACTGGTAGATGTTGGGTATTATCGGTACAAAGAGTTGTGAAATTGAGGTTTGCTGTGGTTATTTCTCCCTCATTACAAAATGTTATGTTAGTGGTTAGTTTTTGATGTTGGCCTGAACTTTGCATTCTGTGAATACGTCCCTTCAGGCAAGGACCCTTTGGCTCCGAGTGCAGGGCTCACCTTGAAGACAGAGCCACCTGCACAACACAGACACCTCCAGGTCAGCAGTTTATCTCCCTCTGTGGCCAAGGTACACGCTGGGATGCAGAGGGAGCCTCTAAAGGGATATGCAGCTCATGCCAGAGGTGGCCCCTGCCGTGTCCAGCTACACATCACTGCCTGTGCTGAGCAGCTCCCTGCTGGTGTCAGAGCTTGCCTCGATGCATAGCTCCTATGTGGGCCACTGCAATTAGGTATCCTTCCCTGAAAGCAGCATCCAGTCCCTTCTCTGAGCAGGCATGTTGTATGGATTTAGCTGCTCTTTCTGCCACTGGGGTAATGAAAAGGGTAGGTTTAACCAACAGACTTGTGGCCAACTCAGAAATGGGAAACAATGGCCAGTTTTTATTCCAGTTGGATTCAGAGCCATGGGACAAAATCTCAAAAGAATAATGAGACACAGCTAAAACTTTGTAGTTTTATACTTCAAAATTAAAGGGTTTTTTTATTATTATTTTTCTTTTATTTAACTCTGCTAAGTTTTCCTTTAATGTGGAGTAAGTGTTTATAGAATTTTACAGCCACTGTTTTAAGTAAAGTACTCATCATGCCCGATGAAAACTGCAAAAGTGGTGAGTGCTCAGATCCTCTGAGAAAACAGCTGATTAAGTGATTTTGCTACATGCTGAGCAGGTGATGCCTGTGATGTGAGTAGATAAACCTTCACTTCTTAATGGTGGTGGCTGTTCTTTCAGTAATAGTCTTGTAAAGAAATCCATGAAAACCTGAAAGGACAGATAATAGTATTAAGCTCACAAATTTATGTAAAGGATTTCTTAGAAAACCATTCCATCACGGTGTCTAGCATCCTGTGAGAGACACTAAGCTTAAGAAGCCTATGTGCTCTTGCTGCATCATCTTTGCCAAAGTTTGTGGGACAGCTAGGATTTATCAGTCTGGCTTGGTGGATAAGCTGTATGATGTTTCCTACAGACAGATGGACATGCATATATTTTGTGCACCATTTCATAGATTTTCGTTACAGTGCCATTGTTCTGGATAAGTATGCAGTCTGTTCATGTTATTTTGGGCAGTTTATCTCTAAATGAAACACACCATGGATGCAGAGACACTCTGCACAGAAATGCTGCCAGCCTCAAGCTGATGCATCTGCATTTCACTGACTTTGACCAGTTCAGATCAGCCTGACAATGTTTTTTTGCTTTCTGCCTTCCCCCATCATTCCTGTTGCACATTCAATTATTCCCTAATTGCACATGTGCTGCATTATACTTACCTTTGTTTCATTTGTTTACCCTCTTCCTTTCACCATTACCCATACTGACAATACTTTGCCCAAAGAGAGGTTACTGATTGGGCGAAATCTGTTAATGCCTGTGAGAATTTGGGCTTAAGGATAAAACTGGGAAGTGTGAGGCTTTTGTTCACATAATACTGGTCGTTCTTAAGCCTTCATTTGCCATAACCTCCATTGGTAGCAGAAGTGTGCTGACAGAATGGCTTTTGGGGATATTTCAGACCTTTCCTCAGGAGCACACTCACTTCCACAATTAAAGCTTCTAAGTTCTTATCTCCACTTGGGACATAAGCTTGACCAGGGCTCTTATTTTCCTTTCTACCAGGAAGAAGCAGAATGTGGATAGTTTTATGATGCACCTGGATTTTTTCAGTCACTTGGGTTTTTCTTTTTTCTGTCTGCTAGTGCTTTCCAGAATATTCTCTGGTGACTCTTCCTCTCCACCTCAAATACTCTTCTGCCTCTGCATCCACTGCCATGAGCACACTGTTCTCCTTTTATGAAGATGCCATTCATCCCTCTTCCCCAGGAGGCCCTACAGGATGTTTCTGTTCTCGGTGTGCAGTGATCCTTCACGTATTTACTAAATCTCCCTCAGCTGGGACATCTGCTCCATGGTGATAGAGGAGGCAAAATGCTCTGGTTTGGGATCACCTCTACTTATAGCAGACTCTGCTCCTCTGAAATTAATTTCTAAACTGGAGCAATACTATTGAAGGATTAATGTAAGATTAGAGTATTTATATTAAAATACCATATAATGTGGAAGAAATACATGTTCTTTGGTTATAACTAGAAGCTCAATTTATCTGTTCTTTTAATTAAAGGTTTTCTTTGCCTAATGCTAATGAAGAGATTGGATTTCATGCAAGTAGGACTAGAGTCTTGGGAATTACCAAGTACTTCATAATTCCAGTGTAAACAATAGTGTGCAGCCCACACTTCACACTTGTGTTTGTTTGAGCATGGATCATCAGGCCCTTGCTGTGACCATCACTTGCCCAAAAAATCAACTATCCCATAGTGACAACTTCAATAACCCATTAGTTTCAGTACATCATGCTCAAAAGGAGATTGCTTAATGTGGGGAAGCTGCATGAAGTTTCCTTTCAGGAGGAGCTGACACTGCAACTGGGCTGGTAATGGGCTGGTGTTTGAAATGAAATCTAGACTGGTATGTGTATGTGTATGTGTTTATAGAGACAGTCACAAGATACATTGGCAAACACATCCTTATGGATTTACTATCATTTTTCTGTCATTGACAAACGCACATTATGGCCAGATTGCAGTGTAAATTTTTACACACACACACGGACATGCTGATATAGATATTGATTACATAATTATATAGATATAGTTTGTATGGGTTTTAATTAATTTGGAATATTTTCTGGAAAATATCTTCTCCCTGACATACCAGCATATTCTTCTTGGCTAGCCTTTAAGCACTGAGGATATCTGTGGTAGTAGTTTCAGCAATTGACGGTGGGAGTCTATAAAATTAATCCAAGAAGTCTGTGATAAGTTTGCTTTGACAAGCAGGGTAACAGAAGTCATTACTTAATTCTTTGCTCAGTATTTCCCACAGTGGGTAGCCATTGAGTCCAACACAACCATAAGTGTGAGCATGGGTGATGCAAGAGGGTCATTTACACCAGCAAGAACAAGTGCACACCTGTATTCAGAGTGGCTCAGGCATATTCAGTGTTCAGCTAACTATATGCTATTTTACTGAACAGTGAAGAAAGGCCATAGCCTGTTTTGTATTTTTAACCTGCTTCTTGTCTTCATTATGAGCTGACTCCTTGGCTATTCCCAGTGTGATTGAATGCTTGTATATGAGGCACTGAGGGCTCCAAAATGCTTCTATTATTATTCCATAAATGTCAACATTTGAAAACAAATTGAAAACAATTTCCTAAGATAATTTAATAATTTATATAATTTTCCCACTGAAACAAATGTCCAGGGCCTTAGTGTGTTTACTTGTATCATTATTCTGGAGACACGCTTTTCCCTGAAAGAAAACTTTGTGCACAAGTTCAGTGTAGCATTCCCCCAGTCCAGGGGCAGCACATAGCAGTGTCATCTGGACAGTGTCCAGGCTAAGGTGGAAGAAATCTTAAGGTCTTCCAACCTCAGAGTGATTAAAAGGGTGACAGAGGGTCGAAGCCAGAAGGTTAATCAGAGGATTGTAAACTGTGAACGCGGCGTAAGTTACCAGCCCCTCAGAAACTAAATGTGTGTCAAGCTGCTGTTAAAATTTGTATGCCCGATGAAGAAGCCATTCAGTGGAAGGCAACTCTCTGGAAGCTGCAGAATCCAGCAGCAGATTTATCTGGGCAGTGAAAACAGCTGCAGAAGTTAGGTACTCACAAGGAGGAGCAGCAGCAGGCTCGGTATGCAGAAGGGAAGGTGCGGATGTTAACCAAAGATGTACTGCTCTCATTTCCATGCATTTGCTTTGTACTCCTGTTTATTGCACATCAAACACATTTACATATCCAGGGATGAAAGGGAAATGATTGATGCAAAGGAGGTATTTTTGCTAATTGTTGTTGCTCTGAGTCATACCTGACTGGGACTGCTGGAGATGGGTGAGGAAGGACAGAATTATTATTAGAGGTATGAATAACTGTCAAGAGCAAGTTTAAAATCTGTCTGTTACCGCTTGTTAACATCCAAAATTATCTGAAGAGAGGAGGGGCAGCAGTACAAAGACTAAGCCAATGCCCCATCTTTGTTGATGTAGATGTTTGCAACTGCCTCTGAGTCTTTGTCCATTTTTTTTTATCTCTGTTCCCTTGGAGTTTCAGCTGTTTTTGGTCACAGCCCTATCAGCGCCTGCTGGATGTTGCAACAGCAGCTTCTTATGCTCAGAGCTGATGGGTGTTTGAGAGTTGGGCTGCTTTATCTGCACAGCATTTGTGAAATGCATCCCCTTTTCCCTGTGAAATGGAAAGTAGTTCTTAATGTGCTCTCATACATGCAGTGTAGAGCCAGGATGAGATAAGGATCCAATCTGAGAAGGGAAAGCTGTGCCTCAAGTGTCCAAAGACTGCTTTTTCATACTGCAGAGTACACAGGAGGATTTCTGGTACTTCCTGCTCTGCAGGAGAAGAGGGATTTTAGAAATCCCTGTCTATGAAGGGTTGTGTGATTCTTGGGTTCCCTGTTGATGTGGATGGTGTAAGTAACTGAAGGGGACCAAAACAGCTGATGTGCAATTTGGCTATGTGTGAGCAGCAGTCAGAAGACCCAAGCTCCAAATGATTCTGGAAATATCATCCTTCAAAGTGTCATCTGATGCTGACAGAAATCCTGGCTTCCAGTGCAAGTGAAAGTGAAAATACATCCATGACACTCCCTATTTTAAATCCTTCCACCTGTAAAGCTTCTTCTGTGAAATAAGTATTGAAACAGCTGTTTCATTTAGAGAGTAGCTCAGGAAATTACCCTGCAGCAGAACATAGTCCATAGTTTGGTCTCATAACCTTATTCTGGAAAGTATATTATAGGTCCTGTAGGTGGAAAATTCAGAATGAATACAAATGAAGTATTCAAACCTTTTTCCCTTTGCTTTGCCTGCACTGGGAAATAGATCTGCATATTTAGCACTATGTGGGGAAATAAATATTTTTATGGTTAACGTAAGGTTCATGGAGATGGTAAATCTTTAGTGGCAGGAAGTGGGTGATACCTAAAAAAGCAAAGTAATTGTTGTGGAGGGTGCTAAAATTTTTGAGATTTTTTTATTTTACTAGAGTTAGCTCTTGTATGAGATGACACTTCCAAAACGTTGGTTTGTTTACAGGTACCTTGTCTTCAGCAAGCTTGCTTCCTGCTTACTTCCTTCATCCTTCTCTGCTTCCTGCTTACTCTCCTCATCCTTCTCGAGGCTGCATAAAAAGTACTGAGACCAGACTTTGCTTAAGAAATCTTAGGGCTCATGATTTATTAATGTGCAGTTTGCAGTAAGATGAGTCATGCGAACTCATGAGCCTATTTTTGTACCAGATCATGTGTTAATTTTAGTCATGAATCTTCTTCTGGTAATTCTAGCTGAGAGAAATCACAAGTATTTCAGTTTTGCTTTGTGTTTATGATATCATCTTATAACTCAGGTGAGTTATTATTGAGTAAAACATCCCTCAGTTAAAAAAACCTCAATCTGTTAAAGTTTCCTTGATACATATTTAATTGCAGTCCCTTTCAGATTGCCATAAATAAGACATACAAACTGAATTTAATAGCAAAAAGATGAACTGACAATGTGAGCTCTGTAGTTATTTTTTCTATTTCAGATCAATATATCTTGGTGTCTCTTTTGTATTCTTGACAGGTGAGATTGAATAATAATAATCCTTACACCAACAAATGCTTTTGTACTACAGGATTATAACTAATTTCAATCAAGCACTTGTCTAAAATTAAGTCATATTAATGGATTTTTGGTCTCCTATTATCTCAAGTCCAACCCACTTAATAATAGGGTTTTTCTTAAGTAGGTGGCTCATGCCATTCTTCCACATGGTGTTATTTTTATCACTTACACTGTCCACATGAAATTGCTTAAGCTTTTCTTAGGTTATGCCCGAGTGCTGTAGGGATTATCAACCCCTGCATCTTGTGAGACGTGCGTGTCTCAGTCCAGAAGAGAAGGGGCAGGATTATTACTATCACTTTTCACACAGTTTCTGATATTGCTGGTGGTTAATACTTCAATATGGAGGGGAGCACAATTCAGTTAGTTGGTTGATATGTAAAGTAACTATCACTGAGCACTTGATAGGTCAAAGTAATTCTGTTTCTCTGATAACTGCTTATTTCCTTTCATATCTGTCTCTCTCTCTCAATTTACCTTGTATTTTATTCACAGTATTTATGAAGATTTTACTGTCTCAGAAATAGTCACCTGAAGTGCCTACATTGCCCTGGAAAAAGTGAAGGGTGTGGTGCCAGTGTTGGGTAATAGTTTTATTGGAGAATAAAGAGGAAAACCTACTGAAATCTTAAAACTGTGTTTAATTATATATTTCAGGAATTTCTATTACATCACCATGCTGAGGGATCCAGTGTCGCGGTACTTGAGTGAATGGAAACACGTCCAGAGGGGTGCAACATGGAAAACTTCCCTCCATATGTGCGATGGAAGAAGCCCAACGCCAGACGAGCTGCCTACCTGTTACGAGGGAGACGACTGGTCTGGAGTCAGCTTACAGGAATTCATGGATTGCAGCTACAACCTGGCCAGCAACCGCCAGGTGCGCATGCTGGCCGACCTCAGCCTGGTGGGGTGCTACAACCTGACTTTCATGAATGAGAGTGAGAGAAACATGATTCTTCTCCAAAGCGCCAAGAACAATCTGAAAAACATGGCCTTCTTCGGGCTGACGGAATTTCAGAGGAAAACACAGTATCTCTTTGAGAGGACATTCAACCTAAAATTCATTTCCCCCTTCACCCAGTTCAACGTCACGCGGGCCTCGAACGTGGACATCGGCGAGGACGTGCGGCGGCGGATAGAGGAGCTGAATTTCTTGGACGTGCAGCTGTATGAATATGCTAAGGACCTGTTCCTGCAGCGCTTCCAGTACTCCAAGCAAGAGGAGCACCAGAAGAACCGGCTAAAGAGGCGAGAGGAGCGGCGACTGCTGCGGGAGCAGAGAGCTCACCAGTGGCCAAGGGAAGAGGCAGCAGAAGTAGCTGTTACTGAAGATTATAACAGTCAGGTTGCGAGGTGGTGATGCTCCCCCATCTTGCCTAACCAATGAGAAGATCAGAGTGTTTGTGCAACGTGGCTACCTGGGAATTAGCCAAGGGAGACTTATTGCTTTGGTAAATGAGACCTCGTCTGACAACTCCCCCTCCTTGTCTCAGTTTTTCTTGGTTTCTGCCAGTGAGAATGTATTTTGTTCTCAATAGGTATTGGTCAGTGTTATTAAATGGCAGTAGAATAAAATTCCTGCCAGAAAAGACTTCCTTCAAAGGCCTAAGCTATGAGGATGGGTTGAAGAGAGAGAGAGATCCTTTGCATTAACAGATGTACCCTGTACAATCTGAGCTACTAAGACTTGTGCAGACATGAATGATAAATTGGGGAAAAATACCTGGCTTGGTTTTTTTGTGACATGAGAGCTGGTTTGTTTTGTACTGTTCATTACAACTGTAGTGCATAACTTTCTAGTGAATGAAATTGATAAGATGCACACATTGCCCTTCAAACTTCTACATGCTGTGTTTTGATTAAGGGAAGAATTTGATGAGGTGATTAAAAAAGACATAGGAAGTGTTGGATTGGGGCACTTCTAGCTCTGTTCCAAAGGCCAGCAGTGAGAGATTGATTATAGGTGAGGTAGTAGAGGGATTGGCTTATTTCCCTGCAGGTGCTGAGAATACCGAGCCCAGCCAGGTAGGAACCATCTTTCTAAGTGTGTGTGGCAAAGGCAAGCTTTGAGAAATGAGGTCCACGTGGCAGCTGAGGACACATCACAGAGATTATCTGGCTGGGGGCAATGAAATCTGCCTTCACATTCACAAAAGGGGTCAAGAAAACTCCAGGGAAGAGGAAAGAGAGAGAAGGAAAAGCTTAAATATTAGTGCGACATTTTCCAGATTTGCTGTAAAAGCCTGGAGATACATTGTCTGTGAAGGTAGGCAGGTTTATTATATTGTCTGTTAAAATACATTGATGCTGAGTGCATACAGCTTAAATTGGTTTTCTCTCTAACTACAGTAGTGGCTAGAAAAAAAAATCAGCTTTCATTTTTATAGGATACATAATGGATATGTGGAAAGTCTTGATATTTATTACTCTATATGAGGATTCTTTGTAAATTTATTGTTTTCACGATGAGAGATCTGTATCTGTTTTTCTTCCTTGTCTAGAAAATGATTCAATGGGTTCTTCCTCCATGTGTTCCATTCTTGTGGCTAAACTGCATCTGTTTATTCCAAGATTTTATGTTGTTCCATTCGTAATAGTGAAATTTTTAAAAGAGGGTCCTGTGCACCATAGATCTGAGAGTTTTTTTCCTTCTTCTTCTGGCATAAATGTAAAGCATTAGGAGGAAATTTCTCTAAGTGCCTCAACATGGCTGCTAAATCAAGATGCTGAAAGTATATTATTGCATGCATGAATGGCTTTTACCTTATAGATTTGCTAATTAGAAGTACTGGAGTACCTGATGTGGATGCACATTTCTCGCTTGTTTTCAAAATTCAAAGTTTCTATCCAGTTGGTTGAAAAAATAATGTGTTACAGAAAAAAGAGGCTCAATTTGAAAATTTGTCCCTTCATTTCCAAGTTGGATTTTTTTTTTTTGTGCATGCTGTATCTTTTCTTCTGACAATGCTATTGCTACTTATCTATGCAGAATATCAAAAATAGAGTCTAATGATCCTGTTGAAAGTTAATGCATACAATAATAAATTGAACATTGAAATATCATAATAGCATTAAGAAGTGAAGAGGGCTACCAGGATGATGCCTCATTATCAATGTAGTTCATTAACAATCTGCTGCTTTACGTCGGATTGTCAATGTGTTACCTTGGGGTGAGTAGCAGTGGGGTTTGGTCCCTAATACCTCTTCCACTCATGGTTCATGCACATTTCTCCCTCCTCTGCATTCAGAAGGGAAAAGGAAGATTGTTGTTCTCCTGCCTGAGCATGGGATGTCTGCTTAGGGAAGAGTGAGGAGCTCCCTGGGTTCCTGGATGGTGCTGCTTGGATCCCCCTTGCCTGGAAGAGGCGCTCTGACACCTCGCTCACGTATGGACACCAACCTTCCAAGACTTAAATTGAAATCTTTACAGTTGAGGTCTGGTTGTCCTGGCTGCAGGACAGTGGGGCCATGAAGAACTAAGACTCACTGGCACTACTGCACCTTTAGCACAGTGCAGGTAATCCACAGTGATCTGACAGCTGATGGTACCAGGGCTGTAGGCTGGGCTGGCCCTGGCCCTGTGGAGGGAAGGAGCTTTCTGGTCGGTGGCACAGGGATGATGGGAACTGTTGCATCTCCCCATTCCTGTGCCCATTGCCACATCTTGCTGGAGACCAAACAGCATGAGAGGGAAAGGATGCTTTTGGCACCTGATGCTCAGTCTCCAGGATTTGCTGGTGCACTTCTTGTTCCCATGAGCACAGGTAGTTTGGGGTGCTGGGGAGACCCTGAAGGGCAGGGGAGAAGCCAGCCATGTGGAAGGAAAGATGCAAGGACAAATTCACATTGAGGAGCAAGATAAGCAAGGAAGTAAGATGAATTCCAACTCATCTTTTGTTCTGTAGGGCATCCTTTTCTTTTCTTCCTAAATGCAAAAAGAAGTTGTCCCTTCCTCACATACCTCTGTGCTCAGCAGGCCCCCTCTCCATGCTGCTCACAGCAACTGGGACCCTATTTTTCATTTAGAAAATGCAGTGTTTTTCTTTTCAAGGGAGAGGAGGCAATGCTCAGAAATACTTCCCTGGAGCCTCACCAGTGACTGTAAGTATCAGTTTCAGCTGTCTAAGCACACCAACTGTTCTCCAGACTGTTCCTTCTGCCTGACACAAAACAAAGCCTAATGAGGAAAATCAAAGATGTTTTCTAGGTGGTTTACATTAGCTTGAATAGTTTGGCAACATCCTAATGTGATGCCTAACCTTTTTCATCAGTCATTTCCCAGGAGTCAAGATTAGAGTCCTGAAGAGCTCTTAATGTGCTGTGGCATCTATGTTAATGGGATTTGCCTTAACGCTTGGGATTTAGTTAAAATTGAAGATGGTTTGTTGGATTTTTTTCCCTCTGGAGTCTGTGTAACAGCCCTGGTTGTGGAGGAGTAGGTTTGTTGTTTTAACAAAAGTTTTGGGGTTTTTTTGGGAGGGGTGGGCAGTCAGGAGCTAAGACCTTGCCCAGAGCCCTGGCCTGAAGGACCTGGTGCCTCCTTCCCTAGCTCCAGCTGCAGATCCAGCAAACTCACTGCACCAACAGTCCTGTTTTTCTTAGCAGAGTTTCCTCACACATGACAAATAAAGCAGTTTGGAAACACCTTCAGGCTGACTTCTAAGACACAGGCCTGCAGCTTTTTTCCTCTTGGGCACGGTGCCTGAAATAATGTAATGCAAAAGCAAAATAAAAGTCCTGCTTCATATCTCTGTTATTCCAGGTTTTCATTGCTCTGACAGCATAAACTTCACCATAATTACACTGGCCCATATAAAATCAGGGAGCAGCATGTTTCTTTCTAAAGCTTTGTGAGCAACAATGCTATAGGATTTCTGTCCATCTTCCTGGCATTCTTTTTTTGCTTAAGCAAGGCAATTTGGCTTCTGCTACTGTGGTGCTGAAACAAATCTCATTCTTCTGTAATGGAGATGTACTTGCTAATCTCTCCCATCACACTCCCAGCACTGCCTTCTTCCAGCACTGCCTTGTCCATTCACTGTAGGCTTGGAATGGACAAAGAAACATGCTGTGTCATTAGAACTTGGTCCTGATAATTTGATGTCTAGTCCAAGCACTCACCGTAAGGCCTTATGGCCTTATTAAGGAATGAAAATTTTTCTTCTCTTTCCCACTCACCAGTGCTGACAGTAAAAATCTTTTTCACCATAAAGAGAAAAAAAACCCCCACTGTTTCTGATGTTGGGTATTTTCCACTGCTGATGTGTTAATAGTGAGGCTGTCAAAGCCTTGCTAGGGATTCTTCCCAGTATACAGCAGTAACTTGCTGTTCAGTAAAAACAGAAATGCAGAAAAAAAAGCGATGGAAGTCAGATCCAGAGCCACACTTCATATCTGTATCATACCCATTCGACCAAAGGCAGGTCACATCACCTTTGTGTCTGGAGATGTTTCAGATTTAACATCCATGACTAAGTCAGGAGGTTTTTTAAGTTGGTCTTCTTGCCCGCACATGCTTCCTTCTGCCCTAGGAAGGGATCTTGTTTCCCATCTGCATTCTTGTATCAGTTATGAGCACTGCTGTTTTAAAACATATCTCACTTTTTCTTCTCCCTGTTGCTGTTTCCCTGATACACATGGAATTATTCTTTTTTTTTGGGTCTGGGATAAGGATTAGGTGGTTTCCAGACTGGTGGGAATACTATGTACAAGATGAATGATCACAATAAAGTCATTCAGCTGGAGTTGATGGCTGTATCCTCTGTATGTGTGGGAAAAAAAAGAAAAAGCACGCTCGAAAAAGGTACCAAATTTTCACTGTAACACTTCTTTCAGTTTGGTTCCTGTAATATTTTCTTTGTCTACATTTTATGGAGGGAAATGGGTTCCATTCCTGCAATGTCCTTGGCTTTCCTCTTGGCTGTATCACTTGTTCTGTGATTTCAAATAAATGTTGGAAGAGAAGAAAAAAAAAAGAATTCCCATCAGTTGCCATATTTAAGATGAAAGAATAAATTAATAGGTTGTAAATTACTTTATTCTTTAGGAATTTTCCTTCTGTTTATGTGCAATAATGTTTGTGAATTCTGCTACTGAGAGATTGTATTGTGAGTAATCATATATACTTCCATTCCTATTTAAAAGATAGTTTGTAGACCTAGGGATTTTCATTGACATAAAGCACAATTTAATGAATTATTTAATGTGTTTAACCATTGTGATGTCAAAAGCAATTGTTTTCATATATTTATTTGTTGGTGATTTTCTGTAAAAATGATGCTCATTAAGAGATCTGTTAAAAATGAAGTTTTGTTGAATATTGTTGGGTCCATGAATAACTTATGAGAACAAATAAACATTGATTGTGTTTTTGAAACACTAAAGATTCTGTCTTATCTACATAGGCATAAAAATGACTGAAAATGTTTCATGTCATAGTAAAAATCTACTGTGTTTTTAACAAAATGTACATGGAGAAAAATCATATTGCTTTAACTTAATATTTAATTATATTAGGGCCCAATACCAAATCTTTTGCTTACAATTGGACTTCATTTCTGCTCCAACAGCACTGAGGAGCAGTCCAAACCGCTCAGGATAATCTCCTGAGCTCTGTGGGGAGTAATGAGAAGCTGAAGTGTGTTGCTGCACTGTGAGCCTTGTAATGCTGGATTGCTCTTGAAGTCTACCTATATGAAAGCTGTGGGGTGGCCCTGTATGGTAGGGAGTGTTCTGAGTCTCCAGAGTTTGTTGACAGTGATGAAAAGAGTGTTGATGAGTTAGAATCATGGGAAAGGCCAACAATATCTTGGTGGGAGTCTGTTACAAACCAGCCAACCAGGTTGAAGAGGCAGGTAAAATATTCCATAAGCAGCTGGGGGAAGACTCACAATTGTTAGCATTTGGTCTTATGGGGGACTTGAACTTACCAGAGGTCTTCTGGAAATACAGTACAGTGGAGAGGAGGCAGGTTCCTGGAGTGTGTGGAAGAGAACTTCCTGATATGTCTGGTGGGCAGCCCGAGCAGGGCCTCACTGGAGCTGTTGTTTGTGGACAGAGAAGGACTGGTGGGTGATGTGATGGCTGGAGACCGTCTTGGGCACAATGATCATGAACTGATAGAGTTTCCAATTCTTGAAGAATGAGATTGAGTCAACAGAACTGTTACCTTGGGTCCAGAGGGCAGACTTTGGGCTGTTTTGGAGCCTGGTTGACAAAGTCCCTTGGAAAGAGTCCTGGAAGGCAAAGGAGTCCAGGAAGGCTGGACATTCTCCAAGAAGGAGGTTCTAAAGGCACAGGAGCTGACTGTCCCCATGTACTGAAAGATGACCCAGCAGGGAAGAGCCCCAACCTATCTGAGCAGAGATCTTTGACTGGAATTCAGGGTAAAGTAGAGACCTTCAGGAAAAAAGGCAGGTGACTCAAGAGCACTACAAGGATATTGTGAGGTTACACAGGGAGAAAATTAGAAGGGTAAGAGCCTAGCTAGAACCTAATCTGGCTGCTGCCATAAAATACAATAAAAATGTTTCTCTAAATACATCATCAGTAAAAGGAGGGCTAAGGAGAATCTCCATCCTTTATTGGATGTGGGAGAAAACAGTGACAAAGGATGAGGAAAGGTTGAAGTACTTAAGACCAGTTGTTCTCAGGATACCCAGCCCCCTGAGCTGGCAGACAGGGACCAGGAACAGAAGGTTGCCCCGTAATCCAAGGGTACATATTCAGCAAGCTGCTACATTCTCAGATGCACAAAGGTCTGTGGGGCTGGGTGGGATCCACCTGACGGAACTGGGGGAGCTGGCAGAAGGACTCACTGAGCCACTTTCCATCATTTATCTGCAGTCCTAATTAACCAGGGAGGTCTCAGTTGACTGGAGGTTGACAACTGTGACATCCATCTATAAGGAGGGCTGGAAGAGGGATCTACAGGCCTGTCAGCTTGACCTTGGTGCCAGGGAAGGTCAAGGAGCAAACCAGCTCTGTAAAATGTCCATGCTATTTTACGGCATGGACAGGACAACCAAGGCATGAGGCCCAGCCAGCATGGGTTTGTGAAAGGCAGGTCCTGTCTGACCAACCTGATCTCCTTTTATGAAAAGGTGACCCACACAGTGGATGAGGGAAAGGCTATGAATTAATAATTAGGAAAAAGTAATGTACAATTATACATATGCCTTGCAGCAGGATTGTGTTAGATAATGTTTTGCAGCCCCTTTTCGGTGTCACCAATGAAATCCCTACTGCAACTATCCATTTTCCTGCCACTCGTATCACTTTCAGGTTGGAAAGTGATCCAACCCAAAGGGGTTGGATGGCTTTGTAATCTCCAGATTTCTCTAAATGATGGTGGTGGTGGTGGTGGTGGTATCTCACTGCTTGCTTGGTTCTTGATGTGAAGCTAACTTAGTTCCTGGGAGACAGATGTCAGCCTCCATAAACTCACACTGTTGCTCGAAACCAGACTTCCAGAAGCTGCTGGCTGAGTGGGCCCAAAGGCTGGATCCTGACAGGGAAGGCAAGATGGCATGGAGAGTTCATACTACTGAGGAGCAATACAGACTGCTAAACAGAATAATCCAGTGCTGCTTATGGTGCCCTGAAGTTGCCCATCTGACCTTCAGCTGCTGCTCCAGAAGGATACAGATCTCAGAACAGAAGATTTGTTCTATATGTAAACCTGTGCAGATGTCTCAGATACTTGCAGATGTCCAACCAACAGTGTCTCTCCTTGAGAGTTATGATTAGGAGCCTAAACTTCTCTCGCAGTGTTTGTAGCATTTGGGGGTGTCACTTGAGACAAGTGGTCTGCAGACTGAAAGTCCATCATCTTCACCAGTTCTGAGCACAAAATCACATGTGCTGCAGGGTAGTGTGAGAGATGGAGGAGGAAAATGAAGATTGCTCTGTTTTTGGGTCCTGCACTTTAGTGAAAGCAGTTATAAAGCAGCAGCAGCAGCAAGATGATAAGTGAAATAAATATCTGTATTTCTGATAAATACTACTACATAGCCAAAGAAGAAATTGATTTTGCCACCAGGAGACAGATAAATTTTTGCCACATTTGTGGTTACATTTCAAGAAGTACATCAGAATATTGTGCTGTTATGTGTAGTTTATATCACAGTTAAAAGCAAGAGTGAGACTCAGCATTGCTGGCCAGTATTACATATGACTGGAGAAAGGCTGGGATTTTTAAGATTTCATTCACATTTATTTCTATTTTACCTCTAGATGCTACCCAAGGTTTGGCACCTTTCAACATTTCCTAAGAAATTTGTGAGTATGCTGCTCACATTCTGAATAAAATTCAGAGCATGAGCAAGGGAGATTAGATAATATGGAGGTAAGTCAATGACCTATAAATCTCACCATCCTGTTAGAGCCCAGAGGGATGTAAATGTGTAGCAGTGAGAGGACATAAGGTCTGCCCTTCTCAGATGTGGAAGTTACTGCAGGAATTTTTCCACTGGGTAAGTAGCTCACCATTTCTCTGTGACACACATTGAATGAGACTCCTTTCACATAAGTAGAGGTCAGCTGGCAGCCAATGTCCTCAGGCAACCCCTGGGGACCTCCCTGTGGGTGATGGGGTCAAATGCACTTTCATCAGGCATAAGCATCTGGCCTGCTTTGGTCATTTAGGATGGTTGGACATTTATGATGGTTAATAAGAGTCTCATCCTAGAAATGTGTCTTTTTCCCTCTCTGTTCATAGAGGAGGAAACAATCCCTAAATATATTTTTGAGAAGGTAGAACCTCAACTGTGCCAGAGAATGATGGGGCAGCATTTCACTTTCGGAAAGACTGCACTTGAAATGGAGTTATGGCTTCCAAGTGGATAGGTCTAGAAACATTTGAAGATGCAACAAAGATCAGAGGGGCAGATTTAAGGACTGGGAGAAGATCTGGGGACCCTCTGTACAAAGGTGATGACAAAAGTCACTGTAATGAGTGAGGTAGTGAAGAAATAGGAAATAAGGGGGAGAGGGGGATGGGGCAGCTTGTGAGCATCAGAGACCCAAAGAGACAACCACTGCAAAGGGCAAGTGAGAATGTGGAGACCTTCAGAAAAATCTGCTTAGCTGTGCCTTCCTCTGGATCTGCTCCAGCAGGTCCACATCCTTCTTATGTTGGGGACCCCAGAACTGGATGCAGCTCTCCAGCTGGGATCTCATTAGAGGGGAGTAGAGAGGCAGAATCACATCCTGCTGGCCACACTGCTTTGATGCAGACCAGAATATAAATGGCTTTGTGGGCACATTGCTGGCTTAAGTTGAGCTTCTCATCCATCAGCCACACCCAAGTCCTTCTCCTCAGGGCTTGTTCTCATCCATTCTCTGCCCAGCCTGTATTTGTGCTTGGGATCGCCCCAATCCAGTTGCAGAACCTTACACCTGGCCTTGTGGAACTTCAGCAAAATAAATACTGCCAATACAGCATGAATGCTTGGGAAGACTTTAATGCTACACAGCCCAGGTATGGATCAGTGGGGTTCTTGTGTGTGTGTGTGGTGCATGTGTGTGTGTGCACTTGTGTCTGCATGCCATGTGTGCAAACACCTGATGTCTGTCAAAATGCCACTGCTGGCCACTTACTTGATTGATCCCTACATGCTGGGCACACATGCTTTGGATTTGAAGATAGAGAGGGCCCAGCTATGAATCTGCTCTTGTTTTGAGGGTTTTTTTAATATAAGTCCTTCTTTGACTTCTGGTGCGCTTACACAAGCACTTAGTTTCTGTGTCTATCCATGATCTGGAAGATACCTCTTGCCTGCTCCAAGCCTGCTGCTCTCCATGCAAAGGAGACATGAACAGATGGATTGTACGGGAGCTAGGGCCACCCTACTACCCCCCAGTAGTGAGTCATAGGGTGACCAAGACTTAGGGTTGTGGATTCCTCATTGACCATCTAAATTGCACAACCCTGAGTTCACTCAGCTTTGTGTTTATGAGAATTAAGTGGCAAATAAATGAATTGCAGTTTATGTAAGGTTTAGATAAACAATCACAAGATATTTCATCTTCTATTTGGATCAACTGGGCAGCTAGCTCAGCAGAACATGAGCTGAATTTAAACTTCTCCTAGGTCTGAGACAGGCTTGTCTTTGCCAGATTTTGTTTCAAAGATGCATCTTTAATTATGAGCTCCGACTAGAATTTATCAGTCTACATTGTTTATGCTGCATCTAAATATATTTAAATAAATCATAAAATAGAATAACTATCTGAAGGAATTAATATGTAGAAAATACGTATTTCTGGTACTCCTGGGCAAAATATGCTCTCTTGTTGACTCATAATTGTCCCAGACTTTGGAAATATAGGCACTAGTAGAGGCTGATTCACTTCCTGAAACACCTACTTAAACCTAGATATGCTAGTCTGTCTTTTTATTTCTGTATACTACAAAGGAAGATAAACTGAAGAAATCTAAAGCAGATTAATTGTATCTGCAGGCTCTAATTTATCTGCTATGATACCATAATCACTGGATGAACTGAAGCTTACAGTGACTTTTGTAACTGAGAAATCTGCCTGGCTTATCTGCCTCTGCCACTATCATCCCATGACCAAAACAATAAAGATTTACTTTAAAACAGTTTCTGGAAGAGTTCAAATATGGCCAAGGAGACTCACATCCTCTCTCTGATAGAGACCTGAGTGGCTTCTTGTAAATATATGTATATATATGCAGGAAAGCATGTCTGTCTAAATACATATATATATATGTGTATATATATATGTGTGTGTATTTATATAGATGACAATCTGTCTCCTAGCTGCCAATCATTTTTAGGTCAAGGACTTCTTGACCAAGTTTAGCATCTTGGAATTTAAAGGGTTTTTCATGGACTTTTTTTCTACTTTGAGTTTACTCAGTTGCTCCTTGGATTTAAATATTAACTTCTAGTACTGCTTAGCTTAACTATGGTGAAAGTTTCAACGAGAGGAAACTACTGCTTTTTGATTGCTTCAAGTTGGACACCTTCTAGGTTCATTGAAGCACACCTAGATGTTAAATTTGGAGAGATGCTGAGCAACAAGTCCCTGCTCATCTTCATGCAGCTCCTGATTTTGTGATTCTCTGTATTTTGTATCTCTCTCCTCTGTCCATAGCAGGTGCAAGAGTATAAGACTGTTCAGTAAATCTCCATGTCTTTGATTATGCTGGTTAAGCTTGCCTGCTGCATTTCTCAATCTTATACATCTTTCTTTGGAGTGGAGTGACCACAGCTGCCCACAGTACTCAGTACACCAAGGATTTATATGAGGTGAATATGAGTGGTGTTTTACATGTCGTTTACTTTTATTTTCATAATATTTCCTAGAATTCAGTTTTGGATTTTTCTGAGTAGTTCTGAGCACAAATCTGACATGTCCATAAAATTATATATTCCAATGGCAAGATCTCATTCCCAAGTATCAGTAGTCAACTCAGAACTCAGCACAGTGTATGGGAAGTCAAAATTGGGTTCTTTTCCCCCCAGGTGCCTCACTTTAAATTTATCTACGCTGAATTTCATTTGTCATTTTATTGCCATCACTCTATGTCATCAGGGTCTTCTGCTATTCACACTCAGCCCTTGTCTTTAGTACCCTGAATAATTTAGCAGCTATTCTGCAGCACAAATTAGCATCCCTAGAGCTCGTTCTGCAACCTGCCTAGGCAGCGGGGGAGCAGAACTCGAGGCAAGCTGATATAACATCCCAGTAGCAGATATAAAGGCTTCATTTGCCTTCCCAACCATTCTGATGAAAGTGCTGGGATGTGTGCTGCCATTCTGCTGCTCTCACCATGGAGCTGAAAAATCAGGTTTTATTAGCGTTGAAATTGCTTTTCACACAGGTCGCCATTAACAGAAAGGTATTGCTTTTGCATTCGTTCTTTTAGCAGAAAGTCCTGTTTGAAAGGGTGTCTAATCCTCTTTCTCATCTGTTTTTCCAGATTCTATAAAAACTTTTTGAAATTATATCTCTGCTTCCCTCTGTCACACGCAAATTTTTAGCAAATGGAAATTTCTGTCTTTCCAGTGCATAAGCAACTCCCATCTTGTCTTGGTCTCCCTGCTGTAAGGCTATAAACAAAGGCATATTGAGTGAGCTGGCAGTGAAATTACAGAGAGATGAAAAGGTCAGAATCTTAAATCATAGATCAGATAAGACAAAGAATTTCAGATATCTCACAGCAAATAAAGTATGGACAAAGTGATGAACGGTGTATAACACAGCATGAAACCTTACATAGAAAAATGTGAAGTACTATAAACTTCCTTTTCTGATTTCATTTGCTCCAACTGCCTTTAGAAATTATAACAAAAATGCAACAATAGCCACATTATTATTTGTGCACAGTAGGAAGCAAGGCCGAGCTACATGCAGAGATTGTCAATAAGGGGGAGGCATTTTTACTACTGCAAAAATCTCATTAATTTTGTTTTAGCTTGGAAGCTCAAAAATCAAACTTACCATCCTAACAGGGGCTAGCAAGGTACAATTATAATGGTTTAATGCTTATATTTCAATAGGATGGAAGAATTCTGGCTTGGTTCTCACCAGTTCTCTGGTGTCTGCAGTGGGATACATAAGTGAGAAGGTACCCACTCTAGAAGCCATAAAAAAGGGGATCAACCACGATACTTTGCTACAGCCTGGTCTGCGTCTGTGGTGTGTTTTCTTTAGGAGCATGCAGCTGACCCAGGGTTGGTGCTCAAGGATACCAAAGCCATTATGAAGTAAATAACTCCAGTTCCTAATATGTTGGGAGCAAGCCTTCATCCTGAGCAGAACATGGTTCCATAAACTGACAGATTAGGAGGAGGAAAACAGTAGAGGAAAGAGAGGTGGATGCCCTTCTCCTTGCAGGCAGTTACTGGAGAGTGGCAGGAAATGGAGGTGAGTAGGAGAAGGCTGGAGGAGGGAGCTGTTGCAGCAGGACTTAGAATTTTTGGGTAAATCATCTCTCTTGCTTTACCCTTTCCACTGCAGAGGCAGCAGCCACCTGGTTCCCCTCTGCTGGCAGGGCAGTCATGGCATCAAGCTGGTTTACAACAGAGGTGAGCTGGGGAAGAGCCAGATTAATAGATTCTGGCAGCATTGTACAGCATATATTTTTCAGCTTTTTCCTGTAAAGCTCAGGGACAGGAACTTTAATGTTTCTTCTTAAAATATAAGACTTAACTTCTTATTTATGAGCTGTTTCTGAAACTGAAAATGTCTTGTAGCCTTACTTCAATATCCCAGTGTTTGGCCTAACCTAGAAATAATACAGCTGTGTGAGGAGGTGCCTTCCCATGCCAAGGCTGTAAGGATGTGGTGAATATGGATACGCTCTCTCCTAAAGCAGGGATTTTTTGTAAAATCTGCCTGCCCATCAGCATGGTGTGACTCTGGAGTTGGGTTGGAGGGTCAAGGGGGTCCATCTGCACAGTGGGAATTTTGAATTGTGCTTGCTTCATGCACCTAGTGCAGAACTTTGGCTCCTACTAAACCTCCAGGTAAGGAACCGCAAGCTGATGATGGCTTAAGGTCTGCAACAATATATCTGACTTTCCTTCTCAGTGGACAGTAAATTCAAGACTGTCAATCAGCTGTAAGGAAGACAACCTTGCCTGAAACCCAGGGAACCTTCTTGCCCCTCTATGGGGAGGAGTCTGTGAGGAGCCAGATGGGGAATACAGCATGGAAAAACAAAGTCATATATGCCTGTGTATTGTGGCAGGGCATCCCCCAACTGGGGAATAACATGCAATGACTCCAGTGATTTCAGAAGGCTGAACAATTGCTTTATTAAGCTATACCATATTATATAACATACTAATACTATACTATATACTAAACTATACTACATTAAACAAAAGAATAACCCATGACTCAGACAGTCATGAAACAGCTTTGACCTAATTGGTCAATCAACCCAAACAACCATCACCAGTGGCCAATCAACAAATCCCTTTTTGTAAACAATCTCCAGAACATATTCCACATGTGCCAAATAACAGATGCAGCAAGTAGAGATAAGAATTGTTTTTCTTCTTCTCTGAGCTTTCTCACTGCCTTCCCCAGGAAAAATCCTGGGGAAGTTGTGCCTGCTGCTCTCTGTGAAGAGAGCTGTGGCCACACCTGTGCACAATCCATCAAGGGAATTCCTTGGAGGTTTTTTGGAGTAAACCCCAAAGTATCACTGAAAACTTTAAATGAAGGTAAAACCCAGTTAAAGCAAAGCCTCCCAAGCCTGGACCACATCTGACAACATCTGTCCCCATGCAACTTCATTATGGGAAAAAAAATTGCATCCCAGGGACATTTTTCCATGTTCTTGCCTGCACACTAAGAACTTCTTTGGGCCATGTATCATTCACAAGCCTGTAATTACCATAGACCCTCCCTGCAAGCCACCCACTTTCTGCTTTGACTTTACAGTTCATCAAAGGGAAGCAGGCCCAGCAGAGGGAACAAAAGGGTCTGGACCTGCTTTTGGGAAGGAAGTTACAGTGGCATAAGGCAGGGAGGGGGAAAGCCAAGAGGGGCTTGCATTACCAGGTCAAATGCACAGGTGGCAGGCAGAATCAGTCTTCATGAAGAAAGCATTTGCAGTAAACAAAAGCTAACTGTACTCAGAGCCTTAAATCACATGGAGGAAAAAAGCCAGGTAGGCAGCAGGGATGGCTGGAGGCCTGGTGACATCAATTATTGGCTTCCTAACTCCACTGGTAAAATGTTTTCTGAGAGGTCTGTAGAGGCAGTGATGCAGTCTTGAAGTACAGTAATCAAAGCAAAGTAATCTCAGGGACCAGGCATGATATTTTCTAAGCTGTAATTAACCAGTAAGCTGTCTGCTCATTCTCTCTTCTCAGTGCCCTCCCTTTTCTGGCAAGCATTGTTAAAATTCCCAAAATCTGTGTTCAAATACTTAAAACAGTGAAGACCCCCACTGCTGTAAGAAATAATGTAATTGGAGTGCATGGTCATGTAGCTTTCAACTTTGCATCTTAGAAATTAGTAAAATGGCTGAATCTCTGATTAAAATAATGAAATCCAAGGGACCAAAGCTGCTCTCTGTTGATGCAGAGAGCTTCCCATGGAGCAATTACTGTTTAAACTCTATGGTAACTGTCGTGCTAGGAGGCCAGAGGAAAACTTTAGTCCCTGAGGAATTTATCAAGGACTTTGAAGAGACATCTCTTTTTTCCCTGCTCATCACAGATATGAGATAAATCCCAAAGAACCATGTGCATTAACTCCATCATTGCTACAGCTATATCAGGGAATCAGGAACCTTTGCATTAATTCCTCCCTCAGATTTGGTCCCTGTGAGACCAAACTTTAACTTGTGAGAGCTTTAACAGTTCCTCTGGACAAGGACTTGTCAGCTATTGCTTTAAATCTGCATCATTAGTGGGAAGACCATTAGTAAATTATACACCACAATGTGTTGGTAAGTTTACATCAGAGGTCATGTGTTTCTGGGAGTCACAGGAATCCCATATGGTGCTTTCAAGGATGGCAAAAAAACAGAGAAACAAAATCCCAGACCCTTCCAGCAATTCCATGTTAGAGCTAATGAGAGCAAAAGGCCCAAGGTGTCCATCCTGACACACTGCTTTGGCCAGTCCCCATCCTTCCCTGCACTGATTTGTCATGTCTCTGTCTGGCTAAAACCCAGCACTAATTCTGCCCCCATGTAAGCCTTGGCACTGCATGCAGTTGCTCACATATCTCAGATGAAACAGGATCAGGTCATTGGGGTCTATTTAAATTGTTCTTGACCCCCCTAGCAGGGAAGAGGCCAGGTTTGCTCTGCCCTGCCTGCCTCTGACCCACAGTCTCCCACACACCAGAGCCAGCAGCCACGTACCCATTGTGTAGATGGCAAACGTGGGCAGACCTGGAGAAGGGGCTCAAGCTGGACCCCACTCCCTCAGTGGATGCTCAAGTAGCTGACATGAGGGAGCAGGGGAGAGGGACACACTGTGGCTGTCTTTTCAAGCAGCCTCTTGCAGTGAGACCACAGCAAGCACAAGCCCTGCCAGCCTCCAAGGGTGCAGCTGTATGGACTGTGTCACAATGGCTCTCAAGCTGATGAAGTCTAAGTTTGCTGAAGATAACTGGTGAATAGACATTTGCTAAAAAGAAAAAGCAGGCAATAAAGGGTTAATAGCTTCTGTTCAAGCAAGCTTGGCTTTTTGGTTATTCCCCTTGTTTGAATTCAGAGTATGGAGATATATTACCTTTCAGAGTCTGAGTTTGATTAGATAGATACCTGAGCTCTGATTTTTCCCTAGGATATATCACTAAAATGCTATATCCTTTTTAATTCATTTTACACATGACACCTTTTCTTCTTGCTCACCCAGCAAGATATTTTCTCGAGCTCTCCCAGTGACTATTTACCTGCTGGAACATTTACACTGATGCTCCAGTGTGGGCAGCTGCTCTTGGCAGCTGTCCTTTCGAACCTGTTGAGCCACACTTTGAACTTTCTCACATTGAAAAGGTCAGACCATTACAGGAACTGACAAATTTTAATTTGATAATTTCTGTGGATACTGAAAGGTACTCAGAGAACAAATAAATTAGTGTGAGACTGACTGCTTTAACCAAACTGCAGTTGTCATTTGGGGGAAGAAGTAAATTAATTCCAATAAACAAAGATAAATCCTTGATGCCCTTCTGACAACACTGAGATCTCAGTGAGGAGGGAAAAAAGTTTAGCTTATTAATTAAGTCTTTGGCAAACTCCCAGAGTTTATCTTTTCTGTTTGGGTAATGCTAATGTTTTGCTGTTGTGTAGAAAGAGGGGCCATCAACAGCCCCTTTGCCATGCAGAGGGCTGGGGGAAGTAGGACATTGCATGTGGTGGGGGATTTCAGGTGCCTGTCACTCTTCAGGAACAATTACAGCAGTTTGGGTGCCTCATGGCCACAATATCTCCTGCCAGAGGCAAACTAACCTGGCACAGAAAAGACATTTGGGTGTTATCATGGCCACTGGCACAAGGTAATGGGAAAACTAAACATGTTCTCTTGCAGACCAGCTCCAAGTTTGGGTTGGTGGGATCAGTGCCAACGGTGAGCAGCCACACCCAGGGGAAGAGGCTCACTGAGCTTGGCTTCCCTAAGACCTCCAGACTTCTTACTGACACCAGAAACAATCGTGGTTTTCCCTTTTCCTGCCACTGAGGTGGATAAAAGCCTCCCAGGGGGAACAAGCCCTGTCCCTGGTGGATTGTCTGAGACAAGTGGAACAAGGTAAAGCCTTCAGCTGAAATAAACTTTACATGCTTTCTTTAGAAAGATGCCACAGGAGAGAGTCTTTTATGTATTTTTTTTCCCTTAATAAATCTCATTTCTAAAGGAGATGAAAATCATTATTTCAGTTGTAGAATTTTTAATGGATGTGGTTGTGTGACTGAGAGATGAGTCACTTGGTGCCCTTGTAGACTTTGTGCCCTAAACACAGAGGAGTAGACCTTGGGGAAAGGCCAATGGCCAAGGTAGTATTGGTCAAATACAGAATATTTCCATAACTACCAGCAACTGACACAACAGGTTTGGTGATTGGGGGTGATATGGAGGAAGGAAATGCCTAAAGTTGTCACTAAACTCTTAAGTGACACTTAGAGTCCTGAGTTAGGGGTTGGTGGGGAGCATAGAGGGTTTCAGTGGGACTCATAACATTGAGCCCTGAAAGAGCTGGTCTGAAAAGCTCTTTCATGAGTGGACAATGCTAAGAGCCTCTGCCTCCCCTCTGCCTTGGCATCTCAGCCACACCAGGGTGCTTTGCTCCCCATGCTCTTGTGCCAATCTTGTGCAAGTGTGCTCAAGTGGGTGCTCTGCACCTCTCTATGCAAACATGATGGAAGTGGAAGTGAGATTAAAATGCATAAACGTATCCTGTAAATACCTGTGGTCCAAGGAGGTTTGAGCCTACTGGTCTTTCTTCCTAAGAGCCTGGCATGCCCATCTGTTCAGCTGAGGGCAGAGTTGAGGGTGGACAAGAAGGATGAATAGCAGGTAAGCAGCCTCCTCTGCTCCAATTTCAGCTGGGCTGGGTGAACATGAAGGAGATAAAAGTCTCTTATATGCATATCTCAACAAAGAAGAAGTTGAGTTCCTGTGTTTCCAAGGGAAAGTAGTTGGCTGAGGTCCCTGGGTTTGTTTGGATTGCCCTTCTTCAATTCATCACCATGTGGAGGGGTGTTTTGGGTTTGACCTCATGTTCTTTTTGCCACAGAGATCTTACATTTAATCATGGTTTGCTTAAAGTTAAATCAATTATCTAGCACCCAGAGACACGTTCTCTTTCACTCAAGCTGCTGTTTCAAGGTCAGTGTTTGATATGCAGCTCTCACACTTCAGCATTTTTTCGGTGCCTTAAGCACTAGGCCTGCAGGTAGATCAGTTTAACATGAGACAGACCTCAAAAACGGGGATGAAAACATCAGCTTTTTCTCCATGAGAGTCATCTTGAATATGAAGAGGCTTGATTCCCCCTCCTCTACCACATATTAAGGTCTGAATAATTTTGTCTGGTGTTTGCAACTTTACCTTGGGTGAAGATTTACTGGTGGAGCTACCTGTTGCAATCCCCATCTCTGGGTCCCTGTAGAGGCACAAAAAACATGCTTGAGACCACAGCTCTGTAACCCACTGCTGGCTGAGCCTAAGCCATCCACAAAATAAAGGAAGACACAAATCTGTCATTGGTACTGAGAAAGGTCAAGAGCTGGTCTTGGCCAGGCAGCTCTAGTGCAATGGAACTCTGTATCCTGCTTGAAGAGGTCCATCATCTACTGCTTCTACTGAGTGGGTGCTCAGGAGAAAGACTTGCTGGGGACAAGGCTGTGGGACTTGGAGGAGTTTGGGGTAGGTAGAAAAGGTTGTGGGGACAAGGACAGGGTGGTAAAGTAAGATGTGGTTAGGACTTGGGTTTTTTTTAATCTATATTGATCACTACAGTTTCTCATTTGTTGAAGTGGAAGCCACATAAAGTTTAGGACCTCCAAAACATATTCTTGAGTTAATACAGAAGCTGTTATTTAGCATAAAAGAGCCCTTATCAGAACTGCTATAATAAAACAGAGTATTTAATTCTTTCTTTCACTTAAACTGGAAATGAGACCTTGTGTCCTGTTCTCCAACTGTCTTGGTATACCACACTGGCTTTAAGCTCTGTAAATCAGCAATCAAATTCATGCCATCTGCCAAGCAAGCAATAAATATAAAAAATGTTTCTGGGAGAACTACAGCAAGTTGAATTACTTAGATACTTTAATTAGTAGGACCTGTCTTAAGGAATAAGAACATGGTGGTTTTAGGGACCAGATATTTGAAGAAGGAAAAGCCTGTTGAAGGAGAACTGTGCAGGGAATAGCAACAGAATAGCAAGTTAAAACCTAGGATTCCTGTTCATGTCATTAGGTGGTAATGTGTTGGTGAACACAAACACACAGAGGATGTGCTGTTGTTAAATAGACATCACCCAGGGGCTGAAAATGCCTTCCCCTGTACATGGTTATGCCTGGCCATTCAGTTCATTAGCCCACTGCTGAAATGATGGTAAGTAGACATGGTTGCATATTCTAATTCATGATTTCTGACAAGCTGAGGGAGAACTCCCTTCCATACTTATTTGGGCTTCAAACTCAGGGCTGAGAGCTTGATGGACAGTTCCTCTGAGGGAAGCATTGTGTCCAAGGTTAAAACTTCATTACTGCAGGACCTGAGGTGGTCACAGATGTCATCTTATTGCAGCGGTTCCACGCTGTTCTGTTCCTATCACAAAAGTTTCATACCTTCTTGGTGTTTTCTTGTGGGCAGCTCCTCTGAGCACTGACCCTTTCTTCTTCACAAAGCAGCCAACTGACTCCAGTTCCCTTCTCAACCACCCACCCCACTCTTTTATCGCACTCTGCTTCTCATTGCTTACAGCTGTGGCCTGTTAAAGTCAGGCGTGCTCCTAATCTTTGATAATTGGCCCAGCTGCAACTCCTTAGGGGTAAGATTACTTTCTACACTATCTTTATTTTCTTATATGCTATCCCTCTACACACAGAAGAGAAGAATGTGTAGGCATAAATAATGCCTGTGCCATGACTTGCACTTCAGCCCTGTGGGAAGCAGGGTTACCAACTCAGGGGTGCATTACCAGACACTGTTCCTTCCTCCCAAACCAGGCTAAGTTTGCCTGAACAACTTGCTAGGAGCCTTCCCTGTAATATGCCAGCCCCTAAATGATCCCCAGGCAGTGTCTGAGGGAAAACCCAGTCAAAACTTTGCTGGGGAGAACATTAACAAATAAGAACACCTCAGTTTGGGCCACTTGTGTAGATGTAGCCAGCATTCTCCATTAGAAAATATCTCATATGTTTGCCCAGTGTAGCAGCAGCAGACTGGGAGACACCAGAGGTGTTTGCCTGAGACCTTGAACAGCTTTGTGGGAGCAGTCAATAATTTGTGATAAAAAGCCCAAATGTGTGTTCATGACACTGAACAGGTGCCTATTCTGAAGAAGACAGCAATTGAGGGCAAAGATTTCCACTCTTTCCTGGAGCTTCTGCAGCAACAGATACAAAAAGCAGCAGTGATCGAGGAGTCTGGGTCAAAACCCCATTAAGAGTTTGATAAGAAGAGAGTGCAAAGCTTCCTTCAGCTGCCAGGCATCCAACCAGGAGAAAAATTAGTTTGACTAGATCATAGTAGGGCTGCTATATTTGAGTTCAGATTTCCTTGGAGCAGGCGATAAAGCAGGAAAGTTTAAAAGTCTCTGTGATTGCAGTCCCTCATCATAGCTGAAAGCATCAAGCATGCTCTCCATTTGCTCCTCTGCTCCCCAGGGACTCACTCTGCAGACTGTGCCCTGTCTGAGACCCAGAACATCCCCACTGAGAGCCATCAGCCCACCCCATGTCTGGAGGGACTGGAGGTGTGGCAGCATCCATTAGCAGGTGTTGTCATACACTGCAAGAGTTCTATTGTCATTACATTGCAAGGCTTCCATATTGCTAGAGTTTCATACCTCCTTGATAGGTCTTGTAGGCAGCTCCTGTAGGCACTGACTCTTCCTCATCCTCACAGCAGCCAACTAACTCCAGTTCCCTCCAACCAACCAATCCACTCTTTTATAACACTTTTCTGATGGGCTACAGCTGTGGCCTTTTAAAGTCAGGCCTGTTCCTAATCTTTAATAATTAACCCAGCTGCAACTCTTTCGGGGGTAAGATTACATTCTATACCACCTTCATTTACCCATACTGTATCCCCCTACAGGTAGGCTGTCAATTTTTAGTGTCACAAGCTGTCTAAACATTGTGGTCTGCACCCCTGGCAGTGAACTCAGGAGTGTCACTTGCTTTGTCTCCCCTGCCTTTACAGGCATTGTCATCCACTGACTGAAACCGATCTTTAAATAAATGACTGTGCTGTGATGCCTCGTGCTTTTTTAGCTGTGAAGTGTGAGACTGCAGCAGTGTGAAACTCATCCTCACCAAGAAACATGACTAATAAGTTTTTACTTTCCTTTGCTATCACTTGCATTGGCTGTGATTCACTTCCCATCCTGAACAGGGGCAAATGCACTGAATGCCACATGGTGTAGAAATCAGGGGGTGTTGGGATGTCCTTCCCTGTTGTCCCTTGCAGAGAAAACCATCAGGAGAGGCTCTGTGTTATGGAGGTTTGTAGCAAGCAGTGAATGAAGGCACAAAGGTGATGTGAGACCTGCATAACCTGTGTATGTCAATTTAATTGAGAGGCTTAATGGCCATTTTTACTCATGGGCAATTTTATATTAAATATGCACAACTAGCATAAGTGCTACTAATGGAGAAGCCTTTTTGGTGATGGGTTACTGTTTTTTGAAGAAGTGGTACTGCAATCAGCTGAGACTAATGTACTTAGGCTAAACTACACCTTTAAAACATGCCTAATTGTCAGTTTTTAGGCTGGGTACAAACTGCAAAAAATTCACAAAGAAAAATGCCTGCAAACC
Source organism: Agelaius tricolor (assembly GCF_023055355.1). Lineage (NCBI taxonomy): Eukaryota > Metazoa > Chordata > Aves > Passeriformes > Icteridae > Agelaius > Agelaius tricolor. The sequence continues at coordinate 36,167,124 of NW_027269267.1, read as the reverse complement.
TTTATTACAACTTCATACAAGAGAAGGCAGGGACATGATTTGTGGGCTGAGCAGTGGAGGGGTTCAAGAGCATTTGAAAACCAGCAGCCATTATGAGGTTTGGTCAAAGGCAAGAGAGGCAGGTGGGTACTTGGGTAACACATATGTAAGCTATGGACTCAGAAAGGTACCTTTGGAAGTGTAGCTCTGGTGAAGTATGGTTGGAAGATATTTTCTGTGTTATTTTACACTGAGATAAGAGGAAACTGCAGTATGGTCCCAGCTGTGCAGTAGCTGTCAGGGACACAGTGCACACCAGGGGTGTATGGTTCCCACTCACTATTGGGGTGAGGAAAGGTTGACCTGAGGGGATCCCAGAGGAGATTCCAGCACATGAGGTTGGCTGATGTGCAGAGGCACCATGGTGCAGTGCAGAACCCCCCTCGGTGCCCTGAGGCTGGTGCTGCCTGCAGTGCCAGGCTCCCTGCTGTGCCCCTGCCTGCCAGGACAGGAGAATGAGGAGGGTAAAGGCCCCTTCTGAGAGACATGCAGTGATGATGAAGTGCTCTTCCTCTGGCCAAGCCTTGAGCATCTGCAGCTGACCCTGAACACTCCCAGCACAGGGATTGGAGGCCCACAGAGCCCTGGGAGCATCCTGGGAGTGCCTGGGCACCCGTCTGACTGCTCTTGGTGGGACTTGTGTCACCGTGAGCCTGCACTGGATAAGGGGGAGGGAAAGGGGAGTAAAAGACATCTGAGCAGGAGCTGAAGGGACAAAGAGCTGACTGGGGGTTTGTAAAGCAATCAAGAACCAACTCAGCTTGCCCTGCTACCAGCTCCATGTCCTAAACCTGACCTGGCCTGGCACTATCTGCAGGCTGTTCCTATTTATCTGCATGCCTGCCTGCTTGTCAGGCAGCTCTGTGCTCTCTCACACCCCACCCCATACCCCAGGAGAGGCTCTGGCCTCTCCCACAAACAGTCAAGGGCAACCAGACCACATCTTTAAAGGCTGGATTAAAATTTTCTTCTTGACAAAGAAGGAGAGGCACTTTTTCTGTCTTTTCATTTTATGCTTGCCATTTCAGGGGGACACCCAGTTGCTCAATTCCTCCCTAAAGTGAATCTGGAGGATGTGGAGAATTGCATTCTCCATTTTCAGCAGGACTCTCAAGGCGGTTTGCCTATTTTTTCTTTTTTTTTTCCCATTTACATATGATAATCACATTGGGACCTCACAGTTACTGCAGACTTAATGACACTGAGATATGAAATGTTGTCTCTGATGGTTGTCAGGCAGGAAATCCTTAAAAACAGGCCTACTCATTTAAAACTATATCTCTGGCTATAAGCTGTGGTAGGCAAACTGTGGGAAATATACACTGTAGGAATGTTTATGAGCAGAGCTGTGGTTTGATCATGCTGCTGCCACTTTCTCAAATTTATATTTCGCTACTGCAAATTCTTACTATAAATTCTGGCTGCAGTAATCTGTATTCTTATTAACAGCTTGGTTTAAGAAAAGAGGGATGTGTGGGAGGTAAAGGATTAAAAAACAGTATATGCATGCCTCAGATACCTCTTCTTAGCAAAAGCTTGCTTAAATGCAAAAACGACAACAAGCCTTTATATCCTGGGCAGGAGGGGGCTGAGCAGAAGCTGGAAAGGGAAAAATCACATGGAGCCAGTGGGTGAAGGGCTGAGACATCAGGTGAAGCTGTTTGCAGTGAGCTAGAAAGGATTTAGGAACCAGTCTATGCTTTTGATAAACAGGCACGTCATCACAGAGGAAGATGATATGCCAGAAGAAAACTGGTTTACAAGGTATCTTCAAAGGACACACGTGGGCTGCTGGGTGAGGGGTGCTGTTGCCTGTGGTGAGGTGACTGCAGGTCCCTGCTGCCTGATCCCCTCCTTCTCCCAGCAATATGCTGCTGCTGGGTCCTGCCATGCTCTTGGGGTCTCATCCACAGCTTAATGCTGAGGGGCCAAACCCTACAATATTCCTTCACTTAATGTGACTGAGATGAACTTTAACTATCATGATGTACTTTTTATACCACGACTTTTCCTCCCAAGTTCTTCTAGCACTTCATCTGACAGAGATTAAAAAAAAAAATATTATTTCCAAAGTGAGCCAAAGAAAAGTGACCCCTCACCAACTTTTAATTTGAGCTCCACACATTTGAAGGAATACCAGGAACTCTCATCTGGGTAAATGTTACTGAGAGCCCTGATGGAAATAAAGTACATAAAATTGTTTCCAAAGGCAATTTTTTTAACCACAAATGCCAGAAACACAGCTCTAGCTATATCAGCATTACACATGGAGGCTGGGATCTGGCCCAGCAGAGCTCTCAGCCTATAATTGCTGTATCCAAATTAACAGATAGCCAGACCCTGTGTCTCAGCTGGGAAGCAGCTCCTAACAGCCAAGAGGCACTAAAGCACTTAGACTGTCTCTGAGCCGTGCCTAATTGTGCAAAGGCTCTTCTCCTGGCCACCCTCACTGAGTTTAAATGAACACTTTTTTGTTGTTGCTGTGCTGAAAGAAGATGAGTATTTACACTGACAGGAGGGAGGAACCAGAACAGGGACAGCTTCACAAGCCCCTCAGCTTTCTGTGGTAGCTATCCAGCCATTGATTCCAGGCTTTCTCCATGCAATATCCTAGATGTTAGCATGAATCACCCTTAACATCTGACTTTGTAGTGCAGTGGGCCAAAAATGGTCACAGCCAGACACAGGCATTTCCTCACTTCCTCTTATTGCAGGTGGGAGTCAATCTGCCTAAACTGGGATAGAGTCTGTCAGCCTTGCAATTGCAGATTAGAGTTGGACAGCAGAAGTTTCTTCCCACCTCCCCCCAGCCATTCACTTTGTCCCCTGGCTTGTCAGAGGCAGCTGCTGCTGAGGCAAAGATGTCTGAGCCACTCACAAATCAGTGGGGCTGCCTGCAGTCTGGTGCACCAGGCTGAAGGAGAACCCAAACCAAAAGAACAGCTGCCAAAGGGACTGCTTGGATCAGGTGTTGTGCCCTTTGTTGGGGTCCAGGAGTCCCTCCAACCAGGACCATCTCCAATTCAATGGAGATCTCATGACAAATGCATGCTCCAGCAGCCACCTCTACCAGAGGAGGAAGCTGCTTTAGACTTTCAGGCTGAGCAGTGTCCAGCTTCAAAAGGATGTGTAGAGGGTGTCCTCCTCCCCAGAACACCCTGGGGCCAAGGGGATGGGTCACCTCCTGGCCACTGGCATTTTAAAACTGAGAGAGCCCAGCTTCCCGTCACCTCCTCTTGGGAAAGTCATAACTACCTGACTGTCCATCCCATCTGTCTGCAGCATTAGATGCCTCTGCTTAAAAATGCATGGGATAAGCAGACCAGAAGAGGAGAAAGGTGCCTGGTATTTCCTTTTACTGAATCAGCCTGGATATCTTTACAGCAGCCCAACCCTTCCTTCACTGGAAATGGAGGTGCCTGAGCATCACACATTACCCCCCAGGCCTGTGTGCAAGCTGTGCTACCTCCAGCTTTGGGTTATATTCCCAATAGCCACCCAACATCTCCACCTAAGTTTTGCCATTGATCCATGTCACTGCTTTTGTTGTGTGGACAGAAGGCAGGTTTTTCTTGTCAAGTATAGTCTGAACTCGGAGAACATGAGTGTGCCAACCCTCAAGCCATGTGTTGAGGGTTGTCACAGCCTGGAAATGGAGTGTTGGTCACATAGACAGCAGTGAGATTGAAGAAAAGCAAGAGTTTGGGCTCAGTGGTGTGCTGTACAGACATGTAGTATATGATCATATGGAAGTGGTAACTTCATAGCACTGTCCTGCTAGCATAGAGGAATGAATGGTAGCTTTGTGCCAAAAGTAAGGACTTCTGTTTAAATGAAAGCTTTATCTTTTGATATTTCTCTACTTCTTTGTGAAATTACATTGTTCTTTAGTATCTGTCTTCTCACAAAACACATACAAAGATCTTATGCTAAGACTGATCACAAAAGAATTATTATTTCAGTTCTAGAAAGAGGCTTTTGAAGTCCCCATCATCCCCCAGGAGCTGAGAAATTAATGTCTCCTCAGCAGGCAGGTCCTTACTGTGATGTTTGATGGGGAGCAGCTGCCTTGTTGCTCCTACTTTAAGTTTTCCCAATATGTCGTAAACCTGAGCAATCTAGTTCTTGCTGTGCTTTTCAGGAAGACTCCCTGGCAAGAACACTTATGGAGAGGGGGAAAAGGTAATTTGGGTTAAAGGACTTAAATAATCTGTGAGCCAATCTGCTGACATGAGTGGGAGTGGAGTGAGTTCAGCACTTGGGAAAGCAACCACCACCTCGCAGGCTCTGGAAGAACAGTTCCTCTGCAAAACAGTGAGTAATAATTCTGGTTATGTCACTGTCTCTCCTTGGGGAAAACTAAATATATCCTGATACCATTGCTCCTAAGTTAGCTTTCTGATTGCTCTTCTTCCATTTATGCTCAATTAAGCACTGATGCCTTCCCCAGAATTAGCCATGGAAACCTAAAAGATCAGTCACTCCAGTTGCTCTGCTAGTGGCTTTATTGGGTCCTGCTTACTGATGCTTCTCAGCCCTCCTAGTGCCCTGCTGCTTTTGTCCATCCACTTCTGCTGCAGCTGGACAGAGAGAAAATAGGAGAGAAACCTTTCAGAATCTGTGTATTCATAGGGCACATCAGTCTGCTTTTGTTGGTGCTCTCAGAAAGCATCTCTGTCTCCTGAGGTATGATTCATGGATAGCTGTTTGCTTAGCAAGTTATCACTTTGCTGGCTAAGTATGCTTAGGAACAAACAGGTTTTGGAATGAGCTGAGGTTTGTTTGCTTGGAGTATGACACTATGGTTGGAAGCCGACTGTGCACTCACCTTGCTCCAGCACAAAGGAAGATGTATTGACCCCTGCACCTTTCTGTGGCCCTAATTTGGGGAGAGGGATCTTGGGAAGAAGCAGTGATGCACCTGAGTGACCACTGGATAATACCCCACACTGCTTCCACAGCCTCCTCCATCAAGCAAAAGGAGCAAAGTATCTTGCTGCTGGAGCTGCTTATGGCTGTGTTAAAAGCTGCAAGGGTCAGCTGAGCACTTCAGGTCCTAAAATAGGATGGGGATAAGGATGAGAAGTAGGACTGCAGTCCTGTGAAAAACCCCTGTCACTTGGGCATTGCTGTGATGGATGTGGAGGGCAGGGTGGCCTCTAGACTGGGGACTGCCTTCTGCTGCCCCCCCTTTTTGCTTCAGGGAAGAGAAAGCATGTGCAGAATGGGGCCCACTCTTAGGTTCTCATGCTTGCCTTCCAAGGCTGCTCTACCTCTCCCATATCCCCTTTGGCAGCTGGAGACTGCTGGGCAGGAACTTGAACAAGGCCAGCAGTCTTACACCTCAGAGCACACAGTGACCACACAGCAGGCTGCCTCTGCTGCTCCAACACCTCAAATACTGCTTTAACACTGAGACTAGGATCAGACCACACATATCCAGCTGGAGAGACTTGAGAGGACTGCAGAGCACTGAAGAACAGTTGCCATCCTGGCTGGAGTATGAGGAAGTGTTGGCATATGCTGGGAAAGAGAGGGGTTTGTTGTTCCTGTTGTAGATGTGTGTGGTGTGCACCTTGCAAGAAGGACTCTGTGGTGTGGTTTCCATCTCCTACCATTCATGCTTTGGCAGCACTGGCCTTGTCCATAGCCAGTGTTTTCCACCCCCTGTGTCTCACACACACACACAGAGTCCCAGCATCATGGTGCATGTGGGCCCACAGTGTGTCTCGTGGGGCAAACCCCAACAGCTCAGACTTTGAACAGGGATTTCTTCCATAACTGAGCACCAAAAAGATCCTAAGTGAGGACAGAAAACCAACAAGAGGTGAGAATGTTGGAAAGCTGGAGGAAAAGGATGCTGTTATTAGATGCCTGCTGAGACAAGGGCAGAGATGTCTGACCCCATCTGTGCTTGTGTCTCCCATCTCAGTAGTGGCACCAGGGTACATCCAGGCAGCTCCTTGGATTTACCACCATATTATTTATTCTAGTAAGCAATTTCCTCACTCTGCTGGGGAGCAGAGCTGGGTGCACACTGGAGAAAGTGTAGCTTGGTTTGTAGGAGTCCTGTGTGCTGCGGGGGACACAGTGCAAAAATCAGACCCAGCTTTTGTTGTTGATTTTGGTCCTCCAGAAATTTTAAAGGCAGGAAGGGACTGTGTGTTACACACCATAAAACTGTATCAAGAGATTGCTGCATCAGGCCTGTAACTCCTTGTTAAGCTATGACATGGCCTTTAAAAAGGCATCCAGCCTTGATTTAAGCACCTTGAGTACTGGGGAATCGAGCGTGTCTGTGCATCTCATTTTGAATCTCAATTAATACAGATTCTGCTCCCTGCCCAGAGGCTGTGCTTGATATGCATTTGTTCTTTGGATTAAAGAATTTTCTATTGGCACTGATTTCATCATGAAGATACATCTAACATCAAGACTAGCCCAACACAGCCCCATCTTTGTTAAGCCAAGCAGGTTGAACATCAGGGGTTTCTCAGTACATTTGCTCCTGTAACTGTGTTTTGAAACCTGCCTTTAGCATCCATTTGAAGTGTGGGCATCCATACTGGATACCACTGGCTGGTACCAATCCCAACAATGCTGCTTGCAGGATTGACACTGCCTCCTTGTGTACAGCAGAAAGGCCCATCCTTTGTCTGGGGATTGTATGAGCTCATCCACATTCCTCTCTGCAGGCACACAGGCCAATTTCATGGCTCTTCATTGCTTTTTGAAGTCGATAGGGGGATACCTTAGCCCGTTCCCTCCTCCTGTGTCTGTCTGGTCCTCTCCCTCTATGCTCTATCAGCTTGTACAGGTTTGGCTTTTTTTGAACTCCTGGCTGAGCTGCTTCAATTGACTCCCACAGTGGGAAACTACACAAATTGAGGTTCTTTCTGAGGTAGTTTTCTGCAATTATGTGAGGGAAGATGGCCCACAGGGGATCTATCCCTCACTGGCACAAGGCAAGAAGCAGGAACAAAGGGCTGGGAGCAGGGAGGGGGCAGAGGGGAGGCAGAAGTGGATGTGTGCCCTATTGGTGCCTGTGCACTGGCCAAGGTTGTCCTTGTGAGGGATGACTAGGTCTTAAATTATATGTTTTACTACCATGACCTGGTCCTGAAGGTAGGTCTTGCCTAATGATCCTTGTGAAACAGCTGTGTGAGCACTTTCTAGAAAAGAGAAGGGCCTGATCTTTTGGTTAAAAAACCCTTTTAAATGGGTTGTCCATCCTTTTTTTTTTGTAAATGCATGGTCGCACAGCTTACTATGGGGTGAACAGTTCCATCACCATGTCCAGATGACAAAAAATAGTGACAGCACATCACACTTGCAAACCACTGTTGTTAGGTATTTCTGTGAAGATGTTTGGAAAAATGAGTCTGTCCCCATTTAGAGACACATGAAGAAGTTAAAATGACTTCTTTAGTGGCTCAGCCACTGAGAACAGAGTCCAGCTGACACTGTGGAAGAACCTATCTTTCATCAGCTCATTTTTCAACCCATAAGCTGCAGAAACCTGCAGTGAGATGTTTTTAATCAACCAGGATTTTGTATTGAGCCAGGTAAAAGCTTGGGCAGCTGCAACAAAACCAGCTCCTTTCCTAGCTTATAAATGCTGAGAAACTTGTCAGGTACCCTCTTGTGAGAGAGGATAATGTGGTGGATGCTTTGTCATCATCAGCTATTCAGAAAGCATTGCACCTGGATCCTGCCTCTAAGCCCTCAGTGCCTTAGATAAGACAGTGATATAAAAGATGAGTGTGTGTTTTTGTGTGCATAAAAGCCTGGTGTTCAGGGCTTTAAATCTGCCTCCTTGTGAGGAATGTCTTGAGAACCGTATGTCAGCTTATTATTCTTCGCTTCAACACTGGATACTTGGTGGCTGACTACTTCCACCTATTTGTTCCAGAATTATGGCAGCTTTATTTGGGTGATAATAGGAGCACTGTGCTGTTTTATGAGACTGTAATCCAATTCTCATGTGGATGAACACTCTTCAAGGCCATGCAGTTTATCCTGGTGATTCAAGGAACTGAATTGCTGACCAAAAAAGTAGTGGTATTCCTTCTCATGTTGTTATGCTCCAATTCTCCACAGGCTAAATAAATATTCAAAAATCTGTGATGTGAGAAGAAAGATGATAAGGAGGTGATGGGAATGACAGTGAGGAGCAGAATGGCAGAAAGAGCTGGATAGGGGGATATTTGATTGTTTGCTTATTAGTTATGGCAGTAATTTCTTGATGATATTCCTCATCTTTCAGACAGGGAGTGCGCCTTCACCTGAAATCCTCTGGCTCTGGGTTAGTCACAAACCATGTAATTTCCACGGGCCCAAAGAGCTGAAGGTTATTCACAACTGCCAGAGTCCAGTCTGTAGCTGAACATACCACAGGATTAAAATGCTCCAGCTCTTGCACAGTGCAGGCTCAGGCTGCTTACACATGGAGCTTTTTTTCCTCTGCTCTGCTTTGTTGTACTGCTTGCTTCTGAAAGGGCTTTCAATTGACTTTTGCAATTTAAATAACAGGGTTCTAATATAAATGTGCAGGTGTAGGAATAAGCATTATGTAGCAAATAAACACCTACTTGGTAGGTGCTTGCAGTCCTCAATAAGGCTGAGGTGCTCAGGGTGCAGCTCAGGACTGGGCCAGGGTTTTTAATTAGAGTGATGTTTATTACTTGACAAGAAGTGGTCCCAGCTAACAAGCTAGGAGTGACACCAGGCTTTACTGTGGACCCATGAATTCACTGAGTCTCCTAGTCTGTTAATGTAAGCTACAGAGTGCAAGAAATACACTGCTGAGAACTGTTATGGTCCCAGTCTAGCTCTGAGGCTGTGTGCAGCTCTGCTGGGAAGGTTTGTGTTCCAATAGGAGCTGGTTGGGATTAGGTCTGTATATTCAGCTTACCTCAAGCATTGCACAGATGGCATTTGTATCTTAGAGCCAGCTGATTCCACAGCATTTGTGGAGGATGTTTTCTGCTTTTCTGCAAGCCATTGGTGTAGGGTCTCTCTGACACTTGTCACCCCTGCACAGACCTAGGTGAAGATAATCCCTCTAGGCTCAGTGGGGGATCCTGGAAAACAGAGGTTTGCTGGCTGCCTCTCAGCCCCAGCTTCTGGAGTCAGGTGAATTTGGAGCTGGTTTGGAGGGTTGCCCTCTAGTCACTATAGAGACAGCACTCATGTTTCAGCCTAAAGATTCAGGTCAGAGGGGAGAAAATCTGTAACTCTCATCAGAAATGCCAAACACTTCAAGAAGAGCCTGCAGTGAACTATTTTGGGAGTTTGCAGAGCACTGAAATACTAATTATAAGTACAAGTAATTAAAAAATACCAGATAAACATTACCACTTCTAGTACACCTAAATATTCATCCCTGGTTTGAGCATGCAGTCTTGGTTCTGGCATATTTTTTCTTTGGACTGCTTAAAAGTTGAGGCTTACTAAGTCCCAACATCTCTTAGGTCCTTTTGAGGCTGATAAAAAAAAGAAGCATTCAGTAAAAGCAGTGCATTTAGTCATTATTTAACAGTGTATCTCAAAGTTATCAATCTGATAACAATCACTGGCCATTTACTCCAGTGTTGTGCTGGAGGGAGGCTGCTTGCCCAGGCACTGGACCTGCTGTTGGGTTTATCTTCTGCTGGTGGCTCAGTAGTACCTTTCAGACCAGCAGTAGTCTCACAAATGCTTGGCTAGGAATGCTTTAGAGGATTTTATTTTTTTTAATAAAATTAAGTAATTAGTCCAGGAGCTAATTAAACATAGCATTTGGTTTTCTACAGTAGCACATGAATCATAAATTAGAGGGCAGGATTAATTCATCTCTTGGTGACAAATCTGGTAGCTGACATGCCATGTTGGGGGCAGACACAGATACTTATTCAAATAAGCCATGGATAGAAGACATGTGCATTAATTATCCTATGACAGCTGCAGCCACATTCAACAAAACATTTTTCTGCCTAGAATAAGGTAAATAAAGGCTCTTGCTCTGAGGGATGCTTTTGGCTTGGTGCTTCCCACACACCTGAGAAGCACATCTGATACCCAGTGCTGCTGGTGACTGCAAAGCACGGGGAGGAACAAGCCCTGGTGAAACTTCTTAAATGGATGAGCAAGGATGCTGGCATTAACTGGGAACTACCTGTGTTGGTGTTCATCACTGCTCTGGTCCTTCTTCCACTGACCTTGTCAACAGGTCAGCATTAAATACACTGTCTCACTGGTGAGGCAAGAGCTGGCAGGGGTGGTCCCAGTCAGCTCCAGTGCCATTAGTCTGTGTCAGAAAACCCTCTGCCACACTAGTGAGGGTGGCAGCGGTGTGGCAATATTTATAGACGTGCATACTTTGTGACAAATGACCAGTGCCTTGGAAATGAAAGCTGAATAATAAAAAATCTTCATCCTAAAAGAAAAACAAAATGGATCACACAGGTATGCAAGCAAGATGAAGGCAAGTCTGAAAATAAAGGGCTCTGGGAAAAAGAAGAGTTTTCCAGTACATGAATTTTGCAGGGAAGGGAGGGATGATGAAGCTGGCAGGGAGATGACTGGTGGCTGTCACAGCACCTAGCCATGACAGGATGGCAGTTCAGACCGTGTCCCCCTGCAGGGACTGTGAGATAGGGCTGTCTGCAAGAGATACTCAGGCTGAAACGCCCTTGGCCTCACCAAAGTGAGATCAAGGTCTGGGCTTTCCAGTGTGTTTTGAGGGTGATGTATGTATACAGGTCACCTGAATGTATAATACACTGGGAGAGGTTGCCCAGAGAATCTGTGGATGCTCCATCTCTGGAAGTGTTCACAGCCAGGCTGTGTGGGCCTTTGAGCAGCCTGGTCTAGTGAAAGGGGATGACCTTTGAAGGTCCCTTCTAACCCAATCATTCCATGATTCCCCAGTGTTGTCTGTGCACAGATATGTAAATGGACACCCAGACGCCTGGCTAAGAGATTCTATAGGTGCTTCATGCCGGCTGGCTTAGGAGGAAAAAAGTCCCTTTGGGCATGCCTGCCTCCTTCCACTGACTGGAGGTAGGTCCCAGAGGATGAGCTCAGGGTGTGGGTCAGAGCTGGGGATAGATAAGGAGAGGGTCCTTCCTCCCTCACCATCAAGGGTATCTGCCTTTCTGCTCTTGCTGGCGGACGGGTGTAATGTTTTGGCCACTGATTTTCCATCCTCTGAGCTGCAGGCACATTTTAGGTCCTGTGGAAACTCCTTTTTGAGGTTCTCTTGATGGGGAGACTTTTTAAAAGTTTTGTGTTAGAATTGAGAGATGAATGGGATTTTTGGGTTTTTTTTTTTTGGTCCTTAGGTTGTTGTTTATTCTTTTTTTTATTAATAGTTTAGTACATTGTTTACATATTAGATTTAGTGTATAAAGAGAATGGTACTAAAAAGTTATGAGATACACAGGTTTAAGGTTTTTTAAAATTATTTTGTTTAATTAATTTTTAGAGCTTTTTTTTATTAATAATTAATTGTTTGTTCATGCAACATCTGCATTGGGATTGTGGCTCTTTCTAACCAATCACTCTGTGCTACCAACATTGTAGAAAAGGGAGTAGATGAAGAACAAGAAGGAGATCAGACAACACCCAGAGTCCTCCATCTTGTCTTCTATCTACCTATATACTAAAACCCCAAAACTCTAAGTTTTTCACCCTGTGATAAACTACAATACTATCTATATCACACACTCATAGATTCCAATTCATCCCAAAGTCTTGGAATTTTTCTTCATGGATGAAGGTTAAAAGTAGTGTTCTCCTGGGAATCAAGACCTGTCAGGACAGGGAGAGAAATATTCCCTGTGCCCTGGGTTCCAGCAAGGTCCCATCCTCAGCAGATGGATTTCCTTGGGTCCTTGCAAGGAATCCCAGGATCTGCTGGGCTGAATTACGGAGGACTCTGTCCAGCTTGTGACCTCTCAAGAGTACCTAGCATGGAAGAAGAGCACAATTCTCTTCAGGAAAAAACATTCTAAACAAATTGGGAAAAATGATCAGAATAACCTTTATTTATGAGCCCTTATGGGTCTCTGAATAAACTTAGATTATGAGAAGCTAGGGCAGCTTACTTAAACATGGATCCTGTCTGTAGATAAGGAGCTCTCTAATCTCCTCCTAATTTGTTGCTATGGTTGGTAGGTATGTCTTTGTAAATTTTAGAGGACCAAGGTAATATTGAATGGACAGTATAAAAACAGCTGGATCAGCAAGACACAGTGAAACCTTCAGGACACAAGGAATAAGCCACATACATCCCTCTATAGCTCTGTCCTCCCTGCCCATCTCACAATGTTTGGTTAAGCTATTATGTAAACAATTATTATTGTGTACATGGAGGATATTTTTATATCCTCCATTGCTTGGATACAGCTGAGACAAATTTTCAGTTGTGTCAGTTTTTAACTATACATGTAGCTTAGAGATTACTAAGTATTAGGAATGAGCATTAATGCTTGTCAGAGCAGGAGCAGGTTCCACAGGTGGTGAAGATATCTCTCCAGCAGCTGTCATCCTGCGGGCTGCCATTCACTTTAATCTCCCTGACACCCATATTTCTCAGGCACTTGGCAGCCCCTCAATTTCAGTGCTGAAAATTATGTGCTTCAGAACTTTCATGAAGAAATTTAATAGTTTGGTTACATTGCAGGGAGGAATCTATCATAAATTGTATTTCTGAATTTCCTTAATATTTTTTTAAATTACCCAATTAGTGTGTGAGTCACAGTGTGTCCCATCTCAGAGCTATGGCAATTTAAAGGTGTCTAATGAGAAATCCTTTTGGGACAAGCTACTCTAAGGGCCATTCAGAAAACTTCTCCAGCCAATTCAAAAAGTTGGGAGGGATACAGAGCAGGGACACTTCAAATGTGCACAAACAGGACTTGGGCATAAATACCCTGTGAACAGCTTCACTCTGTGTGTGTACCTGCACCTGTATTGACACACAGGAGTCTTTCTTTTCTTTCTTTGTGATGTCCCTCTGTCTGTTTATTAATTTTTTAAATAAATTTTCATACAGTTTTTGAATCCTGTAAGGTCTTTTTAATTTTTTTCTCCAGCTTTTTTCCTCTTATAACTCAGCAGGCTCTTTTTCTTTAGCTGTAGAAAGAGCTCCAGTCATCCTTCCCAGTTCTGTTCTTGCTCTTCCTTGGTGTCCAAAGCCAAATCCTAGCACAGTCCCCTGCCTTGGCCTGACCTTGCTTCCCCATGCAGCAGATTCCTATCAGCACCTGGCTTGCTCAAGAAAATCAACCCTTTAAATGGTGAGAATTCCCTGTGGATGTGTGCAAGGAGTTAATGGGATGCTCCCTGAGGGCTGGGGATGGGGGCAAAGTAGCCCAGCTCTCACGCACCACATATTTGAGCCAAGTCTTGTCTTTGAAAGTTTTTACATTTATTTTTATCTCTTCATGGTTCTATGTGTTCAATTATATATTCTCTCAATATATAGAACACATATTGAGGGCAAATATAGTATGTCCTTTATTATTTTCTATGTAACTGTAGCCTCTCACTTAGGCAGACACTTGAATATAATCCAGACTTCTTAAACTAGGTTACCTGAATATGATGATCCAGAGAGCATTTTGAAAATTCAATGTAGTGCCCTGCACAAATACTTCTAAAAATTGTAACAATATCAAAACCTACACCTTTTCTTTTTGCCAAACTTTTCATAAGAAATAACAATCAGCCTGCAGATGAGACACAGTGGACCATTATCATTGTGCCAAAGCCTCAGCATAGAAATCAGAAGCAGGGACACCATTGACTCCCTGTGCAGGCACTTCTAAGGCACAGTTCATCTGACCCACCTGGTGGGGGATAATTGGTCCCTCCAAGCTTTCAATTCTGCCAACTGACTATAAAAACCCTCTAGACAGCTGTCTCAGAGCTGGGCCTTCATGTTATCTGGAGCTGGTTGAGGACATTTTAACCAGAATGACTACTGGGAAAAAAAAAAAAAAAAAGAAAGAAGAAAATTTAAAATAAAACAAAAGGGATAAAAGACAATTTTTTCTCCCAGAGGAGAAAAAAACAGATCCTTTATAACATAGGTCAAAAATAGGCACCTTAAGAGAGCAGTGAAGCTCAATGTAATGTAAATTGTATATTTAAGCAGGTCAGATGAGAATATTCTTTGTGTTCTGCATATGTGAATAAGCCTAAACTGCTGGGATGGTAAGACACACTCAATTTTGCAGTGGAGAAATAATGATAATCAATTTCAATAATCTTGAAATACAAATATATAAAGAGCAAAATTTACGTCAAAATTTACACAAGCAAATACCCCAGACTTGAATAGCCTGCCTTGAACACATATCCAAATCCATTTTACTACACAACATTATAATTTATCACACAGTAAAATACATCTATTTTCTATGGGAAAAAAGAAAAGATATATAGCTTTAGGTACTATTGATATTAGGTATAAATAAAAAGCATACTTAAAAAATGGTCTTCAAATTAGCAGTGAAATCTTACTAAATTGTATACAGCAGAAAATTATACCTGAAAATCACAAAACACTTTTAAACTGCTTGAGAGGACTTTGTGCATTGCTGCAATTACTTTTGTAGCAGTTGCTTTTTGTCCTGAAAAGGGATTTCTGTTCGGCTGACTTCTGTTCTCAGTGCCACACTACTTTTATTCTACAAGAGAGAAAAGGGACAAGTAAAATGCATATTCATATCCAGAGGAAGAGTCTCAGGCACAACATAGTGCTGTTGCTTTAAAAGAGTTGTATTTTTGCATCAGGCACTGCTTCCCCCTGCATTTGTATCTGCATATGTGTGTTTATGTGTCTCTAAATGCACAAATGATAAGTAGCTGCATCGTTTACATTTTTATGGCTCAAGCCCTTGATTGAATTTTCATAATGCCAGGAGGGCCCATTCGGGATTCAGGTCCTGCTGTGCAAATACTTGCTAAGACATCTGCCCCAAAGAGCTTGTAACTCTAAGAGGATAAAATGTGGCAGGAGAAATAATTAGGGGGAGATGCAGTGACTCTCTGTGGTTACATGGGAGGGTCATTCAGCTACAGGATCAGAACAAGTCTTTGTGCTTGTCTGGCACTGATTTATTGGTGAATCAGCGGCACCATTCTGGTTTTTATCCTGGGCTCACAGCCAAACTGTCCCTCTCTCTTGTGCTCAAACCACAGCATCAGGATGTCCCCAGCCACAGCTCAGCTGCACAGCAATACCAGCCTCTTCCAGAGAAGACCCCCAATGCCAGAAATCAGCCATCGTTTTCCACATGCACATTTCAATTCATATAAGGAAAATATTTTGCTGTTGTTGGGCTTCTTTTTGAGGTAGGAGTGAGAAAGAAAACATTTCCCTGCTATGGGCTTGTTTCTCCATCACATCTAAAAGGAAGGGCAGGTAAGAGGAAGCTCCCAAACCTCTATGTCTTTCTCCAAGGGGACATTACCAGGAACCACCAAGGAGAAATGAGTTCTGGCACGTCTCTACATGCCACCCTTCCTAGCTCTACATGTCCACCTTCCTCAATGCTCCCAAAACATTCCCAGACGTTTTCTACAACCTTCCCAAAACACCAGCATCTCTGTGCCTCAAGTCCAGACCCTGATCTCCAACATGCAGCTGTAGCTGGGCAGGGAAGGAGGAATGTTGTCTTTGGATCTGGATCAAGGTGACATGAAAAGCAACTCATGGGAACATGTCTGGACCCCCACCCCTCTCTGGGGCCAGGGTCATTCTGAAAATCAGATACCTGCATTTGGTCAGGACAGGAAGTGTTGGTTTGCACTGGTGATTCTTGCAGAAATTTTGTTCCTCTGTGTTTACATTAGTTGTCAGCCCTGCTGCCTTGGGGATGAGCCAGATCATGACTGCTGATGCACTCAGTTCAGCCCCTCTGTGGGTAATGGAGGAGAATCATGATGGTACAAGTGCAGCCATTTGGCCAGTTTCTCCCATGTTTTCGTATCTCTGGTGAGAAACTGCCCAGCTGATCAGAAGAGTGAGCAAAACAGACTGCTTTCTTAAGGCCTGCTCAAGTCACTTCTGAAGATAAGTAGGAGCAAAACCTTCTATTGTGGTGGTGATAGGCAGCAATGAGAATAAATGCTGCAAATTGGTGTGATTGTCCACTATACCTCCTTGGTGGAATTATGTAAAATTCAGAAATCCCTCACACGATCATTTTCTGCTACTATACAAAACAATTTTTTTTTTTGGTCTCAAGAAGTGGGCCCATGGGAAGCTCAAGAGTTTCAACAGGGCCAATGCAAGATGCTACAGCTGGGTTTAGGCAGCCTCCAGTACCAACACAGGCTGGGGTATTAAGATATTGAGAGCAGCCCTGCTGAGAAAGATTCGGGGTGCTGGTTACTGAGAGGCTAGACATGACCTGACAATGTGAGCTGGCAGTCCAGAAACCCAAATATATCGTGGGCTGCACCAAAAAACTGTGGCTAGCAGGAGGAGGAGGTGATTCTCCCCCTCTACTCCACCCCCATGAGACCCAACCTGGAGTGTTGGTTCCACCTCTGGGGCTCCCAGCATAAGAAGGGTGTCGACCTGGGAGGTGTCCCTATTCATGGCAGGTTAGACTAGGTGGCCTCTAAAGGTCCCTTTCAACACAAACTCTTCTAATATTGTATTTTGGTGTTGTCATCATCCCTGTCAGCCTGGCCCAATGTATCATAGGAATTTGGGAAGGCTTTAGACAAGAGTTTCAAAATGTCAACATAATTTGTGGTTAATGCCTGAATGCCTGTGCAATGCCTGTGGCCAATTTGTGCTAATGCCTGTGGCTAATGTTCTCAACCTAGTGCATGTGCTTTCTTTAGTTAAGTCATCCCTGCCTCTGTCCCTCAGGGTTTGCATATGCAAACCCCTGAGCAGCCACAGAGGTTGATGTTTGGGTAGGTAGTTTTATAAAGTGGAAATCCGCTGATGGATCTGTGGGGAAATTTTAGGTGCTCATTTACATCCAATTTGTACATGTAGAACAAGAAAGGTTACTGGCAGTCATAGTTTTTCAGTACGGTGCTTATATAATGGTATGTTTAATTGAGGTTCAGGTTTACTCCTTGGGAATGAACACAGCTGACAAATTGGCATAAGCTTCTTGTCCTCCACCTCTGATGCAGGACCAAAGAGAATTTTGTATGTCCTTCCTTGTGTGGTTACACTTCTAAACCAAGTGCAACCATCTGACTTGGTTTTGTGGGTTGGTTTACAAAGTCTTTGTGTGCAGGACCTTCCCTCCCCACAGCTGTGCTGGGCAGCTGGACCCATATATCCTGCCTTTGTGGGATCTGCAGAGGTATCCCAGAACATAAGCTGCCAGAGAAATATGAAAACTATGTTAAAGAAGCAAAAGGAAAGTGTGTGTGTATCATATTAATTCAGAGAAGATGAGAGTATCATCAGAGTTGATGCGGGTTTTCCTCCCCTCCCCATTTCATTGTCCCTTCTGCCCTCCCACACACACACAAGTCATTGGAAAGTACAGGGCATTTCATTAGGTAGGCTTGGACTATCTGTTGGGCTCTTTAAGAATTCTTAAATGGACATTTCTGTCTCCTCAGAAGTAGGGATCAAATGAAGTTTGTGCACCTTACAAAACCAGCCTTGTTCTCTTCTTCAGAGGCACTGTTGCAAGGTCCTGGAGCCCCATGTTGCTATCAGAGTATGCCAAAAATCTGAGTATCAAGATATGGCAGCAATCTGCCACTGTCATGCTGAAGGCAGCACCTGGTCTTCTCTTTGAAATGGTTTCTCCCTTGTTTGTGTAAAAATATTCACAAATTTGTGGATGCCCCATCCCTGGAAAATATTCTAGGCATCTTCCATTGATAAAAAGAGTACATAGCCTGGATGTATGAACAAATAAGTGTGCTGAGTAATTGATCCAGAAAACATCAAGTAGAGCTGAAGAGGGGCTAATACAGAGCTTCATTTAAAGCTAAAAGCAAAACCTACCAACATATTGTTGCAAAACCAGAAGCAGCTCCTTCTCTATCCCAAACACCAAAAGAACCAGACTCCATATTGCAGATATTAAGGTAGGACTTGAGTGAATAAAACTTAGGTGTTGATATGCACTACAGGCTGAAAAGATAATGTATAAGCCTGATTTTACTTAAAAAAAAACCCCCAAACTTGGTGGTTTTTTGCTAGAATAACATAAAATGAAAAAAACAGCTAAAATGCCATGTTCACCATTGCCTTCATCATTGGTGTATCTGCTGTGTCTGGTGTCTCAGGAGCAAGTGCTTGAGAGCAGCACTGCAAGTGTAGTGCCCCTCCTAGAGTGTTAAAATCAATGCAGCATGTGTTGTGAGAGGCTTTTTCTTTACATCTTTTGGATGGTTGCATCATGCAACATCTCTAATGGCTAGCTCCCTTCTTCACCCTAAGACCTCATCCACAATTTGAGGCTGGACAGTGGTCTCAGGGGAAATCATGCTGTGCTGTGCAGAAGTTTTTGAAGTCATCTTGATAAGTAGCTAAGGGTGGATTAAAATACAATGACCTATTTTGGGAGCAAAATGGCTTCCTCCTCTGATTTCTGACAGAATATTTTCTTCACAGGCCATCCTCTGCCCTAGCCCAGAGAAATGCTCTTGTTCCTTTCCCCATCTTGCTCCTTCCTATGTCAGGGATGGTTTCTTAGCTCCTCTCCCTCCCTCAGCAAGCCTGCTGCTTTCTGTTTGCTCTTGTTCTTCCCAAACTGGCTGTGGGATAGGCTGGAAATGGGCTCCTTATGCCACAAGGGAGTCACAGGCTGTTTGCCAGTCACTCAGACATGAGCTTAAGGGGCGTGGTGCCCTAGTGGTCTTGGTCTGGTGTCACTTGGAGAGCAGCCCATGCAAAGAGGGGTTGAATAAGGAGAAGGGTAGCATGAGAAGCTTGAGGCAGCACATATTCCCATTGATTAATGGACATTTTGGGGTAGAGAGCAAAAGTAATGAAACATGAAATAAGGCTGTTATAAAAATGTGTTGTAGGATTCACTCTGTGATCATACTTTTGGGCTCTGAATATTATGTTGCTAATATTTTTGTATTGCTGTTGGCCAGGATACATCAGCTGGTACTGGGACCTCACTAGATAGATCTTCAAGTATTGGACTCACACTTTGCTACAAGTTTATTTTCCCCCCCGAGACAGCCTATATTGCCTGTAACATATGCTATTACTTAAAGCTGTTCCTTATTGGAGTGACCAAGAAGAGCTTCACTGAATAATGTAATGGGCAAAAAATATTTTGATTTCCTATGAACTGTGTAAAAGGATTTGGTGGTAGTGGTGAATGAAAAACAAACCAGCAGTGCATGCTTACAGCCAGCCATATCCTGGGCTGCCTCAAAAGAAGTGTGGCCACTGGGAGATTCTGCCCCTCTGCTCCACTCTCATGAGACCTGGAGTGCTGTATCCAGATCTGGAGCCCAAAACCGGATAGAGTCCAGAGGCAGGCCATGAAGATAATCAGAGGGCTGGAACACCTCTTGTATGAGGAAAGGCTGAGAAAGTTGGGGTTGCTCAGCCTGAAGTAGAGAAAGTTCAAGATGACCTGATTGCAGCCTTTTAATGCTTAAACGGGGGCTTATAGGAAAATTGGGAGATACTTTCAGTATGGACTTTACCAATAGGAAAAGTAGTAATGTTTTAAAACTGTAATAGGGCCTAGATTAGATATAAGGAAGAAATTTTTTACAATTAGGATGGTATAACACTGTCACGGGTTGCCCAGAGAGGTAGTGGATGTCCCACCCCTGAAAACTTTCAAGATCAGGCTTGACATGGCTCTGAGCAGCCCGGTGTAGTTGAAGATGTCCCTGCTCATTGCAGGGGGACTGACTCTGTGGCCTTTAAAGGTCCCTTCCAAGAAAAACTGCTCTATGATTCCACAGACTCTATATCAGTAGTGTGGAAAATCCTTGTGAGAATCATCATGTATTGCCCCGCCATCACTCTTCAGGCAGTCACTAAAGGCACTGAATGGAGCCTTACTGTGTAAGCTGCACTTTTAGCAACCTCTGGAGAGTGATCCATCCCAGTCAGTACCAGAGCTGTGCCTCAGCTCTTTAAAAGCAGGCACGAACATTTGGGTCTGTGTCTGATCTACTTACCTTTTGCGGTCAGTGGAGAGAAACAGGCACTTCTTGTCCAAACGCAAACATCAAGAATAATTCAGTGGATCATACTCTAAAACGGCTTATTTCTTTCCATTAAAATGGAAAATTATAAAATGAGGACAAGGTGATTAGCTATATGCATACGCCTACCCTGTCAATGTCTCCAGGGAGGTGAGATGAACCACTTCCAGGCCTAAGACAGGTTTTGATCCCCAGAGGGTTTTACCCCTCTCCATGGCTTAGGAAGAAAGTCAGACAGGTCTCTAGCTCAGACTACACTTATATTTTAAGTTAATAAAATTAATTTAGGATTACTCCCATCCTGAATTTATATCTGCCACTAATAGACTAGTATTTTTTTCCAGAACTGCCCCTTCTCCAAAAGAGCTACCATGGATTCAGGAAGCAACCGCAGAAACATTTCTGAGAAGTTTCACACTTTATTTATTAGTATTTTATTTAAAACTTTTTATTTTTAGTAATAGATTTTCTCCTTTGATGATCAGTTGGTAACACAGAACAGATTGACTCTCCTTTGGCACTAACTGGGTTAACCTAAGTACTCTAATGGCAGGGAGGTTGTGCCTGGCTGGTTGAGGGCAGGTTTCAATCCTTCCTCCATAAATGTTAAATTGCATCAATCTCTTCTACTTCAAACGCTTGTTTGTCCAAAACTTGAAGAGTGAGAGTATTGCCTGCTGGAAATTATCTCCTGACACTACATAGAGCAGCAAATTTCCAAAAGTATTTAATGCTGCTAAAGGTTTAGTTATAATAAACATTAAAAGGATAGTTTTCTTCAAGTGGCAGCTAACTGGCTGTACTCGGAGCTCCAGATGAATCCCCTTAAAGACGTGGAAGGGGAGGAAGCACACATAGAAGACCAGCAAGAGGAGAACAGTGAGCCTGCGAGCCTTTTGCTTGTAGCTAGCCTGTGTGTGCAGCCCAGTGGCCAAGATGCCAATGATGAGCACGTAGCACAGAGTCACCGTCAGCAAGGGCAAGAGGAAGGCAAACACAGTCAGTCCCCAGTTGTACCAGCGACTTGTGACAAGGTCCTCAGCAGTAACCAGATCTGGGCAGATGGTCTTGTTCTGCCTGTCACTTGGGGAAATCAGGATGGCCAAGGGGCTGAGGGCCACCAGGGAAATCATCCAAATGACTGCGCAAGTCACCACTGCCCATCTCCGCTTCCGAAGAAAAAGGGATTTCGTTGGGTGCACAACTACCAAAAAGCGGAAGATGCTGAAGCAGCTAAGGAAGATAATACCACTGTACATGTTGAAGTAGAAACAAAACTGAATAAACTTGCACATGAAGTCTCCAAAAATCCAGTCATTTCCATTAGCATTGTAGTGTATAAAGAAAGGAAGTGTGACTACATACAATAGGTCAGTGATAGCCAGGTTTAACATAATGATGGTGCTACTTTTCCAGGGCCTCATCTTAAAACAGTAAACAAAAATTGTCGCGATGTTTCCTGGAAAGCACACCAGGAAGATGAGGCTGTAAAGCACAGAGACATACAATTTCACCTGGTAGAAATTTTCATCCTTGCAACCTGTCAATAGGTCTGCAGGGCTGGGCTGAGTAGTACAAGTGCTGGTACATTCAGATGCCATGTTTGCAGAAGTCTCCTTAAGACAAAAATCAGACATTTAGTTTTAATTGGTTTGTTGGAAAAAATGTTGTCAGTTAAACCTTTTGTTGCTGGAGAAAATGAAAATTTGAGAAGGCACAGTAGTGAGTGGAAATGAGGATTTGCTAATGTACCCAGTCTGACCTAGATAACACCATTGAAATGTTTAATTTCACCTTTTCGTCTCTTTTACATTTAATTTTGATAATTATTAATTTTACTCTTTATTTGTTTAGCGTCCTTCATTGAAGAAGACAATTGCTGCTTATCTGCAAATTTTCAGGAGTAGGCAACAGACATTTAGAGAGCTAGAGGGAGTTTGGGCTTAGATTTTGCAAGTGAACTAGTCTTAACCTTTCAGAAAGTAGAACCATATCCATATATTATCTTCACCACTCTGAGCTAATCAGTGTTTTGTGCTCATGGAACAGAGATGTCATTCTGCTTTCATGAAAGCCAGACAATGTTAGGTTTAGTTACAGATCTCAGGACCTGATGCTCCTATAACCTGACAGATTGTTCCCTGAACGTGATTTTATTCTCTTGGAGTCCTCAGAGTATAAAACTAGTATAAACATTTTGATTTGGTGTTTTGGAGGGTTGTTTTTAGGGGGAGAGGTGTTATTGTGTTTTGGTTTGGTTTTTTTAAATCAAGCTCCACAGTGGCATAAAATTGATTTAATTTATTAAAGATTGTTCACTTTTAAAGGCAGAGGGAAAATGGAAAGCACAGAGGGAAGGCTTGCTTCCCATTCTATGCCAATGGGAACCAGGTAGACTTGTCTCTGAAATGATTTCTTGTCTGACATAGCCGATTTGGATCTCTCCACAGGGAGTTAAGGACATAACATTTCTTGGTAGTGTTTTAACCTGAAAAAATGGTAACCAAGCATGAAAATCATCTAACTTCAGGTATCAGAAAGTTAAATGCTTAAATTGGAGCCAGTCCTCCTAAGCCCCACTTTATCATCAAAGGAGAGAAGTAAGTTCCTCCAAGACATAATGTATCTACCCACAACTGAGGTTTCTCAGATAAATTATTTACTCTTTTGGTGTATCTATTTCTTTCCACTGATGCAAAAGGTAGCCCAAGGTGACTAGTTCAGCCTTGGATATCTCAAATGAGCAAGAGCTGTGCCACTGTGCGTCTTCAGCACTTCAGGCGAGTACCACTCTTCTAGATTAGAACCAATTCCATGTGAGAAAATATTCTAAAGAAAGTTCATAAAGTGCTAGACAGGGTACTATCAAGCCTAGATCCTCTCTCTTGTCTCAGAAACAGCATCTTTAAACTTAACCAATGCTACATTAAACATCCAGGGTGAAATCAACACATTAGAAATAACCAAACCAAACCAAAAAGAAAAACCCAAAGAAACCACTAAACCTGGAAAAAAGACAGGATTGTACCTTACTCAGTCTTGGAAAATGTGATTCAGTTCACAGCATTTAACATGTTACCTGAATGACTCTTCCTTATCCCTATAACTGATAGAACACAACCAATTTGCTCTGACAAACCCACTCATCAAAGCTGGGACACAATGGGCATTGTTTGATCATAACAAGTCAGCAAGATGATTATCTCTTAATCAAATTAAGAGATTATTAATCTCTTTGTTACTCAGAAGCACTTCAGAATGAAATCTGAGCAGTTTCCCCACGATTTAGTTAAAAGTAATACTTTTTAACATGAGTATTAGATCTGGTATAGAAGCTTTGCAGTAAAAGATGCACTAGGGAAAGGCTGTCAAGCTTGTTTTAAACCAATCCAGATTTACAACCACAAAAGCTAGGGGTGTGCATGTTTTCTCTCTTTTCTGCTGCTCAGTGATACCACTGTCACCCACATTTATGCCTCTCCAGTATATTTCATATCATGTTAGACTTTTTTACTAGAATATTTGATTTATCCCCAGTTTGGCTTTCTTGCACTGCTGATCGGTTCTTCACCACAATCTTGAACCCTCCAAATTGAAAATGGAGAAATACTGCTTACCTGAAAACCTGCAATTCTACTTCTCCCTCTGATATTGCTTTGAGTAAAGAGCTCAAATGAAATGTATTTATGTCTTCCTTGCAGTGAAGCAGGTTTTAGTATGGCTTTGCAGCCATATACATTCACTCCCTGCCTGACTGAGGCTCCATGTGGCTGTGAATTTAGGAAAGTGGTAGAAAACCTCAGTTACTGGCTCAAGTGTCAGCTCTTAGAACTGGGTGGCTGGAGGACTCCTCTTTTGCCCTCTGTCACTCACGCTGCCTTGCCTTCAGTGGGCAGATCAAGCTTTGCTGGCAGCAGCTTTGTGTGCTGATGCAGACCTGTAGTATTCAAATAACAGCAAATCACATTTAAATTAGCATGTATGTGTGAGTGCATGTGCTTAGAAAAGATGAAATTAAATTTATTCTCCATTTCCCGTCAAGTGAAACCTGATCACCAAAGTGAATAAGGAATGTTGTCACTTCAAGGTCAGGTGAAAAGTGTTATGACACACTGTCTTCATTAAAATCAAACTTCTAACAGAGTGAAAATTTCATCTGATGAAATAAATGAATTTCTTTGGGCGTGATGTGCTTTTCAGAAACTGTGGCATTCTTTCTGCTTATTTTTGGTGAGTAAAATATCTACAGTGTGTTGGCTGGTTATTACTGGAGTAGCTGAAATTGCAAACTTGTTTTATTTTGAGCTTTTGCTTTTGGGCTTCATAATTCACAAGATCTGCAATTTTCTGTGCTTCTCGAGCCAAAAGACTTTTCTTGAATAAAAATCTCATTATTATCCTTAGCTCGAGGAACAAGATCAAAAGAGATTATTATTATTTAAAAACAGTCATTGCATCTTGAATTTTGAAACTGCACTCTTCACCCTTGAGCTGGCAACCTGGTCCATGCACAGAAGCTCCAGCTGCCCAGTGTGGCCAGCAGCCTTTCTGTCTTGGTACATTTGATGGGTCTTTTCTCACTGATGAGTTTATGATGCTGTACAAAATGAGCAAACTTTCATGCCTGAACATTATGTATGTATGTACATACAGGAGCATTTTTCAGAAGAGTAATTTTTTTGGTGCATTAGAGAGCACCAAATAAAGAGCATTTTTCTTGGCTCTCCTGTACTGGGCAGGATTTGGGAACTGGCTATCTGTTTTGTTAATCATACTGCAGGGAAGGGTGGTAATGGGGACAATCAGGACTGGGGCAACAGTACTGTCTGACAACCAGGTCATTATCTATCTGTTACCATTAGGGAAAGGGCACCCTCTCTGCTCTCATCTAACCAAGCTTTTCTCTAGGTCAATGCCCAGAGCACTTTTAAAAAATGTCCTAAGTTTCTCAATAATTGTAAAATACACTGTCATGTAGCAGCTCAAGGATCAGCAACTGTTTAAATAGCTATTACCCTGTTCCTAGGCACTGCATGTGTCATTAGAAACCATTTGTATGAGGCTGTAGCGTTACAAGCACAGAGGGAGCTAATTATAGTTAGGGATCATTTAATGCATTCACTACTTAATCCATTATACCCCTGAGCAATGGGGAACCTGTGCAGCAGTGGCTGGTTTTTATTCTTCCTTGGCACTGGCAGTGCCTGAGGTGAAGCAGAAATGGGCTTTCCTGGTGCTGTGACCAGACCTGACAGGGATTTGGTGCACTGGGGTCTCAAGCAGACCCTGGGGGCACCTCTGCATTTCTAACTCTGGACAGGAGAAGAGAAGGAAATAAAACACAAGTTTTCAGACCAATCTTGGGAGATGGTGACTAATAGAAAGCCAACTCATACAGAGCTGCTCTGCATGGAGATGGAGATATGCTCCTCAGCTTGCCCAAATCTTGCCCCATCATGAGCTGGAGTGACCTTGTGGCTACTGCACCCCTGCATCCTCCCTGTATCTTTCACCAGGGTTACAGCAGCTTCTCATTGCACAGAGACCTTTGGGAACATTGGCTTCTATCTCAGCCATGCAACTGGCCCCAGGACTCATGTCAGGCACTAGGGAAATTGAGAATACTAACAAGGACCACATGTTTAAATGGCTTATCTGGCCTCCTGTGGGATCTATATGGATAAGGGATGATTCTACAGTGTGACTTTCAACTCCTCAGTTTGTGGACCTTTTCTCTTTACCAGCCATTTCTCCACTTCATGTCCATGGACCCCTTAAGTCTGCCCCCTGGTAGTCCATTGTGATCCTTCACAAAAACAAGGGGCTTTTTGCACTTTAAGGCTGTCCTCACCCTTCTCCCCTCTACGAGCATTGGAGGGAAGTCAAAATACCCTGTAGTTCCACAGTCAGCTTAAGTGACTCTAATTGCACGCTGCAGTCAAAAGAGCTGGCAGCACCACCTTCCTCCTGCCATCCTAAACCACATGTTTTCAACAACCCCAGTGCTTGTGCAGTCATGGGATGTGTTGGATAAGTGAGCTGACTGAGGCCAAACCAGTTTTCTTAATCTTGTGTATGGCCCTGTTGTGACAGGTGATGGCTCTTTCTGTGGGTGTGTGGGCTCCAGGGCTTCTGGTGAGCAGTGGTGGGGACTGGCTGGGGGCAAGGGGACAACAGCACAGGTAGATTGGCTGAGGATGGCACTAAAGCTGTGCATGGGTTCCTGCTGCAAGTTGTGTTTCACTCACTGTGTCCAGCAATCAGTCACCAGCTGAAGCTGGTCTCCAGCAATGCTTCCAAAGGGACAGCACCCACTTTGTGTTTCAACAGCCTTCCAGGTAGGCTGGATTAATTAGTCAGAGGGGCTGGTATTTCCCCTGACATCATAAAATTCTGTGGAGCTCATGTGAATGTATTAATGCTGCTCTTAGTCACTGTATAGAAAAGAAACTGGAATGAGTTGGTGGCAGGATTATTAATTAAATGTTTCCTCTTGAAACTTTGTACAATAGCCAAAGCCAGTTATCAGAGAGGGCATATCACAAATAGGATCTGTATTCTTCCTTCTGTGATGGCAGGGTGAACAGGATGACTGATGGGTTTGCCCTCCTGGGCCACATAACCTCCTTCAAAAACTTCCAGTCTGAAATACAGAAGTGGAGAACAAAGCCCAGTATTTTTATTTTGCTTTGTGGCTGGTTCCAGACAATGTCTCTCTCCTCCAGATGGGCTGGCTGTTGGCTTTTGTGGGCATTGGGGTGGAAGAGGCCATAGCAGGGCTTTTTGTTGTGTCTCACCATCACTGCTGAACTTAACTGTAATCAGGCTTTGCAGGCATGAGGGTCCACAAACCAGCACAGGGGCCATCCTCATTTCACAAAACCTGACCTAAAATCCACAGGCATGAGTGAAAGACTCCTTTCAGAATCAGACCTTCAGGCATGAGAGCACCCAGTGTGGTGCAGTAGAAATGGCTCTGATTAATAATTATGCAGGAGAACAGGCTTTTTTTTTGGGCAAGGGTTAGGCTCCAGAGTCTTAAGAGCTTTCATTATACATTTTACTTTTGGTTCAGCAAACACATAATCTTTGCATGGGTTATTTCCCTTAGCAGACATACATTTGTTTGGCTGATCTTACTCTTTGTGTGATTGAATACCTAATTACCATTGTTATCAGACCACCCACTGGGAGATGCTCTGTTCTGTCGAGAATGATATCCTGTGTCTCAATCACATGGGGAAATCAACTCCAGCTCTCCCTTCCTATTTCTTTCCTGAGACAGAATGGTAGGGGCAGCATTTTTTAATCCCTGTAAATGCACTGTAACTCTAAATTAATCACAGTTAAATGCTGTCATCTAATTATGTAGGAAATAGAGACTGTTAATGAAAACTTTTGGAAAGGGATATTTTACCTTAGGAAAATTACATATATATTCTGGAATATAAGCAGTGCTGCTGCCACATTGGCTGAGCAGAAGTAGCTCGATAGAGTTCCAAAAATAGCCCATATGGATCTGAGACACTCTTTTATGCCTAATATTAGTCCTCAAAGTGAATTGGTGCTCATCGACTACAGGTCATAGAAGATAAAATCTACTGCAGCCCCTACATGTTGGCTAAACTTTCAGAAGGTGTGTTGCCCCATGGGAAATAGGGAGAGGAAAGACAATGGGACAATTTATCTGCTCAAAGCCAGCATGTGCTCAGGTACTCTGGTGCAGCACTGCCAAGAGCATAAACCGGTGAATAAAAAGCCCCACAGGAGCACCCAGCTGTGAAGTGGCCCTAAACACAGCAGCTGCACCAGTTAAAGTTTTCCCAGCAGACGCTAAAAACCAAACTAAACTCATTGAGGATGTTACAACAGCCATAATTGTTTCAGGTAATAGGCTGTTTCCTGAAAATGACCCAGTTCAGTGGGACTGGAAACAGAGAGGACTAATTTGCTGCCTCATTATTCTGTTGGGGTTTTTTTTCAGTTCCAAGACGAAGCAGGCTCCTTGGTGCTCAGTAATGTGTCAGTGGAGGATTCAGCAAAGGATGCTGCTGATGTGGCTTCCAGTGTACAAGCAAGTTTTCAGTCACTGAAGAGATATTCTCTTGTGGTACTGTTGCTCTTGTAATTTGTTTGCAGGATGCTGTGGCACATGAAGGAAAGTCTCTCCTTTGCCTTTGGTCACTCTAATAAGGCTTTGTCTTCCAAAAGTGACTTGTAGCATGACAGCCCTCAACACATGAACTTCATGTACACAGCCAAAGATGAGCCTTCTTTTTAGGCAGATACTGGCCAGTATCCCTCACAAGCCCTGCCTGGCTCTTGGCAGAAGGACCCTGAGTGGTCCTGCTACCAGCACCACCCATGTCTGCTCCTACCTGCAGCCCCAACCCCTCCAGTTGCCACCGCTGGAAATTACCCTTGTGCTTTGGAAATGAGCCTTTTCCAGTGGGGCTGCTGCCAAGAGGAGCACAAACAGGACAGGGAAGGGAGCTCAATCATTCAGGACACACTTCATATTTCAAAAGTATAATTTGATCATCTAATGATGATCAAATGAAAAATTAAAAAGATCTCCTAATTCTTTTCTTCATACAGTTACTGAAATTATGTGGGGCTGAATTAGTTGTTGCAGTTGTTTAGCGCTTCTTTCTGGTAAGGTAAATAAACAGGTGCCTGAAATTATCAGGCAGAATTTTAATATTATAATGCAGTAAGCAGAAGTAATTTTTGCTCAAATTGAAATGAGGACATTCCTTGACAAAACAGACAGAAGCAGAAACCCACAAGGAAATTCATCTCTTAGCCACAGAGCCAAAGTTGGAGCAAATTGCCTTTTTATCAGGCAGAGAGCTGTACAACAGGGAAGGTGTCCAGGCTCCTCATCCCAAGCACTTCCCACTCTATCCCTCGTGACAGAGAAGCTGCTCTGTCAGCAGGAAGGCAGCTCCCTCTGGTTCTTCCTTGCAGAGGCAGCTCTGCCAGCCTCACCCTGAGAGACCTGCAGTTTCCCTGGATTGGGAAGAGTCTTGTGCTCTTTAAATGATGCTTATTATGATCCCCAGGCCATTAACTGGATCTCCAACAATTCAGACTGGGTGGAGGTGCAGATTGCTAAAATAGACTTCAAAGAGATAATTCATTCAAACTGAACCTGTGAATTCATACTTTTCTTTTTTTTTTCCAACCTATTTTTTTTCCTCTGGCTATTTTGTTCTCATCTAAATCAAATATATGAAAGGGAGGTGCTATTCTCTGCACAGACTTTCTCTTGCTTTGCCTTTCTATGTCACCTTTCACCAAGTGCTTCAGGATCTCTCTCTGAGCTTTGCAGGACTTGAATCACCAGAGCACTGGGCTTACTCACCACACCTGGGTCAGCTGGGGGGCTCTGCTGTTAGCTGATGTACCATATTTGTCTCCATCAGGGCACGAGTTTCAGCTAAAACACCAGCACTTTGTTAAATGTGAATGTCATTCTCTTGTATTTATTGAGATTTTCAATAATAGAGAAATGCGAGAAATCACATCACCACGGGACAGAAGATGACACCAGGAAAGACAGAAAAAGCTCCCTGTGCTTGACCTTGGGTTTTGATTTTTTTAAAAGACAACTGCTTAGTAGTTGCTGATAAAATGAAATGATACAGTATGTTAAAGGATATAAAAATTTCAATGCTCTGCATGTTCAGGCTATTTGGGGTAAGGCTTTTTACCCACTACTCTGCATTTTGTCAACATACAACTCTCCTGCTTCATATTGCCATGACTGATGGCTTGCTGGGATCAGAAGAGAGAATCTCTAACCAGACTTTTATCAGGTTTTTCACATCATCTTCTCCATGCCAAGGAGGTCTAAACTGGTGCATTGCCACTGACTTCTTAAATCAGCTTAACCCACCTCAGCACCTCAGCAGCATCTAATCCATTTGCTTTCATGGCACAGTCACTGCAAAGGCCTGAGCATAGACATCTCCCCTCTCTGAGGGACTATCTAGGTGCATGCAGCTGGATGATGGTCTCTCCTGAATCCTCTGTCATGATTTAAAGGGGTATTTCCCATGGCATTTCAGGAGATGGGGTAGAAGGAAACTCAAGACATGCAGTCCATCTGCTGGACTGCCAAGATATATCCTTGGCAGTCCCAGCAGGTGCTTCTCCAATATTTTTTAAGTTTCTCTCTCTAACAAACCACTATGTACCTCTGTGCCCAAAGGATAAGTTGTCTCATGCCTGACACCTTCCTGATCTAGTTCTAGCTGGGGGCACTCTGTTTTCCAGATACAGGTCAGGTGTGTGATGACCATCACTTTTCCTTCAGTGGCCCTTCTCCTAGATTGAACAACTCTCCATATCACAAAATTTTACTTTTTTGTTTCATTTTTCTGAACTTCTGTTCTGCTCCCTGTCCAGCAGGTCCTCCTCCTTCTCTAAGAGCTGTATTGGAGCAGACATGCCATCCCAGGAGACACATTACAAAAGCAGTAGGGTTAATCATCCTACCTGGAAGCCTGTGCCTTATTTCTACACTCTGTAGAAATATAGAACTATAGAAATATAGAAAAATAGAATCCTGTGCCTATTTCTACACCCATTCTGCTGTTTGCCCTTTTCACAACAGCAGAGGACATCTGACTGATGTTCAGCTTGTGTCCTGAACAGCCTTTTGATTCTTTATGCAGTACTGCAGCCTAAGCAGATAGTCCAGTTTGTAGAGTTTTGATTAATCTCCAAACATAAATTCTGCATTTGTCCTCATTGTATTGCATTCTGGTTTTTTCTAGACCATTTCTCCATGTTCTGTAAATTGCTTTGAATCCAATGCTGTCTACCAGAAAGCCTGGAGTCCCCTCACTTGTCATTGGCATGCTTAAAGGGTATACTTTCTACTCCATTGCCCAAATTGCTAGTGAATATAATAAGGGTGAGCTCACTGCATAATCTGAACTTGGATGGAAAATTTTATCATGGTAAATATCCTAGAGCTGAGCCTTGCACTTCTCTCCTAGAAACTCACATCAGTATTATCTGTGCCTGGAGTAGCAGCCTAGCCACAGCTCCCAGTAGTGCTGGCTTTTGTGCAAATCTGAGAAAAGGAGCAAATTTTGCTTCTCAAAAATACCAAGTTTTGTGTCTATTCTGCCCTCTTACAGAACATTTCAGATGGAAACCTGCTCCATGCCAAGAAAGCAGCTGGATTCTGCTGGACCATCCTGATGGAGGACAGCAGCAGACCTGTCCATCGTCAGCTGTCTGTCTAGGGCTGCTTGGTTACCTGGGGGGGCTAACCTGTATTCTGCCTACTTGGTTTCTATCAACTTCTTTTATAGACTAAAGACATCCAAATGAAACTTTTTGATTCTGTTGGTTCAACAGTTTGCAGGGAAGTAGCATTCTGTCAGAAGTTGTTTGATTAGCTGAAAGCAACAGGTCTCATTTCTTCCCAGATAAAATAGATACTGAGACAGTCAATCCTAATTCAGGGGTCAAATGAACCTCTCATCTTGGGCAGAGCAATTTCTTT
This sequence comes from Agelaius tricolor, assembly GCF_023055355.1. Taxonomy (NCBI): domain Eukaryota; kingdom Metazoa; phylum Chordata; class Aves; order Passeriformes; family Icteridae; genus Agelaius; species Agelaius tricolor. The sequence continues at coordinate 36,135,395 of NW_027269267.1, read as the reverse complement.
CCTAATACACTCCTTTAGTACACATACACAGATAACTTTCAGCACTATCATGGCAGCAGCTGGACTGAGCTGAAGTCTCCAGGACAACGGGGAGAAATTGCTGATCACTTTGGTACCAGCCTAGATGGAGGACAATTTTAGAATCATTTAGGTTGGAAAAGACCTTTCAGATCATAAAGACCAACAGTTTACCAGGCATTGCCAAGTCCATCACTAAACCATCTATACACATCTTTTAAATACCTCCAGGAATGGTGATTCCACCACTTCCCTGGGCAGCCTGTTCCAGTGCTTGACAACCCTTTTGGAGAAGGAATTTTTCCTAGCATCCAGTCAAAGCCTCTCCTGGCACAATTTGAGGCCATTTCCTCTCCTCCTATCACTTGTTACGTGGGAGAAGAGGCTGACCCCCACCTCACTACACTCTCTTTTCAGGGAATTGTAGAAACTGAGCCTCCCTTCCTCCAGGTGAAACAATCCCAGCTCCCTCAGCTGCTCCTTGTTGATGACAAGACCTAGGCTGATACCCCCCTAAACACCTTCTCCTAGAGGAGCAATCCATGTCTGTGGGATTTGTTGTATTTCCCTGAACCCAGGGGGGAATTTGGATGGGTACTTTTACATGCACAGATACAGATCTCCCTTGGCCTGTGTGTATGTGTGTGAATTGATGATGATATGGATGTTGTGAATTTTGGGATTCTATAATTAAGTCACTGTTATAACTGTAGAAAATCCTATGGAATCACTTTATAAATGCTACTTGATGTAGCATTTCACCAGATATATTCTCCCTCAAATATCTGCTTGGGAGCAAAGGTGTGGAAACTTGTGTTGATGAGATGGTGCATTTCATGGACCCCAGGAAGACAGGAACAGAAGACTTTCTCTACAGCTGAGTCCAGGTGTGTGGTTTTAGCTTTGTAAGCCAATTGAAGAGCCTTCAATATCTACAAAATCCTCACCAAAAAAAATGGAAAAGAGCGTCCCACAATAATGGTCACCTCTCTCTCTCTTTTGATATCTTTAATTCACACAAGAAAAGGAAATTTTGTACAAAATTTAACATCAACTGCCACCCTGAGGCAGCTACTTGGGGAAAGAGCACATCTGCTGAGATCCATCTGCTCTTTACTAAATCCAGCTTCTTGACTCCCTAAAAGGGAGATTTGTTTTCACTTTTCACCTCATATCACAAACTTTTGTATAGCAATAACGCTTTCTTCCATAAAATATTCTTTATTTTTTTCAGAATGACAAAGACAGGAGATTTTTGCATGAGATGTGCATTATTTGAAGTGATTCTTATAGTTACCATGGCAAGGACAGGTGAAAGAGGAATTGATAACCTCTTATGTGAAGAGAATTATGGGAATGTGAAACAGATTAGTAGATACCAAATGCAGCCCTGCTTCAGATTGCAGATTCCTCTCCTCAGCCCATGCCAGCATCCCTCAGACCCATCATTCACACCCTACAGTACAGATAGAGAATATATCATTTAACCTCAATTGGCATGGCTGTATTTCAGGATTAATACTTCCTCCTTTGCTCCCAATACTGTGCTGGGAGAATCTTTGCCATGGATTCAGGTGCCTTATTGCAGTGCAAACCTGTCTGACTGCCCAAAGAGCTCCTCTCTTTGGCTCACTAGGGCCACAAAAGTAACCCTTCTCTGGGCACATTTCCAGTTTAGCCCTTTGATGTGACAAGTGATGAGACTGCTGCCTGTAGTGGCACCCAGTTTCAGCAGCTAACATAGCTGGAGAGAGAATTGCTGCCACCCACAAGACTGTGTGGGACCAGGGCATGGGACCCATTCAGAGCAGAAGGGCAACAGAGGTTTTCCTTTCAAAAGCCCACACCTTTTTAGGGGCCAGATGAGATAAATGCAGTGCTTGTGCCAGCAAACACTGCCATGCTGGTCTTCTGAAGTCCAGTTACTTCAGCCTTTAAATATCCTAGCTGTGGGAGGAATCCCAGCTGCAGGAATGCCTCTGAGAACTCTGCTGCTTTGCTGGACCTTCTTCTTCTTCTTTGGTTCTTACCTCTGCCAGCACAAACAAGTTATGTTTCAGAAGACTGAAGCAAATCTTTCCTTATCATTCAAAAAAAGTCATTTAGCTCACAGAGGTGATGCTTCAGGGTCTTAGGAAATCTTTGTTGATCTGGAACTAAATAAATAAACAAACTCAGAAAATAAGCTCTGAATTGTTTTAGCTTTCCTAGAACTGGCTTGTTGAATCAGTGTGAAAACTTGCTTTGGAGTGGTCAGCTATGTGGTGAGAAAACCTTTCCACAGTGCCCTTATCTGCAGTGCAGGGAGCTCCCTGAGAGAGCCAATCTCACCTGGAAAGGAGCTGCTCTTTCAGGGAGAGCAGGAGAGGGAGATGTGTTGATGCCTGCAGCCACACTTCCCCTCCTGCAGCAAGGTTCAGAGAAACCTGTCTGCATTTCAGCAGTGGAGAAATGTGTGAGGAGAAAACACAAGCCATCATTACCTGCAATAGTAGACTGTCAATAATAAAAGAGAGAGAAAAATACACCATTTGATGTTTCTGGCTAGGCCATCAGGAGGGGGGTAAATTCACTCCCAAAGTGGATAAACTCTAATTCCCTTTATTTCCTTTCTAAATATTTGAAATGCTTAATTGGCTGCTATCAGTGTTTGTAAGACAACATCTGCAGGGCTAAAACCAGCTGTATTTCTGAAAATCACAAATCTATATTTTCTGTAAATCTGATTTACAGCTTACATATTTGTAACAACATAGCCACTCCAGCTATATTTGATTTAAAAGCATAAAGCAGAGATTATGTTTCTTTAGAGAAATTTGGAACAATGCTCCCACCTTGCTCTTGCAGCTGGTATAAACATATTCTTGCTTTTCCTACTCTTTGCTGCTTCTCAAGCACAGATTTGCTTTTCCAAATCAGACACTGCTTTGCAGCATACTCTACGCTTTTCCACAGCGATCCTTTTACTGGAAAAGTTTTGTCTACCCTCTAGTGGGAATTTTAATTATTACACCAGCAGATCCCAGCTCTAGAGAAGGGTGGAGTCCCTTGGGCACAGCCTGGAATTACTGCATGGCCAGTCTTCCCAGTGTTCCCAGAAAAGACAATGCCCCATTCCTGTCTTTCTCTTCCCCCAGTGAGATGCAGGTTTGCATTTTGGCAAAAAGGATGGGGACTATATTTGCTGGGATTTTGTGATGGAAGAGGGACAAAATCTACAAAATTTGACTGGCATTCATGGACAAGTATCTAGCTCTGATAAGCAAGTTATTCATGCTGAGTCAAAGTAAGGATGGAAATTTAGAAGACATATGATAAATCTACATCTTAATTCCATTTGCTCTTCTCACAGCAGAAGAAAAGTTCTGAAGGCAGAGCATGGATGTGGGTTAGTGTCTCCAGGGAGAGGGCCTGGCCCAGCTCTGAGGAATGATAGGAGGACCCATGTGCTCTCCCAGAGCTGGCACACATGCATGGCCAGCAGTGGCACCCTTCCCTTGGGTGAAGGCAGCTGGCTAATTGTGGAACCTATTTCTGACCTTTGCACCCCACAAAGAACAACCTCCCAACCCGTGGTGCCATGCACACATTTCAGCCAGAAAGGTTTCCCAGTGGACTGCTAATATTTTGTGGACTGCTAATATTTTTATTAGCAGTATTTTTTTAATATTTTCCTGTTGAAACAAGGATAAGTGCTTCAATTGCAGTAAATAGGAGACCCCTGCAAATTAGAAAACACTTGATAGAAACCTGTAAATGGGATGGATACAGCTATTAGTTACTGGCTCTTGGCTAAGGTCACACACAGTGGTAGTCAATCAGCTTTGGTGAGCTGGTTCCCCAAAATCTTCTCTGAAAGAAAATAGGAGTGCTCCTTCCACAGAGTATGATGTTGGGGATGAAGTAGGGCCTGAGTAGTGCAGACACTGCTCTAACTCAACTTTTATTACTGAAGTGCCACCACTGAGCAATCAAGACTCCCTCGAAAATCTTTCCCTAAGCCTAAAATGCACTTTGTAAAAGCTCTGGGCTGAGAAGTGATCTCTTCCCCACTTGGCTGCTAATTTGCTTTGTGACTGGAGGCAAGTCACTTAACTCCCCTGTGCTTCAGTTTCATCACCTGTAAAATAGGGATGATATATAAATATCTCAGAGCAGCTTACTAGCAGAAAGGTAATGTGAGGAAACTCCTCTAGGCAGGTGCTGCTGCCTTGTCTGTTAAGATAACTTTCTGTTGATAAAAAACATCATGAATTGAAGGGAAAAGAAAATTTCCCAAAAGATTTATGCTTGAAATTGTTGCGTAGTGCATTTGTGTGCCACTGTCTGCCAGGTCTTCTTCATTGCTGAGGCCATAAGTGATGGGCCAGCCTAGCTCACTCAGTGGAAAATTGTCCCTTTGGGATCATTTGGGAACTGGAAATAAATCCACCCATAATGCTTTCCTGCTTTGTGCCAAGCTGCCTCCTTTTTTCCCCCAGCTTTACAGATCTGTAAGCAGAGCAGAGCTGGAGTTTTTACCTTGGATACCCTTTGAGGCACCCACAGAGAAGGTGTTTACTGTCCCTGCAAGCTGCAGGTCCAGGGCATCACTTTACACAGTAGCTGGTGCCATGAAAGTCCTTGAAAATTAGAGGAGAGATGTGTGAATATCACAGGGTGTTCTCAGGGTAATACCAAATCACTTTGTCATAGATCTGCCAGGAAAGCACCAATTCTGCACAGGAGTTGTCTTGGAAAGGTCCTGGGATTCAGCCACTCATCTTGTGCCATTCAGGGGAAATGGGAACCACAAAGGTTTTGGCAGAAATGCTAGAAGGGACAAAATCAATTTCCTAATCACTTTTCCAGAAAACTGATGGGTCTTAAACAACTGAATGTGTCTTAAGCTGGGTGTAGTGAAGGGAAAGATGGAGTAACCTGCTATCAGGTTTGTTGGCTTGGGTAGCAGGGATCATCCTGGAAATACAACTGGGTTTTAAAAAAAACACATAAAAGAAGATTTCTCAAGGAACTGTATTTTCTTGCTTGTTTTATTAGCATTCAGTATGGCATTAGACATTTGTGTGCTAAGTTGCATTTTTTTCTGCTTCACCTCATCTTCTTGAACTATTTTACAAAATAGAAGGAAATTAATAAAGTTATATGAAAATTACACTTTTCTTTTTTTCAATAAACAAACACAGAAACTCAGAAATTTTGTTTTTCTTTTAAGAGTGGAGAGCATCACTGGTACTATAGCTTCCAGGCAACCATCTCTCTTTTGGTTTAGAAATCAGTGATATCAACCCTTTTGGGGAGTAAAGAAACCAAGGAGTAATCTTAGAAGGTAACACACCTTATAATTCAAGTGCCTTTTAAGGTTCCAGCAAGGATGAATCAAACATAGTGTGCCTTATACTTGCCTGCAGCAGCTCTGAAAAATCATTTTTCTTCTGTGTATTTAAAAAAATCAGCATTTCAGCTTTAAATTTTGTTTTGGAAATATATGAATCTTGGTTTACCAACTTTAATTGTCTCCTTCTCCTTTTCTCCAAAGTACAGCTCTGACTGAAAGTGGGAATGCAACTTTTTCTCCTGCTTTAGGAGGCATCCAACTCACTCTGCCCTCTACCCCAGCACTCTGTGGGCTAGGGCATCAAGTCAGAAAGACACCTCAGTTAGAAATACTGCTCTCTTCCAGGTGCTATTTTAAAAACAGTCCTTGAAATACATTTTCTTTAGTATAAATGGGTTTTCCACCTTCTTGACTCAATTGTGGGGCATTTACATTGAAGTGGCATCAGCTGGCACTGTTGAATGCCTCTACTGTCACAAAACATAAGGGAGCACATGAAGTATTTTCCTTTACATCTCTACTCCTTTTCTTCTGGCAGGGAAAAGCAAACTGAATTCAGAGCTGGTAGGACCTGAACAGTGATGTGCTCAAAAAAGTCATTTGCTGCTTTAAAGTTTAGGTTCACTCAACCTGCATTTTCACAGCAGAAAATCTTGGCAGATGGAAGCAGTCATTCAAAGCTCATTTTGCTCACTTAGCCTTATCAGCAAAATGGCAGCATCCATGTGAGGTCTAAATGACTCAGTGGTGAGCCTGGCACTGTCCTGCACTAGGTGTGGTGGATCATGGCTCTGTGCAGTGTTACACTGCACAGCTGCTGCAGCAGCACCCCAGATATAAATATACATCTATATAGATATATAGGTATATATATACACCATTACATCAGGACAAAATTGAAGCCTTCTTTCACAGCAATATCCAACACAGACATTGTCAAAGTAGACCATTTCCAAGCTGTTTTAACCTTTCTCTCCACTAGCTCTTTACCCAGCTATTCATTTTGAGGCTACATGCAGTCCTCTACACAACTCTCTCCTTAGGTGTTCTGCAGAGCAGCCAGATTAGAACAGATTTTGTGAATTCTCTTTTATGCAGGACATTACTGTCAGTATTTTTGCTCTCTGGGAGGTTTGAATATGAGGAAGGCCTTTTTGCTTTTATTTCTTTTGGGAATACAAGAATTGGGAAGAAAAGGAAAAAAAATTGCTGATTGCCTACCTGAACAAACAAAAGTAGAAAATACCTCTGCTGCAATCTGTGACAGTGCATGAGTCACTGTGAGGAATCAGGTTTGACTTGTCTACAGAAACAGTTGGCAGCTCCCAAGTTTCACCTTTAATGTCATCAGAGCTGACATTCTCTTGAGAGGTTTGCCTTGCAGAGTTGCTCTCTTGGTCCCTGTGCAGTCCCAGGCAGAGGGCAGCCTGCTGGTAGGTGCTTGAGCTGATGTGACTGTCCTTGCAGACAAACCTACCAGAGACTTCTGAGAGGAGCCTGCTCACTGGAGCATGGCTGTGGTGTGAATTAGCCTGCAATAGTGCAGTAATTTATGTAGCTATATTGTCACACTGTGTACAGAGCCTGAGAAGTGTCTCCTATTTACTGCAATTGAAGCACTTATCCTTGTTTCAGCAGTAAACCTAACAGCAGCTAAAAATAGAAGCTATCAAGCTTCACAGTAAGCAAAAGGAATGAGGTGCATGAGATAATGATCTCTCAGTCCTGCAGAGCACCTGAGCAGTCCTTGAATCCTTTAAAAGTGTCTGTGGTAAGGTTGAACTTCTCTCCTTTTCCAGACCAGCCATGCTCCTGGGAGCCATGACTGCCCTTCCCCTGGAGGTTTTTCCCTATCAGTGTACTACAGCTCCATGACTATGCCCTGATCTACTTTGGCACTTTGAAATCAGCTAGTTTAACCCAAACTAATTTAGGAGATGAGGTGGATGAGCAGGTGAGATAGGAAGAGGGCAAGCAAACAACATCTTTATTAAGGAGAGAGAGGAGGGAACAAAAAAGATAGCCCCTCTCCAAGTCACTGTGAGACTGTCATTCTTGCTGCTAGAGATGGAAAGCCTTGAACACTTCAATTTCCCAATTTTTTCCTTCAGCTGCTTCATTTTATATTGAACATGTAGTTATACTGAAGAGCTTCTGCTTGTGTGTGATAAGCTTGTCTTGGGCTAGAGAGGGAAGAGCTTCTGAGAACAAGAATTAAAAATGCTCTGACAGAGCAAAAAAGATAATTTTTAATCCACTCCTTCAGATGTATATGTGTAAGTGGTAGACACATCTTGTTCTTTTACTGATGTGGAAGAAGAGAATTTGTGCAGCATATTTGTACTTTTTACCTATGTTGGAGAGTCGGGATGTAATGAATCTATGTCAGAAAATATTTATTTTGTGTGAATCACCTCGTGTTGTGTAACTTTTGGGGTTGAATTAACCATGCATATGTGAAACCAGGATGCTTGACCATGATTGATCACTACCTACTGGCAACCTGTAAAATTTGGCCTTTGACAACAGTGTGGAAGAAGAGAAATTAAACTAGAAAACATCTCAAAAGGTCTGTGGCAGTGTTTCTGAAAGACATATCTGATGGATGGTCTTTTAACAAAGTTTTAAGTATCCACAAGATATTTTAAATATCCACAAGGCATCATAAATACTATTTTTTATTTATACATCTGCTCTTTTGCTACAGCAGACACTGTCAGCCCACTGAAACTGTCAGCTCCTGTCCAGCCTATGATCCACAATATCCACAGATCTTTCTCTACAAAACTGCTACCCATAGGGGGATAGGATATAAGAAAATAAAGGTAGTATAGAAAGTAATCTTACCCCTAAGGAGTTGCAGCTGGGCCAATTATCAGGGATTAGGAACAGGCCTGGCTTTAACAGGCCACAGCTGTAACCAATGAGAAGCAGAGTGTTATAATAGAGTGGGGTGGCTGGTTGAGAAGGGAACTGGAGTCAGTTGGCTGCTTTGTGAAGGGAGAGTCAGTGCTCTGAGGAGTTGCCCACAAGAAACCCCAAGAAGGTATGAAACTCTTGCAATAAGGAGACAACAATATGGAACCTTTGCAATATAATGACAACAGCTACCTAAGTATTGGTTTCCTTTTTTTCTCCATTTGTGCTTGCACAATTCATTATTTATACTTAAGCATAAACTTTGTACCTCTTACTGTTTAGTAGCAGCCTGTGTCTCTGCAGATCATAGCTGTAATTTGTCAGCTTAATTTTGTCCTCTTAGCTTCAAGTAAATATGTAATTAGAAGAGCCAGACTTTATTTCATCATCCAGTTTGATAATGAAAACACTAAATACTCCTGAACCCAGGACAGAGTGGTCAAATCCTCACTCTGTGGCTCCCCCTACTCTGATAGTGAATCACTAATACTTTGAGCATGAACTCTGGAACTAGTAAAAGTAGTTTCCTCCAAACTGTTTCCTTAGCTTATGATAAGAGAGTCATCTCAGATAGCCAAAACTTGAGAAATTTTTTTGAGAGTTAAGATATGTGACATTCTCCTATCCTTCATGTATGAGCCTGTTAATTTGTTGTAGTAGGAAATCAGAATGATCTGGGATTATACACAGCTGATAGATTCATAGAGGCTAGTACTCATCTATAATCATCTTTTGTAGACTAATATGATTTAATTAATTTTTTCTCAATTTTTCCAGATATGTGTATATATATATATTTATATATACTTGTATAGCCTTGTAGTCACCATGTAGGTCTGCCTCTTCTATTCCTCCCATCTTCCCCTAGGCTAAGAGATTTCTCCATTAAATTGCTCAGTGCCCTCTGATGAAGTTCATTGAACTTCTATCCAATCTGAAAACATCTGATTTATCTAGGAGCATTCTAGGTGTGCAATTCAGTGGTTTCAGCAACCGTGACAATATCTGCTATGTTTTACTTAGGCTGTAATAAACAAAGTACTCTATCAGTGGCAACACTGAAATCAATGGAAGTTGTTCTCATGTCCAGACTAAGCTCTCCATGTTTCTGGACTCAATAGCAAAGCCCAGAGCTAGAGAACCCTGTGTTTCCCAAAGGTCTTTGCCTGAATGGTTTTAAATTTTGCCTTCAAGGTGGCTTAGTCTTGTCTTTTCCTTCCTCTTTCTTTGGTTGCTAGGAGAGGTGTATATAAAGCTGCTTCCAGGAAAGCTTTTTGACAAGTCTTCTGCTGCAGGGAGAGGGCAAAGTCAGATGCAATTCTTGCTGTCATACCAACATAACTGTCTTAGGAGCTTAGAGCACCAAAGCCATCATGGGTTTGCTGGAATTTACTTCAAGGGACTCCTTCACAACTTTAATGTGATTTCTGACTTGGTCATGTAGTTTTTGCTCCTGGATATATTTGCTCCACTTACACCTTGAAGGAGAGCGCATGGTTTACTGGAAGTTGTCTCCCACTGTGACATAAAGCAACAGGTTACCACATGTGTTGAGTGGAGCTGGTGGCTGAGAGACACAGTAGGCAGAGTGTCTTCATTCTCCATGTGACAGCTGGCTGGACACAACTGTAGTTAACCTGAGCAGTTACCTAAGATTGAAAGGAAAACTTTCCAAACAATAATAGAATTGATAACATGAAGAGCAGTCTTTTTTAACGTCTTTTATGAAAAGTCTTTAATGAAAGCTTTCATTAAAAGACTGCTCCTCGTGTTATCAATTCTAATATTGTTTGGAAAGTTTTTCTTCCAATCTTAGGCAACAGAGCCACCCAAAAGACATGGAAGGGAGGGAAGTACACATGGAAGACCACCAAGAGGACAACAGCAAGTCTTAGAGCCTTCTGTTTGTAGCAAGCCCATGTGAGGGGCCAATGGCCAAGGTGCAAATGATGAGCCCATAGCACAGAGTCACTGTCAGTGAGGGCAAGAAGAAGGCCAGGCTGGTCAGCAGCCACCTGATTGTGCCCAGGTTTGCAAAGCTGGTCAGGTTGAGGCATGAGAACCTTATGTTTTGTGTCCCTCTTGGAAGAGATCAAGAAATGACAGGGCCGACAGCTTCCAGTGCCATCAACCAAATGCTTGTGCAAGCCACTGCTGTCCACCACTTCCTCTGGATGTGGGAGAACTTCATTGTGTCAAACATCACCACGAAGGCACAGAAGCAGGTGAGGAAGAGGATGCTGCTGCACAATTTGAAGGGGAAGCTGAAGCAGATGAACTTGCATGTGAATTCACCAAAAATTGAGTGTTCCCCAGTAGCACAGTAGTGCATCAGGAAGGGAAGGCCAGTGAGGTAGAGCAGGTCTGTGAGTGCCAGGTTCAGCCTGATTAGGGTGCTGGTCTTTCAAGATCTCATCTTGAAGCTGTAAACACAAATGACAATGAAATGTCCCAGGAAGCCCAGCAGAAAGACATAATGTGGAGGTACAAAGTCTTCAGACCAACTTCCACACAGTGCCTTTGGGAAAATCAACTTCAGTGTCTTGCTGGGTGATGGAGTTGGCTAAGTCGTCATTTGTTGTGTTCATTTTTTTCTCCTTAGCTGTTAAGAAAGAGAGAAATGTTTAGTGTCACTGACAGATAAGACTGCTCACTTCTCATTAAAAACAACTTAAAATCAGGTCTTTCCTTTCAGCTGCCCATCAATGCTGCTATTAAAGTGACTTTTATGAATAAGGAAAGACCTTGCTGTGTTAAGAATTGATCTTGACCTAGAGGACTTTTATCACATCTAGATACACCAAATTTAATTTTAAAATGGATATTTCAGGAAAGGGCCAAAACAGGCACAATGAAACTGTAATATAAGGGATTCAACAGTGTTTGAGGCGTGTCCCCTAGTATACAATGTTCACTTTCTGCTCTCATCAGGGGTCAAATGGAGAAGAAGGACAGATTAGTTGTATTATGTTACTGACCAAAAGTATAGAGGGTAATTTCCAGAACATAACTGTTCCATTAAAAAAAACCCACCCCAAAAAAAGGTGGATTTTGAAGAGTTTTCAAAACTTTTTGGTTTGTTTTTGTTTTTTTTTTTTTTTTTTTTTGCTACTTGAGTTGGTTGATATTTTTACATTTTTCTTCTTGGAAACCAGTGGTAGAGGAATATTTCATTATTTTAGTTCATTAACAAGATTGATATTGCCAACAAATAAGTTATTTTTAGGCTTGTCGTTAGCTGCTACGTAAATTTCCGTCCCTGTAAAAACTTTAAATGGTGTTTTGCTTTGACATTAGTCTTAGATAGAAATTTTCTGAAACATCAAAATAAATCCATCCAATTTTGTAAAGCAGCCAATTGCAAGATACAATATGGGACATGAGCAGGATTCGAGGAACATAAAGACAGCCTGGTATACAGTCTCTACAGCAGAAAATAGACAGTCACTGATGCACATAGCAAATAAGTGTTAACATGGCATTCAGTAAATACATTTTCTGTGAAGAAGTGCCCTCTTCTAAAATGGAGTGGATGTTCTGCTGGAAGAAAATGAATACATCTAGAATATTTTTTTCCAGAGGAATGCAGTGTCTTATAGGATGATGCCTGTCCTCAAATTATTGTGGCCTGGATCTGTTAAAATGGATCCTACTGAATCACTGCTTCTGTTTCTTGTTTCACTCTGAATTTTCTTGCTGTAGCTTCTACCCTCACTTGTGAGATCCCACAGAAAAAGGTTGCAGGATTTGGATTCAAATTTGTGTAGAACATTTGGTTCAAACATATTTAAAATACTTTGACAAATGAAGCTGGAGCTTGAAAAGATGTATGCCAAACACTGGCAATGGTTTTTAAAGAGCAAAACAGTTTTAAACCCCTTGTCATGGCTGGGGATAGTGCAGGAGAAGTTTGGATAAACCCAATGGTCCTACTTCACAGTTGTGCAGCAATGCTATCATTCCCAAACAAAACTGAAGCCTCTGCTGCAGCTAATGGCTAACCAGGCTGGCAGCAGCAGCTACACCCTGCCTAAGCTGTGCTGTGCTCTCACGCTGGGAGCACCAGGGCTGTGCCCATCCTGCTGTTCCCAGTGCACAGCTAGGGAGCCAGCTGAAGGGCATGGCTGGGAGCTGCTCCCCACACCACTTCCTTTGTGCTTTTGGGAGAATTTCATTCTGTCAGCAGCTTGCTCACCACCAACCAGCGTGCTGTTGTAGCAAACCATAGGCCGGAGGGCAAATGCCTGTGATCACCAAAAGCACATCAGTGGCACTCAACCATGCAGTCCCTACTGGTGGCCACTTGCCCTCAGGGGCTTTTGGAGCCTTCACTATCCACGTGCTCCGTGTTGTGGCTGGATGCAGGTCAAGGAACTCCCTCAGAGGCCAGACCACACCCCAAGCCCTGCACTGGATATGGAAACACAAAATGGGCACAAGCATTGCAAGAAAAGTATGTGGGTGTGGGGTGTCAGTTCTGAACTGCCCTAAGGTTACAACAGGTTACAGCAGCGACCAAAGGAAGAAGACAGTGAGTCTTTGCTGTTGGCCTTGTTATTTTGCTGTCTGAATTACAAATGGAGTTTAGACAAAACTTAAATCTAATAAAGGAACAGTTTGTACTGTGGCAGATTTTATCACACTAAGTAATTGGCCATAATGGCACTTCTGCAGCCCAGGCTGAGGGCAAATGATATATGCTGTAGACACATAATGAACTTTAAATAAATTATCCAAAAGCAGAACTAGAAGGGAACTAGATTATTGAAATAGAAACCCTCTTTCAGTTTTAATGGTGGAGTCACTGCTTTATCACATGGTATTCTTTACTGTAACCAATTGATTGGAGTCACTTTAAAAAATGTTGTGATTGCATGTCTTTAATTGCAGTCACGTATAAGAGAAACTTGTCTGCTTCTGCGTTGCGATAATTTAATTACAGCCTGCTGGAAATAAAAGCCAAATGGCTGCAGCCATGGCAAAGTAACCTAGTGCCTGTAATTGGACTATATTTCACACAGATGTGTTGCTGAATAAATTAAATAGAATTTGGCTCGCAGTGTTCAACTCTTCAACTGACTTAGATTTAAAAGACACAAATGATATACTTTGGGATCAAGATGTGAGCCCTCCTTATCGTTTATAATTCAGGAGATATTTTCATGCAGAAAGAGCATGTGGATTTAACTCAAGTGTTGGGCACATCTTGGGTAAGTTTAATTTGTTCCATACTTCCATCATGTTGTAACCCTTTACTCATCTCTCTCCACTTTTCCCTGCCTCCAAGTTTCTACCTCTAAATGAAAATATGCATTTTACTTATAAACCCTTAGTGTTGTCTTCTCTTCACAGTTGGTTTCTTAAGTACGTTACTCCAGCTGGCAGTTTTCTTTTAAATTCCATAGGTTTGTGCAGTGAGACTGGTTGAGAAAGCCCCTGTGGGCTATCAGGCAAGCTGTGGAAATGTTCTGACTGTGTTCCCAGGTTTCTGCCAGGTGAGGACAGCATGGGCTCCATGGTGATAAGTGAGAGCAGCTCTGCCCCCTCTCACCTACCTACCTGCAGACTAGCAGCCATGTCCCCAGCAGCAGGGCTGTCCTGGTGTCACCTGTCCTCCAATCTGGCCTCCAATACCTGCTTGGGACATGAGACATACCCTGTCTCACTCTCAGAATGGACTGGGACTGCCTGTACCCTGCCCAGTTGGGCTGGAGTGGTTTGCCAGGGCTGCTTCCAGCCTCAGTGAGGGAGGCAAGCCAGCAGCACTCAGGCAGTGAGAGGCAGAACCAGCTCAGTGCCTGTCTCAAGGAATACCCATCTTCCAAGTCCCAGAGTACAGGAGAGGTGGGAGATGAGGGGAAGGATGCAGAAAGGGCAGGGTTTTGAACTGGCAGGAACTTCTCTGCAGAGAGCTTGGTGGATGGTGAGATCTCAGACCAAACCCTTGCCTCTCAAGGAGAGCAGAGCTCTCCAAACTGGGAACTTGTCCCTCTGCATGGATGGATCTGACACTGAGAAGAGCAAGGACTGTGAAACCTGGGCTCAAATGGGTCTTGTGCCTGGGAGAGATATTTAAGGCCAGGTGATTGTGAGGGCAACCCAGGTGGAGGTAGGTTTTGATGGAGAAAAGGATTGCATGAATGACAGATAACTACCCTGACCATGTTACACGACTCATTCATTTTCTGCTAACTTGTCCAGAGGCCAGAGGAAAGGTTTTGAAGAGAGATATGGAGAGGCTGGACCGATGGGCTGAAGTCAAATTTAGAAGGTTCAGTGAGGCCAAGTTCCAGGTCTTGCACTTGGGTCACAACAATCCCATACAGCACTCCAGGTTTGGCCAAGAGTGGCTGGGAAACTGGTCAGCAGAAAAGGATCTGGTCAAGGGCCAGCTGACCATGATCCAGAATGTGCCATTGGCCAAGAAGGCAAAGGTCATTCTGGCCTGTATCAGCAATAGTGTGGCCAGCAGGACAGAGCAGTGATTGTTCCTCTGTACTCACCCCTGCCAAGGCCACATCTCAAGTGCTGCCTTCAGCTCTGGGCCCCTCACTGCAAGGAAGACATTGAGGAGCTGGAGTGTGTCCAGAGAAGGAACATGACTCTTACTCAGAGCAGTCTTGATATTAAGTGATGTGAGGAGTAACTGGAGAAACTGGGGGTGTTTAGTCTGCAGAAAAGGAGGCTGAGGGGGGACTTTATCACACTCTACAACTTGTGCTCTGCAGCTGTCTGTAGCAAGGTGGGGGTTGGCCTCTTCTCTCCCAGTGGGCAGACAAGAGGAAACGGCTTCAAGCTGTGCAGGGGAGGTTCAGGTTGGAAATTAGGAAGAATTTCTTCACTGAATGTGTGATTAGATGTTGGAATGGGCTGCCCAAAGAGGTACAGGAGTCATCATCCCTGGAGATGTTCAAGAAACAACTGGCCTTGGCACTTAGTGTTAAGTTAGTCAACATGGTGATGCTCAGTCAAAGGTTGGACTCGGTGATCTTGGAGGTTTTTTCCGATCTTAACTATTCCATGATTATATGAATGAAGAAGCCTGTGTCAAACTATGTGCTCCTTTTGATTATGTTTAATAAAAATATCCAGCCTGCAGTGTGATCTGAAGTATTTTGCAGTCCCTAAATAACTAGGCAATAAAGCAGGAGAAAAACCAGTACTTCCTTGAATGTGATGACCAGCTCTCAAGAAGGGTCTGGCACAAATCCCATCTTCCTTTGGAGATGAAGAAGTGCTTATTCTTGTGTGTCTTACAACAGGGGTTTCACTGCCTGTGCAGAGTGAATTGGAGGGAGCATGGCCCACCTAGAGATTCCAGTGTAACCATGGTGTGGACCTTGAAGATTTTATGGGATTACTCCCTTTTCCAGTGTGTAGCTCTTGCTACAATGACCCTGCTGTGACCCTATTATGACAGGTAGTGATAGCACAAGGGAGAACGGCTTTTAACTGAAAGGGAGAGGGTTTAGATTAAATCTAAGAAATCCTTTACTATGAGAGTGGTGAGACACTGGAACAAGTTGCCTAGAGAAGGTGTGGATGCCCCATCCAGTGGGGAAGTGGTCAAATCCAGGTTGAATGGGGATCTGGTTGAGTGGGAGGTGCCCTCACGACATAGTGTTTGGAACTAGATGATCTCCAAAGGTTCCTTCCAATGCAAATAATTCTATAATCCTATGATTTTATGATTTCAGAGATGTCCTGTAGTCCCAGTATTTGCATGTTTTGCTTGATCTTCTCTTCAAAAGGTTTTGACATGTGCTGACTGCTCTGCATGGACTTCCACCTTGTTTCAGAGCAGTGATCTTTAAGCTGGTTCCAGGCTTCTCCTTTTTTGGAAAGAAATCACTTTCAAAAGCATAAGCATTCCAGATTTGATTTTGATTAAATATTTGCAAACTTCTGTGAACATGTAGGAAAGTTATTATCTTGAGAGAGAAATGTTTAGATGAGGCTGAAAAAAACTTGAATCCTTTCCAGCACTGAACTTCATCTCAGATCTCATGTGAAGGTATTATTTATTTCTCATGATGATAAGAGATGTGAACCTGGAGATATGAGCAATTATGTGCTGCATAATGTAATGATGAATCAGGCTCAAATCATTTAATAAATAAAACTTCTTAAATGGTTGCATAACTGTCCTGTTTACCTGATGCTTTCAGTATTTGCAATTTTCACATGCCATTTTCAGCTTATGTCATAAACAACCTATTCTCCTTAACTCTTTCTGGTATAAATAATGTAACATCCCCTTGAGATTGAGCATTACTTTTGGATTTCTAAATTCCTGAGTAATAGGTGATATGAACGACCGTTGTCTGCAGAAAGGGTGAAATCACTGTTTTACCATGTGACCAGGTGCCAGATGGTACTAATTTCAGTACTCTGCATCATGGAAATTGTACATGCTATAAAGAGCATATGGGGAGTCATGGAGAGGCCAAGCATGTGAAGTCAGGAGTTCCAGCTTATCCCTATACACCTGGATGAAGGACTTTCTGCATTTTACTTATGAGTTCTTGTCAATATATAGGAGATAGGGTTTTTTTTATTGTTTTTCACTTCATTGTCTAAGAAACAATTTTCTGCTCTGGTATGGTATTTTGGAAGACTGGATATTGTTCTGGAATTACAATTCAAATTATATTAAAATGGCATCATTACTTGGTTTCTTCATCTCAGATTTAGTGTTTGTAGTTCAGGAAAAGATTTGAAAACTTATGAATAGCTGGAAAAGAGCTTCAGGAGTAAATGGTATACTGGGAGATGTTGTGACATGTCTTGCAAGACATTGAGGCTTTAGAGATTGTCTCTGACTAGTTTATTTGGGAGCATATTTAAACAGAAACAGGTGATAGCTGTGATCCCATTCATTGGAAGAGATTCCTGGCATCAGTGTAGCTTAAGATATGCCAGTCCAGGGTGGCAGTGAAGAACAAGTAATTCTTTATGGGGGTGGGTAGCTACTAAAACAATTGCCTGTAGTAATATGGTACTTTACCTTTGGAATTTTTGCACCACTGTTGAGTGTCTTTTGCATAAATATTAGTACAGTCACAGAGAAACATGAGATGATATTGTCAGACAACTTTGCAGGACAGATTCATAGGGTTTGAAGGCTCTAGAAAATACAATCTAAAGGTTGTATCCCCAAGACCATGTACACTCAAGGCCATAGGATTTTAGCTCTGAATTCCCATAACTTGTATTAAGCATGGGGTTTTTTTTTAGTTATTACTAGAAGGACAATTTTGATTTGAAGAGAGAGAGAGAGAAAAAATCCTCTTATTCCTTTGATAGTTTGTTCTAATGGCAAATCATGCCCACAGTTGAAATCACGTTTAGATTTTAGTATGACTCTCTAGTTTGTACTTTCAGCCTTTCAAGTTCTTCATGTGTGTCTATGCTCTAAGGAGAGAGAACCCATTTAGCAATTGCTGTTTTGTGTTTGTGGAAATATTTAAATGTAATAATCCAATCCTCTTTCGCACTTCTTCCTGATCGTTTTGTCTCGTAGGCATTCTGGGATAACATCTGACCTCCTCTACCTATTCGTCATCCTGGCTTTGTGAGGTGGAACTTTATGTCCTGCAGCCTCCATGCTGGGTTTCTGTATCTCTGGCTGGAGCCACATCTCTGCCTGCAGTACCAGACTCACAGACACCCCAGGCACCCCCAGTGTGCATGCACCAGTCAGCTCTGCCCAAGCTGCCTCAGGACTCTGCTGAGGTGTCAGGGGTGGACTGTTCTGTACACTCCACCCTTCCAAGCCCTAACATTCTCTTGCAGCAATCCGTGAATCTTTCCTGCTTTTCTGTCTCTTTATCTGCTCATCATTAAGGTATTCCTTCTTAGTGTGACTGGAGCTCCAGCTGATGATGCTGGGCACTTTCTGCCCTGCCATGGGGGAGAGATGGGAGGAGAGATCCTTGTATCCCTGTTCCCTTGAAAATTCTAAAAACTGAGAAAATCTTCCCCTCCACCTCTTACTGGTGGGGAGATGGGAATATAAAGAGATGTACTGGGCTAGGAAACCATCACCCAGAGTAGGAAAAGCAGAAAGAAAAATTGCTATTAGTAGGGTCTAAGAATCACAAAAAACTCATGCTGATGCTGCATCAGCAGCAACAGAACAAAGAATGTATTGTGCTGCCCACTTTTATCATACAGAGCAGTGAAATTATGCAGCCAAGCAACTGCTGCCACACAAATTCAGCAAGGAAAGCCTCCATAGCATAGCCCCTTGTCAGGGTATCTCTCCTGCTTTTCAGGTGTGACTGTGGTGGGCTGTGTGGTCACCAGCTTGCTGCCAAAATACAAATACCTTAAAGGGATTCAGTTGTTAGAGGTTGCCTCCTTCTGTCAGAAAATAAATGGGATGCTTCTGCTGTCATTCCAAGCAAAACCTGGTTGCTTTTTTCTCCTTGGAAATAGATTTTCTTAAATAATTTAGTTATTTCAAATTCTTTGCTGAAATTGAGATGTTCCTTAGCATGTATTTTTACACAAATCCCATGTGATCCATTGTGTAATCTCCCTATAAACAGCTTTGAACAATTTTCATGCTGTGTGAAGAATGACTTTGAAATTACTCTGTCATTATGTTTTGGGTCTCTTATCCTGAAGACTTCAAAGATGTTATCTGTCAGATTGCCAGATTTCACATTGACTGATACGAGGTTTTCAAAAGTGTTTTGGGCATCAGTGGGGGTGGATACTAATTGTCCTTGATTCCCCCAACAAATATCACCTGACTTCATTGGCCACAGGCTTCCTTCCTGCTATGTTGCTCCCCTCTTTTCCCAACAGAGAGGTTTTATACTTGCAGTTGAGAGATTTTTAAGGGTCTACCGTTGAAATGCATTCACCAGTTGTCATCAAGGCGATTTAAAACATGCACAAAACGCACACATACATTTTCATCCACACACACAGCTTTTCCTTTGGCAAAAACTTCCCTTTTCCTTTGATTCTGCACAAAATTCCCAGGGTGCAGATGTCCTGTGAGCACTGGCAGCTTAGCAGTTTTCACTGCTGAGGCACCTACACCATGTGTTCTTCCGGCTATTCATTGCCCTTCCTGCCCCGAGCACTTCCTTCCTGCCCTCAGTGGGAAACTCAGACTGCTAAAACCTGGTGGATGCCAGCACCTCTGTTTCTCTCCCTTGTTGTTACATCTTTGCCCCCATGGACGTATCACTGTGACTGCAGGACTTAGCAGGGTAGATGGGTGCATGCTGGATGGATCCATGCCCTTCCTGTGCATGGCAGCTCTGCAAGTCAGATGTCGATATTCCAGGGACATAAGTCTGTTGTCAATTTATTTTTCCACATGTTTTGTAAATGTTTCTTGGAATGAAACAACAAAATCATTGAAGAATGCCAAAAATATTTGTGAGGCCTTGTACAGCAAGACAGGAAATGTTAGTCTTTGGTGTGTTTTATTTTTCTTTCTTGAAGATCTCATGCTGTGGGAAGATTAGCTCAGGCAAAAACCTAAAATTTCCATGGATTGCCTTTGCCTTTGTGTCCTGTCACTGGATGACAAGAATAAAAGTCTTGCATATGACATCCTCATCCAGCACAGTTACCAAATACTGAGCATGTTCAGTGAAAGAGCAGATGAGGGTGCAGATCTAGGCATAATAATCACCTCTTGTGAAACATTTCTTCATCCCAAGCAGTGCCTGAGCCAGTCTGTCAGTGTCTGCATAGTCTTGGTGTCTGTGTAGTCTTCACCTTGCATGCTCAGCTGGCCCACAGGCCCAATGGTGTTTCAAAATGCCTGTGTCTTCCCTTATTGCCTCTATCACTGCCTTTTTGTGGCCAAAACCCAAAAATGTCATCCAGTCAAATTTTGTTGGAAGCATTTGGAGATCACAGTAAGACAAATCTTTTCTCCCTCAAGATATCCAGGAGGTGGAACAGGCCACACACAGAGGTTGTGCAGGTGGCATCCCTGGAGATTTACAAATCCCAGCTGGGCACAGTCCTGAGAAACCTGGTCTGAAATTAGTGCCAACCCTGTTTGGAGCAGACAATTGTACTGGAGGCCTCCTGATGCCCCTGCCAACCTCCTTGACTCCAGGATTTTTGCTCCTATGAAGTCTGCAAGCTGTAAAAGTCAAGGGTAAGACTAGGCCATCATTTCAAGAATGAGAAGTATCTAAGTGTTCTACTGCTCCAGGAAAGACAGACCTTATAGGAAAGCTACCCTGTGTTGCATCTAATCCTTTCCACAGCTAGAGAGTTCTTGTCTGTTCACTCCCTGTTTCTCATGAGGCTGCAAAACCAAAATTTTCAGCTGAAAGAGCTTAATTTTTCTGTTTTATTAGTCCTCAGTATTATGCAGTCCTTTATATTCTTTCTTAATACCTAAGATCTGGATATGTATGGCTGTGTGCATGTCTGTGTGCTTGGTTATATTGAGAATTCACATGCAGAAAGTAGCCTGTATTTGGATAGAAAATTGTATCTGGAAATTACTCATTTGACTTGACTTGGGGTCTGAAAAATATTTCTACTGTTTAATCTCATTTCTGATAAGCAAATTGTCAGGTTTGTTTTTAATGGGAAAGCTTTTTCTTCAGGTCTGCACTGTGGTATTTCAGCATAGGACAGGGCAAAGGTCACACACATGTCCATATGGAGAGACCTTGGGATCTGTTCACAGATTAGATTGTACCCATTGTCAGTATCAGAATGCTTCAATGTATTTGATTTAATTTGATTTTCACAGCCCAGATTCTCATTCCCTGCAGATTCCTCTTCAAAATGAAAAAGGATTTGGCTCTCTAGTTACACACCCCCAACTACTGAGAGCTCCCACCTTCTTGATCAGTCAGTTTTGAGTTGCTAGTCATACTGCTTTGGTCATGTGTGCCCTAGCCTTGGGAATTACAGCTCCAAATTCCATTTTTCTTCATCAACCAGAAGTCTGGGTGATTGAATAATATTTACTAAAATACTGTCTCTCATTCATTTTAACTGAGAATACAATCTGAAAATCTGAGGGTGGAAATGAGCTAAGGCATTGGTCCCTCTCAGTGAGGATTTTGGCCAGTGGGACAGCACTGCATCCCCTCTGGGCTGCTGGTGCTGATGGACAGTAGATGTCACTCTTGCCTAGCATATAGAATCATGGAACAGTTTGGATTGGAAGGGACCTTTAAAGGTCATCTAGCCCAAGCCCTTACAATGAGCAGGGGCATCTTCAGCTAGATCGGGTTACTTAAAGCCCCATTCAAACTGTCCTTGAATATTTCCAGGGATGGGCATCCACATCTTCCCTAGGCAACCTCTTGGGTTTCTCTACTGAAATGCTGTATCCTTAGTTAAGTGTGTATAGCTGTGAGGGAAGAGTGACTGATCATAATTGCTACTGAGTGAAATCTTTATTTTGAGATAAGAAAATGGCTACTTTTAGATAGAAAAGGATAACTTTTATAGAATCATAGAATGTGCTTTGATTGGAAAGGACTCTCAGAGATCAGCTAGTTCCACCCCTGCCCCTGCTATGGGCAGGGACACTTTTAACCACACCAGCTTGGTCTTGAATGCTTGAGGGATGGGACATGCACAGTTTCTCTGGGCAGCCTGTTCCAGTGACTTACCACCCTCACAGTAAAGAATTTATTCTGTATATCTAATCTAAACTACCCTCCTTTGGTTTAAAGCCATTGCCCCTGGTCTTATCACTGCATGTCCTTGTAAAAAGCCCCCCTACAGCCTTCTTATAAGCCCTCTCTAAGTATTCAAAGACTGAAATAAAGTATGCTCAGAGCCTTCTCCTTCCTAAATAGGATATTTTAACTATTCCTTGTTCTTAGTCCCTAAAGAAAGGTATATGGAATCCCTAATGAAATGTGTATTTCTGGTGTGGTTTTGGTACAGGGTTTTTTTTTTTGGTGGGTTGTTTTTGGTTTGGTTTTTTTTGGTGGGGTTTTTTTTTTGTTTGTTTGTTTTTTGTTTGTTTGTTTGTTTCATTGGTTTGTTTTAGCTCTGTCTTTGAAATGTGTTTTGGGCCCCTGCTAAATCTGGTCCAAAAATCACCATTTTGATACATTAATCTGTGGAAACTTAATAGTAAATTTGGGCACTGAGAGGCTAAAGGAGAATTTCTTGGCCATCCATCTTATGTGTGAAGAACAAATTCTGTGACAGTGCCTGACAGAGGAAGGCTGCCAGCCCAAGCCATGCAGGCAAGGCCTGCTTTCCTTTCTGCTCAGCAGCTCTCTAGCAGCTGAGCAACCACTTCACAACTGCAACATCACTGTTGTCCCCCAAACACTGGGGCTGGAGCTTTCAAAAGGCTGCAGACAAGTTCCTACATTTGAGAGTGTCAGTATATCACACTTATGTTTTAATAATGTATTCAGAGGCCCTTTGAGACCAGTCCATTGGGAGAACAGACAACGCACAGGAAAAATGCCTGCAAAACTGCAACCTGTGGGAGGACCTGTACTGTTTGCCTTTTTTCTCAGTAAGTTAAGAATCAGGTTCCCTAAAAAGAAAGATTAGTTGCTTTCACAGTGAGGACAACTCTCACTGTATATCACAATAAACTTCATTTTTTAACAATGTGGGGAAATCACAGTGATTTCTGACTTCCTCTCAAGATCTGGCAGGTGGTCTCCTATAAAAATCAGTTGCTCTCTCAAACAGTGGCCTTTCAAAGGGTTTTTCACATAAGATAATTTTCCTGATGGAAAGAAAAATCCATTGTTTGGATATAATAATTACACAAATGCTTCCATTTGTGTCTGGATCCCACGAGTTTCACTGCTCGGACCAGAAGGTGTTTCCAAAAAGAGACACCAATTTTCTTTATAATTAATGTCTTCTGTGGATATACAATTTCAAGAGAAAAGCAAAATTGAAGAATTGCACAAGTGGGACATCATTTGAGAGAGATGCTGAAGGCAAGATACTTCACAAATACACATCTGCCACAGATTGCATTCCTTCTGAATCCCACTCTATACCCACTCCAACAGAGATATTAGTCAAGCATTAAATGCTTGTTTATGGAAGAATCTTTGAAAAACGCCAGATTTATCAAATTAGCAGTGCTATTAATAACCCTGTCAGGGTTGTATGTCAGCCTGGCAGTTCTTGAATTTCTCCAGAGGAAGTCAATGTACACCTTCTTTCAGTGAGTTACATCCACCTAATCACAGATTGTGCAAAATCATGGCAGTATGTCAAAAAAAAAGTTAAATTGTAGGCATCTGTATAAGTCTAATTAAACAAGGGGTTTGGATAATATAAAGGGAAGTCTCATTAATTCAACCATACATAGTAATTTGCAATAGTAGTTAGCTGAAAAGGATCATTTGGAAATAGGGTGCTCTCACAGGTGAGACACACTGAACAACAGCCTGTAGTGGCTCTGGATTAACTGGGGCTTATTTAAGAAACAGGAGATTTACTCTGCTTTCTGAGCCACCTGCTCCCTGGCTGACCCCAGCACTTTGGTCACAAAGTGTCCCCATCCCTCTCTGCAGGGACAAGGCACTGACTGGGGACAACCCAGCAGAAAGTCAGGGGCTGGTTTGTGCTGTGCTGCTGCTCTCCATTAACAGCCTCAGGCATTATGGGCTGCAAGCTGTCCATGGTGTCCTCCATCTTCCCCACTGCTGGGTTATGCCTTCAGGCCAGATACATGCTGCTGTTTTTCCAGACTCACTTCTTCTTTCTGAGATTGCTACTTCACTTTGGGGGCTCCTCTCATCAGCACCAGCTCCTCTTTACATCACCTGTAGCCTCATTTTCCTGGTCTGAATAGTCCATGTGCAAAACATGCACAACATGTGGTCAGTTTCCTAATTGTAGGGTTCATCTCACTTTTATTTGTTAATTGGAGGATGTGCTGTGTTTGTCCAGTTCAGGTGGGATGAAATTTTACAACCAGCATATACCAGTTGTAGCTGTCAAGCCGCAGGAATCAACTTGAGAATTTCAGAAATTCACCCCTATGCTGACATATCTACACCCAATATTCTGCTGCCTGTTTGAATTCAGAATTATTTTTCATCTTGTTCTTTTTCTGTCAAGCACAGAAACTTAGGATACCTATTTTTTGATCCAAGATTTCACATTAGGCTTGCTGTGTTCTGAAGCCTTGCCACTAGGTGGTAATGTTTTCATCCTTTAAAAAAAACAACTAAACAAACAAAAACCTAGAAAACCAAAACACCCACAAACCTCCTTTGGAAGCATAGACTCAAACTTGAATTATTTCTGTGAGGCTTATATGTTTTATGAAGGGATCAGAAAAAATATGGCTGTTCTGATGTAAAGCCTTTGATTATCAGCTCATTGCACAGCCACATGCCTGTCAGGCAAACAAAAGACGTGGGAGACTTATGCTGGCCTCATGCTTTTCCTTACTGTGAGCAGAAGTTTGGCAGGACAGGAAAATTGGGCTTTATAGACATATTTTGAATGAAATATGTGATTATGAAACATTATGCAAGGGTTTCCTTTTTTATATCTCTTGAAATGGAGCTATTATGCAGGGCTGTAATGCCTCTATGGATGCCATACAGTAGCTATGCACATATTTACCATGCTGAAAGGCAACATTCCTGAGCTTTGTGTCTCTCTTTTAGGACATGGCAGTGAAGACTAATGAAAACAGCTGGGCTGTGCCATCTCCCACTTACAGTAATTTTCCATTCAACAGCAGCTCACAGCAAGAGTGTCAGTGAAGCTTATCCTCAAGTGCTGGGCTCAGCCACTCAAGGTCTTGTGCCATCTTGTGCCAAGAAGGTTTGAGGCATTTTCCCACCACTTCATCCTCTGTTTCTTATAACATGGAGGGTACAGTATGCTCATGAGAGGCAGGATATTCAGGTTTACAACCTTGGTGACCATACCAGAAGTTAAACCCCATTTCCCAAGTGAGCACTGCAGTTTGCTGGCCGCCCACTCAGGGGGTGGCAGAAACTTTCTGCAATGCTTATGACCATAGCTACCCACTCCAGCCTGATTCTAATGTCAGATTTAAAACCTGGGGAAAGTGGTTTTGGCATGGGGAAAAAACAAACTCAGCATTTTTGCCATGTTAGCTGCTTTCTCTAAAAAATATTACCCAAATCTAACAATAATAGTTCCCACAATAAAATTCATTGCTAGAAGCTCAAAAGGAAAACTCCTACAGCAATACATATGGACAGTAAAATAATTGCTGGAAAGGGCTTTTTCCTCTCTCTTTGAAACTGTTTGTGCTCCCAGTGATATGAATGCAAGAACTTTTTCTTATGTTTGCAGTCAGCCTTGCCTTACCTGCTGTCATCTACCAAAGTCTGCTCCATACCTTGCTGAGAGTGTGACAGCTGAAGGAAAAATAAGTTATACAGTGAGCCTCATGCACATATGCACTGCAGCCTTAGGGCTACACAAAGCAAAATATATTATGGTGTTGGAAAAAAAATTTTTTTTCCAAAGGTTCATCACTATGAAGTGAAAAAAAAAATTATAGATACACCAAAATGTCAAAAGGCTTCTTCTTGGCTATATTCTGGTCAAATTTCAGTATGCTTCCCCTCTGACTTTGCCTAAATAATTGTTTAGAAAATAAATAAGATATGTGTACACAATATATGTGTATATTTTTGTCAGAAGACACGATGTTTCCCAGTATTTTCCTTGTTCAAGGATCAAGGACATTTCTGATTAAACAGAAATGGGCTGCCTTTCAACAGGGACCAAGACTGGCATTGTCAATGAAAGTCTATAAAATGTTACAAAAATTGAGGAACTATTACAGTGGTGCAGCTAGAAGGGAATTAACTCTTTGGTTATTTGCTGTCTTTAAAGGAGTGATTATATTACTTTTTAATGCTGACAACTGGGTAATTTCAGTCAGTGCTTTAAAATCACTTATTGAATAGTTGACCATACTCTTCAGTGGTAACTGACATTCCCAATATTAGTGTTTAATACCTTTCTTACACTGTGAGATCTTTATGTGTCATGGTTTAAAATACTTTCCAGTGGGCTGCTGATACTGCAGTATTTTCAAGGTAAAAAGAGTGTTTACCAAAAAGATATTCTCATTTGGTTTTGTCAGCCTCATTTACCAAGCCTAGATGGAAAGCACTGAAAATTTTTTCACCAGGGCCAGGGTGGAAAACAGCCCTGGTGCAACTTAGACTTTTGGTTCTGTTAAAAGAAACAATTAGACACAGGACTTGGACTTGCAAGTATGACACAAATAATTCATCTGTTAAAAGATATCTGTTAAAAACTTAGTCTAACGTTCCAGACAGGAAAGCGAAAAGGTGGAATCAGTGCTGAACTAAAGATTTCCCAAAGCGAGACAAGGAGTGAAATGGGTGCTAAGACTGGGAAGAGAATTGCAAGAGAGCTACCAACAAAAGCAGAGGGTGGGAAGAAAGGGAAAGGCTCGTTTCCCGCGATGCCCCGCATGTGACTGAGTGCCATGGCACAGCGAAGGCTGCGCGGCTGCCAAGGGCACGCAGTTGTTTTCCCCTGCAGTCACGAGCAAGTGACTTGGCAGGAGGTAGAGGTTTGGTGGGTACTGTGCAGTTCAAAGGATATTCTGACCTTCACTGTAGGACTTCACGCTCAGCAGGCCCAGCGGAGGCATGGGCGGTAAGGGCAGCTGGAAGCGTTTCCCAGGGACAGGAATTTTAAACAATGTGTCCATACCAAGGCAGAACATCTCTGAGCTGACACAGCTCTGTGACTGTGCACAGTGAAGGCCTGGGAGCTGCCAGTGTCACCCACTTTGTCAGAGAACAGCAATAATGAGCACTGGCCTAATTTGGGAAATCTCCAAGGATCCTCCACTTTCCCAGGCAAACATCTCCACCTTTATGTGGTGCTTCACGGGGAAAATTCTGTTTCATTGCTTGGCACTGACATTTTCCTTGCTGCCCCAGTGACTGTGTCACCACTTGCCCTTTGATGGACACCTTGGAGTAGGGTTGGGTTTCCTCCCTCTCTCACCAGCCAAATTCTGCCTCTTCTCCTCCCAGCACCACCTGGATGCCCCCACCCCAACCCTGAGCATCCCTCCTGTGGGGCCTGGCTGACTTTTTCCAGGGGGCTGCCAAATGCTGTACTCCTTTCCCTGTGGGGAGGAGGCAATGGGAACCCCAAGAAAGCTCTTACCCCAGGGAAGGCAGGAAGGGCTCTTCCCCTGCCCTTTAACAAAATACTCCTCTGATGGCCTGCTCCGAATGTTTCTGTTGTTTCGTTTTTGGTAATGCTTTCAATAAGAAAAACTTCATTATGATGCCGTTCCTTATTTGTATCTCAATCTAATAAACTTACTACCCTTCCACCTTGACATTTATATGTTACTAATGCATGGATCAGAATCTTTGCAGTGTATTTGGCCTAGGTGAAGGTCATTTGCTTGTGAGCAGGGAGCAGACCTAAGTTATTGCATGATGTAAGTTATCATAACATATGTATGTGAGGTGCTGCAGCTGAATTTGCTTTAAGACTTCACATTGCTTAATTGCAAACAAAAGGAGCACTGCTATGTGTTGTTTTCATGTTTGTGCACAGTGCTTGCTCAATTTGTGTACAATTAAAACCATGAAAAACTCTGTTTAGGGAGTCACTTGCTGCCTTTTCCTTATGGAGAGACAAAAACCCAAGAAGAACAAGGAGGAACAATCACACAAATCCCCTTAATAGCAGTAAAAGAAGTACAATCATAAAGATGACAGTTTAATGGAGATTTGTTTGAACAGTATGTTTTCCTTTTAACCAGTTATTGTGCTGCATTACTAAAGGTTTTCAACACCCTGAAATGGAGCTGCTAGAAACATTATGAGGCTTGCAATCATCTTACATGTTGGGCCACTGGTCAGGCATGTAAAAGGTCTGTCTGAGCTTTCAGAGCAGCAAGAAATGTGCTAAACCTTGGAAACCAAATCATCTTCCATATATCAGCTGTTATGCTTTAGTTGTCAGTCTGAATTTTTTATATACAAATTAGCTTTTTCAAACAAAGAAGAGTTTGTCTATTACCAGGAGATAATGCTGTCACTTGATAAGACTTAATTTTTCTGGTTGTTATAAATAACTTTGTTGTAATAATTTTGGCCTGATTTCTTGGCAAAGTCCCTGGCTTGTACAGCAAAGGAAAGTCTGCAGAGTTACCATACATGGGACCAACTATAACAAACTCTCTCCACAAAATTAATCAGAAGACTGGGATTTCCTTTACAAAGGTTGTAAGAACTTATGGATTTTATAGTAAGTGCTTCCAGAAAAATACTACAACACTGAAATATAAAAGTAATGTCAAACCCAAAAAAAGGTTTCTCTGTGCCTGGAGAAAGCTAACAGGAAGATATTTAAAATACAGACATATATTTTTATAAAGCAGATGTATAACTCTTGTTTTTTCCTACTCTTTCTTCTGCTTCTATTGCTTCTCCTATAAACTACCAAAAGAAATGAAAGGAACTTGATGACCTGATCTGGGCATTGTAATCTCTCATGCAGATTTCATTGTTCACTCCTCTCTCACAAGCCATGCTGGACTTCCCTCAGTGACTGTCAGAGGCCAGAACCAGCTGTTCAGCTGTGTAACAGTGGCAGCACAAAAATAGCCATTCTGCTCAGCACTTGCAGCCACATCCACCTCCATAACAGGCACTGGGGTGTGTGCATGACACCCCTCTGCAAAATTGCTGCATGATGTGATGGTTGGCACCCACTGCAGTGTCTGAGCCCTGGCTGCCATGGATAAGCCCCATTAGTCATTAGTGCCCTGTCTGCAGGACAGCAGGGGTTTTGGTGTCACAGCTCTCCACTGGTTCCTGGTGGAAGAGGGGTCAGTGGTGGAAGCTGCCTCCTTGCCAACCTCCTTTAGCTGTCACAACTTTTTTCACTGAAATTCCAGAGCAAGAACATTCATCTCTCACACAGACCTGCAGGATAGCCTGGCTCATGGGTACACCACCCTCCTCATCACCCTCTTCCCCACAGCCATACACAGATGGAAAGTCTCCCACAGCTGCCATCCACTCTTTCCCACGAGGAAACCTGGGTTCCTGCGGAAGCTTTCATTCCCTACATTTGCACCAACAGCAATAAGAGGAAATACATTTGAAGGAGGAATGTTTCCAGCAGAGAAAGATCACTTTACCAAGGTCTATTTGTGTCCCCTGCTACATCATGCTGCCTCTTTCTCCTCTCTGCAATTGCCTTTCCTCTGGTCAGGCCCTACAGAAGCCCATGCACCATCTTTGCTTTGTTGGGCACCCAACAAAGGGAACATCTGCACCTCCAAAAAACCTAAGGGAAACTTTTATTTCAGCAGTGGTGCAGCTTCACCTTGAGTGCTGTGAGCAGTTTTGGGCACCACAATATAAAACAGATATTAAGCTATTTCACTTGATCTTGAAGCACCAGTGGCTTTACCAACTGATGAAACCATTTGGGGTACAATTGGAGACAAGTGAACAGCTTAGGTATGGATCCCCTCACTGGCACATAAACTGGGGCCAAAGGAATTTGGAGGGGGCTTTAGTAGCTGACCTTGGAGGCCTCCTCAAAAGTGATCACAGACACACAAACAAATTTTTGTTTTCATCCTCTGACAACATTAGTACAAATACGTGTGGTTTGGCTGATGGTCAGCTTAAAGGACAACTTCAACCTGTCAGATAAATGGTGCTGAGAATAGGTATTTCTGCAGTGGATTTTAGATCAAATAGATTAGAAAAACCTCTGAAGTGTGTGTTCTAAATTTAATACTGTGAAATCTAAGCCACAGTAAATAATCTGCAGTAAAACTGTGAGAGCTGATAAGGACAGAAAATGAGCATGATTTCCTGATAATCTGAAAAATGCACACGTGTGCACAAGATGGGCAAACCTGATACTTATTAAATATTATGACAGACTTGAAAGATCCAAATGGAGTATTAGACCTCCAATGCACTGGACTTTCCACAAATATACAAAAGAAGAATTTTACAGCCTACAGAATTCAAATGTTCATAATGGCTGAATGAACTGCAACAGAGGTATGGAAAAATGATACTGATGTTACTTAAAGTAATATTTTCAGGGTTGATTACATCTGAAATGCACTCTATAGGATTCTCAGAACATTTTCCCAGATTATATATGTGTCTATACTAATGTATTGACTTACAGGTGAATGGAAGACTGTATCTGTATTTGATACAGAGAGCCAAGACTGTCACCTACTCTGTATGTTTTTGCCACAGGGCAGTAAGTTCTGTTCCTTCTGCTTTCTTTTTTCCATTTATTTCTTGGTCTCACCTTTGACATACTCCTTTTTCCATTGCTTCTCTAACTATTTGATGAGAAAGTTGTCATATGGGAAAATGGCAACCTCTCCTTCTCACATATTTTAAAATAATGCAGTACTGGTATTTTCAGGTATCATTACTTGGGAGGGCAAAGTCTGAGGCTCCCTTACAGTGCTGGGGCCCGGGGGGAAAAGAGATGCTGCTTCTTGCATCTCTTTTGGGCTGAGACGTGACATAGGTACCAAATGGTTTAGAGAGAAATGCTTTCTGTGACCAGAAATATAAGGTGAGGTATTTGGGAAACTAAATCAGAAGAGCAAAGCACAGGCATCACCCAGAGGAACACTGACAGCTCAGCAGGGGAATTCAGGATCTTTTGTGCTGGACAACTAAATTCTACCCAGGTCTTCACAGGTTGTACCTGGACCTTAGATATTTCAATCTACATTTGTTCCAGGACCCACTTATATAAGAGACTAATGATCTGTAAAATTCCAGTTTAAAATGTCTTTGGAGAGTCATAGTAAACATTTTAGAATGTTACTGAAGATACATTTCCAGTCTGCTTTTATTCTTACAGCCCATAAAGTAGAAAGCATTTCATGTAAAAAAAAAACACTAGACCAAATGCCCCCTTCTCATTTTAATTTTACTCATATAATCTATAAAGAGTTTTATATCAGAACACTGTAAAATCCATGCCTTTGTGCTTCTTGGCTACATTGAATTTCCAGAGTGGTATGAATTTCTAAGTCTAAGCTTCTGGAGAGAAGGGCTTATAAGAAAATGTTGATGGTCTCTTCACTATTGTTCTCTGACCAACGCTGCAGTAACAGAGAACACCAATAAAGTACTGCAGTGCTGTATAATTGTCTTATTAATTGGAACATTATTTACAGAGAGGGCTGCCTTCACAGCATGTACCTACTTTCTGAAATGCTCACAGCACTCAGGACACAGCAGGCAGCCAGCATAAAAGTTCAGTTAAAGTAACAGTAAAATAGCCATCCATATAAGTGCAAGTTAATGAATTGAGTCCTCCTGGCAGGAAGACTTGAATGTGAGCAAGCATTTTCAAATTTAAAGAGAGGTGACCTTAAAAGCCTGCCAAACCTCAAAGGTAATGAATCATTTATGATGATGATGGTGGGGCCCTTTAATTTTTAGACGAAGAACAACCCAGCTCAGCTGTTCTTTTAAAATATGTTGTATGTATATTTTGACAAAGACTGTCTTTGGAAACCAGAAGGTAAGAAGGTAAACAACCCTTTTGAGTATGTAGAGATCTACCTTACATTTAAATTAGCCTTTAAAATAGTGTTGCACATACTAAATGCCGTGCAAGGTAGTTGTTTATGAAGTCCTTCTTTGACTAAAGTTCTCCACAAACAATGAAAAGGAGCTGCCACACTCTCTCTAAGCCCCTAAAAAAAAAGACATTAGTGCCAGCTATTCAACAAAGCATTTCATATTTTCAATGTCCCCATAAAATCCTTTCAACTGGCAGAAGGGAAATTATGATGTCTGGCCTTCTGCCTTTGCAGTGTCCAACACACTTCTCAGCAAATTCAATGGGAAAAAAAACCCAAACCAATAAAAAGCATCCAAAGGACCAAGGCTGACTGCTTTGAAGGACAGTTATTGTGTAAGATTAGTGTTTCATTATCATATATAAAGTAAAGCACAGCTACTATGCCACTATTTATATTTACAACTTCACTGCTAAGTTCATAAATTACGATATGGCTTACTCAGCACAGATATACAACATGGGATTTTAAGAAGTTTTAGGGCAGCCAAAACTGTCACAAAATATCTTGCAAAATCCTTTTTATAATTTACTTACTAAAATATCTGATGATTGCAGACTTTTGGACAGATTACCCATATTGCTTAGGGCTTTCCAACCGATCCGAATGCCAAGCAGGAAGATGATTTCTGTTGTTAACACTGAGTTGCCATAAATCAGGCTTTCACTGCGGGCTCTTTGGATGCGTCATTCATGATGCTACAACTTGCACTCATTTCTCAGAAGCTGAAGCCAGTTTCTTCCTTGGCAGTTCTATGGTATAATAGCAGCCTGGATCCCAGTTCATCTACAATGAATGTTAAAGCATTTTATGTTAGCTATTCAGTGGAAAACAGAACACTCCAGTGCCTAATTTCCTCTGTGAGCTAGTAATTCCTTTTTTACTCTGAAAACACTGAAAATCGACATTGTATATTTCTAAAATGTTTTCTCTTGTGCTTTGAACAAAATGGACTAGTTTGTGGTATACAAAATGCACCTGTGAATGTAACACATCCCACCCATATCTAGGTGCCTAAGACAGACACTTCTGCTTTCACTACTGGCAATCTGACTTCCACTGCTCTGCAGACCATGCTTGGGCATGGCGGAGTCTGCCACCATCCACCATCACCAAACTCCTAACAACCTGAAGGGAAGAAGTGCCCCCTGATTCAGACAGCATCATGATGATGGTAGATTGTAGGCACTGACAGTTCTTGGGTCCTCTGTGCTCATTTGAGGAAAGTTACAGTGCTACTGAGAAGCAGACAGCTGGAGAGCAAGGAAATCCAGATTCCCGACTTATTTTTATTTCAAATCCCAATTTGTTAAATGTTTTTTTCCCTACAGAGCAGCTTTATGAACTTCAGCATTCTGGATCACATTGGGTCAAGATAGGCAATAGGTAAATTCAAACACAGGTGGCATTTCCTTGGCTGTCTGCCAAGTATAAAACTATTACACATTGTTGCTAGATTTGTGCAAATAATCACCAGCCTTCCTCTGAAAAATAATTGTATTCCAGCAATGTTTGGGATAGCATTTCTAGGGTTCTA
Organism: Agelaius tricolor; assembly: GCF_023055355.1. Taxonomy (NCBI): domain Eukaryota; kingdom Metazoa; phylum Chordata; class Aves; order Passeriformes; family Icteridae; genus Agelaius; species Agelaius tricolor. The sequence goes on along the minus strand of NW_027269267.1, from coordinate 36,101,993 downwards.
TGATTTTGCAGTATCACCTTCCATTAGAATCTGCCTTCTGAAAATTATACACCACCATTATTTTTTTCTAAACAAATATGCCCCAAGAAAGTTTTTCCATGTCTCTATTTGGCAAAAGAAGCTATAAAAGACTTAAGAAAAATCCATTTAACCTACTTCAGTGAAGTAAGCACAGAGATTTAGGCTGGCATATAAATTAAACAAGTGTTCCCATAACATAGATCACACCAATACATATTTGATTCATGGCTGAATCAAGTCAGTAGAAGCTTATGTTCCAAATGCAAACAACTGTGTTGAAAGAAATGGTTTTTTATGCCCCAATGCTACTGTCCAGTCCCAAGCAACAGAGATGACCCAGACCCAGGGCAGCCCATAGCAGGCTGGACACATATCAGAGCTGCCTGTTGGGCTGCGTTCTGGCTCTGAGCCTCTTGTAGCCACCTTCTCCTGTTTCTTTCCTTAATCCTTGTCAATGACAAAGACATTTTCTGGCTGCTGCAAAGATAGTCTTACTTCTTGTTCCTGTCATAAAGTCATGGAACAAAGTTTGAGTTACAAGCATTAAATGTGAGTTGCTGAAAACTGTGAATTTATAGTCTCTTTTATGATTTCTGGAAGGTTCATCAGATCGAGTTTTGCTTCTGAGTCCAAATGTATCAAAAGCTGTTTATGTTACCAAATGCCAGGATACACAGATGGCATCCATTTAATTGAGTAGGTTTTTCCTATTGGTTATGGACATTTCATTATATCAATCTGACATCTTCTTCAAGCAGCATTAATCTATATTTTGCTCTTTCTTAAGGTAAATAGGTGTTTGGCCAAGTCCTTTTGCCCTTACTTTATGAATTAACTTCCCTCTAACTGCTAACATATAAAGAGAATACTGTTGGATCTATGATGTTTCATTTATTATTTCAGATTAAGAGCTCTTGAAAAGCCTAAAAAATTAATTTTATCATTTTGGTAATTCCAAATACAGTAGTCTAGCCATATGCATGCCACAATTTACTTTTGAGAGAAAAAAGAAAGAAAAAGCAACCTGCCCTCTCCTCAAATATAAAAGATAATGGAAGAAATGAGGATCACATTTCTATAAAAGTGTTCTTTGGCCTAGACTGTATTTATTAATGCATGGTATGCATCTAAACCAACCTAAAATTATTCTTCAGAAAGGCTGAACCCAGCCATCTTTTCCTTCAGATGGTCTGGAAGTATACCTATGGAAGATGGCTGAATTTCACAGTGATCCCTGGAGCTTGAGCTATATTTAGAATAATAGGATTATGTTATTACAACTCTAGCTGTGATAGGACTGAAGAAGGTTACTTAGACCCTGTGGCTACCCTGCTAAATAGAAGAGAGCCAGGAGTTAATCCTCAGTGCTGAGGCTGAGTGGGTAAGCACAGACTGATCCATGCTGCACAGCTCTTGTCCCTGTGACTTACCTCATCCCATGTGGTGCCTACGTGGTCCAATGGAAAATGCTGCTTTTTATGTGTTTTTGACCAGTTCAAGATGTCTGAAGTAATTTATAGCCCATGTTGCAGCGTGCTGGGGTGGTGGCTTTGTAACATGAAGCTGCACGGGTGTAAGGCATGTGTGGGGCTGTAAAACCTGCTGGGATAGTGTTGGGAGGTTGTGAAGGATGGAAGAAGCCACACTTTGTGTGTCCATGCTGCCTTGGGGTGTGTTAGCTTGCACAGGTGAGCCCAGGCTCTTGTGAGAGCCAGGAGCTCAGCAGCCAACTCCATCCCCCATTGACTTCAGCTGCAAGCACAGTGCGGCTTACAGAGGGCTACAACCCTCCACAGCCCAGCCCCAGATTTACTGTCTGTTTTGGTGTCCAGAAAGCTGAAGAAGTGGCCAAACATTGGCCTTCCAGGTGCTCTTCTGGTTAGAGGTTGGCACGTGTAGGACAGGATTCTGAAGAAACAGGTTTGACTGAGGAGACTTGCATGCTGTCAGGGATGAAAAAGGCACTGCTGCCTTCTTGAGGCAGGCAAAACACCAAGACTGGGGAGAAACCTTTTGTACCAACACTGGGCAGAGTTACCTGGGACTGCAGAATCCTGCAGGAACATTATGATTCCCTCCTGCCAAAGGCAGTCACTTGTGTTGGAGAAGGAAGGTAAACTACTTGTGCAGGACATTCTGCAGCCATTTCCAGACCAGTAAAGGCAATTCCCAGGGAGCAAAGGGGTTTTGGTAGCATTCCCAGATATTCCAATGAACAGCACAGCACATTGCCAGCAAGTTCCTCAGCAAACCTAGCCAAAGCTCTATTATTGATCTTGAACGTCGTCTCCTTTTCCCAGCAAGACACTGGAAATAGCATAAGGCTTTCCATTCACTTGGCAGGGCAGCCTACAGACACAGCAGGGAAGTACCATGGGACTCATCACATGGCAGAGACAGATGGGCTCTTCCTGCTTTTTACCTCCCTTCTCTTTGCCTTCACTGACTTGAACACCCTCCTCTCTTTCCGTGGCAGACTAAGCCTCAGGGATATTGCAGGGCTGCAGTTGGTGGCATTGATGTCATGGCCATGCCAGCTCCTCTAGGCTAAAGTTTTGCAGAGAAACCAGTCTAGCTGAATCCTATAATCATAGAATCATAGAAAATTCTGAGTTGGACAGGAACTAGTAGGATCTTCTCACACAAAGCCCCACATTTTAGGGTTGAGATGTGCAACCAGCCTTTCAGATACCCACACTGGGGTTTTAGCATCTTCATGCACAAGCAAGAGTACGGGGGATGTTGACTTGGGCTGGTCCCTCAGTGTCTTCCAGTGCAGAGCTGGGTGCCAAAGGCTCTTCCTTGGTGCTGAAGGAGGTGGAGGCTGAGTTACAGCTCTCTGAGGGATTGCTGTAGGTGTCAGGTAGGGCTGCCTGTCTCAGTGGCATGAGTGTGGGCCACTGCTATGGAGATAATGCTCTCATACTTACGATAATCTTTGGGAGAATGACGTGGGAAAGAGCTTCTACTCCATCTCCCGATGAAAGAGTGAGGTTTGATTCCAAAATACCTTGGATCTATCATGCTAACCATAACCATGCTACCGCTTTGGACCAAGACTGAAGTGAACACCATTACCTTGCTTCCTGATAGTAATTCCCTCCTCTTTTTGTCACTGATAAATCTTTTCTTGATCAGTGCCATATGGCTGCTTCAGGGAATTTAGGGAATACAAATAAAGGGGTGTTTGTTTGCCTCAGTACCACCTTGAGGCATTTCTCCTGCACTCAGTGCCCATCACTGAAGCCTGCTCTCCATCCCCTGGGTCTCATTTTCAGATATGCTTTCTGGCCCCAGGAGACATTTTGCGTAGTTTAAAAATTAGCACTCAGTCTGAAGATGGGAGGGTTGCCAGCTAGTCCAGCAGCACTGAACTCATCCCTTTTTCATTCTGCCTGGCTCAGTGCTCCACCTTCCAGGAGCAAATGATACTCTTTCATTTCCAATGTTTTCCCTGTTCTTATCTTATTGACCTGTTCTTTCTATTGAATTTTATTCCTTCTTGTGCAGAGCTCTGCCCTGCTACGATGAGATGTGGGACTTAACTCTTCTACTGCTCTTTCTGTTTGGTTCTGCTTGTTTGTTTGTTTACTTATTTAAATTTTAATTTAATCTTTAGGAACCAAATGGATGGGTAGAAGGAAAAAAGGAGGAGAAGGTAAGCACAGGTCTGATAGGACACTGAGAAGGAAGATTAGGGAAAGCAGAGTCAGATTAGCAGCCAGCAGCCAGAAGTCAGCTGATGTAGGCTGTTTACTTCACTGCTGTCCGGGCTGTGAGTGAGGTCATGAGGTGCATCCTCTGGGCTCTTCACTGCTTTTGCTTTGCTTGTGCCACCTCTAAGTAAGTTTAATCTCTGGAAGGGCTTTCTCTGTTGTCTAGGGGTCACTGCAGACAGAAGGAGGGTGAGCAGGAGCCCATTCAAGTCCCTACATTACATGTTTAATCATTGTTTCCTCTAATGCAAGGCTTACAGCTGCAGGCACACTTTCCATTTTATGCCCTTGGGCCACATACAATCCTTCACATTGCAGGTGACATTCGGGCATTTAAATTACAGCTCTCTCTCCTGCCTTGCAGACTACAATGACTTTCTTGACTTTAGAGTGTTTGCTGTCCAGATGGTTCCTGTCAAATAAGAAGCAGGTGGCATCACCGACATGTTGTTTGCCTTTAGATTTGTTCAGAAAAATAGGGCATCATTTCAAAATATTCTTAAGCTTGATGGTCTATATTATTTAAAGGTGTTTCAGTCCTAGATAATTTACTAATCTCTATGGGAGCTGGGAAGAAAGAGCCTTGAAAAAGTCTCTGCAGAGCTTGAAGACAACCCATCTTCTTTCCCCCACAAACTGTCATAGCCCTGATGAGCTCAGCTCCCACCTCAAATAATTGCCATTATTTCTTCTCCTTCCCTTTAAATCTCTCTCTAGCATTCCCTCCACTAGATGGTACTAGGGCAATACATTATTCTTCATAGGCTTTCCCAGCCATGGTAACCATAATAACAGTGTCCCTGCATATAGAAGGAGAAAAGGGTCAGACTTCTTGTAGTGCAAGAAACTTCTGTTGAAGACCATTAAACTTTAGAGATGATATACTCAAAATATAACAAGGAAAAACGGTGGCCTGAGCAAGGATAGCTTGCTTTGCATCTATTACAATAATGTTCAATGGCACATATCACACTCACTCTTCTGTTTTTGTTTTCATTTGTCCTCTAAGGGCTTATATAATTGAGAATATTGATACTGCAGACAAATTGTAAGCATTATGCTAAAATTAGATCATACCACTATCTTTGGCCAAAAGTTGCCATTTAACAAAAAAATGATTGTTTTGTCTGTCCTTGCCAACACATATATTATTTGCTGCTGTTTCTGGCAAAGCCAGGAAAACCTAACACCTGCAGATTATGTAGCAGAATCCAGAATCTCACTGGTGTCACTGGCAGCCAGCAGCCCAGTAAATGACAATGCCTGTGCACTTCACAATATCCATGTGTCCTACACGTTTTAATATCAGGACTTTTCTACTTTGGGGACTTTTTTCAATTGGAAGGCTAAGTGAGAGGGCCAAGAGATGAATCTACATATTCACTGTTGTATCAGGATTTTTCTGTCCTGTGCTGAGTGTGGTACCTTCTTCCATAGGCCATGGTTAAAATCAATGTCTATTTGGTTTGTAAGATCATGAGAGGAGGTGGATTACATTTTGCCATTCCTGCTCCAAGAAAAATAGAATTGCAATAAGGTTTGTACAAGTTGTGCAGCAATAAAGGAGCAGGATTCCCAGGCTGGGCTGGAGATTCTGACAGCTCATCTGATGAGCACAGAGCTGTTGGAAAGAAAAAAATGAAATCAACACCTAGCTACTAGGGCATACTGGTATGTCTCTTGGATTCTCTTGGAATCCCTAGATTCACTGAATTTTTTTTTTTAATGAAAAATTTGCAGCCTCTTTTTTTCTGTGTGTGACTGGAGGATTTAAAGCATTTTATATACTTTCTTCTCATATCCCCTGGCTGCAAGAACTCCCTGACCTTTAAAAAAACCATTAGAAGAAACAAATTGAAAAGATAATGTACTTTTCACATTACTTATTTCTTGTAAATCTAGAAGCTTTTGGTCATTAGTGTTACAATCATCTATGACATTCCTCAGGAAACTTCAGGTTGACAGTATCCATCTCTGGACAAAGTGTATGCAAGAAAAGGGGAAAAAAAAGAGATTTTCTTTGATTGTTGATCTTCCCATACAGATGTACAAGACTGGGTGAGCTTTCTATTAAGTATTTAAATTCTTTACAAATCCATTTCCTACAATTGATCTTGTTATTTTAGTGTACATATTTCAGAATTCTATTAACAAAGGTTAATTTATTAATTCTTAATAGAATTCTTAATTCTTTTAAGAAAGTTCCCTGCTTCTTGAGGGAAGACAGTTTAAGTTAGTTCCTCCACCAGCATTAAAGCAAGATCAATTTTTCCTTTACTTCACTTTTTCAAAACTGGTACCATTTTCATGCATGTAAAGAGCTTTTCTGCATGCTAACAACTCTTTACTTTCTAATGAACCTATGACTGACAGAAAGTTGAGCTTTTCTTTCCTCCCACTAATACCACCATTGTATGTGTCTTGTTAACCAGTATTGTGTATCAGTCACAAGCTGACTCCTTTGTGCCTTTGTGAAGTATCAATTTAGTCAGCATTATCTGCTGGGGAGACAATGCAGCCGGTAAACATGAACACAGAAATGCTGTGGCATTATAACCCCTAAAAACACTGGTTCAGGAGCCCTGGAGGCCGGGAGGTGGCCGGGCTGCAGCCAGCGAGCTGCTGGCCATCAGCAGCTGCAGGGTCCAGGGAGCAGATGGGCAGCCAGCAGTGCACAGGCTGCAGGGACAGGCCAGGGCTCAGGAGCGGCCAGGAGCTCGGGCAGAGTCTTCGTGCTGGCTGCTGCTTGGGTGACTTGGCTGGGAAAACACCTCAGCCCTCCAGATCTGCCTGCCAACCTGCCTGTGGCTTGAGTATACGCTGATATTTGACCGCGCTGACACATTCGCGGCGTCTATTTTGATTTTTTGCCTGATCAGGTTTTTCCAATGGTAAACTGATTTCTCTGCATTAACAGAACAACACCAAATGTTGCAGCTCAGCTGCTGGGCCCTGCACTCCACGAGGAGTCTGTGGCTCTGCATACCTGCAGATGTGAGTTAGCTTCCCATTGGCCTCCAGGTAGATTTTAAAGGGGGAGGTCAGACCACGGAGGTCTCTCCTTTTATGTTTCCCTGCCTGGCCGATGGTCAGCAGAAACACCCAACCCCCATTGCACTGGAGAGGGGGAGGGCAGTAGCTCTGTGGGGTTTCTGTGTCTTTGGATGAAATTGTCCCTTTGTTAGTCCAAAATAGCTCAAATTGGGCAGCTTTCCAAGCATGCAGTGAAAGACTTCTGTTTGAGACAGTGCTTAGAGAAGGCTGAGGATAGAGGGCTGAAAAAGAGGTGCCTGACTGGCTGGGTTCCCACCGGGGTGATTAATGTAATGTTGCTGGGATTTTACTGCATTATTAATGAAGTGCCAGGGTGCCTGGAGCACTGGAAAAACATCTCAGAAAAATTATTACTAAAAATCTGAATTGGTGCATTGGATAACCTTTCATATTACTTTCTTTTTCTTGACCGTAGAGCCCTTATCATGCCAGGGGAAGCCTATAAATAACAACCAGAAAGGGTAAGACTAGACAGGCTGCTGCTCCCTCCACCTCCCCAAGTAGTGGTGGCCCCGCTGGCAGCCCGCTGGGTGTGCCAGGAGTCCATGGGAGCTGTGCCTGGGGGCCATACAGAGGCTTAGGGATGCACCCAGCCCCTCTGCATGCTCTGCCAAAGCCCGGGGGGCCAGGGAGGTGATGCCTGTGGAGTTCTGCTTTGCAGAAGAGTATAAACATCTGACAGGGAATAGCTTGTGCTGGTTTAGGACTGTTGTTTGCATTGATGAAGCACGTATCTAGGATGATCAGTGTGAAATATCTCTACTTCCCCCCCACCATCACCACCACCCTCCAAGCTGTTATCTCCTTTTTTATTGGCATTGTCATGCACTTTTTTCTTTTATTTTCTTCTAAATTCTTAACTCCTCAGATCTGTATTTTAGTCATCTCTAGTAGCAACTGCGGGTTTGTTTTGAGGAGAAGATTTTTTTTTTTTTTAAACTGCTGTGCTTTAAACCAGCCTTGCCTGCCTAAAGCTTCCAGTTGCTAAGCGACTTTTCCCCTCCGCCCTTCCCGCAGCCCGGTTGCCATAGCGCTGCCAGCCTAGGCTATCAAGTAGCAGAGAGCAGTCATTACTCAACGAGAAAAAAAAAAAAAAAAAAAAAAAACCAAACCAAACCCCAACCCCACCAAAATCCAGGGCTGCACGAGCCAACCCAATCAACATTTTCTTCCCTTTTTAATTCGCGTCGCCAGCCGGCGGGAGCATCCCTGCGCGCGTCGCGGCCGCTGCGCTGTTTTCTTGCGGGAGCTTTTGGCTCAGCCCCTGCGTTAGACAGGACGGACTGCAGTGCTGACTCACGGACACCTGTGACGTCGGTCATGGCAGCGACAGATCGAGGAGGAGGATGTGCTTGCCGGGGAGCTGCTTGGCGTGCCCGTGCGGCGGGTGTCGCCCCATCCGCGGCTGCGAGTCACCCCGTGAATCCCAGCGCCGTTCCTTAGGAACCAGGTGATTCACGGGGCAGCGCTTTTATCTCGTGACATTTTTTAGCAACGAGAACATCCTAAGCGCACAAAATGTGTGGGATGCCATCAAAGACTAGAAGAACGCACGCTGGTTAAAAATTAGCTTTTCTTTTCACTCAAAAATTGTGCGAAGGATCATGTCCAAAGAAATAGTCTTCCATTTTTTAAAGTAAAATCATATCCCTAGTGGCTTGGGTAAGAGAAAATTTAATGTCAGGGCTAAAACACAATAAAAAAGGTGATAAACCTGACATCTTTCTGCTCTAAAATTGTGAGCTGTCTTGTCATCAGTTTACTGATTATCACACTTTACCAGCTGGATGCTATAGGGCAATATGGTGATCTGGTGTTTCTAGTGAGCCATGCCATGCATCATAACCAGTCAAAAAAAAAAGAAAAAAAGGTATTTGGCTTTTGTATAAAAACAAAAATGTGCAGAATAAAAACACCTGTTAATAAAGAATTTGGTGGTATAGAATTACCTGTGGGAGAATATAAATCACATGAGTTACATTTGAATTGATAGTAGGGGGAAAGAGTCTTTTCTACCAGTAAGTGTTGCAAGCTGTGGTTGAGTTGGACTTGGAATAATTTCAGTTGTTCTGCAGCTCTAGTGTCCATTGATCACAGCACCAGCCTCCACCTCAGGTTGTCAGTGTAAAGCCTCTCTTAACATCCAGGGAACTTTCTTCCCACATTCTGTAGTCGGTGAGTTATTGTGATAATAAATGCAGCAAGGAGCTAGACTCGCTGTCCTTACATGCCCTTCCATTTATCCAATCCAGCATCTGCCTATTTGAACAAGTGCATCAGATACAGGCAGTGTGCCAGCTATTAAAATGTTAAACCTACTGCCACGGAGCTGCATTGTACATTTTGTTTTTCCCTTGTCCTTGAAAAGGACTCACTCCTGAACTAATAGGAGTGTGCTTAATGGTTCCTTGTCTTAAATTCCCTATTTACTTAACTATCTCTTCCCTGATTTGGTACTTTGTATTCCCTTCTCTTCATGCTGTTCATGGGAACATTAAATACCATTCTGCAAGGAAAGTCATTTAGGACACAACCTTTGCCACCTATATGGAAAACTGATTTCAAAAGCCATTTCTACTCTGATGAAGCATGCAAATCAAATATTTTGAAGGGTGGGAAAAGGATTATTTTTAAAGTTCCTTTTTTTAAATAAAGATGCTTTTGTTCTTAGGAGCTGATATAACATCCCTTCAGCTGGGGGCCCCCTGGCTGTGGTGAGATATAGCTTAGGTTTGAATAAATTCACTGTTTTTTACTGAAAAAATTGTGGTTCTCAGCTTTGCTTTCTGTTGTTCTAAGGGAACTCAGGACTTGAGAATGGCTATGATCAATAAATTAGGAAATGAAGGTCTACCACAAAGCACAGACCTTTTGTCCTGGAAATATTGATTTAAGGAAAAGTATTGCCAGATTTATTACGTGAAGATGCTTGCATAATCACGGAACTTAGGTGACAAACCTTGTTCTCAATTAGATTGCTTTAGCTCTAGGCTTCATTTCATCTAGAAGAGAAATTACTGGAATAAAGGTTAAATATCCAAATCAGAAATATTATTGCCTGTGTTCCTTTATGTTTGAAATGGTAATAAAACAAATTGAACATTAACCTAGTAGGACCAAGGCATTTCTATTTACATGGTTTTGACATCTGAATTGGGCAATAACTTCTCCATGTTGAAATTATGCAGTGGCTGTTAGTCAGTCTTTCATTTCCTCAAGCATTTGTGCACAGATTACATCCGCATATTATATTTTATTATGAGTCATTAAAATGCTAATCAACAAAAGTACACTACCACAGTTCCAGGAGAGGTCTAGATTGTTAAATGGGTCTCCATTTTGATACCTTTCTTGTAGCAAACACAACACATCCACTGAAATCCACCTCAACAGCTTCCTTTTGAAGTCTACAATGTTCACATTCTGCACTGCCAGTCTCCTTGTACCTGCTTTGCACTTCTGATTTCTTTCTGGTTTCCTAACCTTCTGTCCCTACACCCACCAACCTATTCTCAAGGTAAAATCACTGTGTCATGGTTAAGGTGTTTCCATGAAGCTGCCTCCTCTGCTGTCTGACTCCTGTACCTCACCTCCCTGTCACACTCCTGCAACTTTTTTCTCTGTTCACATAAACCCTTTGATTTCTGCTTTTCCTCTGTCAAGTCCAGACTTGTTTTTCTTGTTCTGGTATTTTCTCCTCCTATCTGACTCTTCTCTCTGATCCTGTACTAATTTATCTTCACTACAAAGTACTTCCACACATCTAGTTTTTCAACAATTGCTTTCACCATCCATAAATTGGGAAAGTCAAGATATCAATTTGACCAAATAGTACATTGTCCTTACAGCTATCAGACAGCACATTTACTTTCTCCCTTCAAACTTTTAGTAATGATAACTTTACATCAGCAGAATTTCTACTTGCCTGACTCTTAGTCTGATACTAGAATTACATTCTGGATAACTGCTGTTTATCACCAAATCTGTACTTATTCTGTTCCCCTCCTTTCTACCATTGCCCATACATAAATATCATCTGGATGATGGCATTAAAATGAAGGAGAGTAGGTTTAGATTAGCTATTAGGGAGAAATTCTTTATATAAGGGCAGCGAGGCACTGGAACAGGTTGCCCAGAGAGGCTGTGGACTCCTCATCCTTGGCAGTGTTCAAGGCCAGGCTGGAGGGTGCTCTGAGTAGCCCAGTCTTATGAAAGGTGTCCTGCCTATGGCAGGGGGGTTGGAATAGATGGTCTTAAAGGCCCCTTCCAACTCAAACCATTCTAAGATTCTATAGTTTTAGACTCTATTGTTTTAAATTTTACTACCCAGATTATTTCTTTAAAAAATATTACTATCTCACTGACAAGTTCAATTACTTTATCTTTGTACTTCTCAAACATTTAAATTAAAATCTAAAATTTTAATACAAATATTCAAAGATATTTTCCCTTCCTTCGGAAAAGTGAGTGAGAAAGAATGTCCAGTTTTAATTCACAGCAGACTCTACCTCATTCAAAGACAATTCTGTATTGGCAGGAGGTGTAATTCCTGTCTTTCAGCCCTTACCTTGGACTTTGTATCAACTCACTTCTTTGTGTCACTGGCTTATTTCCCTGTATTCTTGGAGCTTAGGGCAATTGGAGCTGTATTTGTCTACTTCTCCATGTTTTTATTTGGACATCGAATTATATGAACTTAGGTCATGACTTCAAGAAGCCTCAGGTTTATCTGACCATGGACAGTAAAAGTAAACAATAGTAAGAGTCATGAGAAATAAGAAAGCTGGCCTGAGTAGCAGAATTACCCTTACTCTCACCTGATAACAGAGCCATAACAGGGATTAGCTGAATCTGGGGCTGCCATGGCTTAGTTTAGATAGTTGTGACTGAGGAAGGTTGAGGCATTCTGGCTGCTTTCAAAATAAATATGTTGATCATCTGCTCTCATTGGCTCCCACTCCAGTTGGCTTCCTTGAGTTTTTTAAAAGTAGCATGTCTGTTTGTTGTGCACCTGGTGCAATTCTATTTTTGGGCTACTATGAGGCATTTTATCAAGTACAAAATCATGCTGAGTACTGCAGTATTTTGAGCATGTGTATGTGCATGTAATTCTAACACATAGCCTCAAAGAAAAACCTTTGTCAGAATTATAGATCGCTAGATATTCATTATTCACCATTGTTTGTATTTCTGTCCAAAACATTTTATTATCTTTTTAGTCTGATAGCAGTTTTCTAGACCACTGTGCAAGCTTTTATGTTATGTAGCAGTTAATCTCACCCAAAAATGGAACAACAGGTCCTTTGTCTACCCAAATTCACACTGTTTGCTGTTTGATCTAATCAAAGAAAAATAAACACCATTCATTTCTATCCTACTACTTTTCCTTCCAGTGTGCTCTGCAGATACTGATACAGTCCACAGTGGAAAGTGAAAAAAAGAACTCATGAGGAAGAGACTAAATTCCAGTCTGAAACAATTTGTGATAAGAAATAATAATGTCCTCTAAGAGTAAATAAGAGAAACTCTGGCATCTTCTATGGATATTTTGAAGGCCTGGCTGCCATGCATGAACACTTAGTTGTTGGTGTGATGGGGACCTTCAGAAAAGAGTGGCTAGATAAAAATCAGGGTCTATCCTTTGCTCTTTTTCTTTCTAGTTTTGTTTAAATTTTGTCTATATGTTGGTTTTTTTTCTCAAGTAACAGACATGTAATGAGGTTCCTCTTAAAATGATGGTGGCTTTAGGTAAGAAGTTTTCTGAGAGCATTACAGGATGAACTTTCTAATCCCTGCCTTGAAAAGTGAATATTTAGATCCATCAGTATCTGTTTTCAATCCCTTACTTCCATGCCTTTCCATTGTAGTTACCTAAGTAGAATTCTAATTTTTCTTCCCTCTACAGAGAATAAAATGTTATAGTCTCACAGCTTCAGAGATAAATGTGTTTATGTTGCTGTTGTCATGTTTTCATCTCTTGTATAATTCTTTTGTTTTCTTTTCTGTTTTATGTGTTTTTCTTAGCCTAATTCCCTATTCTCTTGTAGATTTGTACTTCAGATTTTAGCCAGAGGCATAAAGTGTTTCTCAGAAACCCTCTTGAAACTTCTCAGTCCATTCCATGAAATCAGCATGAATGTTCTTGTCTCATGGGACTCCTAGAATAGATAAAAGCTTGCAAGGGCATCTCCAAAGTGAAAAACCACAAAAGGGAAAAACTCAGCCTGCCTTTTTACCGTGGGTGAGAAAGACCATCCTTTTATCACAGAATCAAGGCCTCAGTCCAGTTTTCTCTGAAGACAGTGGAATGTTTTCCATGAACTTGGCTCAGAGCTTCATCAGTGCCCAGCACTCTTCTGCAGTACTCAGCACTGAAGCAAGCACTCATGTACAGTCAGGCAATACCCCAAACCGCTGTTTCCTTCCCAGACCAAGCAGCTCTGTGGCAATGTTTTGTGCTCATATGATTCTTCAGGGCTTTTATTACTTTATCAAAGCTAAAGCCAAAGCTTTAAGACTACAGGTAATATTTTTCAGGATGCCATATGCACCATGCAACCTAACTCTCAGTAAAAATCATTTGTACTTTCCAGTCACGTTGATACAGAAGGGGACAGCTTACACAGTTCTGAGGTATGATTTACAAGCAGCATTATTTCTCTTCCTTTTCAGTCTCTCTGCAGTTCTAAGTCACAGTATAGCCATCTTTTACAACTCCCTTAGGGCAAGATGAACCTGAAATTAATTTGGCCTTTTAGGATCTATCTTGTTTTGTGGGAACCACCGTTTGCACCAGCAATACCAAACATCAGCCACTTACTGTTAATACAGGAAGCAGAACTAAAATTTATTATTGCTATTAAATAAAATTTATCTGCATTATTTACAAGCCTGTAAACATGGCCTTTCATAAATAGATAATAAGCTTTTCATGTCCCTGAACATAGAGTCATTAGGCATGACGCACAGAGGCAATCAAGCTTCTAACTCTAAGTTAGGTTTTGGTAGAAGTTCAGGTACTTCAGCATCACCTGGGAGCCTTTGAGGATCTGCTCACAGAGAGTATGGAATACACAAAAGCATTCCAGAACAATATACCTTTTAATATCACTCTTCCCCTCCCCTTGTCCTGTAAAACCTTGCAAAGAGCTTTGGTTGCTTTGTTCACACATCACCCTGACCTGGGCATGAAAGCTTCTTCGTTGTGCTCACTCCAGGAGTCCTTGAGGTGCAGGTGACAATGGGATGTTAGGGAAGGTGTGTGTACATCCTCCACCTGCACTAAGTTCTAAAAGGATGCTGGGCAGTGACTGAAGACATCTGGGAACAATAGTTCAAAATCTTGGATAACAGGAGTCTCAGAAAGGGAATTTCTATTTGGGAAAAGTTCATGCCATCTCATTTTAGCTACTTTACTGAAATACTTTAATGACAATGCTGATTGTTGTTGTTTTCCATAATGGTATTTCCAGAAAGTAATTATTATCTCAATAGGGCAAAACAGACACCTCTAGAGGGCTGTCTCCCTCCACTTTCCCTACAGAGACCATGGGGAACTAAGCTTTCAGTGGAGGTGCTTCATTTAGATGCCTTCAACCAGACACTAAACTGCTTTGAGTTTGCTACATGGAGGAAATGACTTAGGTGCTGAACTTTATAATTTGCAGGAGATCTAGGACAAACTTCCACTCTCTTTCCGCAAACCAAGGTGCATCTTCAAACAGAGGGAAGAATGAGGCTTCCTTCACCCATTCCCTATAGTAAGTGATGAAGAAACATATTTTTGCTCACACTGAAGCAAATCAATATCTGGTCTGGCATGGTTTACTTCAAATATTTTTCTCCTTAGAGCTTGTGCAACAACTGCCACACTGTACACTCAGCAGAATAGAAAAACATGGAGAGAATGTGCCTGTGGAGAGCAGACAGGGATTGTTTATGCACTTGAGTACACTGTATGCACAATTACATACATCACCACTGACTGTCGCTCCTGTAGGAATAGTGAATCACCATTTGTGCTCAGCAACACTGTGGTTCAGAAAAAAACCCGAAAATTTTTATTTGCTTTTTTTTCATTCCATTGGCTAAAGGAACTACGTAATATACTGTCTAATTTACAATATTTTGATATTTTCTATCTTGTAAAGTTACATTTTTTGTCATCCATTCAGGGAGTCCTAACTGTCTGAAATCTCTCTGCAGAAACTTCCCTGTTCCCCTACCCTTGCTCCCAGTTGGCCAGATACAAATCTTTTCAAAATAGCATCTCTCTCCACCTCCACTCCCCATGAAATCTCTTTCTGTGATACCATAATTACAAAAATTAATGCATAGAAAAGGAAGAACTGACCTCAGGTGTCTTTCACTCTGTAAAACTAAATAGGCAACATGTTAGTTTTTGCCATGTCCAGGACTTCCAGAACAGTCCCAGCAATCGTGAATCTGTTTAAATTCCTTTAAATATATCTCTTTAACCTTTGAAGACCTCTTCCTAGCAATTGACCAACTACTTTCAGTAGCAAATTAACTGTGCTTGTAGCTCTTTACTGGCTTTTGGTGCAGAGGTTAGTAAACACTTTTGTGTCATGTGCAGGATCACTCATTCAGATATATGTAAGACACTTTTCAAAGTAACTGCATTGAACAGAGTTAAATGTATTTATTTTAGGATATTTTTGAAATCATAAGAATTCACAGTTGTGAAGTTTGGAAAGCCTGGTGCTGCTGTACTTTAGGTTTGGTTCAATATCCTGCTGGTAAGATTTCCACCCTGCCAGATGCTGCCTGGGGCACACCGAGCCAGGGCTGAAGCCCCATCCCATCCTCAACCCATCCCCAGGAAGGTGTCAGATGCTCAGGGGCTGCTCCTGGTGTCCCTGCTCCTGGCTGGGGTTTTGGGACAGTCCTGGCTGACAAGGCCCTGCCCTGCCACCCCCCCAGCTCAGGGAGCCACCTCTGCCCCACCATGCCAGCCCCAGGGAGCAGCCAGTCTTTCCTTTCTGAGAGAGGCGTTATCTCTGCATGGAAGGGGCTGAAAATAAACCCTGGCTTTCTTGAGAACATAAAACCAAAACAAACTTTTATTGGTAAGGACATCTGAGGATTTCCCTCCACATATTCATTTCTGCAAGGCTACTGCATACTATAACCAGTCATCAGCTATCATTGTTCCACAACAGGTCAAAACAATGAAAATCAGTATCACAGTACAACTTGCACTGAGAATTAGAGTAATTTATATGCAGTAAAGTTTACTAGAAATGTTGAGATTACTGCTGAGCAGGGCTATTCCATCCATGACTACCAACAATCTCTGTTAAAGTATGGCCATTTCACATGGTTAAATGGGCACAGGAAGTGAGCTGTCTTGAAGATGACAGTGCTCTGATAGTCTGTGAATTTTCAATGGATTCTGTTGTTCAAAAGCCCAAAAGTAAAATGTCATGAAAGGGCATTGCTATCAGGGGTGGATGCGCCAAATATTGGGGCACACTTGTGAACCCACTCACCCGCCCACAGGTGAGAAAACATGACTGGCAAAGGAGTGACAGTCAAACAGCAAGAGGGAAGGAAAGACATGTGAATATTTTGGTTGGCAAATGTCATTTTGCCCAGTATGAGTTCTTGCCAGACTTAGGATTTTGTATCAAAAGTGCTTTGGCTCTTGATGAGCTGCACAGCTGGAACAAGTAGATGTACAGAATTACCACATTGCTAATAGCTCAAGGTCTCCTTCCCCTCTATTGCTCTCACGATGGCTCACCAATAAGAGCTGAGATGTTTGTTTTGGTTAGTGGATTTGGGTTTTTACCCCCAATTGTAGCCATTTGATAAAACCACAGCATTATTTCCCTCCTCCTGTGTCCCTGACACACTACAAAACAACGACAAGGGAGAAGGCAGAACAAAATAGCAGATGATAAAAATGTGAGATAGCCACAGTGGTGCAGAGGGAGCACAGAAGTCCAGAGGTAGAGAAGAGCAGTGCAATACTCCGGGAGAAAAGAATACATTAATTATAGGGACAGTTTTATTTATCTAGTCTCATGTTCTCATACAGTTTTATTGATCACAGAACAGTTTAGCATACCAGCAGGAATGCTTTTTTGTATCCCACTGTGCACTACTAAAAACCCAGAGATATTTTACATCCATTGGGATCAACAGAATTTATTTCTTACATGTATTGCCGTTGCAATACCCAATTTTTAGCTGTTCTAGTTGCCATAAATATTTCTACCGATGAATGCATATAAACAGCAGTTCACAAAACTTCAATGGATTAGTTTGAACTTCATCTTAAATCCAATAAACCAAGGATACAGACATAACTAGACAGTTTTAATATCTCATAAAAAATATTGATCATGCTATTGGCTTTTTTTTTACCAAGTCTTCAGTGAGACCAAAACCTCTTTCTCTTTTTTTTCCTTTTTCCCTGTCCAAAGGAGCAGACAGAGGGTTCTTAATTATACTGTAGAAAATATGGGCAGCCTCATAGTAAATATCCTTTTTCTCTTCCTTCAAGCAGGAAAGAAGTTAATCTCTGCTTTTTGCTTAACAGAGATATGTCCCTATATAAGATTTTGGTCCTGACTTGTGTTACACAGTCATGACTCAAAACATTGGGAATTGCACTTCTTGGTTAAAATGCTTCTTACCTGAGAAAAGGATCTTATTTCTAATCACTGCACTAGTATTAGTGCTTCTAAAAATATCCTTCTTGTCTCCAGTCTCAGCTGTATTCTTCCAGTGTGGTTATTGAGAACCACTGAACCTGAAATATGGTTATTGCCTGTCTCATTAGGGCAGTCTCACACTTAATTATTGAATGTAACTTGTGTTGACATTGCAAAGTTAGGCAGTTTGTCTCTGCTTTGGTTCTCTTGGTAAACCCTGAACCTTGTGCTTCTGCTGACAGAACACACAGCTTTTTTTTCCAACTGCCTAACAGTTTCAGTTTATTTGAGACATGTGGAGAAACAGTGGATTTCTTTTTATCTTTCTCACTTATGTCCAGTATTTTCTGCTTGACTTCACTGGCTTATTGTAGCTCTCCTTCAAAAAAATGACAGGACATACATTGAGATTAGGAGCCAAAATGGTCTTCATCTTTCCTCAGAGAGAAACACGCCTAAAATAACATCAATTTTGAGCGCTTTTTAGTAGCTAATATCACTTAACAAAAGCTGTTACAAAATGAATGTGATGACCTCTACATTTCTGAATAGGTCATTTGGATTTAGTACTGCTGTAAATATAAAGATCCTGTTCAGTGCTACTGCCAACATTTCCACGAACTCAAGACACTTTAACAGTCCTTGGCACAGACACCATTAGTACCAAGCAAGCTGTATCTTCTCTCACAAGTGTGAGGTCTGACAGCTTCTGGGTGCCAATTCTACAGTTCTCCTATCAACTTGTGTACCAAATACTGCCAGTCTGGGTGTAACTCTTCCCCTTACTAGTCTGTGAACACAAGATTGCTTTATCAAAACATCGTCCTGAGATTAAGTTTCAACACTCAAGAGAGAAGATAATTTAGACGGATTTGCCATTCACCAAATGCTATAATGACAATATCAGTACCTATCTTGGCAAAGCTTTGTCATCATAAAATCCCAAGAATGTACTCTTCTACAGTCATCTGCAGACTTTCAGGCAGGTGCCTGGTCTGTGCAAACAGCTCCACAGATCTCCGTAGAAAAATTGATGATCTTCATCAATCTAGATTGTTTTCTGGTTCATTTAATACAATTTCTTACCCTGATAGTAAAAAATTATTTGGTGAGCTCTCCAACAAGTAGGTCCTAACCTTCTATGGACAGCTGCAGTGCTCTGTATCAAATTGCAAGGACTTTGTTAAAGATGATCATCTGTCTTCTGCTCTCACAGAATGTCAACAAACTGATACAAATTAAAGTAACATGATCTGGCTGAGAATGTGCTACTAGCTAAGTCCTGATCCTCAAGTGTTTTCAACCCTACTGAAGCCCTGTTAAAAATGCTTATGTACTTACAAGAGCATGTGTCCACCTTGCAAGTCTTATCTATAAAAATTACCACAGGGCTGCTCTGTTCCTCACAAACATGGAGGATGGAAGGTAGAAGTCAGAAAATATGTACTCAAAATTATATCACAGGAAGGCAAAAATTTGACCATAACTAGGCTGAGTAAGCTCTATGCCTTCCTAAGCCAAATCATCAGGGAAATGTAACAGAAAAAAACCCCAAACGTTATTTTAGAATTAAAAACTGGTCTAAATAAGAGAGGAGATTGCCATGTATGAAAGGCTATGCTGTGTAAAGACACAGCAGCAGGTCATTCCAAAATGAAGCAATGAAGCTGCTGTCATAAGTCAGGTTGCACAAATCTTATGAGGAGTGGCTGTGGCAGCTGGGGTTGTTTAGCCTGCAGAAGAGGAGGATCAAGGGTGATCCCTACTACTGTCTGAAGGGAGGGGTAGCCAGGTAGGGGTTGGTCTCTTGTCCCAGACAATTAGTGACAGGACAAGAGGAAATGTCCTCAAGCTGTGCCAGGCAAGGTTCCTGTTGGACATTAAGAGTAATTTCTTCATAGAATGGGTGATTAGACATTGGAATGGGCTGCCTGTGGATGTTGTAGAGTCACTGTCCCCAGAGGTATTTAAGGAAAGACTGGACATGGCACTCAGTGTCATGGTCTGATTGGCAAGTTAGTTTGTTTTGGTTAGTGGGTTTGGGTTTTTACCCCCAGTTGCAGCCATTTGATAAAACCACAGCACTATTTCCCTCCTCCTGTGTCCCTGACACATGACAAATAGAGAACTCGAGTCATAGGTTGGACTTGATAAGATCTCAGAGACCTTTTCCAGCCTAATTACTTCCGTGATCATTCATTTTTGTATGAGTCAGGGGGAAGAGTAACCTCTGTGGCTGCAGGACATATGAGTGGAGGGGACTGAGGGGGAGCAGAGTGTCTGGCCTGTTAGAGCCAGCTCATCAAAGAGGAAAAGGGTTTTAGAGAACAAGTGGCCCATGCTGATGGGACAGAACTGTAAAGTGGGAGAAACCAATACAGATTTACTGCTCCTCTGCTGCTTCTCTGGGTCTCACTTCCACCCTCCAAAACAGTAGAGTAGATTCACAACTAAAATTATAGAGATTGCTGTTTTCCTTTTCCTCAAAGAGGAAAGGTGCCACAGGGCAGGAGTGGTGGACAAGCAGTGCACAAACCACCCTGTCCTGCCATCCCACTGACCATCCCCAGGGGACTGTCCTATGAGATTTGAAAAGTCCAGCTCATGGATGGACACACAGTGTGATGAATCTGTGAGTCTCTATCCCAAATCCATGGGTGAAGTGCAGCTGCATCCAGCATTGCTGTGTGTGGTGAGTCATTTGTCTGCAGGATAATGTCACTTGTCAGCAGTCTGCTCTGAAATGTGTGTGTGTGTGTGTGTCCATGCCACAAAGTGTTTTATGCACTGATTTTTCAAATTTAGTTGTGACAAATACAAACTTAGATCTTATTTTCCAAGGTGATTTGTTTTGATGACTTCATGCATTGGTCTTCACTGCTTGCCCAGCAGTGGGAAAATGGGAGCTGTCACTTCAGCTCCATACCCAGAGCTGGGTACATTAACTTGGCCTAAATCTTTAGACATAATACTTCATGTGTCCTGAAGCAGAGCAGACACATTCTGTGATGATGCATCTCCTCTGTGGGCAGCAAAAGTCCCTTTGTAGACAACTTAGGAAATCCCCTTCTACGTGATTCCATGCCTGCATGCATTGAATCCCATAACGTGAGTGTACTTGACTGGGAGTAGACATCTCTCAGAATTCAGAAGATGCAAACCTTGTTCTTTGTCAAGATGCAAGCCCCTCAAGTAGACAAGAGGTTACAAGTTGGGACAGACAGCAAACTCCTGTCTGATGGTAGCTGGTGGCAGTCATTGCTCTGTAGTGACTATGTAACTTCATGGCTTTTTACCTTACTCTGCACCCTAAGTAGCTTATTCTTTCACCGAAGGGTAAGAACCCTCAAATTACCTCATACTCTGTAGTAACTGTGTAATTTCATGGGTTTTTACCTTTCTCTGCACCCTAAGTAGCTTATTCTTTCATTGAAGGGTAAGAAAACTCAAATTACCTCATGCACCCCACAGCCTGCATCAGTACCACGTCTTCTGATTACATATTGTGCTAAAAGGTATTAGTTTTTTATCAGCTTTTAATTTGCTACCTTACAATTTCACTGAATGTCTCCACAGTCTTGTGTGGAGCCAGGGAACAGAGCTGTCTCAACAAAGGTTTTTATCTATCTTGCCTGTATCATTCCTTACTTTAACTACTATTATCATGTTCTCTTTTCAATGTCTGCATTGTGAAACCAACTCTCCCAATCATTTCAATCTATCCATGTACGGGGTTTTCTGCAGTCCTAATCAGTTCTGTTGCCTTCCTCTCAATACCCACAACCTCTGTTTTGTACTGTGTTCTGTTGGCAGATGGTGACAGTACTGCTGCAACCTGTTTTCTTTTAATATAATGGGTACATAGTAATTTTTTGTATGTATTTTTTCTCAATGCACAGGCAATATAAGGACAGGTTTTGATTCTGAATATAGTTGCATACTGAAGAAAGGCTTTCACTTGAGCTGTCCCTAGTGGTAAACAGGCGTCATTCCTGAATAAGGATTCCAAATAACTCCAAGTTTCCCTTCACACGTGTGCTATCCAGTGACATTGAGCTTAATCTGACATTATATTATTTGTTTGCCTCACTAGGCTAAGTCCCTCTGATGTT
Organism: Agelaius tricolor; assembly: GCF_023055355.1. Taxonomy (NCBI): domain Eukaryota; kingdom Metazoa; phylum Chordata; class Aves; order Passeriformes; family Icteridae; genus Agelaius; species Agelaius tricolor. The sequence goes on along the minus strand of NW_027269267.1, from coordinate 36,080,408 downwards.
CCTGGGGGTCTTTTCAGGATTTTTCCAGCCTTTATAGCCATCACAGAGTGTGGCTTATGGCCAGGTCTGTAATTTGAGAAACTCTTTAAGCCCAAATCAGCTTTCACTGGTCCCCAGCTGCTTGCTGGCTCCTTTATGGAGCCGTGCGTGTTTGCGCGGTTACGCCATGAGCCAGGCTGGGTCACAGGGCTGGCTGAGGGCTGGCACGGGGACAGAGCCCATGTCCTGTCCCCATGTCCCCTCCCCATGTCCCATCCCCATGTCCCATCCACCGAGCACGGAGCTCTGGAAGCAGCTGCGTCCACAATGGGAATGAGCCACAGAGAGTGCAGGAGATGGGGGACCCCTTCTTTCAGTGGCAGTGCTTCCTTAAACTGCCAACCAAGCAATCCGTGACTTACAGCCTTCTTCAAGAATGGCAAATTGTGCTAGAACAAGCTTTATGCAGAAGTATGTGTAATCAGCAAACAGCCTGAGGATACCCAGGCTGAACACCTCACCTGCCACAGGTGGCTTTGCTGTGTGTGTGCCCCCCTGTGTCCCAGAATTCTCCTTCCTGGAATCTCATCAGAAGGGAGACTTCAAGAGCTTTCATCCAATTTTTGGTATGAGATACTGTTGAAAAGCAGAGCTGGGGTGCTTCATTAAAAATCGAATTGGATTGGTTCGGTATATATCAAACATCAGATACATAGCCGAGGTTATTAGGAACTTCCAACAAGAGGCAGATGAAGAATCATTAGCCTTGAAAACCCAGAGGATGAGATTACAAACACACAAGCCAATAAATCACACAGGTCAGTTTTGCAGAAGCTGATGTGGTATAGCAGCAATGTGTTTATGCTGTGATAGGTCAGTTGGATCAGTGTCAAATCTTCTTTGCGATAAAAGATTTTGGTTTTAATGCATACTGTTTCCCAAATGGCTGCTATGCAGCCTTTATATCCAACACCTCTGGTCAATTTCAGGATTACATGCAGAAAATCTAAATAGATGAAACTGATAAAACAGAATTATTGCTGGATTACCTCAAGATGCATATTTGGCACTCAAAGATCTCCAGAGTAAAGCAGCATTACATGATTTAAGTTCAATTCTATCCTAACCATTTAAAAATGTTTCTAGTATATTCTTATAGCCTCAGCTTAAATCAAATCTCCTTTTGAGAGAAGATTCCCTAATCCATGTCTTTCTAAGGGGGACTTCAGGGCTAACATGATTTTTTTATTACCTTTTCTAAAACCTTGACAAAAATTGTCTAAGTGTAATAAGGTTGGGAGGCATGACACAGATAGAGAACCTTATGCTTATGATGAATGTTGCACTTCTTCAATTGCTATGAATTGGTTTGATACCACAAATTACTACACTTTTGAAAGTCTTCCCTGCAATAATGCCCCAAATACTTATAGCATAAAATACAGATTTATTAATGTAATAATGAAAAGAAGAAACTGCAATTGAGGCAACAAAGTCTACTGTCACACCAAGCAAAAGATAATATGGCTACATCAAAAAATTAGGTATTGACAGAGGTGTAAGGAGAATTTTAGGTTTTGTGATGTCTGTCCTTTTGTCTTAGTTAACTCTTGTCTTGTCACTACCAACATATAGGCAGACACTCATCTAAGTCCCTCGCTTCTTCGTGCTTGCTTTCTACTGACACATCTCAGACTCACACATCTCACATTCCTTTTGTTCTCCACACACAACAAATCATAATTTCAAATGTAATCTTCTAATTGGAGGATCAAAAATGTTTTTCCAGACTTCCTCTATACTGCACTAAAAATAAACAAAAATAAACCAAATATGGCATAATCTCAAGTTTTTTCTTTTTTTTTTTAAGTCACCTTTCGGTAGAAAAAGAAGCTTTGATAGTGAAGGGTTATCCTTTACTTGGGATTTTTTCTTTTAATGGTGGTCTCTGCTGCTGCAAACCAAAGAGGTGATAATTAGTATCTCCCACTGTTTACGCCTGCTGCTGTCTACAAGGATGAGCTATTATTATTCTGTCTGCTAATACTTGGAAAGGATATCAGCTGGAGAACTAATCCAAAATACAGCAAGCAAAGATCATTGTCACAAATGCCAAATGGAGACATTGTTACAGATGTTGGAAATGAAAGGATTTCATTATATTGAATCATTCAGTCCATCTGCCCAGACTGTGCTTAGCTGTGCAGTCTCTAATGTCTTACATAAGTGCTAGAATACTGTAAGTATTAAATAGATCATTCTCTTTGAAATACATTGTGTTCACCGAAAAAACTTTAATTATGCTAGATAGACCTGATCTTGAGCAGTGGTCCAGTTCAGTTGGGCTTTATGGCAGTGTGCTGGTCTTCTGATAATTTTCAGTTACTGACCTGGAGTCGCTGTGAGGAAATTGCTAGATTAGACAGGCTTTCTGTGGAGAACTAGACTGCAAAACAGCCTAGAATATACTGTTGGGGGTCTTCATTTTTTAATTTTTTCTTTACTTTTTTGTTTTGTTTTTTTTCTTGTTAAGGAGTTACGCTTTTGTTGAAAAGAAGTCCCCACCTTTGTAAAGATGCAATTCTGCATCTCCACATGGTTTCTTCACAGGGACGTGTTTTTCAGAGGATCATGGTATGTTCACCATTATGCTTGTGTTCACTGGTAGAAATCCAGAACACAAGGACCATAGAGAGTTCCAGCCTCTGGATTTCAATTTGTTTGGCATGCACTGCCTTTGGCAATAGGAAGGCAGAGAAGCTGCCATCTTCAGCAGTTTGGAGGAAGGTTCTCTGAGCCACCTGGGGTGCTGCATACATCACCCTGCTGAGTGATGTGACTAAACAATCCTCCTTGTACTTGACCATGAGTGACATGGGATTCCCTGCACTCTTTTCTTTTTTCCAGTTCTCTGCTGTGTGTATGTCTCAAAAGCCAGGCTCCACAGAAGTTATGCAAAAGCCGCCTGGCAATGCTCCTCCTGCAGGTGGTACAGGACACCCTCCATCTCCCACTAAGTTTTCTTTTACTGTTTCTCATTGCCTTCATCCCCCTGAGAAAATCTTCCTGTATGATACTGACATCTGTTGCAATCAATACCTAGTGCAAAGTAAAAGTTGGACACTCACACAAAGTGTCACCAATGCCTCTTGCTGATTAAAATCCATAAGCACAATACAATAATGTTTCAGTATTTCAAATATATTTTAATTCTTGACTACAAGTCCTTCGAGTCTGTAACTCTGCAGAGTGTTAAACTCTTTTCTTGCTGCCTGTAAATAAATCTGACTGCACAAATAGTTTAATTCCCTCATGACATGTAAAGGAGAAAACCTCAACATTGTCTTATGTAAACTCATGAATGACAGCAGCTATTTAAATCTATTTGATCATTCAGCCTTTCAAGTCATCTCCTTAACTAGATATAAAAGTTTCAGTGGGATGTTAAAATGTTGAATGTATGTGGGAGGGATCTACACTTCACAATGCTAGGGACCAGGATATTGTAAAATACGTAAAAAATAAGGAAGCGCTTTCTTACAGTGCTTACTTTTACAGTTTCTTACTAAATGAGCTTTCTTACAGCTCATAAGGTATTGATTAAAAAAAATAGAGGGCTTTAGAAGATACTTCACTGTAAGTATCCTGTTCAATTCATGTATCTTGGGAAACTGACTTGTAGCTCAATTTTGGATGCCTGTTGAATAACCATTCCCAAAATAAGGTCCTTTAAGAAGTTAAGGGGTAGAGGTCTTCAGAGACACCCATCTCTTTCGCTTTTTGGGTACCTTGGTGAACCAACCTTCATAAAATAAGTGTTTAAATGCTAAAATGTAGCATTATTATTGTAGGCAAACTATGCTGCAGATTCACTAACCACACTGCTGATTTTTTTCCAGCAGTGCAGTTCCTTAAATTGTGATTGCTGTAATCTGAAATAATAATGCAGTATGCTGTTTATTGTATCCTTTATGTAGAGGTTCCTACTTGCAGTCTACATCTGTTTAATGGAGAAGCTCAAAAGGTAACACACTGTTCCTGCTGATCAAAGACATAAATGAGCTGTTTTCTCGCCTGGCTTATTCAATGTATGCAAATATCTCTTGTTTTCCCTCACCTCTCTGTCTCTCCATTGTTTCCTTGTTTTAGATATGTTTACTGTCACTATACATTTTTAATGAGGTGTCCATAGCCGCTTTCCTAAGAAACTATTGATTCTGTCTGTGCCTGTCAGTCGGTCTGTTTCAGTCCTCTCTAAACTCAGTACCTTTTGAAGCCATGGCTCCAGTTCAGCTGAATTTGTCAAAGGGTTTGAAAGGTGATGTTTTTGTGAGTTTTAAGGAACTAAAAGCTTTGCTAGGTAGGCAAGCACATCACAGGCCACTGTTGGAGAGAGTCCAACATGACTTTGATCTGTTCAGCCTTCCCGTTAACCAAGGAGCACGTGTGTTCTGGCCTGCTGCTCAGAATCCTCACAGCTTGGAGCAAGTCCAAGCACATGATATGAATCACATTCCCCGACAGTCACCCTTTTGCTAGACTAAGCAATCCAAGGCCTTTTAGTTTACTCTTGTAAAACAAGCTCCCCTTTCCTTGGATTATCTGAATATCATTTGCAACTGCTGGAATTTCAGCCCTTCTCTCTTAAGCATGGATGGGCAGAGCTGGCCACTGGACTCCAGCTGAGGTCACATTAGGACTAGGTGGTGTTAATTTTTTCTTGACTCCAATGGGACTATTTTGGCTGATTTAAGTGACTTTGAAAACCAGCAAGATCTCTAGCACACTGAAGATTACTTGTCTTGAGCTGGGAAAGTCAGGAGTTACTAATTTAAGATTTTTTTCCTTTTATTTTCTTGAAGTTTTAAGCAGTAAGATCAATTTTATGAAAATGGAACTCTGTGAAATGCTAGGAAGTATTTCAAGGTTTTGTTCAGAATTTATCTTTTTAAAGAAGATTAATAATTTCTTCCCTTCTCCCTCATTTAGTTTGTAGGAATAGATCTCACAGTAGCAAATTTTACTGCTTGGCCATCCAGTCCTCTGTACCCTGCAGGAAAAAAGCTATTTTTTGAACAAGCTGTTATAGATATTAGTCTTACAATGTCTCTATGTCTGATAAGAAAGGAAAAGATGAGTGCAGGCAAGCAGCTGAAGTAACTGCAAGACAGAAAAAGAGAAAGCAAAGCTCTTTTGCATTGTGGCTGTAGAGATGGCTGAGCATTTGATGTTGGGCATTAGTACTTAGGACTTAAATGTATGCTTGAACTGTAATCTCTAGCTACTAAAAGATTCTCTGGCTGAGGAAGTGGGTGTGTAAGTGTTGGGCAAGTGTCCTTCAAACTTGTGTCACAAGAAAGAAACTATCTTCTGGCCTGTTTGAAGATTGATTTTTTTCAAATACACTTGTAGATTTTTAGCTGAAATACTGAACATATGCTTGAATTCTGTTCATCTTTTCTTTGGCTGATAAAGAGAAAAGAGTAAAATGAAAACAGTTTTTCTTTTTAATAAGAGAGGATTAATTTTTCTACCTAGCAGAAAAATATTGAGTTATGCTATTTCATATGAAAGTCAGTTCTCAGTAATGAAAGTGTTTTTCCTTTTATGTGATAAGATGGGCGGACTATAAAGTAGCTATAAAAAAGGAGGAATAGGAAATATACTGCTATAAAGAGCTACACCGTGTGCTTCTTGTTAGGATTGTTTTGTAAAACCGACTTGCTGGAAGTAATCCACAAATAGGCTTAAAAATAAGCCTCAAAATTTTATTCTGAATATCTCATCAACAACAATAAGGAGAACATTATGCATATTGACGGAGACAAATCTTTGTGTCAAGTATTCACTGTAGTTTCAGAGCTGTTGCATTTTAAGATGTGTTTGCAAAACATCTTTGGACCTCTATTTTGACCTCATATGTGAAGGTTTCCCATGATTTCTATTCATTAACATGAAAAAAAGCAATCAACCACACACATTTAGATAACCAAAGCTACGAGGAGCATCTGTTTTCCAGACATCTCTGTGTTGTACGTGACCTATGGTCCGATTTGGCTGAAATCTGATAGCGTTGTATAATTTCACATGCCATCATTAGAACATTCCTCCGAGGGGAAAAGGAACAGGCCCCGAGCCTGGGAGCGGCATCCTTGGGTGATCTTCCTGCTCTTAAGGAAGCTCCGTGCAGAACCACATCCAGCACGTGTGGAACAGTGCCCTGAGGATGGGCACGCAGGCATGGGTGGGCAGGCATGAGCTGGCCTGCAGGCTGAGCACAGAGCAGCCCTGTAGCAGAGCTAGAGCAATGAGCAGCACGTCCCAGGGCAAGGTTTAATAGCTGTGGTTCAGTCAACCACAGCAACAGTCCCAGCACAGGGCTTGCACAATGCTCTGCAAAGGCACGCAGAGACACCCCCTCCTCCGGCTGCAGCAGGCCCGCACATGCAGAGAGAACGGAGACCATGTGCATGTCAACCAGCACCATGATGCATTAGGAGCAGATCAATGGGCCTACTGTAGGTGCTGAGCCTCCTACATCTTCAATAAACCTGGTCCGAGGCTTTGACTCTGAGTAGGTCTAATGGGGTGCTCTGGACCAGAAGTCTCTGGCACACACGTGGTTAGAAACTGTCTGATGTTAGGTTTGGGCTCTGTGGTTTGGCCCCCCCTGTGGGGATGGAGCACATTTGGGGAGCACCTGGTGTGGGGCTTGAGATTTAGCTCCTCTGAAGGAAATACACTTTGTATATACAAGCCCCATTCCTGTTATGCAACAATGTGCAGCAAGTGTGACCGACTAGGGAATTTGATTCAAAACTGCTTTAAGGGTTCAAGCCAAAATCTCAGCATAGACACAGCCTAATTAATTTTCTAATTATATTTGCTCACTTGTTCAACATTTCCTTCAGATCAACACGATGTGTACAATTTATGTCCAACTCAAAATCCGGTGTCATTCCATATGAATGGAATGCTTTCTCTTGAAAGAGCACGTTAGAGCAGTTTGAAATTGAGGAATGGGCCATAATAAGGTGGAAAAATCCAAATTTTTATTTAAATGCCTTTCTCTGGGAAGTAACGTGAGTTGTGTCAATATGAATTTTACTTACATTGTGATGCTGCATAAGAAATTATTTAAATTCCAGGGAAGCAACTCAGGCTATCAGAAGTCCTGAAATTGTGGCTACCACTGCAACATGATTGTTCACACAAACTTGAAAGTTATGTTATATTTCTGTGAATTTTTCCAAGTGATGTATAGAGGAGTTTGGACAAAGCAAGTTATTTGAATGCAAATCCTGCTCAAGCTTCTTGAATGCTTAGCAGCCTCTACCTTTACAAACTTGGGAAAAATGCAACAGCAGAAGATTTAAAAATATATGTTTTAATTAAAACCACAATTTCTAATCAACACTGAGAGTTATGCCTAGTATGAAAGGAATTCAAATTATATCTACTGACACTAAAACAAGAAAGAATAAACTAGAAAACAAGTTTCAAGCTAATCCTTTTATCTGTGATTAAAATCAATCCAAGCCAGTAATGTCTGAAAGCTGTTATCACTGGGATGACCATTCCCTGATACAGGTGATGTCAGGCTGATTTCCTGAAGACTGATGCATGTATCACAAAACTCCAACCCACTTCCACCACACCTAACAAGGAACTCAGGTATCTGGACAGTAAGCAAGTAGAGAAGCATAGAGACAGGAAATGCCTTCTTGTCCTGCTAATGCTTTCATTTGAGGTGTGGGCAGAATGGTGAAGACACACACAAACCTGCAGTACCCAAATACTCGGCATTGCACCTTCTCTCTGAGTCAAGGTGTCACAGCTCTCCCAGTATCTCACCTTTCACAGCCATGCCATTCCTTTCTTAAAACAAATAAATTATTTATTTGCACACAGGTTGCATGAAATTTGAAAAATAGAGTAATATTTTAAAGCAGTTTACCAATTTTTAGTACTCTCCAGTGAAGGTCAAGGGTAGTAGTTGTAAACATTTTTCGTAAGTTCCAACACAGAAAGCATATCTGTAAGAGTAACTTAGATCTTATCTTCCATGCAAATCCTGCAATGAAGACTTTAAAAAAATAGGAAAAGGGGGAGGAGAAAGTCTATGTAACATCACAGTACAATAAATTCCAAATTTTTGCCTCATATTTTATAAATCGGGAGTACTTTTATGATCTGACATGAGGCAATTCTAGGTTTACATCCTAGTACAAGAAGATAAAAGCCTTTAACCCATATTGTCTACAGGTCTGGTGGCAGAATTATTATGTTAAAGTCACCCCTCCAAATGACAGAAATCTAATGTGTTACCTACCAAACAAATATAAAAGGGAAAGATTAAAAAAAAAAAAAAGCACCATAAATAATCTTCTGTAGCAATATTGAAAGTGTTCTGAAGCAACAGTTCATTCCTTACTCAGAAAGCTGGAGGCTGCAAAGGTCTCCTAGATTACCATAGTAACTAAAAGAATAATTTAAATCTGCCTTTTAAAGGGTTGTAAATAATGCAAGTGTAATATCAGTCTCTGCTCATTGCCATTTCACATGCTTCAGAAGACAATTTGAAGAAGATTGTGGTATCACCCTTCCTCTTGTAAGGAATTCCAGCATAATAAAATGTTGTGTCCAGATCTCTCCCTTTCTCTGTTGCTTTTTTTCTGGATCTATCTGATGAGAAATGAGAACTTGTACAACAGGCCTCATTTACATGTCTCTTTGGGAACCTGAAATGATTGTAAATATCCACTTCTCTGTCCAAAATCCATCATCCTAAAGGACTGAGAATATGAATCAGGCTCTCTCTCTACGTGTGTATGTACCGAATGTTGAAGGATCTTCTGGAAGCATTACAGTGCTAGTACACAGCTGCAAACTGTGTGTAAAGGTCTTCTGCATTATCTGCAAGAGTAGGAATGCACAACTAAATGAGTTCTGCTTTCAATACTATTAAAAATATTACCAGAATACATATTTTAGGTGGAGATTTAAATACACGGACAAAACAGCACTGATGATCTTGTACAGACTCCTATGGGAAAAAAGGAATATAAAATTCTGATCTTGAGTGCCAAGAAATTCCTGAAGAACCACAAAGATAACCTTTTGTGTGATGCAGAAAGTAGGTACTTTTGACTCTCTTTGACCGCGACCAGATGGTTCTGTATCTCCTGGGTCAACTTCTCATTGTCATGGCAATCATGATAGGAATGAGAAAAATGCCTTCTGAAAGCAAGCTGAAAATTATTAGCAAATTGAGTAAAATGATGCTTAGAAATTATTTTTTTTTAGCAAACAACCTATACATAATTTTTGTCTCATCTAACTACAGGGTGACCCTCTTCAGATACAGGAAAGGAACAAAACCAGTATTTATCCTTAAGACAGCCCAGCATGTATGATCTGGACAAAACTGGTTTCTTTCCAGAGCCTCTGTCACTCACATTCATCTTTCCCCTGGAGAATACATGTTTTCTCAAATCCCTCATTGTATCTGTGCTTTCTGGCTCTGGCTTAGTATATTGCTTGTTAGCTTCTTTGCAGGCCTAGAAATAAAGTCTTCCTTTTGCTTAGACCTCTCTTGAGCCCAGGCAGCCTGATGCACCAAGAATATATATACCTGTGGTGTGTATGCCAAGGCTGTTTGGACATGATCCAGACAGCTTCTATGTCTTGTCCTCAGGGGAAATGTGCCACTGCTGCCTTTTCTTCCTGACATGTGAGGCATCATCTCAGGAAACCTATACCTAAGATAGAAAGCCAGTAATATTTACCACTAGTATTTGCTTTATTTATTGCAGGCTCAATGGGACCAAGTAGGAAAATCCTTTAGTATAGACATATGCATCCATATCAAAAGACAGGGAAGAAAAAGGATGGTGTGACAGACATTCTTTTCATATAAATTCAACACAAAGAAGAAACTTATGTGCAGATTATTAAGGCACAAATCTTTGTTTGTATTGCAGTATGGGTAGGAAGTGAGTACAAACTCTATGATGGTTCAGGCAGGGAAAGTGTAGAAGAAATCAGATGGTATAGGATTGGTGTTAGTCCCTATTAAAACAGACAAGACCCATGTAGGTGGGCATAGAAGCCTTAGAAGAGAACACACATAGTTCTAATCAATAACACAAACAAGAGGATTCACTTTAATTTCTGACTTGATAGCATTGTCTTAAATGAATATAATCCTTAGCCTGCTAAACTTTACTCTAACATTATATTTAATTCATAGCACTTGCTTTGCACTTTGAGGAGGCAAAGTGCTGTGAAGTATTGATCATGCAGCAAAAAGAAGGCATTGAGTATTTAAAAAGACAGTGATAGTTTTCCTTGGTAGTAAAAAATTATCAGCATTGCTTTTGGCAATGACAAAATTAAGCCCAAAACTCAGATTTCCCCCAAGTTAGTCATTCCATAAAACCCTCAGTTTTCCAAATTTATTAGAAAGATCAGTAACAGAAATAGTTCTGTAACAACCCCCTCAATTTATACACAGTGCTTTCTTTTATTATCCAGTGATTTCATATCCATTTTGCCTGACTCATTTTTCCTGTGATGCCATTCTTACTTTGTATTATCATTCCAGTGGATTGAATTTGCTTTGCAGAGATCTCAAGTGCCACAGCAATGGGACATTTTCTAATGGTAGGTAAAACAACACAATAAGAAGGGCTAAATTCTGATGGCCTTTGTTTTTACCTCGGAATTCACAGGTTTGCAATTTTTAGCTACAGCTGGATTTGCAGTCCAGTTGTAAATCCAGTGAGAACTTACAGAAATATTCTTATATAATTTCAACCCTACCTAGCTCCCTTAAGATATGTTGCTCTATAAAATAAACATTCCTTTAAAGATGGATGATTTATCCATAAGACTAAGTCAAATGAATTTATATTGTATATTTTTATAGTATCTAAGACAATATAGCCTAGCGTCACAAACCACAACTGAACTTGCCATGGTGAAGTTCCATGTTTCCATAATGCTTCCAGGAGAAACAAGTTTCACAGCTGCATTTTTTTGATTTTTGTTGGGGGGGGGGGGGGGTCGTTTTTTTCTTTTCTTTGGTTTATAACATAGGTAGGATTATAACGTAGGTAAGTAGAGGACTTCCACTGCTAAGTTCCTTTGGATTATGTTGGTTAAAAAAAAAAAAGGACACAACAAAACGTATGAGAGAAGAGTCAAAGATAAAATGTTTTTCAGATTTGTAAAACAAAGTAGAGAAGGACAATTAAGTGTCATGGCCGACATTCAACATACCTAAAGCCTTGTTTGTACCCTACATACTGTAAATTTGGTCCAGACTAGCCAGATCGCAATAAGAATAGGATGCTGTCAAATCAGATTTTTATTCCATATGTAGCATCTGTACAAGATGTGAAATCAAGTACAAGATTTCCCTGTTTACTGACAGATACTCTATAAGTTAACCCATGATGCGCTGCTTCTTCACAGTGCAGTGTTGAATTCATCCACATGGAAGCATTTATACGAATTGTACTTTGCTGGTGAATTATGTGGATGTGAAAGCATGTATCACTTTCCCATCTGCTGCTTCGCTTTGTATTGCTCTATTGATTTGGAAATAAAAACTCTTCTGGTGCTGCTCAAATAGTTGCTTAGTTCCAGTTCCATGTTCTGCCAGGGTCACCCAATGTGATTGTCTCATCTGCAGCTCCTAACTGGTTGCAACAACCCTTTTCTCTCTGATTGCAGATAGATTTTTAATACCCAATTCAGATGGTAATTGGAACTGGGGCACTCAGAATCACCTGGCTGTGAGTCTGCTTCATTGCAGTTGGGAAACTTTTGCTTTATTTTATTTTATTTTAATGGATTAAGACATTTAAATGGGTTAGCTGCCTCTTGTTTTTAACAGTCATTTTTCATGTCAGAATTTACATTATTTACTTCATTAAGGCAGGTCATGAGGTTATGCAGGGCAGAAAATTAGAAGACCTAGAGCCCAACTAGAACTTAATCTGGTTACTGCCACAAAAGATAATAAAAAATGTTTCTATAAATGCATTAGCAACAAAAGGAGGGCTAAGGAGAATCTCCATTCTTTATTGGATGTGAAGGGACACATAGTGACTAATGATGAGGAAAAGCCTGAGGTTTGTAATGCTTTTTTTGCCTCAGTCTTTAGTAGTAAGACCAGTTGTTCTCTGGGCACCCCCCAGCCCTCTGAGCTGGAAGACGAGAAGCAGAATGAAGCCCCCATAAGCCAAGGGAAAATAGTCAGTGCCATGCTATACCACTTAGAGGCACACAAGTCTATATGGCCACAGTGGTATGCATCCCAGGCCACTGAGGGAACTGGCAGAAGTGTTCACTGAACCACTTCCCATCCTGTATCATCAGTCCTGGCTAACCGGAGAGGTTCCAGCGGACTGCAGGCTACACAGTGTGACACCCAGCTGTAAGAAAGGCTGGAAGGAGGAGACAGGGAACTACAGACCTGTCAGCATGACCTGGATATTGGGCAAGGTCATGGAGCAGACCATCCTGAGTACCGTGGACTGCATGGAGCACATGTGGGGCAGCCAAGGGATGAGGCCCAGCCAGCATTGGTTCATGAAGGGTAGATCATCCTTGACCAGCCTGATCTCATGCTATGACAAGGTGATCCATCTGGTGGATAAGAGAAAGGCTGTGGATGTTGTTTGCCTGTACTTTAGAAAAGTCTTTGACACTGCTTCCCACAGCATTCTCCTGGAAAAAGCCTGCTGCTCATGGCTTGGACAGGTGCAGTGATAATCTCTCTGTACGCACCCCTGGTGAGGCCACACCTCCAATTCTGAGTTCAGTTCTGGGCCCCTCACTACAAACAGACACTGAGGAGCTGCAGCGTGTCCAGAGAAGGGCAATGAAGCTGGTGAAGGGTCTGGAGCACAAGTCCTGTGAGGAGCAGCTCAGGGTGCTGGGGTTCTTTAGCTGGGAAAAAAGAGGTTCAGGGGAGACCTTATCACACTCCGCAACCACCTGAAAGGAGGGAGTAGCCAGGTCGGGATCCCTCTCCCAGGAAATCAGCACCAGGACAAGAGGTAATGTGTGGCCTCAAAGTGTGCCAGGGGAGGTTTAGATTGCATATTAAAAATCTCTTCATGGAAAGGGTTAAGCATTGGAACAGGCTGCCCATGGGAATGGTTGTGTCACCTTCCCTGCTGGTATTTAAAAGACTGTAGATATGACACTTAAGTACATGGTTTATTGGTGGACTTGGAAGTGTTGGGTTGACAGGTGGACTTAAGAATCTTAAAGATCTCTTTGAAACCTAAATGATTCTATGGTTATGTTGGTTTTGTACCTTCTTGCTTCCAGAAACTCTCACCTGTTTTTCCACACCTTAACTGAGGCTCAGGTAGATAGGAGGGCACCTATGCTTGTCGATGCATTGCATGTAGAAGGAAATTAATTATTTAAACTTTATTCATTTGCACAAGTACTGTATAGGTAAAAAATTCTGACATAGAGCTCTAGGGATCTGTTATGTATTCATTGAGCATATCCCTATAAGAGTCATTTGCAAATTTTAAAAAATTGGTATAGTTTATAAGGCACTGGATGTCTGGATTCATTCTCTAGTTCAAATGATAAACTAAAAAAATATTTGCCTATTTTTCCTGGATAATTTTAAAACCAAAGTTCTTAAACAGCTATCATTCTTAGACATTTAATAGGAGAAATGCTGAAAAATGTAAACTAAATTGAAGAATAAATCTCTATTCCAGAAAAAAACCCCAAACCTACAAAAAAACCCACCATAAAACAAATGTATGTTCTTAAATTCATCTCTATTCAGCAAACCATTTAAACATACCAAGGCTCCACTGGAACTTTAAGACATACTTAAGTGGTCTGAGAAATAGCGATAAACTTAAACAAATCCTTAAAGTTAAGTGCTTTGTTGAAACAGAATTCAGTGTTGCAATTCCCAGCCTGTAAATTATTAAATAGATGTAGGTGCAACTGTACAGTATGAACTTTAGCAACCTTTCTAATGGGTCTAAGAAAACTGCTCTGGCAAGGGCTAACAATATTTAAAAATATGTGAGCTGTCATTTTAAAGAGTTAAATGGTTTGGTTACATTTAGGTACAAAAATGGTATTTTAAAAAGGCATGTGGTGAAAGAGGTACACAATGAAGTGTTGTATAAAAATAAAAGAATATTATTTTAAAAATACAACTTCTTCAGCAGAGAACTTGCAGCACTAACTTCTGCTGTTTTTATAGAATGTCATGACCACAGGACTATGTCTGATTTCTTGATGCCCTGAATTTAGGTGTATGTGGCCTGGGTGTAAGTCCTATTTTAATGCACACCTGGTTGGATTATTGCTGTTGTCTCTACTGGCCTTAAAAAGCTATAGGGTAAAGAACACCTGAAATATGTTCTCCTATGTATGAGTTGTCAAAACATTTGGATCTTAGCAAATGACAATATGTTTTATGCTAAAGCTTATGATCTACATATAAAGCATCTTGATGGAAAATAAATATAATTGGTTACTTGTAACCAGGGAATGTTTGCTGGATAGTTTGCATGGGAAAAATGAAAAAATACAATACAAAACAAAACAACAACAAAAAGAAAAAAGAAAAAAAAACCCCAGAAGTGATGACATTCAAGGAGAAGGATTATTTTCTTTTTAAATCTTCTTAATGCGGTATCCTTCCTCCCAAAGGGAATGAGTCATTATAAGACCTTCTCTTGACAAAGTATAGTTAATTGTCACTCTAAAAATTACCCTGTTGTTTATGTATTTCTCATTAGAATCTGATTACACTCCATTTGCCTAAACAGGCAATGGTAGCAACCAATATTCATCTGTGAAACTCTAAAAGAGCTAATTATCCAAAGCTTAGACTAATTGTCAGCATAAAGGACAGAGAACAGGGCTTTGAAGTAGAAAGCTTTAAGAAAAACTGCCAGTCGTTCAAAGATAGCCACTTGGATATGTAGATCGACAAGATTTCATTAGCATGTAAAGCTTTTACTGGGCAGAAAGCCACCCTGGTTAAAAAATTAAATGAGGAAATGAGAAAATAGAAAATCAATTTGTAAAGACTCAGGTGGGGAAACAAAGTAATTAATGACAGGGATTAAAAGTAGCAAGAAAATTAAAAGTTACTTGCTGGAGAAGTAGCAGGACACGGGATTAAATGCAGTAAAAGGGCACTTTACATAAATATTAGGAGGAAAAGCAAGGAAGGATCTTACCAGAAGTACACATGAAATACGATAGGTAAACAGCACAACAGATTTCTGGCATTTGTAACAAAGGGATTATGTATCCTGAGAGAGAGACGGAGAAAAAAATCACCTGCAAGAAAGCTAGCAGGCCAAGTTCTGCTGAAATCACGCTTCAAGAACCTGTCTTCAGCTGCTAATAAGGCATTTTCCTAAGTCGTGGGTGATTCCAGAAGAATATTGTCAAAGTTGCATCACTTTTGAAAAGTTTGAAAGGACTTATTGAATAACTAACAGTGTCATTCATAACCACAGCAAAGAGATTGCTAATTTTGGATCTAATTAGCAAAAATTAGAGGTCAAAATACCATTAAGATCTGTCAACACAGCGCCCAAGAAAGTAGTTACTATAGTTCTTCTACTGGGGAGTTTGTGTCTGTGTTTCCTCCTTTGTTTTGAAAACTGTGTGATTCCAAGTGCTACAGACAACTGTGTTCACATGACAGCCATTGATCCCTTCAAAGCTTCCCAGTCAATACAGCAATAACACTTTGATTTAAAAGAAGATCCATTATACGAAATTAACATTACATGGATTAAAAACTGACTCGCTGTTTGATCTCCACATGTTATTGTTAATGAAAAGACATAAACAAAAGAAGCTATTGTAATGATTTTTTCCCTCAGAAACTTATTTTTATGCTTAATACTTTTATCAATGATCTAGACAAGATAAAATATTATGGCAAAGTTTGCAGATGGTAGTAAATACTGCAGAGCACGTACTGCTTTTGTCAGTGAGTCTGAATCATCTCATTGAGAGCCACAATCCAACAAAAAAAGTCAAATTAAAAAGGCCAAATAGAATGAATTACACATGGGATCTGGCAACATTAGCTGTATGTATAGAGTAGGAAACTCAGGATCAGAAAACTCTGCAATGTTACATATACAGAAGTAAACTGCACAGGGCAAGAGTACAGGCTCAGCACTGGCAGTCAGCTTTTGTCTGCACTGTTTAATGACTACCTACCACATGGTATGGTTGCATGACTCACCTTCTGACAATACTGAGCATGCAAACTCACACCACCACCATGTTCTAAGAGCAGGGAATAACTGTGCACACCAAGCAGAACAAATGTGGCCAGCTTTAAGAAAGGAAGTAAACTAGAAGAAAGTTTAGCCATGTGCATGCAACACAAAGTGTGACTTGATCACAGACTCAAGAAGAGTCAGGGTCAGAGAAGAGTCATGTGTAGGTAGTATGGAGATGTCCCTCTACAGTCCTCCTGGAGGACATGAGCACTGTATTGCCCTGAGCATGTTAATTTCATTTACAGCTCTTCATTAACACAATGAATGTATTAAAATCTTGTATGTCTGGGCTTCAGCTGGTTGGCTGTCACAGTATGGAAAGAGTTCTTTCTGCTGCACAACAGCCCAATTGTACTTTGTGGGTAGAGGGTTACTCTGACACACTAGAAATGAGCTGGAATATTGGTAGGAAGGACTCATTTTCTGCAATTATATGGAGAATCTTTCTTCTCACATACTTGTCTTCTACAGCTTTTTCACACAGTGAATAAAGTTGCAAAGAATTCAATTAATCTATAAATGGGAAATAATTTGCTTCCAAGTCAGGGGTATTCTGTCTTCCTTTGAAGAACAGGGCAGTGGTTTTCTCTTAGGATCATCTGCCAATATGGCATCACCGCAGATTAAAGAAGAATCCAGCCCCTACCAGGCCTTTGGTCAACTTCAGCTTCTCCATTTCTTTGAGCATAGCATGCAAAACTCAGTCTGCTGTGGGGTAAGACAGCTTCTGCTGTGATTACTGAAGTCGAGAACAATGTCATTGGGCTGGCTCTCTGTGGCTGTGCCTTGAGAAAATTTAATAGCACATGGCACATGGTATATCTGTAATCTATTGATTCAATATGGCCTTGAGTCCTGAAATAATGAAAGACCGCAAAACTTCCTAATAAATGTATCGTGAATGTATTTGAAGTGTTATTTCCCAAGAGCATCCTGAACAGATGGGGCAGATGCTGCAATTGTCGCAGGAACAAATTTAATGTTGCATACATGAAAAAAAGACATTGCAAAACTTGTGCAGAGGCAGCAGCTTGCAGACTTTGTTTCCTTGGATGATGGCATTGCACAAATTTTGGGTGAATTGTTTATGATAATTTTTTGCTCCAACATTTAATAATAAAATATTTGTACAATTAACTTGCATGAGTTCATATTTTCTCCTAACTATTAAAAAAAATAGGGAAAAGAATGAGGTATGGCCCTAGCTATGAATTCTAATGGCCTCTGTATGTACATATATTGGTGCCCACACACAGGAAAACTTGATACTCAGCTGAATTTTCCTGTGCTTCAAAAAAATGACATAGGCTTGAACTGGCTTGATGGCCTTTGAAACAGCAAATTAATCTTAACTTGTGGAGACAGGCATAATGTCAGTGAAACCATGCCAACTTTCCCTTCCCGCAGTACATGAATATATAGATAGAACAAAAGGGTAATTTGTAAAGTTTCTTTTTACTGGTAGCCTTGAAAATAAAAGGGACAGGAGAATTCATATCTGAATTTAGAACTTTGCCATGGTCTGAAACTGACTGGATTGGATTTTCTTGGTAGCCATTTTTATATAAAAGCAAATTAAAACCCAGATTATGTCGGTATGGACTCAAGTGATTTCACTCCATACATCCTTCCCATGTAGGAAATTCCCAAAACGATTTTGGGGTAGAGAGAAAGGCGCTGCACGGCACAGAGAATGCATATGCCGGGTTTCTAGTGACACATAAGTCGAACGAATTCCTGGAATCCCAGGGTTTGAAATTCACGTGTGGAGACACATGAGGGCACCACTGGGCGGGGGATGGCTGCTGGTGGAAAATGGACGTGTGCTGGCCCCTTCTGTGGGCTGGCTCCTAGGACTCTCCTGGATTCCATGGCTAGTGGGCAGCTTCAGGGCAAGCCCCTGGTGCAGCAGGGAAGGCGAGGATGGAGCCTAGAAACACGGATCTTATGTTCTGTTCACAGATTCGACAGATAAGCTGGCAAGTTTTAGCAAAATGCAGCATAATTTCTGAATGTCATTTTATGATTTTATAAAATATGAATAGTTCTATTCAAACATCTTGTTTAAACAGTTAAACCCCTTTAGTCCTTGTGGTACATTTGTAGTAAAAATTAATAATACAAATAAGACAAAAAAAATCCCTGCAAATATTAAAGAGTTAATGGTATTTAACTTTGTCTTGTCTTCTCATCAGTTTTCTAGGCTGCACCTTTCCAAGTAGGATAATATTGACTAAGCCTCATTAAGCTGATTGAGAAATAATCTTTTAAAGAAAAATGCAAAATTAATGATCCATACTGCAAGATCAATAAGCCACTTCAGAACGTACATTGATAAACTATTACTACTAAAAAATACTCTCAATTTGGTATGCAAAATGAACAAGATGGGGCCAAGTGCTGGCTAGGCACTTAGGAAGGCATGAAATTCATACAGGGAAGAGCTGGTGAAGAAAGGGTGCCCTTGGCACTGATCCACTACTCAATGAGTCAGCATGAAATTGCCATTGCAACAAAAACAAATTACATTGAGGGATTTATTGGCAAAAACTCTATTTGTAAGTCACCATTAATTATTCTACTTTCTTCATTACTTCTGAGACTTGGTTGGTCTACAGTGTCCTATTGTGGATGTTTCATTCAAATGACTGGAGGAGAGCAAAAGAATGATACAAGTTTGAGAAAATGTGACAATTTGAATCAAAATGTAAAATCTGAAGGGGAAATATAACTCATTATAGCTTTAGAAGTATATGTAAAAGACTGTCAGAAATAGGATAACATCAGTCATCCTCCACAGCCAAGAGAGGAAGACAGAATTTAATCAGGTTAATTTGCAGAAAGAGGGGCTTGCTCAAAGCCAGTTGATGGGCACATCAAGTTGCCCGAAGAGAACAGGCACCTCATGGGTAGTTTTTAAAAGCAGGGTAAAAACCTATGTTGGATTTGGCCTGAAATTCTGCTTCAGGGCATAGATGCTTAATAGAAGGCCTCAGGAGAGCCTGCTTTTTCTGGTATCAGCTGTGCACTAAACTCTCAGTGATGGAACTTCCTGTTGAGGCTTTTTGCATATATAACAACTTCTTTAGTTCTGCTTTCTCTCATTTAATGAAGATTAAAAACAATGTGCCAGGGAAAAAAATGCTACAATCTCATTTATTTTCTTTCACAAAATTGCCATTCACCAAGATCAAAATCATACAAAAGGAGGGAAGAAATAGAGATGTTGCTGTTGCTGCTTCTGGTCACCTAGGGGCTACCATGATCAGCATTGGGTTATGCTGGAGCAGCAGCAGAGTTTTAAATTTTATTTTCCACCCTTTTCAAAGCCATTGTCTCCTCCTACAAACTGGGGGAGGGTGCTTACTGTACCTGGTGCCTGGAGTAAACACAAAGCTAGGCTCTAGCTTGGCTTTGTGTTTACTCCATTTATTCTATTTCCCTTTCAAAGTAGAACAATATTACCATAATTTTTTTCATTGGGTATATTCAAACATATTTAACCATGGGGTTGCCTTGAACAGACTGGTTAAAACAGGTTTCCAATTAGCCTTAAAATAATAATTTGTCACTCTGCTCATTTCTTAAACAGAAAAAAATTTAAAACCCCAGGTTTTTCTTTTTGCTTTTTTTCAGCGTCCTAACACCAAAAGGATGTGTCCGAGTTGAAAGGGTCACTTTTCTTCTCAAAATGTAACACATTTTTCAGTAGCAGTTCGGTTACTGATCCTTGTGAAAGACCTCAGAGACAGTCTAAAGGAATTTACCTGAAATTGAACTGCAGCTGTTTTATGATTTATTTCCTGCTCCACCACCCTTACATTGGGATGCTGCAGCGGCTGAGATCCATCGAGGATGGGGCAGCTGCGGCCTCACCCCTGGATGTTGCCTGGCTTTCTGGAGACCCTGTTCAGGGACCGGAGCTGCCTGGAAATGAATTGTGGGGTTTGTCACAAGAGGCTTCAGCCCTGCCGCACGCAGAGCAGGGGCTCGCTGGGACCGTGGGGCCAGGGGTGGCTGGGCCGGAGCGGGCAGCGCTCCCCTGAACCACCGCACCTCCAGCTTCACCCGGCACACGAGCACAAGCACAGTTTGATGGGCTGGAGGCAAACCGGGAATCACTGCAGCTGCCCCTTTTTCTGCATGGGGACTATTCCATGTTTTTTAGGGAAAGGTGCCAACCCTTGTTCTAGGGACAGCGGCCAGTGGGAGAACGGGGGCAGAGGGGTACCGGGGGCCTGCGCCGGCTGCTGCGGGCGAGGGGAAGAGAGCCCATTTTGCCTGTGAACGACACTTCACGGGAACAGGAACTGCTCACGAATTCGGGTCAAAATGCGGGAAGAATAAGCCCAGACAGCCAAGCCACGCGTTTGTTTCCTCCAGAAAATCGTCCACGGTAACCGGTGACACGCCATAGCTCCAGCAGTCAAAAGGAAGCCGAAGAACACGACGCAAACCCAGGATTTTGGCCGCTCTGCAGCACCGCCCGCCCGCCGCTGCCCCCGTTGTTTTGCGGAGGAAACGCTCGGGCCGGTCCCGGAGGCGGGCCAGGCTCCAGGCACAGCCCCGCAGCACCCCCGCCGGAGCCCCGGGCCCCGCGCCGCCGCTGCCCCTTCCCCGGCCCCGGCAGCGGCCGGACGGCGCGGGCTGCGGCGGGCGGGCCCGGCCCCGGGGCGGTGCGAGCGGCGCTCGGCCCCGGCAGGGAGGGGCCGGACCGCCCCTACGCGAGGAGCCGCCGCCGTCGCGGTCGCGGCGGGAGAGGTGACAAGCCGCTGCTGCGCGGAGCCGCCTCCGCCCGGCTGGGAGAAGCGGGTGTACCCGCGCTCCGCGCTCCGCTCCGAGGTAAGGCAGCCGCCCGCGCCGCCGCCAGTCCTCCCCGCGCCGCCGCCAGCCCACCCCCGCTCCGGGGCGGCTGCGGAGCCACGGCTCTGGGACAGCCCGTGTCCTCTCGCCGCGGGGCCGGGCCGCGCGGGGACGCGGCGGGTGCGCGGCGGCGGCGGGACTTCGGCTTGCCCGCGCCCCGGGCAGGAGTCGTGGTAGCGGTGCCGCCGGCCCCGGGGGAGCCTGGCGGCCGCGGCGGCCCGCGGCGCCTCCCTGCGCGGGGAGCTGCCGCCGCTGCCCGTCCCGCCGCACCTGGACCCGCGGTTCCCCCGCTGCCGCCGCCGCCAAGGGCGCGGGAAGGCGCCCCGAGCCCCGCGCCCGTTCGGGTGCCCGCTGCTCCCGCCGCTCGCCTCCCCTTCGCTTCCCTGGGGAAGCCGCCGCGGCGTGGGACGGGGCGAGAGGCGGCGGGCGCTGCTGCCGGGCCGTCGCGTCTGGTTCAGCAGTGATTTATGGTTTTGTTAACTCAGCATTTGGCACGGCGTGCGAGCGGGGAGAGCGGCGAGCGGGAGTCATAACTTTGTGTTACTTCTGGAAGGGAAAGGGAAAGGGCCCCGTGGGGCCGTCGCCGCCCCAGCGGCTTCCTCCAAATCCCCCCTCCCCGCTCCATGCCCGCCCGCTTCATCCCTGCGCCGGGGGCTCGCTGCAGGCAGCGGGGAATAGCGCTGGGCAGGTTCGTGGGGGGGACACGACACGGGACTGCCACCCGTGAAGGTGCATGTGACAGAGGAGGAAAAAACTCAGAAATTAAATGTTTTTCTTACTCCTGGTTTTGTGTGGATACCCTATATATTTATTCCTTGTACGCACATATGTATTTGTCTGCATAGGCACAGAAAATGCACGTGTAGTTTTTGAACTGTGAGAACATTGCCTATAGGCTTCTGTTTCCAGATGTTTTGTTTTCTGTTTCTTTTGGGCATATTTACATTTCTGCTGGGAGGGAAACAGACAACAGTAATGTGGCTGAATATGTATTTGAGCAGTAGCAGGGAATAACTTGTGTGCCTTTAATTCAGCTGCAGAGGATATCCATGTGGGATTAATATACTTAAGTGATCGTGTCACACTGACGTATCTTGTTCAGACTTGTAGATTTTTAAAGCAGTGTGGACTTGTAGGTAGTAGCGGAAGTGTAATTAATTTTAAACATGTGACTTGGCCTAGTGCTTATGATTTTAATGTGGTATTCGTACCTTGGTAAATATGCATAGATTTAGCCATCTGTCCTCTATTTTCTCTTCGTGTGTGCACGTACCACACTGCACAAATGAAAAAGGTACCTGCGGTAAGCTTTAGGGCCAAATGCATATTTCATCTCTTCTGGGAAATGCTCTAAAGTTACTCTCAAGGACTAGTGGAAAACATCTTTCATACAGTTTCTGAGTATATTTAAAGTTAAAAAAATAGTTGCTCCAGCATCAATTATGTCAATTTGTAGCTTGTATTTGGCACGGATACTATTTGCATTTGTGAGTACAGTTGATACTGCTTCTGGAAGGGATGTAGTTTTTCCCACTGTGGACAAGGCCCTTTTGTGCAGTGTAAACCTCATGCTTTTAGAGGATGCATGAACCCCTGGGTAGAGCCAGCCCTGTGGTTCTCTCTCCAGTGGTAAGGTGGTGGTGGGGTGCCAGCTCCAGTGGGGCTCGTTGGAGATCATAGCAACAGAACTTCTGCCACAGGCTGGAGCTCCCAGTCAGGGCACGCCAGTCTTCGGCACTTGCATAGTTGCAGGCATATGCTATGGCTTTTCTGCATGGCAGTGAAATTTGGAATAGCAGTGGGCCACCCTGGTGATTTGTACAGTGTAGAGGGGTCTGTCTGTCTGTCCGTGCAAAGTAACCTGTGGGACAGTGTCTGTTTTCCTGCAGCTGAAGAGAGGGGCTGTTCTGTTGTGGAATCCCTGCTGTCACCACAGGAGTGGTACCTGTCTGCATTGTACACATAAGTGGGTGGATGATATAACACGGGTCACTTCAACATACCTTCTCCTCTGAAACTTATCTCCTCTATTATTTATGGCCCCCTCTCTGAAGAAATGGCCTGGGTTTAGTCAACAGCAGCTCTGCCAAGATCTCTAATCTTTGGAATTGGTATGTTTGGGATTGTGATGCTGAAATCTTCATCTGAGCATCATTTTCTTAAATTTGGCTTTTATAGAATAACAGTTGTCATAAGAAGATTAAAAATAAAGTCTACTTGCTGCTAACACTTGGTGGGTGAAATTTTCATCTCTTATACTCCAGATGCTCTGCAGTTTCTCTGCTGGTTACAGTCTCTAGAATTGTACTGTGCAGTACTAAATGCTTTTTCTCCTAACCTAGGGGTTCTTAAACTGTGGTAATGCCTACCATAGAAAAGTAGTACATGAGTGCTGCCACCAATGGCATGTGACTGCTGTTTGGGGAACCTTCTTAGTCTTGCTTTTCCTTGGGTTATAAGATTAGCTACAAGGCACTGGGAAAAGTTCTGCTAACTTTTTGTCCTGATTTATGGCAGGAAGAAAGAAAAAATGTATTAAATTGGTATTCCCATTGCTGCCTGATGGTGTTAGATTTTTTGCATCCTCTGAGTAGCTCTTGGAATCTCAGCAACACTACATGATTATTTTACTCCTTATGCTGCCAAGTAGAATTATATAGCCTAATTTATTTAGATTTGGCATGTTCTCACTGAAAGTCATTCCATGCTAGGTGAATGAACGGTTTTCTTGTTTATATTGCCTTCACTCCCCACTCCCCTTTTAATAGGCCCTCACAGGTCTTACTATAGCTCTACTTGAGCATTTCTGAATTTTGTTGAATCTGGTGTTTAAAATAGAAATAAAGAACTATGAATCACATTAAACTTGTTATCAAAGAAGGTATTTTCATGCTGTCAGTTACCAGGGTAGAAATCTCACTCCTCATGGCTCCAGCCAGTCCTACAATCATATTTACTGCTCTTCTATAAATTTTTTTCTGACAGTTTATTGTTAGCTCTCTGTGGCTGAAGTACTCAGGACAGATGTGAACACACTGCCTTCATCTTTGAAGAATTATAAAGTCACCTAATTGGCTTCCAGATCACACTGTATCTTTCTTCATAGCCCTCTATCATAATTCAGACTCTTCCATTCTACTTATTATTCCTTTCCAGATGTCTTTTAACAGTCGAATCTTTGCTGGATCACTTTTCCCCGATGAATTTTATTTATTTTCTCAGAGGCACCTAAGAAATAAAATGACTGATGGATTATTCTTTTCCCCTCCCATTACCTTTCTTCAATATTCTCCCACGTTCATTTGCAAGTAGAGCTACTTAGAAAGTGTTCATTAAAATGTCATTGAAATGAAAGTCAAGGCAGAGTGTTAATCAAAAATGCTTTTCAGTTTCAAGTCACTCATTTCTCGTGAATAAACCTTCAAAAACAAAAACAATCTCTTTTTTTTCATACAGCTGATACTTTCTTTCCCTGTGCATTTTGCTGTCTTGATCATTGTGGTTGGATTATTTGTGGTAACTGCGTTTGACACAATCGATTGGTTTAGGGCTTTAGAGAAACACAGTATCAAAACACTCAGCTGGCTTTGGAATAAAAATATATGGCTCAATCAACCACAGGTATGAGGAAAGAGTAGATCTCCTCAAAAATCTTGAAGTGCTGAAGAACTCCACAGTTTATCTTGCCTTGCAGCTGCATGGCGCCACGTTGAGCTCGCGTTGGGTGCCTGTCAGGGGCTGTTCCTCTGCAGAGCCCAAGGCAGCCCTGCTGCTGCCCAGGGCTGGGGCCTCAGGGAGCTGTAGGATACTGGGGAGATGTTTGAGCTCTGTGAGGATGCAGCCTGGAACATGGGAGGATGATGGTATCACGCTGTGTTCCTAGGGAGCAACAGGACACAACACACTCTGGAATAATCGGATTTCCTAGATTGGAAGGCTTCATGGGCTGCCCATGGGGACACAGATGACTCTTTGCCTAGATAGAGCTGAGACAGCAATGCTGTTATTGAGTAGTGTTTCAGTGTGAAAGTATAATGTCAGTGTAAAGTCCAGAAATACTTCTGACCTATGACCAGCTGGGATCATGTATCTTAAAGCAACAAACCTAGGGTCTGTCTGTGGCTGCAAACTCTTGACAGGGCTTTCCTCTGTTCTCCACTGAATTCCAGATTTAGGTTTAACTTCAGCTATTCCTCCTTGCTTGGATGGTGCTGCAGTTGTTTGTGCTGAATGTTAAATAGGTCTGTTGTGTTTTCACACTGGCAGAATTTGAGACTGTTGCTGGCTAATTCACCTGGTGGTTTGACACTGATGTTAAAAACTAGTGTATAGGGAATTGAGCTTAGTTGGTCTCTACAGGGGAAGGAAGAGGTGATGTGGAAGCACCTTTCTACTGCTGCCTTTTCTCCATTGCCCCTAGTTTATCTAGGAAGGACCTAAACTATATTTTTGTGGGCCCTTTTGAGGTATCCCCCCTGGTGAGAGACAAATATTTCGTGCCTGATGGTATCAAAAAGGAGGTCTGTGAGGCTGAGTTTATATCGTCCCATACCTCCTCTGAAAAGAGATAATTTTAAGTATGGGAAGATCCATGTCCTTTCTCTAGTTTGATGTCCCTGGTCTGTTCCATTGGGCTTACTGAAGTGAGTCAATAGTTGGTTTTGTTGCTTATCTTTTTCAGGAATGGGAGATTTGGCACTAACCAGTGGTTGCTCAAGACAGTATATCCACTATGAGTTTCCTCAGCAGTGGTAGGACTGTTACGTTTTCAAGGAGGAAGAAGACTTCCAAGTATTTTCTTAATGATTTCAGACTGGAAGGAGAATGGTTGAATTCTCAGGTCTCAGAGAAAAAAAGACACCCTGTTTTAAGATTAGGTGATGTCTAAATGTGGTTGGCTTGAGCTGTGTAAGCTGGCTGTTGGTGGATATGGGCGAGGCACGGTTTTGTTTCCTGAGAGGGCTTTCCAAGTGTGCACAAGACTTTCACAAAGGGGAGTATTTCCTTGCTGTGCAGTATGACTGTATGGATGTCACAAGCCTTGAGCATGGAAAGCCTTAGCATAGGCTTTGATTATTCAGCATTTATTGGCCATTTCTTCATTTGAGAGTTTCTGTCCTATGCCTATTGTGAGATACTGATAGATAACACCAAGGTGATTGCTGGGTATGTCACTGGAGCAGTGTTTGTCAGGAGTTGACTGTGGTTTTGATCGTTGCTGATGTGTGGGTCTCTGAGCCCTCAGGCTCTTGCCCTGCTGCTGTTGATGAGATCTGCAAGATTTTGGAGTTTTTCAGCCCTTACTCTGCTTAGGCTTTCTCTGGTTCCTGGGAAGCTGGCCATGCTTTCACTTCCCTGAATGAGGCAATGCTCTTTGCATAACTGCAGTGTTGTGATATCCATAATGTTCAACTTCTCCGTCAAGTGTCAACAATATGATCAGTTTTGCAGGTTGTTCCAGGTGTGATCTGTGAAGGTGCCAAGAGGACTATGAGGAATTGGCTTTTCTTAAAAAACACCAGGTGATAAAGTTTGGGGATTTCATCATGTTCAACCTCGTGTCAAAGTATCTGCTGAAATTCTCAAGCTTCGTAATTCTGGGACATTCTGCTACCTTCCATTGCAAGATATTAATGCTAGCCTTCCTAAAGCTGTTTCTTTATTGTAATCTTTGAGTGAATAAATTTTAGCTTTGGCTTTTCAGGTTAATGAAATCTAATAAAGATGCTTTAATATAAGCACCTTAGATTTCACATTTGCAGAACAGGTGAACAAAGTGCGTCTTCATGTCTGCTTGTCTTGGACGCTGTATTGTGAGGAGCAGGGAAAAAAGACATGGGATTTATATCTCATCTAGAGAGAGCTTTGGGTGATGCAATGTATATCATGTATTTCACTCTCAGGATTGTGTGTTGCCTGTTGGCAGTTAGAGGTAGGTCTTACATTACTCAATTCATTCACTTAATTTCATAATGCTTTGTGCTCTTTGCTTCCTGTTCGTAGTGGAGTGTATTTCTTCTGCTACTTGCAGCTACCAGAAAGTATCTGATTTCTCTGGTTCTTTCCCTCTAATTCCTTGGAAAACCCAATCCAGTTTATACCATGGCAGATGAAGTGTGCCATGTCATTTGGATTGCTGGGTCCCACAAGAGAGGCATGTGATTTGTCTTGGAGACACAAGCTGTTGAATCCTAGGAATGGGTAGACCTGGATATGCCTCCTATGGGAGTTGTGAGTGTGGACAGGAAGGATGAGGGCAGGGTAATGTTAAGATTAAGGCACATTCCATCAGAAGATGGTGTTGGTGGTTTCAGGCAGTCATTTTTTATTTTACAATAACCTGTCCTTGCTGTTGTGAGTTAGAGGAAGGGAGAAGAAAAATCTGTCTGCTTCCTGAGCTGTAAAGAGGCCACTTGACTAATGGTGTGGCAATAACTGGAGGCCAGAGCTGGGTGGATCTCAATACTCCTCCCTCACAAAGCAGCAGAAGAGTTTGGTCATCTGAATTGTGGTGATGGCCCTGGGGCTGACAGGAGGATTACGACAGCACTGTACTTGCTTTCTGGAAAGCTTACACCATACTTCTTTACAAATTTCAAAAATGACTGAAGTGTTTTTCCTTACGTGGTACGAGCAGTGCCTAATCTGCTAGAGCTGGTCCCCACTGCTGCCGAGTCCCTGGTGGAGTCTGCTGCTGGAAACATACTGGGGTGGGGGAAAATGTCATTAGTGCAGAACCGTGCAGAAGGCTTTTAGGATTGAGATAATGTATTTTCTAAACAGGAAGAATAATTGAAACTGCTGTAGTTCCACTTTGCTTACTCCAGCAAGATTTTGTCAGCGAGTTCTTAGTTATTTGTTGATTTCTGCATAATAGACTGAAAAAAGGAGCAGAATGAATGGATATCCATAGAGGTCAGATTTTTTGATTTGCCCTTTTCCCCCCTTTTTTCCCCCTTTTTTTCTTTTTTAGCTGCCAGTACTCTTGAAGTTACATTGTCTCAAAAACAAATCTTTAGAGATGGCCGTAATTGGAAACAGCTGGATAAAATTTGGGAGTTTTTAAAGGACCCATAAAGAACTCCTATATAAAATAAGCACTGGTAACTTCATTTTTTATTGTTAGGTGTCTTGATTTTAGATACCTTTGTAAAATAAAAGTGCATTCAATATGCAGAATATCTGAGAGTACTGAAATAGAAAGGTCTGAAAGTCTGAAATTTTGTGGACATTTCTGTACAGGATGCAAGGCTTTTAACATAGCCCTTCTGTCAGCAGTACAAAGAGGAATCAAAAGAAGCAAATGCAAAACATCTGAGTAGTAGTCCCTTCTATATGCAGCCAGTAGTAAAGGGGAAAGCAGAAGTCTTTCTAGTTCTTCCAGTGTTAATTGAGCACATGGTCACAGCTTTTGTCGAGGCAGTACTTCTAGCTCAGATGAAGTTCCATTGCCATGTCTAGCTCCAGTGAAAAGTTACTTTTATGAGTAGGGGTCTAGGTTGAGGGAGCTGGGCTTATTTGCTTGGATGACAAAGGACAGTTTAGTAGCTATTACAGCTATTGGATTATGAAAATAGTAGGACCAAACTTTACTTAGTAGTCCCCGGTGACACCAAGGGAGAGTGACAACCAATTGTTTCTTTGGAGATTCAGGTTGGATGTTGGAAAAATCTTGTTACTAGTACAGCAGTGCAGCACACCAGCAGGGTGTCCAGAGGAGCAAGTTTCTGCCCTCTGAGCTTGCTTCTCAGGACTCATCAAGGCAAAGGCATGCTGACCCAGTCTGCTCTTGATGATAGTTTTCTTTCGAGGCAGAAGCTGGACTAGGTAAGAAAGCCCCTTAGGTTTCTTACAATCCAAATTTCTAGGAGAATTCCCCCCACACCTTCCTTCTCAAATGAAGAATTTTTTAGACAACTTTGGACTGAGCTGACCAGCTACTGTGGGATGCTTGGTGGTAAACTTACTTTCATGATGTTCAAATAGTAATGTTTCAGTGTACTGTACTTAGATTAGTATTGTTCATCTAAGCATTTATGACCTGAGGATCAGCAGAATATTTTTGTCAACAGGTTTCTTTTGTTCTAACCTGTCCCTGAAGGAAGGGACAGAACTCTTTGATGGTTAATGCAATCCTGTCTTAACAGGCAAACCTCTCCTTGTGGGTCTGCTGAAGATAGCTTTGGGGGATGAGGTGACATTACAGTTGCCAAAAGGGCAGTGAAATTTAGTTTCAAATCTTAAGTTTATAAGTCTATACACCCCACAGCAAGACACCTGTGCAGTCTTAATCTTGTACTTTTTGCCTGCATTCCCCTTTCCTTAGTAGTACTACCTTTAGGTAAGCCAAAGGTAGTGGACAGGATATGTTCTAATTGTATTGTGGCTCTACTAATATGTGTTAGTGGTTTTATTTATCCTTATTAGAGCTGATATGAGGGGGAACAGCCAAATGAATGGTTTTGTCAATTTATAATACTTTCTTTTGAAAGAGAGAGAGGAAGAGGAGAGTTGGAGAAAAATACAGAATGGGGGAAGTAGCTGTATTAGAAAGCTGGATGCTATCCCTTTGTAGACATTTCACTACAAATAAACTCTCCATTCCATCTTTGGCTCTCTGGTGAATGAAGTCCTGTATGCATTTTGATTTTTAAAACATTTTTTTCTGTAATTTGCTTCATTTTTCTGGTGGTGGGATTAAATATTGACACGTGCTACTTGAAACATGCTGTTTTCAGAGGTCATGCTGTTGGATGCCATTTTATCCCACACAGTACTTCTGCTAGAGGACCTTGTTTCTTGCCCTGCATTACTCATACTTGTTTGCTTTTTTTTTTTTCTCTATGTGAAAACAATTCTTGTTTCTCTTTGTGTTTACAGTTACTTATTTCTTGGTTTCTGTTACATGACATTTGGGAAAACTGAAGGTTCATGTTCATGTATATAGTATTTTGTGGCAGAGTAATTAGGCAAAGATCCACATGTAATGTTTAAAAGCATTATACAACAAAGTGTTCCTGACACTTCACAGTAATCAGAAAACAAGCTGAAAAAAAGCAACCTCTTTTGAGGTGCATATGGAAATTTGGTGCAAAACTCATGACTGAATGCATCTAAGTCTAATGTTTAAAGAAAAGCTTGCCTAAGTGAGCACAAACTCGTAGACTTCACAAAACAGAGCTACCTGTTAACCAAAAGACTAGTTGCTTGCCAACAGTTCACTTGGCATAGCTTTCTCCTACCTGTCATCCATACTTCACAGAAAGAAATAAAACCCTGCACTTATATATTCCAGGCCCTCTCTTCTTGCCAAAGTAATGCTTTTTTAATTATATAGAGTCCTCTGCTCTTACATGTGTGGGTTATTAATTGCTGTAAAGGGGTGAGGGATTGAAAGCTGCTCTTACTGATTTTAAAAAACAAAAATTATCCAATTGGCTTTCATTTTCTGTGAAGTTTCCTGGAGCCTATTTTCTCTGCTTACAGTGGAGATTGCTTGCTGATTTTGCTGCATGCCCCTGAGCATCTACCCTACAGACTCAGGCTGTTAAGAGGCAGCTTGTAGAGAAATGGGAGGCAGCATCACCTCCTAAATTAGGTTGTTTTACACCTGTATTGCAGGAGTGTGCAAAAACAATAGCATAATTTTAATGAATTAGAAAGAGCAAGTTGAATTATTTTTATGCTAATTGAAGATGGGAAAATTCAAAAGGTAGCTTAGTTTCAGTAGCATTTTTTCCCTTTGAGTTCATAAAGGATTAATAAAATAGAGCTTTTGATTTAAAGGATAATTAGAGAGTTCTCATTACATCACTCATTTAAAGATGTATTATTTGGGGCCATTGCTTGAATTATATGCAAATATATTTGAGGCTGATGGCTGAATCTTCATAGATTTAAGACTACTGGGTTTACATGTAGAAAACTTACTTGGACTATATCCCTCATATAGTTACATGAAGTACTAATTTTAGTAATTTACGAGCTTCTTGGAGGAAAACTCTTGCTCCTGTGTCTTCCCAATATGTTGGAAATCCCCAAGATAAGGAGCAGAAGTTTAGTAGATGCATCCTCCACTACATTCCTTGAAACACAAGAGGGTTTTCCTGTGCCCATGTGACTTTGTGGCTGAGGTTAGTAGGTTTTATGAAAAGGTGATTTATCAAATGGTTTCCTCCTGTTGTGGCTTTGAATAGGAACTACTCCAAATCTGAGGCCAGAACAATGGGTATGGAGGAAATTAGTCATGGAGGGGTCTGAGGAGGAAGGAGCATGTTTTTATCAGTGATGGAAGAACTTCCCAGTACATGGGAGTCTTGC
Source organism: Agelaius tricolor (assembly GCF_023055355.1). Taxonomy (NCBI): domain Eukaryota; kingdom Metazoa; phylum Chordata; class Aves; order Passeriformes; family Icteridae; genus Agelaius; species Agelaius tricolor. Next base: position 36,048,930 of record NW_027269267.1, on the reverse strand, counting down.
TAAAGATGATTTATGCATCAGTGGGTGGGGCTGGATTACACCTTTGCATTGTTTCCAGCTGAGTATTAAAAACCTAAAGGTACAATGCTCACTTTCTTCTTAATTTGATACATTTGGGAAGTATTCTTTCTAACCACATGGATTTGCAATACATTTTTATGAAGGCTTAAGCATTTAGTGTTTATTTCAGCTGAAGTCAAAGACTCAGGAGGCTTCCATCAGGTAAGTCCCTGGCTGTGGCATGTATTGTACAAATTAGGAGGACATGAAGTCAGTTAGCAGAGAGAGATTTATCTTGAATTTATGATACATGTTTCTGGCTTAAATAGTGCTTGTACTTTTACACTGTGATTCCTTGTGATTCATAAAACATATTCTGGACAGGGTTCAGCAGCTGATGATAAAGGGTTTCTGTTTTGTATATAACCTTTTTACATTCTGCTGGAAGTTTTGGGAAGATCTGTTCTGATAGGAATATTTCTGAGGAAATGGTTCCATTTTTGGATGGGTACAGGTATCTCAATATATGGCATCTAAAATGGCACTAGACAATTTTATATCTGGGACATCTGTGTGGGTATGGCAGATATAAGACATACCAGTAACCCAGTCCTTCCAGTGATGGCCACTGAAGGCCAACAGAAATTCCCTAGGCCGTCTAGAAGAAACTAGATATCTGGGTTTGGATTATTAAAATTTCAGTTTTAATACTTCCATGATTTGGTGTTTCAGATGAGCAAACTGAAAACTGCTTTTTATTCAGCTGTCATGAAGAAAAACAGAATCACTTTCCTGAAAAAAACTTTTGCATAAGTCAGTGTTCTAAGAGTAAGGCAGTGTAGGTGGTTTGCCAATTTATTTTTCTGAGCTTATTATTTTGCCAGTTTATAGTATCTGCCTTATAGAGTCAGCAAGATAATGGTTATTTTACCAACCTTCCCTCTCCCCAAAAATGTCCCCTCCAAAACAAAAAAGAAAATCAAGAGGAGAATCCCAGTTCAACTTTTCTTAGATTAATTTGGTGTCCATCAGTTGTTCAATGGAGGAAAGCGTGAGCAAGTGCAAAGATTGCTGTTCAGTCAGGGGAAAAAAAAAAACCTGGAACATGTTCAGCATAGCTTAGGGAACAAGCTTATGTAGCTTATATAGCAACATAGCTGGAACATGCTTATGGCAAGCTGAGGATTTACACCAAAGCTGTGACTGTACATTGTCAAAATACAGGTGTCCTTTAGCCCTATGCTAATGTCTTTAGTTATTTGAACTGATTTTGAAAATCTCAAGTGCTGTCCCGTGTATGTAACAGAAATATCTAAATATTTATGTTCCTAATAAGGCTTCTTCTGTAGTAAGATTTCATCTCCTACATGTTTAATGAAGGACATGATAGAAGAAGCCTAAGGGTGACCATCTCAGGTAACCAATACAGAAACACAGATGCTTTTAGGATATGATGGAATCTCTTAGAATAGCTACTTTGGGATAGGATGAATCACAGCCCACAAATGCCTATTTCTCTTCAGTGACTATAAAGAGAGAGGGGGAGTAGAGTGACTCAGTGAAATGTGGTTGTTTATATTTGGTCAAATGTATTTTGAGCTAAGTGCATAAGGCTACAATCCTGAGGCAGCTCAGCTCTCCATGGCACCTGGTGTATGTGCCTCAAACACTCAGCTACAAAAGCCTGGTTGGAGTGAACTGCAGTTCTTCTCTGGCTGATGCCTTCATCACCCTTCCCAGCTGGAACCACCCTCTAAAGGAATTGTGCACATGTACTTAGTTTTCATCCTGATGGGGAATTGGTGTCATCCTAAAATAAAGTCAGGATGCAGACTGGATGTGTGCCTGAACCCATGTGTTTGGATCTCACAATTTAGACATGGCTTAAACTCCTTGTGCAAGCAGCGGAAGGAGAGGGAGCATTTGGAAAGCCTCCAGGAGCCACCTTAATTTTGGTAAGATTGATTCCTAACATGTAACTTGAATATGTGCTTGCTTCTGTGGAGTGTTTCCATTTTATATTTCTCTCAGCATATATATGATGAAAATAGTTTTCCTTTCTGTGCACAATCTCCAGTTTTCCTAGGTTAGGGAGATGTTGGGATGTCTGGGAGGTAGGAAATTAAAACAGTTGAAAAGCCAGACTTAAAGTTCTTGTGATTAAGCCTATTTTTAAAACAAAAATTAGACCCATTCTTTCAGAACCTGTTCCCAGTTAGTAACTTGGAATTTTGATATTACTCTCTAAATTTTAATTTAATAATGATTTCCACCATCCTTTCAGCCCCAATATAGATATTGAGGTATTTTGCAAAAGCTGGCAACAGTGGTATTATGCATGAGTGCCTAGTTTTAAAATCTTGGCAGCTGCTTTGACTTTTCTTTATGCTGTCATTCAGACCATAGCTACCAAAGCTGAATTTTGCTTGTAGTAACAGTTGTGGGAAGTTACTAAGGGAAGAGTCTATTACTGACACAGGAAATGGCTTTACAGTTCTTTTTGTCATTGCCAAACTTACCAAAACGTCACTGTTGCCATAGGTCATCTAGGCACAGCTCAAAATCATCGATCTGCTGCAACTGAATATCACATAAATTGCTTGGTGACTTCGGTGCTAGTGTTACATATGTTCCACCCTTCTTGCAAAACTCCCTTTAAATTGACAAGTTTTGTTGCTTCTGGAATTAGACCTAATTGCTGTGATTCAAGAGTAAGGAAGGAAAAATAACTGTGTGGGTTCTGCATTTTTCAGTTCTCCTCCTCTTTATTGCTTCCAAACTTTTCTTCAAAAGTTGTATCAAGACCATTCAGAAAATTGTGTGTAATAGTCACTGATAGAAGCATTTTTCCCTTGATTCATTAATTACAGGAGCATATCAGGCAGAGCAGATGGCATTTTTTGAGTTGGGAATTTACCTTTGTTATTCTTTGTTGAGTTTGACATGTGAATTTCTCAGCTTCTCTAAGATGATATTGTTTTGCAATTAAATACATAATATGGTTGTATAAATCAGACTGAAAATTTAATTTCTGGTCTTTTTCTTTGTAACTGATGTGAAAAATGAATGGATACATGGGCACATCTCCATTTGAGAACTACTCACTCCTCAACGTACAGAGCAATTATTTTTAATTTATATTTTTTTTTTGCATGAATGAAGTCATGCCTTACTCCGATACTACTCAAGTGCCAGTTCTGAGAAAGAGCAGAAATTTTCTCTTGAGCTTTTTGATGGGTCTTAACTAAAGGGTTCACAAATGGGATGTGATGTATTTTCAGCATGCCGAATTGGGTTGAGGGCCTTCTGATCCTGTGTCATGCGAGAATCTATAACATAACAACCCACATGAGGATCTGGGTGGGTGTGTGGCTGCTGGCTTTGCGTTTGTGATTCAGGAGTCCTGGGAATGCTGTCTGGAAGCACCCCAGCCCCGTTTGAGTGCAGTTAGAGCTCTGCAGTGGCTGAAGACAGTGTGTGCACTGTGAAGCAGTGGCACAAGAAATTGGGTTGTGCAGGCAGTGCTGAGCCCGTGCCTTTTCAAAGGTTGTGTCAGCAGTGACTTGCCTTGGGTTTGTGGCAGGGAAGGGTTGAGGGAGCTTGCAAGTTGGAGCGAACTAATGGGCCACAGAAGCTGTCGGTGGGGGCTGTGGTATGGATGTGCCCGGCTCTGTGGAGAGGGCATCCAGCTCCTGCTGACTGGTGCTGCTTGTGCTGCTTACTCTGCCTCGTCTGGCAGGGGCACCATCCTCCTCTCTGCTGTAACCTGCTCGACTAGACCAGCCAGATTCTGGCTCCTGCATCTATTCCTCCCTTTCCCTCTCATCACTCTCTCCCTCTTCTGCCTAGCCTCGTGGTATGTTTTGGCCCACCTGCCCTTTCTGACGGTCCCCTCTGCAGTGTGCTCGGAAGGGCTGTCTCACGCACGTCCGTGGGGCACCAGCCGCAGGGTCATGAGAGCAACAGGCGAGGTTGTCTTCCTGCTGTCAGCTCCAATGTCTGGTCTCTGGCAGATGGGAGCAGCAGTTACAGGGGAAATCCTGCTAATCTCCTGTAACTTGAGCCCATTACATGCTCAGTCGCACTGTGGGGCTGGTGCCTTTCCAGCCACATATGGACGGATGGCTGAAGGAAGGAATCAGACGCTCGCTGCAGAACACTTTCCGAGATTTGCACTGTAGGGATCAGAAACAAAAATTAAAAAGATGCTGTGAGTCAGCTGAATATTAGTAGGTTTTAAAGCTTTGTCAAATAGGAAAATATTTTCATATGCATTAGCAAAACATATAAAAACCCCTCCATATAAAAAAAAAAAAACACCCCGAAAAGCAACATCAAAAAAGCACTTTGCCAAATTTCAAGGCTGCCCCAACATCGGCAGAGGAGCCAGAGTTCCCCAGTGAGTTATAAGGATGGCAGAGCAACATGTTTTTGTCTAGGTTATCTCAGAAATAGGCAAACTGTGTTTTGGCAGAAAAGTCAATAAATCCTGCAGCAGATGTCCAGCATGGAAAATTTTTAACAAGGGCAGCTCAAGTTTGGCAGAGTCAAAAGAATGTGGAAAATCCTGATGAGATGCACCAAGCCATCTTAATAATGGGTGGAGTTACTATCCTTGTCCCCAGGGTCTCTCAAACCCACCAAAATCAACTATTTTTTTTTTTTTTTCAGGAGGATTGTTTTGGGTTTTTTTAATATAGGGCAGAATAGAGAGGAATGGAGAGGGTGATTGAACAGAAAGTAAGGGCTGGCTGGCAGGAACCTTCTTGGCAGGAACACGTTTCAGCCATGCCTGGAAGGGGAGGGTTTTCACAAATTGTGTGGGAGATGGTGGAACCCAAAGGAGAGTTGCTGCTTGCTGGATAGAGGAATAATGGATTTTTGGGAAGCTGTGTTTATAATATGCAAAATAGTCCACAGGAAACAATGGGGCCTTGGGACGGAGCTGCCAGTGAATGAGAGCTTTGTTTTCCTCTTGTCTATTCATATTTCTAAACTTTTAGTGGCATTTTAAACACATTTTACACATTTTTTTGTGTAATGTCTTGAATTGCCTAAACTGCTGCCTAAAGTACTGTTGCCCTGCAATCTTTATCCCTTTTTGGATAAAAACTGACTTTCAGCTTAAGCTCCTTTTTGTATTTTTCTTAATTGCAACTCTTGTTTAATAATCCTTGGCTGCTCTGTTCTCATGTTTTAAAACTTTAGAAAAATTTATAGGAAAACTGGTTGACAGCAGACCTTGTGTACCAAGCATGTCGAGCTGCCCACAGCTTGACTTGAAAATGGCAACTGGTATCGTAGTCCTTATGCCAGAACCTTGACACAAATGAACATCAGTTGCAAGCTAATTGCATGGACTTCAGTTTAGATGCTGCTGATGGGATTTGCCTGCCATGGATATGAATTAAAACACCATCATATAGATTGTGTTTTCATTGAGAAGCATACCTGCAGTCCCTAACAACCGGTCTGAAATAATCGAAAAGACGTTATGGTTGTATTGCTGTTAAATGCAGACACAGATTATGCAGTATTAAAACGAGAATATTACTGCCTCAATCGGAGGGTGTTTTGGCTGCATGTTAAAATAAAAGACAGATGGTTTGATTTATTATGGTGCATGTCTCACCTTTGCAAACAAGACAGCACCACTGCAGTTTTGCAGTTTCAGAAACGTTGTTTGTGCACGCGTTTACGATTAGCAAAAGCTTTGAAAATCCTTGTGCAAGAAATGCTGAAGCTGCTGTTGCAGTGGAGGGAAAGGGAGTTGTTTTTGCTTTTGCTGTGTATGTTATTTCACAGAGCTATCGCTTTGCCTCACCAGTAAAACTCCTTCCCTGTGCGAGGGAAATTCCTGGTTCATTGGTATGGATGCATTGTTTTTACACATTAGAAGTGCTGTGTTGCTGTGTCAATCATCCCGTTAGGATCAGTTTAAGAGCAGTAGGGCTGACGAAGCTGGGTGTGATTGGCTGCCATATGCTGGGAGGGCTCTGTGAGAAGGAAGGGCTGCAGTCTTTCAGCAACAGAGTTTAGGCTGTGTCTGCTTCATCATCTGAGGAAAAATCCCCCGATAAGTCACAAGGCTTTCTGAGAAAAAACCCCAAAACATTACAGGCTGCTCATCGTTTTGTGCGAGAATTAGTTACCATGATGCGATGGGGAAGATGTGGCTGTTTGTTTGTATCAGATGTTCCTGTTCACGTTGGGAATGTGTCGAATAGACAGGGCTAAACAAGGTAGGAGGATCGTTGTCTTTTATCCAATGTTTCAAGAGTTTGCTGCAGTATACTGCATACGGTATGTGTTGCTTAGGGCAGTCAGGAAAACACTGTGTCTCCTGTGAATGGATTCTGTTTGGGTGAAATAGGTGGATTTTATGGTAACTTGTTTTCAAAGGGTATTAATTTCCAGTGTAAATAGCTCTCTTCAGAAATAGAACATGAGTATATGCATATTAAAACAAGTAAAAAAAGAAATAGGTCAGTGTGTTTCAGAAGTGCTGCTACCCTAATTGGATTTTTAGCTGGGTTGTTGTCTGGAAGTGCAGCCTAGATTTAAGAAGGAGAAGGAGTCAACCTGGAAATCTGTGAAGTTTATAGCAGCTATGTTTGAAGATTTAGGTGAATTAGACCGGCTGATCTAAATAATTCCCTATCGGAAGCTTTAACTGAAGCCAAGACTGCCTGGTTTAGATTTGTAGGAGTATACAACAAGATTACAGTATTTTACCCTGTTATAAAACTATAGGGTTTTTTTCACTGTGCTGTGATTCCTTGTGCTCTTCAATGAAAGCCGGGGGAATTTTTCATAACGTAGTTTAGCTTACTGTAGTTTATTGTAGAAAACTGCCCTTTCCAGATCTTTGTCTAGGCAGCAAAACAGAACCTGTACATGAAAACAAGGAAAACAAGGTTAATAATATGTGCTGCAATTATCTGATCTTTATACATTTTTAATGAGAGAACACACAGCTAGCAGAATAATTTAATGAGCGGGCTGGCTTTTAGAGCAATGATTTCACTGTGCTAAGGCACATCAACTTTCTTCCAGAGGAGGAGCCTCAGTAAGGAATGGAGAAGATTTATGTTAAATGCTCTAGAGAGAGCAGAAGTCTGTAAAATTCTGGAAGAATAGAGAAGTTTTCAGTTGTTACTATTATTTTTTAGATAGAAGGCAAACTTTACCATCATGTTGCAGGAGGGGTCTGAGAACATTTCCTCATCCTGTTATATGCTGAAGCCTTTTCAACTTTCTCACACTGCCATATGCATTGATGGTACTCAGTACCTTTTCAGGATGTCACCCAGTTAGTGACCCAAATTAACATGCTGACTTCAGTTGTGTTATAGCAGCATCATTTATATGTACTGTACATATTATACTTGGGTTTTAATTTTTTTTCCCACTAAGATTACCCGTTGGTGAGACAAGAAAATGTTGTATTCTTAATTATTTTGTAATAGCCATGTACATTGCATACTTGTATTCAGCTAAGATGTCAATAGAAAAAATAAGTATATGTACTCAGGAAGACTAAAGATCAATTTCTTAAAGAGAAAGCAGGTAGAAGAACCTTTTGCTGCCTAAAAAAACTTTCGGTGACGTAATTTTGGGGGGAAAGTTTCAAGATTTCCTTTATCCTAGGAATGAATTACATAAGTTTTAACAGTATTGTGGCAAGTAGGCCCTTCTAGCCCAACTGTCCATAGAACCACTGTCCATTGCCCCTCCCATTCTTCAAGGAGAAGTACAGCACATGCACTCAGAACTCCTGATATCACCTCCCAACTCCTCACAGCTCACTCTGCTCAGGGAAGGTTGATACGACTTCCCTGCTCCCCGGCCAAGTACTTGCTGGAGACCTGTGGCTGGGTTGTTGACACATACTCAGTTCATGAACCAGTTATTTTTGAAGGCTACAGTCTTCTAAGTCAAAACAACCTTGTGTCTTTTGAAAATTTCAAGATCTGCTAACAAATGTCAGGATGTAGAGCATTATTATTACAAATCCATAGGGTATGGATATATATGTTTAACTCTCTATAACTATTGATTGAGAGTTAAATGTGTTGCTTGTGTGCAGATTGTGTTAAGCATGCAAGGCAAAGACTGATAATTAGAAGCAAGTAAAATAATATTTTTCAAGAAATTTCTCAGTAAAATATGAGACAAATATTTAGTTATTGCAAAGAAAACTGTTTTCATGCAGAGCTCTCTGAGAAAACTTTTCAGTTTCCTGTTTTGAGACAATCTCTTTCAGAAAATTTCAGTGTCTGGTTTCTGTACCTTGTAAATCACAATATCTGGAGTTGTCTTGTTATGGCTGACTACCAGAATGAAAATTTGCATTCATCACTTAGTCAAGTAGTCTGTATCAAACTACTGACAGACATTCAAATGACAAAAGGATTTATAAAAATTATTTCCTGGTAAAGGTGCATATATGTACTACTACTTTATATGATTAGGTAAATGAACCTTCAGCTTACAGAGTAGAGGTGGTAGTAAATATTCTGTGTTTACATTTATTTGGTATTAAAAGTATTTCAGACCAGATTCTGGTGTCTATTTAATTTAGTAATATCTTTTCTACTTAATTGCTCTGTGTATTTCATCAGAGCTATTAGTGTGGTAACCTTCCAATGTGCAGTCTGTCTGTTTTCAAGGAATAATTACTTTGTTTAGAATGACTCTATTTTCCTAAGATAGAATTTTCTAATGAGCTAGAGGTCCTGAAGTATAGTGCTTGACAATAGAGTGATTATAAAGGCAAATCAACTTCTTAGTGTGTGAATGTACGTTTTACAGAAATGTGAGATAATTATGTGCTACCATTTTTAATTTTTTTTTCTGAGCAAGAAAAATGGCTCTTAATGTTGCGTGGGATTTCCGGCACTCAGGTATCACCTCAGCTGTGAATGAATTATCTTCTCTGTTGCTCAGAAATGTGTCAGAAATTATCTGTACTGTGTTTACTTGTAAAAGCTCAGTAAAATATTCCATTTTTATAATACTGAGAGATGAGAAATAAAGTGTTTAATTGAAATAAATCATTTTGCAAACAGTTTTAACACATTGCTAATATTTAAATTCCACGTGATAGCTATTAGTGATACTGTGCTAGAAATTTCTGACTTTGAGGATTGTTTTTTCTCTTCCAGGGAAGAAACACTTTTTTTAAAGTCAAATTATTTTTTCCCCTTTTTTATGAATATGGCTGTTGCAAAATTGGAGCAAAAGATAGCTAAATCACTTTTAAAAAAATTTGTTAGTGTGTATTTTCTTTTTAAAACCTGTGATTGTGAAGCTAATTTGATGTGTTTTATACAATGTATTATGGTTAACTAATGTGCACCAGTGCTATGTAACTGGTCTGTAAACAGGCTGAAATTATAGCCTGAGGAAAATAAAACTCATTTCAAGAGAGTGTCAGTGCTGAAAACTAGTTCAAATAATAGCAGTATTAACTGTTTGACTAATTAAACTAATCTCCTTATACATTATTGGCAAATGCAGCGACAGTTGTTGGTTATTGATATATAGAGTCTTCTTTTTAAAAAGTCTTCTTTTAAAAGCAAACTTTTTTGGCTCTATTTGGAGTAGAGAGTGCATGAGGAGAAAGAAGTTATGCCCTTTCTGGAATCTGCTAACTTCTTAATCGCCACAATTTTTTATTATTCCTTTGTAACCGGGCTGTTAAAACACCGAGCTCTCTCTCTGATAATGCTGGCAACGTCAAGTTCTTCGTTCCCTATTTCAGTCCTGCTAAAAAAGGAAAAGTCTGGGGCTCTGAAGATTGAAGAGCATACCTAACAGGGGATTATATGCACAATCCTTATAACTAACACAAAGAAATACTAATTATGTAGGGGACTCTTTGTGCTACTGATGATTACTAAAGCTGTTGAGAATTGCCAGTTTGCTGCTGCTGCAGAAGACTTGTAGGATTTCTGGAGTCATAAGTCTGGCAAAAGACCTGGTGGGCTTGTGATGCCTGAAACTTTGCCAGCTAGAACAGCTCAGCTGTAAACAAATTGATAAACACAGAGGTTCATGCTCTTTTTATTATTTATTTTCTTTTTCTTCCTTTTGTTTTTCCTTTTCTTTTCTCCCTTCTTTTTTATACCTAGATATATGTCCACGAATACTTACACACGTACATAATATACACACACTCATAAAAAATAATTTTTCATCTTTGTGATTTTTGTTATACAAAAACAATAGCTAATAAAGACAGTGGGAGGGATTAAGTGATACAGTTATTGCATAAAGAAGTGGATCAAGAAATAGGAACAGATGGTTCATATCAGAGTCTATTAATTTTTTCTATTTTAGATTAATGATTTTTTTCATCAGTTTCTGAGTGGATGATAAACATTTTGGGAGGCGTTTTGGGAAGATCCGGGTATCATACATTGCTGATCTCATAAATAGAGACAAGGTCAGTCTGGAGGTTCATGAGCTGTAAAATCTTCTCTTCTGCAGGGAATACAGCACCTGTGACAGCAGGCAGAATTAGAGAGTACAAGTAAAGAAAAATGCAGGAAGTTTTACCTGTGGTAGTTCTATGGAAGGAGAAAGCTAAGTTTTGGTTAGAAATGCCTTTTTTCTTTTTTTTTGTGGGAATTCTGAAGGCAGCTTTTCAGTATGTTTTTTTGTGTATGATCACTTTTAAGAGGCCTAGGAAATACATTTTTGGGGTTTTAACCCTCTAGTGTTCATTCCTATCCAGACTGAATACTTTAAAACTTGAGTTTCTGAGCAATTTTATGTTGTTGTTTTTTCCCCTACTGCTCTGATATATATACTTCAGGTATGTTAAATGGCACAGTCCCCCAGCCCCTAGTTTTCTGAATCTCTCATGATTTATGTACTTTACAGGTGTCATAGGCAGTGTTTTGAACTTAGTCTAAAACTAACCTACAATTTCCCAGTGACAAGTTTTCCATTTTTTCCCGTTGCTCAGAAGGATGATGTTTCAATGCTGTGTTTCAGCATGTCAGCTTTGTGCCTTCACAGTCTCCTTTGGCAGCTCTCTGCGGGACACTCCTGCTAATGTCTGGTGGGTAAAGTGGCTGCCTCGTAGGACTGGCAAAGCCCTATTTTAGTTCATTTAAATATTTTTCAGGTATTTCCTTCCACTTTTCACTATCTGCAGTGCTGTTATCAGCAGCTGTATGCATATTTCAAGCCTAGAGCTGCCTTAGTTTGTCAGCAGACCCCTCTGGCTGTGCCCCTGGCAGGACAGGCAGGCTCACTGCCGGCAGGAGCATACCTCCACACCCAGTTAATGATTCAGGACTTCAGCACTGCCTCACTCTTATTTACTTAAAAGCCTGTGATAACAGGTGTGGGATTTCTGTGATGGCTGTGTTCACCTGTGGCTGTGAGGAGACCAATGCCAGCTTTCTCACCTTCATCTCCTCACCCCGTAGCCAAAAAGTGCTGTTGCCTGGGGCACCTCCTGCAGCTGGCATCAGGCTTGTGCAGAGGAGGCCGCCGGTGCGTGGGCTGCTGGTGCTGGGGATTGCAGTGCTGCAGTCCTTATTGGCATGCTGAACATGCTCTGGCAGCACGGCGCGCCGCTGTCCTGGAGTCTAGCGCTTGTCTTTAAAAACTTTTTCTGCTTTGTGTGTGGGTTTGTTTTTTTTTTACAATTCCCTTGTGTATTTTAGTTCCCTGCTGCTAATGCTGGGAAACACTCTGGGGATGGATCACTTTATTGCCATAATTTTAAGGAAGTTGGGGTGGTGGCTAAAACTCCAAGATTTTCTCTGTCACATTGTAGATGGCATGAAAGGCTTTGAAAGTAGCCCTACTGATGTGTTTATAAAGCCAGTGCACTTTCCACTTTTCCCCCCCTCCTTTTTTTAAAGACCTCATTTAATGCTCAGGACTTTGCAGTGAGGCCACTTTCAAAGGCTTTAGTATCCACAGTAGCAGCTCTTTGAAGTGGAAACGCCAGCAGGGAACAAGCCTTCAGCTTAATCCTTGGTGTAAAAGGTCCTAAATGGTAAGAAGCCACAACATCCCTCTCAGTGGGAGGAGCTGGAGAGTGATACCTGCAACTGAATCTGTATCCTGGACCTCATCTGTGGAGCTAAAACTGGTTGGACACTTCTGTAGGACAGGAGGGATGCAGTCCCTCTCATCTCTCTGGCTTTTCACTCTGGTTCTGTCCCAGCACTTTCTTGAGGAGGAGGGCACAACTGAGAGGTGAGAGAGTAAGGCCTGAGAGCAAACATGGCTGTGCTTGGGTTTGTTTGCTCTCTCAAGTTGCTAAATCTTTCCTCTGGAGTGCACAGCCAGTGCCACAATCCATCTGCTGGTCCTTGTGGGCATTTGTCTGTCCAGTTAGGTTGGTGGCTTCATGGTGGGCCCAGGTGCTTGTCTCCCCTTTGGCACAAGGAGGGTGAAGGAGATGGTGCTTTTTGGTCACCAATGACTCATTTAAATGCTCAAAGCTAGGTGGGATGAGTCTGTCATCTCTGAAATACATTTGTTTGAAATAGGAGATTCAAATGTTGAGTTTCTTGCGTTGGGGCTTGAGGATCAGTGTGTTCCTATGGATTTGTAGCCAGTCTTGGTTGCAGAGCTAGGCTGCTTGTAAGGAGCTGCCCTCCAAAAATGAGGAAGGCAGAAGATGGCAGTGCCTTGACTGGCATGTGGCTTGAGCTGCCAGGGGTGAGAGGCTTTTTGAGGGGGGCTTTCCTTCTCAAACATAGTAGCCATTGTTGTTTCTGATGACTATTTAAATAATCTGATTTTTAATTAAAAAGTTATTTTTTAACTTGTTGGTATTTTTTACTTTCAACATGTCGTCTGCCATTTAACTTCATCCTTGTGCTGTTTGCTGTGTACAAAAACAGCTGTCTTTTCTGTGGCTTCCCCACTGGTAAATGACTGAACACTCCCTGCCTCCTAGTCAGGATCTGGTGATCCTCATCATCAGCCTGTATGAATTTCATATTCTTTCTTTTGTCAAAAACCTCACTGCTGCCTGTTTGTACATGTAAGCCTTTCTGCAGTGCTGATGGTGCTGTTACTGTTCTCTCACTCTTTTATCACTCCAGAGTTACATGCTCCATGACTATACACACTAGTGTAATTCCTTTTTGTTTCCCTTTGATAGTGCCAAATGTTCTGCTTGTTTTATACTCCATCAGCTGCTGAATATTTTGCAGAAGTCTTCACCGAATTGCCTCTAATGTCCACATGATCTTTCCTCTGTAGCAGTGTCTTGTTGGAACCTAGTGTTGTGTGTTTGCTATTCATTAGTTGTCTTTTTCTCCCCTCATCTGCATTATTGTGCCTATCTTTATGTTAAAACTGATGTCATTTTATCACCTAGCAAGCTCATTATCATGAGATCCTTTTCTAACTCCTCACAGTTGGCTTCAGGTATGACTTCGCAAAAATTTTATGCTAACTGCAAACTGTCTTATTGATTATGGCTGTTGTTGCAAAGCAGAGAAGGAAACTCTCTTGGCAAACCTAATTATGAAAATTACAGTATATTATTAGAAGTAAAACATGATATTTCATCTTGGGAGTTTGTTGTGAACTTCTGCACTGACTTTAGTCTTCATATTATCTGCAATGCTTAGCACTTTTTGCTGCTCTTTTAAATTAAATTTCTTTAACATCCACAAGGCCTAAGTCATGACGATAACTGGGTTCCACAAAAATCATCAGGTTGCAAAGATGAGATGATTAGTTTGCTTTAATTTTGCTTAATTTTGAGCTTTTAGGATTTGTATTTCCTAGCTCTTCCTTACCATTGTCAGAATTGTACTTCTTAATGAAAACTGGCAGTTGCTTGTAAACATACTTGTAGGTGATAAGGTTTTATGAAATGCACTTGATGTTTTCAGATTTCCAGTGAAATGGGCAAGAGATAGCTGTGCTGCAGTGGCTTCTCTTCTTAAACTTGAAGATTCTTGTAATAGGAATTAAAACAGACTTAGTAGTAATATTCTGCTTTGATGAGGATAACCACCTGTATCTATCCCATCTGGGTCTCCAATCAGCAAAACATCAGCATACTTTTCACTTAGGGGAAAAGTATATGTGATGATTATAATCTTTGAAGTGCTTCACTGCAAGGTAAAAATGATTTTCTTGAAACAGGACATTAAAATTTGTGGACAGGTTTCTACTCTTCTGCTTTCAATTTTTTTTTTTTTTTTAATTTGTGTGGCTATTTTGACTCAGTTTTGCACTTAGGAAATTTAGGGTACATGATGCAGGATTATTCTTTAATTGTTTTCCTGATGTACTTTGTTCATGTGGAAATTTAGGGTACATCATGCAGGATTATTCTTTAATTGCTTTCCTGATGTATTTTGTTCATGAGGTGAAAAAATATAGGACATTAAATTGTGGATTTTCATTCAATTTTACAGAATCATAGCAATTAAATTGACCACTCCCCCAATATGTAAATTGAGTGAACTTTTGTTGTAAGAAAGCATAGAGCTAGAATACCTCTGCATCTTTGTTGTCCCTCTCTTTTCTGTCTTTTTAGAGTATAATTTTTTGGGAGATTGGGGGTTTTTTGGTGGTTTTTTTGGCAGGGGCTGGTGGATTTGGGAGGGCATTTGGTTTGGCTTGTTGTTTCTTTTTGGTTTTGGTTTGTTTTTTTTTTTTCTGGAGGCTTTTTGTTTGTATATTTTTTTTGCTTTTGGATTTTTTGGGGGTTTTGTTTGGTTGGTTTTTTTTGTTGGAATGTTTTGTATTTTTAGGTGGGGTTTTTTTGTTGTTTTTTTTTTTTTTTTTAATAGTGGACAGTCCTATTCAGTTGCTATAAAGTGGTACCATGGTTTCTGTTCTTTCAGGTCATGGGCGGAAGGATAAATGTGGAGAAAAGCCATTCAAGTAGTTTTTCAGGATTTCTAGAACCTATGCATTGTTATAAAGTGTTTATCTCTGTGAAAGCCAAATATTGATAGTGTAAACTTTGCATCCCTTCAAGTTGTAGAGCATTACTAGAGGGCATATAACTCTGACCGGTTGTTTTTTGTTTGGTGTTTTTTTTTTGTTTTGTTTTGTTTTGTTTTTTGTTTTTGGTTTTTTTTTTTTTTTTGGTTTGGTTTTTTTTTTGTTTTGGTGGGTTTTGGTTTTTTTTTTGTTTGTTTTTTTGTTTTTTTTTTTTTTTTTTTTTTTTTTTTGTTTGGGTTATTTTTTTTCTGGTCTGGTATGATTTTATGTCTCACCTGTTTTATCCTGGAAATGCTGTATGAAATGGAAGAAATTTTAACAGGTATCTGGGATCAGAGCATGTACAGGCTGAAGGCTAGAAGTTGTAAATTCTCTTATTTACTAGCTAAGCAAATATTGCACTAAAATGAGGCACATTCAAAACACATTTAAGTAATTTTTGAAAACTTGTTTTTGGAATAGAAATGTGTGTAAGCATAACAGAAACAGTCCACTTCTTATGTTTATATATCCCTGAGTGCTGTTGATGATGTTATTTATTTGACCAAATCAAATTTATTTTTTCTTTTTTGCTATTTATTCACTTTGTAACACAGAAATTTTGACACTGTCTTTCAAAAATGCCAGGCTGTGCTTACCTGTTCTGCCATTGCCAGCAGGACAGAGAAATCTGTGCAGTTACCAGTAAACAGAGATATTAGAAAAAGGTCTGGAAGAGGGCTCTGTCAAACCATTTATAGGAAACGTGTTCAGTTTTCACTGCAAAACATTGCAATTCATTGTGTCAAAGCATGAAAGCACTTGATTTTTCAATGTTTTTTTTTTCCTACTGCTCTTTTCACAGTAAATAGCTGAGTTAAAATAGAAGCTATAATTTGAATATTGAGAAAATTTTTTGATTTAAAGTGGGGACATGCCTGGCTCTGAGACATAGGCTAACACTGCCTAACCTGTATGGCTGCCTAAATCCATTCCCTTTTCAGCTTTTAAGCTAAGAGAAATTAAAACCAAGACTCTATATATTGAAGTTGCTTTTGAAAGATGCTGGCTGGAGTTTTGTTGTGGTTTGTGATTCTCTTTCCTGACATAAACCTGAATGTAGTTTATCTCCTCTTACTGTTACAAACAAATAGACGATATACATGGTAGAAAAATGAGTATGAACTCATCCAATGTCCTTACTGGAGGCCAATAAACTTTCTGAGTTGATTTCTGTGTAGCCTTTCTGTGTTTAAGTACTTTATCTCCTGTTAGTTGTAAATTAAAAAAAAAAAAAGAAAAGAAGTTACTCTCTAAAATGAAACTGAGTTGAAAAGTAACTTTCTTCAAGTGGCGACGGGTGGTGAGCTTTTTGGACTGAGGGAGACATGTTACACAAATCAAAACAACAGATCAATGTGACCCATTTTTATTGGGTCAGTGCTTCTTAATTGGTGCTCAAGCAAAAAGGAAGGTCAGTGGCTGTACTGCACACCAACCCCAAAATTCGTCATCCTGGAGCTCAGGGGAAAAAAAATGTTTACTTGGTAGGCAACGTCTGCAGATGGTTACTGTGCACTCCTTCCAGTTGTAACTCCATTATTTGCCTCAGGACTAAATAGAAGTATTCAAGACTTCCAGGAAAACAGACATTCACCAGAAGTTGCAAGTCATATGAGAAAAGCTCATCTCTTCTTTTCTGCCACTAGTTGCAAGAACAGTTTTAGGGGAAAAGCATTCTCTTTCTGAACTTGTCATAGCTATTTGACAGCTGAATACTGGTTTACTAAATGCAAATTTATTTTATTCCAGAAATAAAGAGCTTTCAGAATTTAGCAGAATTATGTATTATCAAATACAACACAGGTAGCCTTTGAAGTTTTATGTGTTGGTTTTGTTTAGGGGTTTTTGTTTTTTCTTGTGGACAAATGCATGAATTTTGAAAATGAAGTTTCTTACTGTCATCTTCACATGGAACATGATTAAATATTTTCTTTATTCACCTTGGAGGACCAAAGATAATCAGGCAGGAAGCCATCTCTGTTTACAACACAAAAAGGCAATCTACCTTCAGAAGAGACCAATAGAGACCAACCTGTTAAATACTAACTTTTTTTCTTCAAGGCCACGCTAAACCCCCCATTTCTGTTTTTTTCTTAACTGGGAAAGGTCTTTGAAAAAATGGCTTTTAATGGGAGATTTCAGCTGCTGTCTGAACGTTAGTATAAAAACACTGTTTAAAAATATTTTTTAAAAAATCATCTCTGAAGATTATTAATTTAACTATCTACTATTCTATAGGTGACTTTAAGGCTAGGTTGCTGTTCCATCTTTAACTGCTGTAAGATATGAAGTATTCTGACATAGGCACCTAATCAGGTTTTGCAGTATGTCCTGTGAGATGTTTAAGCAGTAAAGCACTTGAATATGTTCTGCTTCATGAGGATTTCTTTAGTTTTGGAAGTAAATAAAACTGGTGTTGTGTATTATGTGCATGCTACTAATGGAGCAAAAGGGGAATTGAATCCTTGTGATAAAATGGACTCTGGTGAAGGCTTGCTTGGCAACCCTCTGAGTACTAAAGATACTACTGAGGTTTTTCTTTTCCCTGCCAGAAGCACTTTGCCATTGTGATAAGTTTGTTCTTCCAAAATATGTTTGAGATGCTTGTGAAATGCTTTGGGTCTGGTAGAATGCAAGAGTGCCTTGCCTAGGCTCCTTTAGACAGGCTCTCAGGTTTTCTTCCTTCTCAGTTGGGTTGCTGAGAAAGATCCCTGCTTCTGGGAGTGTTCCTAGGTGATGCAGCTTGGGGTGTGGAGGAAGGGGTCTTGGTGTTTCTTTCTCTTGTGGTAGGTTTTTAAGTCTTTTTCTCCAAGCTCCACTTCTCCTGGAGCTTTTAGTTTAACACATTCAGGAGTACGGGTGAAACAACGCAGATTCTCTTGAAGTCTTTTGTAATCAGTCATCTTACTCTCCAGCTCCAAATGTGGTTTTCACATTTTTGTGAATCTCCAAAGTCCTGAAGTGTTTCCTTTCATATCCGTGCTCCTCCCCTGAGAGTCTGTGCTTTTGTCAACAATTGTGAGAGCAGTCAGGCTGCTTCTTGGTATCCTGCTTTTCATGCACATTATAAAGGACATTTCTGACAGCAGCATTTGTAAAAGGGATTGAGGAAATCCGTGGAAGTAAAATTCAATGAAACCTATTAAATACAAAGACATCAGTTACAGGTTGTTGGGAGAAAATTCATGGAAATTATCACACCCTGCCTGCCCTGGTTCTGCACTCTTCTGAGGACATCTAGTATAAGTCATAGTCGCAGGCTGCATTTTGGGCAAGATGGACTCTTTGGCTCATCTGCTAGGGTCATCCTTTTGTGTATTGTTATTCTGTACTCAGGTAAAAGGTGGAGGAAATGGCACAGGAATGCTGGTATCTTATCTCAGAATGGTGATGCTGCTTGAATATAGTGTAGGAAATCTGTTCAGCAGGATGGGTTAAGCACTTAAGAGGCAGTTGGAGTTAATAGCATTAGGTAGTGTTCTTGCTGCCCTCACCTTAGGAGCTTGGTTTGGATGTGCCATGCAACTTCCCAGAGCTGGGTAATTTGTGGAGTATAATAATATATATAATAATAATAATATATTATTAATAATGCTGTTGGCCATCTTAAAACATGTGCAGCTTGTGAATTCAATATGTCATTAATTTACATACAGTCCTTGGTTTATTCAGATTTATCCTTGTCTTTCAATGCAAAGGGGTGCTGTTTGTCACATAAATACCTCAGCAAGAATTCTGCCTTCTTGGCTTAGAGCAAAACTGGACTAGAGAAAATAGAAAATTTACAACAGCCTGAGCTCTTTCAGACTGTGCTCCTGTGTAACAGCATGTTATCGGTCCTTTGGCAGGTGAGAACAGTCATTTGATCACACGTTCCCTCCATGCCAGTCTGTAAAAATTTCACAGTACATAAGCACACTTTTCTATAAATATTTTACAGTCCTAAAAAAACATAAATACAATGCATGTCTGCAGCTGGGTGAGTGGAAGCTCCTAATGCACTGGGGTACCCTTTCCTGGGGAATTGGGTTTGATTAATAGCTATTACATGTTTCACTCTGCCAAAAGCAAAACATTTGTGTCCACAAGAGGCCAAGTGGTAACGTCATTGCTGCCGGGGATGATTAACTCTGCTTGCTGAGGCACAGAAACAGAAATTGCTTTTGCCCTTTTGTCAAGGTGGGAACAGAATTTTGTGTATGAAATTGATGCACATAGAGGAAAAAATCAGGTTAATTTGGACTTAGAAAGTGTTTAAGTTAAAAACTGTGAAAAGGTCCAAGCCAAGAGAGGAGGAGTAGAATAAAAACAAAAGTAGTTTGCTAGAAGAAGAAAACTCTTTTCTGCAATTGCATTTTAACTGAAGTATAACAAGCATTAGTTTTTCCAGCATGACTTCGAAACAGTTTGGTTTTTGAAAATACTCTTGTGGTCTGTAGTCATCCACTGACCTAAAGTTCAGCAGAAATATTTCACGGTCCATTAGCAAAGTAGTACAGTGGGTTGCTGAAAAGGTCCCAGGCTGTGTGGGTTGATTCACAGTCAGTGGTACACCTTCCTCCTCACCTACTTCCCCAGGGACAAAGGACATTAGTGTTATTATATTGTAAAGCCAGCTTCAAAGGGAAGCGGCAGGTTTTAACAAGAAGCTCATTGCCATGCTGTAAATAGTGAGGGACATACTAAAAAGCCTGAACCTGGCACATTAGTGATTGTGACAAGGAAAATATGGCTCGTTTAGCAAAACTGATTTGAAGGTCATGCTCAGTTTAAATAAAGCAGACTGGTTTTCTAGTCTGTCCCTGGCCTGAACTTCAGTCAGCTTAACTAAAATAGTTAGGATTGTCTCTACGCTGTGTAAAGTGTTCATCTGAATTACAGTTCACAAGTGTTCATTGCTGGTTGTATAACAGGCAAAGACATGTTGCAATAGTTGATCTCCAAGTCAAGCAAATAAAGTAAATAATGTCTTTTTTGTAAGTCCTGGCACTTCTGACTTGAGCTGCTTCATGTTGAATTAATACAAGACCCAGGATTAGAATTTTAGTATTTTTGGCTACCAGCCACCTGATCAAACAAGTGGGCTGCTTCCCTGATATGGCAGTTCTGGCTTCTTCCTCATTTGAGAAATACTGGTTTCCTCAGTGTGACACGGGAGCTGCTTAACATCTTAAAGTGGAAAAAAACGCTTGAAAGTGATTAAAGAAATGTTTGCAAGTTTTGTTTGAAATTTATAGAAGAATTTATACATGCTCTCCTGTAGTTGAATGGCTCTTCTTAAAAATGTTATGGTGACAGAAAGATTTCCCATTCATGTTTGCCATCAAAGAGTGGATGATGTTTTGTGGAAACCTGTCCTATTTTCTCTTGTTTCTTGAATTTAGGGATTATTATTTTTTTGACTCCACAACAGTTCAGAGGAGAGCGAAAAGCTTGGTTCTGGTTTTAATGCTGTCTTTTTACATAACTCTGCAGACACTACTAAACTCTACTGTGCATTGTTTAGTCTTTTTTAGATACCTAGTAAAAGGGTACATATAAAAATATGAATATTAGACACTGGTTTAAAGAGAAGAACACAAAGCTGGCATAGTACTCATTGATGAATTATACCTCTGTACTGATGCATCTCTTCTGGTCCTGTTTCCCTAGTTTGGAAAGCTGATGGGTTGAGAAAAGCCTGTCCACCATGGGAGAATCTCTTGCATGTTCTTTCTTTAAGATGTAGTTTATTGAAATGTGATTAACAAGCATGCTGACTGCCACATTATTTGCCTGTAAAATCACTTCATTTTTTATTTAATTCATGTTGGCATATTTTGATATAGGATCCTGTTTGTATTGACTAGTGGGGAATAGGCTTAAATTAGCGTGTGGTGCCTGAGAGCCAGCCTTGCTTTCCAGGGACAGGGAGGATATCCTGTGGGATACAGCACTGCAGCTAAAGGTGCTTGCAAAGAGGAGCCAGACCTGCTGCAGGTGGGGTGCCCTGTCCTGCCTGCTCTGCTCCCTGCTCCCTTGGAGTGGGACGTGAGCCAGTGGCCATGTCTCTGTTGAGTTGGCACGTGCGAGGCAGGGGGCATTGTGCTGCTGTGCTACTCTGCACCTGATGAGGCAGATCAGAATGGATCCAGCCTGGGATTAAACTGCAGTCTTGCTTTCCTCAGCAGGGAGTTTGGGGGAGCTCAAGAGAGAACTTCACAGGGGAGTCAAGGAAATGGCAAGTAGCTGGCATTTAAAGCAACAGTGGAGTGAGCTTGTGGAGTTGTGACTGTCCTTTAGTGGGCAGCTTATCTTCTGTTTGGAGGCTTTGAATGCTATTTAAAGCATAAACAATGGGGGGAAAAGGACATTGAAGAGCGTATATGAGGTTTAGTTGAAAAATGGAAGCGAAGTTCCACTGTCTTTTGGACTAAAGCACTTGCCGGTGTCTTCTAAACATACGTCTGTGTCCTGAAGGATTTGAAAGTGGAATCCTCTATGCAGCTGCAAACAAGAGGTATGACTTAGTGAGATTTGAGTTTCCTTTGCAAATAGGTCAACTGCTGAAGAAGCAGCAGCTTTTTGAAGGAACACAATTCTTGTCAGTAGTCTGAGGATGCATCTGTGTAGTGGGGCACATTGGTTAATCTGTGTTTTCGGATGTCCTGAGGCATCTGGAGATGGTTGTGTTTTGTTCCACATCATCTGACCCAGGTAAAATCATTGATTCAAAACTAGTGAGTCCAGGTTGAAAGAAATCGCTAAACTATTTTTTTCTTACAGATCAGTTTATTTCCTGAACAAAAAGGAACATCATGAGAATCTGAGTTAAAGTAGTATGTGGTCAAGACACTGCTGGTTCATGAACTTGTGCTGTGGGATGTGAAATTAGTGATGATTATGGTTAACCCTGTTTAAGGGTAGAGACTGTTTTTCTTTTTCTTCCAGCTTCCAGCCAGACCTTAAAATTTTGACATTAAATTCTTTGGGCCTGGTGTCTCCTGCAGGGTCATTGTTATTGTTTCTTTGTTAAAAAGTTTCTGGAATTTAAGACTATAACCATGATTTTCTGTGAGAAAGCAACATGAGATTTTGTTTATGTGTAAATGGATAAAAGTTGTAGAAGCAACCTGTTTTGGGCCAAGGGCTTAAAATTGTTTCCCTGGGGTTAGAGAGTTGACCTTGGTTTTCCTGAAAAAGAGCTTACATTTGGATGAGAAAACAGTTTGTCCCTGAAGAGTGGCAGTATAAGTATGCTGGGTTTGAAAACTGAGTTTTCAATACATTGTGTTGGCATTGCAGTATCCAGCAGGTCATTTGTGGTGGCTGTAGATAGGCTGTAGAAGGTGAGTTTTTTCCCACTTGAGGTCATGTGTTTAACTGAATTTGGGCAGCAGTCTGTAAGTCAACATGTTCCTCCCTGCTAGTGACCTAGAGAAGGCTCACCTTGCTTTCACAGCTTAGTGAGTCTCTGGGGTTTGAGGAATGTTTTCGTTTTGGTTTTTTGGGGTCTTGTCTTTAAAACAGAGCATTGTTTACAAATTATCAAACTTGTATAATAATAATACAAATTATCAAACTTGTACTTGGCTAAGTATATTTAGTACATCTCTTCTGTCTGGGAAAGAAGAGCTTATATACTTCAAACTGCACAGTCCCCTTTAAGTACAACTGAGGGTTTTCTAACTTTTTAATTCTTACATTTCTGGTATATTTATAGAAGAAATATATGGATCATGTTGATAAATTTTGACAGTAGGAGCAACAAATTGAGCCCCAGTGTTGACATCTCTTACTGAAGATTTTGATGTGATGAATAATACAGAGTGTTTAAACCTCAAAAAGTGTAAAACTGTTTTAACACCTTCTGGGTGGACTTAGTGGTTCCTCTAGATATCTGTGGTGAGACCATGTAGAAGACTGTGCTCCTTTACTGGATGTCATCACCTGCAGAGATGACTTTTGAAGATGGGGCTGCTCATTACTACGTTACCTACTGAAGCATGAGTATATCATGTCCAGGAAGTCTCAGTTTCACCATCAGACAGATACTGCATGATCCATTGCCACATAATCTGGCTGATAAGTAAAACTACTGTACCAAAGCAACTCATATTTTGTAGATAGTAAGAGCTCCTATTTTCCAGCTGAAAAATCCAGCTGGTTCATAATAGGGCAGGGCTTTGTATTCACTTGCAATTCCCAAAGATGAGGCTGCCCTGTATTTCTCTGAGAACTTTTTCTCTGGGCTTCTAATGTCTGTGTGCTTTGTCTTGTTTACTAATTAAAAGGATTTTTTTTTTCTTAACCATGACAAAGGCCTTCTAGTCCTATGCCTTGCTAGCTTTCTGTGAAAGGGAAATGCTGCTTATCCTAAAAGGGATCCAAAGCTAAATAACTTTTACAAATACATGTCCATGAATTTCATTTCACTTAACCTGCAAAAAGCTGCATTTGTAAGTGCGAATTCTTGATCAATTCCATCGATTCAACTGTGTGAGAGACTGAAAATAAACAATAATAGTTGTAAAAAGACAAAAATAATTTGTTCTTATGTTGAGTACTTCTTTCATCTTCAGTAAGAATATTTTGCAGCTCAGTTGTTTGTTTGTAAGTTTTGATAGCTTGTTTAGCTACAGTGGTGGGTGTTGTCTTGAGTTGGGATCATTAATGGTAATAACAACAAAACAACTAAACAAAACCATAAGGCAAACAAAATCTTCTGCCAGGATAAGGGACACTTCGTGCTGAGGGTTTTATGCCAGTGAGGTACCATTAGTTTTGTCAAGACAGCTAACTTCAGCTGATGTGTTGGGACACAATTAGAAATAGTGGGAAGAGGAGCAGAGTTTGCATTTGCAAAACCCACTGGTTTTCTCCAGATGGATGGGTTTTGCAATACGCAAGGTCAGGGTTAACCATGATGTTAATAATGGCGTGTGACCTTGCAGGCATTTTATTGAGGATTATTGTTGTTATATTTTCTTATATAAACTCCATTCATTTCCCTTATTTACTTCCCTGTTTACTCAAACTGCTGGAGTTTTTTCCCTGTAACCACAGCCTCTTCTGCTTTCCTTCTAAAATTTCCTCTTGTACCTCTCTCTTCCAATGTTCACAGCCTTTCTCCATCTTTCTTGCTATTAAGTCTCTCCCTTCTTTTCAGTTTCACAACCAGCCATTTCCTTTTCCTACCTTCCTCTCCCATTTTTTTCCTTCTCTTGAGCACTTTCCTCATGTGTTAAATTCTGCTTTTCTTGACTTCTCCAAGAAGAATAATTTTATTCTCTGCTTTGTCTTTTCTCTCCCTCCTCCTCGTTTTGTGTCCCTCATGTTCAGGTTTTCAAGGTGGCATCTCTTCCTTCATCCTCCTGGTGCAGGTGATGGGCAGAGGAGGTATGACAGCTGCCTAGCACGTGATTGTGAACGCATAGGTCATGTAAGTGGTAGGGATGAAGCACTCCAAATTGTTCTGTCTTCACCATGTTTGAACTTGCCTCCTGCTGAAGGCATGGCCTCCTTCAGAAAGGAGACAGGACTCAGTTCTGTCTCCTGAGTTTTTACCAGTAGGAACTCCTGAGGCACTTGATGACTCTTGAGAAATCACATGGCGTTGTTATGTTGGACAAGACATGGATTTTAGAGACAAACTTTTCGTGCTTCCCTTTCTTTAGAAAATCTTCATGTAGCATGAGGGTAAGAAATAGGATGATACTGTGTTTCACTCTTCTACCCTGCACCCCCCAAATGCTTTTTGGTGTGAATTCTTGCTGTAGTCTCACAAATCTTGTATGTGATTCTGCTGTGCACTTCTTTTTTAAAAACCATGGTTACTGCCATTTCTATACTGTGTGCTGTTTGCTTTGCTGCCACGTGCTGTGTCTGGTTTTTTTCAGTCTTAACACCTACTACTTGAGAAACAACTTTGTCAATTTTATGGTGTGCAGCCCTGCAGAGTATTACTACTTGTGACTTTCAGCAGTGTGCAGTATAACATTTACCCTTTTCCCAAAATTTCCGTCTGTCTCCTACATCTATTACTGAAAACCGTTACTGACATTTCTGAATTGGAATGTGTGGCTCTAGGGAGAGTATTTCCTCTTTTACATTTAGCCAGCTAAATCATCAGCCCAACAAGCTATCAGCTCAACAAGCCCTTGTGGAGAGGCTCTTCTTGTATTTCCTCCTCTCTTTCCCTTTCATCAGTTATGAGTATTTTCTCACCTCTTTGTATGCTTTTAGCTTAATCTCATTCTTCATTGATGCTGTCAGACAACATTGATGGAATATTTAATTTGAGGAGTTTGTAATTTATGTGCTGTACTATAATGGCATATAATTATTTCAAAAAGTACTGATTCTCTTGCACCTTGTTCTTCATGACCAAGTAAAGCTAAGTGTCATCCAGACCCATCTTATTGCACTTTGGACTTGAAACTGAATTTTCAGCAATTAGCATTGCGTTTCCTTTATTCATGCTAGCAGTAGGAACTTTTGGTGGAAGTATTGGTCACATAGTAAAACCCCTTTTGGTAGCATTACTAAGTAGTAGAAAAGCCTTTTGATGTGAAGACCTAGAAGTCAGAACTGGGATCTGATCCTGAAACTGGGTGTGAGTAATTCTTCCTTAACAAACAATACTGACTTCAGTTAAGGCCAGTGAATGGAAGCACAGAATGGTAGTTGTTCTGACATGGAAAAGCTGACAGTGATTTTAGAAATATTTTTACTGACGTATTTTAAAATCTCACTTATTCCAGTCTTTCCCCTTTTCTTTTTTCATACACAAAAATAATCCATCAACTGTTTCTGGCTGGTATTTGAAAAGTAAAAGTTGTGTTCCTTTGAAGCTAAGTAGAAGGAAACATCATATTCATGATTTCACTGTCTGTATATAAAATATAGTTCGTGATTAAATATTTTTGTAATATCTAACCCTTTGATTTTCAAATCTGTTTTTCTGTAAAATATCCTAGGTATTTTATAGTGCCCAAACAGTTTAAGTGCCATATTGGAATCTGATGTTTTGATGCTGAAAGATGTATTTGCAGAGGTACACAAAGGCTAATTAAACCAAAAGAATATTTAGATAAAGACTGCTTCATAATAGAAAGGACTCATTGGAGCACGGTGACTTGGTGGTTAAGCCCTTTCATGAAGCCCTTATGGAACAGCGTGTGGGTTAATGGGAAGACTAACTATATTGTCTGCATCTGGAGGGGTTCTATTTCCTATAATTTTGGAATTACATTTTTTGGTTTCTTTTTTTGTTAAAAAATAGACGGAGATGAAAAAAATCTGAGCAGAGTACTACCATCCTGGTTTCTAAGGAAGAGCAAGTAATGAGTAACAATTTAGAATGTAGTAACACAGTCTAAAGGGCCGAGTGATAAATTAATGGAAAAGGGTTCTTGTATACAGTTTTGGAGACTAAGCACATTTGATTGAATTGTTTCACAACTAGTGTGCCTAATTATTGTGTCTGCCACATTCATCTATTTAAATCATTCCCAACTTTTGGATTGCTGCCTGGAATATTACTGCAGTACGTGTTTCAACTGGTTATTCCCCTATCACGTGTAACTTCACAAAGGAGGGTGTTTGTTTGTTTTTTTTTAAGAGTGAACTTTGGCTGTATGTTTATAATATCTGATAAAAAGAGACTGTAGGTTTCATAATGTTGATTTGAATGAGTTGCACGTGAACTGAAGCTGTATTTGTTTTGTCAGGTCAGTGACTTAAAAAGTGCCTTTGCCAAGTCACTTTTACGAGCGAGGACTGCTACGCCTGTGTTCTCAAAATCCCGTCTTTGCCAGCCAGACATTGCCTTCACCTTACACCTGGCAGAAGATACCTCAGCTGTCTCCATTTGCCAATTAGTTGATGGGAAACTGAAAGCAGAAAAAGGATTATTATTATTATTATTATTCCTGGGACATGAACAAATGACCGCATTGCTTTTCTCATGTAATCAATACCGGCAAGCAACCATCAGAGGACTGCTATTCTATCAAGGAGTGCCATTGCATTGATGGACCTTGGCTTTAAACCAGTGCATCCGTGATTACAATCAACAAACCCACGTGTTTTACAGACAGAAATGCGACTGAGCATGTGTTTTCCCAGCCAAAAGTCTACGAGCGGGACTTAATGATTGATGAGTGACTGCTTGCTGATAAACTTTCTCTGCTTGTTCTGCTTTGTGTGCGTTGGACGTCGTTAATCGTCCCCCACTGCTTGGTTTTTTTAACTTTATTTTTCATTAGAATTGAAGTTTTTTTTTTTTCTGACTTCCTTCCCCCCCCCTCCCCCCCTTTCCTTTGTCATTAGTTTTGGAAATTTCTTCAGCATAATTCACCTGACAGCAACTTACAAGTTCAAAATCAGCTTCTCATCATGGCTTTGAATGTTGCTCCCGTAAGAGACACAAAATGGCTGACATTAGAAGTGTGCAGGCAGTTTCAGAGGGGAACTTGTTCACGCTCTGATGAAGAATGCAAATTTGCACACCCCCCTAAAAGTTGCCAGGTTGAAAATGGAAGAGTTATTGCCTGCTTTGATTCCTTAAAGGTAAGAAAAAGAAACTGCATGTGTAGTGAAAATGCTACTATATCGTAGTGAAAGTAAAATAGGAAATGATGAGTGATTCGTTCCTGGTGAGATGTATATTGAAACAAATGTTGTATATCATAATGTTTGTTTACTGAAGCTTTTAAAATTTCTTTCTAAGGTTTTTCTTTTTCAAATGTCACTATGTTGTTTACAAAAATTGCATGTGACTGTGGGATACAGAATTGGTTGCAGCTGGTAGGACAATTGTATTCTCCTGAGTACATTTTATTAATTATAACTGTTTCCTGGTAAATGAAAATACACAGTGGCACAATACTATGCCATTCCCAGAGTCCTAAAGAAACAAATCATAGGGAAAGAGTGCAGATTTTTTCATTTAGATCAACATAAGTGAGAAAAGTCTATCCATTAGTTCAGATTTGACACAAGGGTTATTTACTCTTGGTATTGGGGACTCAGGTAAATTAATATCATTGGTAATTACATGTATGGATAGTGCCGATATGAGCATAAGTTTAGGAGGAGCAAAGGGATTTTCTTCTTTGGAGGGTATTTAGCAATCATATTGTTAGGGTATCAGCTTCTTTGGACTTCCTAATGACATCAGGCATGCTTTAGAAAACTGTTTTTAAAAGTTCTGTGAAAACAGTTCATGTACTGCATAAAAGATTGATCCCTTGGGATTTGAGGAGTATGCAGTGTTTTCCATGATGATATATTTGTGTTCTCATGTCAACAGAAGGAGAAAGCTTATTTCATATAAATAATTAAAGGGTAGAATTGAGAATTTCAAATTTTAGTTTGAAAGTTTTACTTATGACTTTATCTTCTGGGCATGGGAGAATGTCTTGGCTCGCTCTTTTAGCTCTGAGGATCAAAATTTCAGTTATCAACAACTCTTTTACTGTGAAAACATCAGTCTGAAAGATAAGAAAACTCAGGGTGGTTTATTTCCATTATAACTTTTTTTTTTTTATGCAATGCAAAATATTGTGTTAGGCATCTGCCTTCTGGTTTTTCTCATTTTTTCTTTTCTTTTGAAGATTTAGAAGACAGTATCTCAGGGGAGATATTTATGAGGGGGTTATGTTCTGTATATCTGTCCTGTAAGGCAGAAGAGCACCTTTGGAGTCATGGCAGTATGTCATAGAGGGCTATTAATGACCTTAATCCATGGATTACTGCACGATAAACTGTAACAGCTTCTTTGTAGATGTTCTTGTATGTTGGTTGTCTGCCAGTGGGATTTTTGTTTTTAAACAAGCAGACTAGTGTCTGCAGCAAGTGGGCAATACTCTGATTTTACAAAAACTAAGCAGGTCAGTGGAAGGGGGTTTTATGTACTATTTTTATGTGCTGTAAATTCTCAGATCTGTGGCTGGGAGGCTGGAGATAAGCAGCAGGACTCGGTCACCCCTGGGCTGGCAGGACAGTGGCTCTGCAGTGAAGGAGGTGCTGCTGCTGCATCATCCTGGCCAAAGCAGTGATGCACCTGTCCTTGATGCCTCACTGTGGAGTTGCCAGCTACTCAAGCTGGAGATTTTTGTTCAGGGATGGTTATTGTCTGCAAATAAAAACTGGAGTCACAGACTAAGCTAATAATACCATGAAGAGAAATCCTGAGGGATCACAGTGGATAATTTACTGACAACCAGCATCATTGCTCAGTGGAGAGAAATCCAAAACCCTGTAAAAAAATGTAGTTAAAGCAAGGAGCCGTGTTTTCACCTAGTGTGAGAGGACATCTATCCTGAAGGGCCAGCCCACTTCAGCCCAGCTCTGGTGGCTGAAGTGGTGCTGCTCTGTCCCACTGCCCATCATCACCCTCTCTCATGCAGAAGAGAGCATGCACCTGTGCCTTCCATCTTGCATCTTCTAGTTGAGTCTAATGGGTTAAATTGCTGGGAAAGATGGGATTATAGCAAGAATTCAGATTTTGGCCTGAAGCAACAGAGGTGGAGGAGGCACAGGTTTCTTGCCACCAACTCTGCTACAGGTTGAGGGAAATCCAATAGGGGGATGACAGTGCCTTCAACTGCAGCTCCTTGGCTCTGAGCACGAGTTGGAATTGTGCATTCCCAAGTGTTACCTGATCCTGCTGTGCACAGGAAACTATTTGGGACCACTGTGGGTGCAGGGCTCTGGGCTGTGCTGCCTGGTGTCCTCACAGTCATAATCTCAGTTATTCAGAAGAGTGCCTGTAAATTGACATTTCCACAGCAAGAATGTGTGTGCCTGCTTAGGTCAGCTTGCTTATATTGCCAGCTGAGGGACTTTAAGTTAGTCACAAAAACCTATTTGGTATGTAGCTTTTGGAAGAACTGGTGTTAATCATACAGTTTCAGGATGAGGCTTTGGCACTTAACAAGCGGGATGACTTTTCATGTAATTGAACAAGCAAAATAGTCTAGATAAAATCAGAATTTAATTTAAGAAAAACAAGAGCTATTTTCCTTGCTGAACATTGAACCACAGTTTAAATGCAGGCAATTATTTAGCATTTATTTACATAGCATCTAGAGCTCTGGAGACTTAGCCTTTTAACTGTCTTGGTTTGGTATACTTGCTGTAAAAATAAATTATGCTGAGTCTCTGGATAAACTTCTTTCTAGCCAGAAAAGACAATTTTAGTTTTTTTTAGTCTGTGCTTGGTTACATTTAGGTAGTGCCTGGTAGTTACAGCTGCTCCCTTAGAAGTCAGTCAAACAAGATACAGGACTCTGAGACAGACTTTCCTTTACACACTGATTGATCAAAAGAGTCCCTGTTCTGGATAGGGAGATGGCATGCTCCCCTGCATGCCATCTTCTCACCAGATTTCCAGGGCAGACAAGGGAGCATGCTATCAGTGTCTGCCAGCTGGATCAGACTACCAGAGCACCAGTAGGAAGCTGCAGGAGAGAGTCCAGTGGAAGGTCACAAAGATGATGAAGAGACTGAAGCATCCCTCTCATAAGGAAAGTCTCAGAGAGCTGGCACTGTTCAGCCTGGAGAAGGCTCAGGAGGATCCCATCAATGTGTATAAATACCTGCAGGGAGGGTGCAAAGAGGACAGAGCCAGGCTCTGCTCAGGGATGCCCAGTGACAGGGCTGGAGGCAGCAGGCACAACCTGAAACACAAGAGCTGCCTCTGAACATCAGGGAGCACTTTTTCACTGTAAGCACTGGCACAGGTTGCCCAGAGAGGTTGTGGAGTCTCCATCCTTGAAGATCCTCAAAAACTGTCTAAGATACAGTCCTTGGGCAGTTGTCTCCAGGTGACCCTGCTTGA
Organism: Agelaius tricolor; assembly: GCF_023055355.1. NCBI lineage: Eukaryota > Metazoa > Chordata > Aves > Passeriformes > Icteridae > Agelaius > Agelaius tricolor. Next base: position 36,018,113 of record NW_027269267.1, on the reverse strand, counting down.
GCAGGGGATTAGACCAGGTGACATCCAGAGGACCTCTTCAACTTCAACTATCCTGTGACTGTGGGAACAGAAGCACCTTGACATAGACTTTTCCATAGTTTTAGGATTTTTCTCAGCTAGCAAAAGCTGCTTTTGGGACCAAAGGATGTAATCCCAGCCAGGGACACTTGCCTCTAAGCCCTACCATGCCCTCCTTTGTGCTCCCACTTCTCTCTTTGTGATTGTGCAGCGTACCAGGTTGGAAACAGAAGTTGTTGCTGTAGTTGCTGCAGAAGAGAAAAGGGCTATGTGGCACCAGCAGAGCACTGGATCCCTTCTGCCAGTGACAGTGCTGTGGCCTTAGGCTGCCCTTCTGGAGTAACATAATTGCATCATAATCCAAATTTTCCTGTATTAAAGAAGTATCTTTGTAGTTCCAGTGGTACCAAGTAAAAGGTCAACAAAATTTAATGGACCTTGTTTACTTTTTTAACTGAGAAGGCATTTTTGGCTCCCAATACCTATCCTTGCAATACTTGACTTTAAACGTAGCAAAAGTTGCGACAGCAACCCGTTGGACTGATTACAGCTTTGAGGAGCCAAAATGCTCGCTGTGGAAGACTGTCTGGGCTCTGAATATCCTTCATCTGTGAGATGCTCCAGGCTAGACAGAAATAGCTAAAGACTAATGAGCCTGGGTCAGATTCAGGCCGGAAACCTGCTGGTTTCAAGCCAGCTTCTGCTGTATGGGCTTCTGAGAGGCAGCTCAGCATTTGTTTCTCCCTCTTTGGTGAAGGACAGAGTCTGCTCTGTTCTGAACAGGGCATTTGTGGGTTTTTAAGAGAAGGCAGGTGGATCATGCCTGTGTGGTGGATGGTGGATGTAGCAGTTGGACAGATGTGTGCCCAGTATGTGGCCACAACGTTGCCGTCAGCAGAGAGGCTCCAGCCAGGAGAGGCCCCACATGACTGGGTCACCAGACAAACACACCCAAAACTGTTATGGGCAAGTGACCTTGGTGAGCTTAATGTGAGGATGAAAGTGTCTCTGGGCTAATCCGGGTCACTGTGCTTGAGGTGAATGAAGGGGACCTTTCCTGGCAGGGCCCTGAGCCCTGATGGTGGGTGGGAGGATAAAGGGGCTGAGGAGGCACTGCCAGAGCCTTGTCTGCTGCCATAACCATCCTGAAACCTTTTTGGAGCCCTTACAGGCTCCCCTTTGGATGCCTTTGGAAGCGGCTGTGAAGTGACCTAACACAAAAGTTTGAATTTCAAAAACTGCTTCATTTATGATTTTGCACTTCTCCCTGGGTTGAAGTAGCTTAATTTAAAATTGAATAGTGTGCATGTATAACATTTAATATATCACATTTAGATCCCTCCAAGTTGGACACTATAAGCAAGTCTGTTTTCAAGGCTTTCTTGTCCTGGTAGTAGTAAAGAACAAAATCCTTTCAAAGGAATACTAATATATAATATAATGTGTGAGGACAAGAACATGCAACACTGCTGTATTTGAATTGGAATAATTTTTGAAAAACCACATTAAAATGAATGGTGATATTTTGGAGGGGGAAAAGGGGAAAGTTTGACAGATAAGAAAATACAATCATGTGTTTTGCTTAGAGTTAACTCTTACATTTGCAGGCAAGTCTGAATTTTCAGTCCTGGTGTCATTTCTTGACTCAGATTTATACCCTTTCTGCAGGTCAGCTACTAGAAGGATATGTTGTCTAAGTTAATGCAGGTAACAGAGATGGTATCTTGAAGATACTGTTGTTGCAAGTTTTATGGTGGTAACAAGGAAGCAAAAGCTTCTTTAGGAGCTCCTGATAACTTTTTAGGTTTTTCATTAGTGCCTAAACCCTTCAAACTCTTCTACGTATTGAGCTAGCAGACTGTTGTGAACTGGTCATCTGCATTTTCATGAAAGCCTTTTAAGAATATGTCTATCTGGTCTCATTTGGCACCACAGAATAAAAAGTAACTGAAAGCTGTGCATAGACTTGCTTACCAAACTAAAAGGTTGCTGGGAAAAAAAATAGAAATTTTAGGAACATCCACTATGTTGAAAGATTTGGAACTGAAAATAATCTTTTTAAGATGGCCTCAGCTTTATTCAGAAAAAGGGGGGAAAAAGGCTTTGTAAAGTGAGCAATCTGTTTGTACGAGAATGAGCTCAGAGTTGGGAGGCAGTAGGTAGTCATTTATCTTCCTGTAATTCTTTTGTGGGTCTCTGAATGTTTTACAAATGTCAGGGACTCAGGATCATTTCACAATTTGAAATAAGTGGTACCTGCTCACACTTGGCAGGTGAAACATTCTGAACAGACTGTGGATGAGCATGGAAAGGGGATTAGCTAGTTTTGTCTATACTAGAAAGCATTTAAAATGAGTGTTTATAGTGTCCTAGCTGGCTGAATTTTTGTCCATCACTTGGTTATGTGGTGTGACAGAGTTCAAAGACAAGGTGAGTTCAAGGACTGTGCCCACAGCTGGTGGGAAAAAATGACTGAAATGGGCAAAGTAATTTCTCTTGGGCAACAGAGTGGCTTATACCTCCTGGGCCCACGAATTCTGCCTGCTTTGCTTCACAGTGACCCAGTTTCAGCAGGATGTTAGGGAATAGGCTGCCCTTTTCAGTAGTTGTGGGCTCTGGGGATGTGGAACTTGCAGGGTGTAACTTTTCAGATGGAGGATACAGAATCCAGGTCTCATTCTTCCTGCAGAACAGCTTACTTTTTCAGCCACCTCTGTTTTTTTCTTGTAAAATGTCCAATAATCTCTAGGTAGTCTGAGAACACTACCTGGCAGAAGCTCTCATGTGTCTGAGTTACTGCAAAGTGTGGGTTTGAAGAGAAAGTGCCAATCAAGGCCAGTTTTAGATAACTATTAACTCTGTGGAATTAATTGTGACTGAATTAACCCTGTGGGCTCCCTCAGAGTATCAGAATATCAATGGCCATCCTCAGGCCAACCAAAGCCCCATTTAGCCCCATGACCCAGTAGTGGGTGTCCTGGATGTGGTGTGTAAACATGCAGTGGCTTCCTGGGGTGTTCTGCTGGCTCCTAGGGATGTGATTCCCAGAGGCATTGAGAGCCAGACATGGTACTCTTGTACCCAATAGTTCTCAGTCACCATCTTTCCACTGGATTTGTCCTGGTTTTAACCATGCTCACATTCAGCATGCACAGCAACCTCCTCCACAACTTCATTACATACAGCATGGAAACTTAACTTCTGTTTTTCTTTTCAAACCTCCCCATTGCATGGATACCCCCAGTTCTTGTACTGCAAAACAGAAGAGATTCTCCTGTAAATTGTCCTAAGGGTGAAACTGGGTGCGTTTTTTCCCGCTGACTTCACTCTGGAAGGGGCATGTTTCTCCCTGGTGACTTCAAAGGAAGCCTTATGAGAGAAGGTTTTAAATCTGCTTTGTGAAAATGCTGTTCTCAGGACAGGTATGATTCCCAAAGACCCTGCTTTTTCAGGCTATGCAATTTTTGCACTCAGAATAAAGTGCTGCATGGAATTATGCCATTCTATTTCCTGAGACTGTATTTCATCTTATACCAAATCCATGCAACTGTGAGTAGCTGCTAAAAAGAGGTGGTTACATCCAGGCCTATCACAGCTAGCTCCCCATTTTTATCTCTGTTCAGGTGGTCATGCAGCCATGCAACTGGAGTTGATCCAAAGGAAAGGGAAAAACTACGTTAAATATAAGTTGAAACTACACATTTGGGCAGCACCATCTTGCATAAATTGAGATAAAAGGGGTTTAAAAATGGATAAGCTTTTTTTGAAGACCTCTCCTTTATCTCTGAGCTTAGGGACTCTTAGTATTCCTTGTTTGTTTAATAACCTGTTCTTGTTTGTTTTCTGATAAAAACTCTCTATGTTCCCCTGTAGTCCTCAGCAGGCACAAGTTCCTTTAATACTTCCTTTTTCCTGTTTGTCTCCCTCATATCTATTCATGCAGCTGTCTCCATGCCAGCTCTTCTGGCTTTGAAGGGTTAAAAGGAAGGTAAAATTAAAAACCAAGTAGCTGAACTGCTGGGCTGACATACTTAAAAATTCATGAGCTTGACTTAAATTGGTAAAGAGAGAAACTGCAATAAGCCTTTAGCTGTTGTATTACATGGTGTTTAGCTTTTTAATTTTTTTTTTAATCTTATTTTTTTTAAAAGGCTGTTGATCACTGTAGAGGGCACCATGTTCTTTGCTAGGGTTTGTCTCTCTGCTGAGAGGAACATTTTTGATTTATCTCAGAAGACAGTCTGGAGGCACAGCTCATCCCAACCACCTGTGGTGCTTAACCTGCAGGAGCCCTGGTGAGCTGCTAGAGCTAAGCCAAGGGCTGGCCTCTGTGGCAGAGGGCCACTAGCCATCAAGGCAGCTCAGAGGAGCAAGTCTTAAGGCAGAGGCATGGGCAGCAGGTTCAGACCGAGGCTGTGAAGAGCAGAGAAGTTGAAACAGTTGAAGTTCATTACAGAGCCTGCTACAAAAGCTGTGTCTCCTTCAAGGCCCTGTTTTGTTTCCTCTTTTGTCTTTCTCAGCAGCCACACCAAGAACATGAAGCCATCCTGGCTGTCACTGCTATCACCTGTCACCACCTGAGCTGCCAGATTGGAAAACTGCACACCTTGTTGTAACTTAAGTTCCATTTTCAAAGGAGAATGCAGTTGGATACTGAGTTTCCCAGGCCTTCCTTCCCTCTGAAGTCACAGGCAAAGTGGCTTCCCAGTGGTGTGGTTCAGCAGCAAAGCCTCTCTGTGGTCAGAGCCGGCACTTGTCACCAGCAGATGTGTCACAACAGCCTGCCATCGTCCTCTGGCCTGTTAGGGCCACCTGATGAGAGGCACAGGGGTGTTACCAGTGCAGTTTCCAGATGTGAACTAGGGAGTGTTACCAGTGCTGTTTCCACTGCTGGTTTCAGTGTGTTAGAGCTGGCTGAGCAGGACCTGCACTGGGGATGAGGATGAGCACAAGAAGCAGAAATGGTTGAAAGCAAAAGCAGTTAAAGAACAGTCACTGAGGGAGGTAGTACAAATCTGTCGTCTTGTTCACTGAAGTGTGTTATCCTGAAGGACCAAAGGAGTATGTAGTAGTTCCTGGGCAGCAGTCTTGCTGGGTTGAGTTAACTTTTGAAGCTTCCTTCTTCCAGAATAGACTTGCAAAGAACATTTCCAGGTGCTGTGCCATACCCCTTCACATCAGATGCAGCTGCCACTCGGTTATCAGTCTAAATCTTATTAGGCAAAGAAGAGCAGCAAGGCAGATTAGTTATGGCCACAGGAAACCTTGGATGAAAGGGCATGGTGTTTGCCAGATGTTCTTCAGATTTTCAGGCACTCCAGGGTGTTTCATATACCCATCAATTCACTCTGTAGATTTTGTTGCTGCACAGATCCATGCTCCCCTAAGCCTTATAATAACCAGTTTGTGGGTGTAGTGAAGGCAAAATTCAATCAGAGTCTCTGACTCATCCCATCACTAGGATTTTGAACACAAGAGCAATTGCTCACTGCCCACTCCTCCCCCACACTCCCTATTAACTCAGGTCACTCACTGTTCCCACAGGCTTGCTCTCTCCAGGTCTCCCCACCTACTCCTTTATTTTTCTGGCAGGTGGTTCCTCTTTCATTCCAGGTGCTTTTTTTTTTTTATTCTCCTTGGCCTTGTGTACGTAGCTTTCACTCAGCTCAGGCATCAGCTGTTCTTCCCAAGCTGTTATACTTCAACTGAATCATAAAATACAAAGGACAAGGTTGTGCTTGTCTGATGGAAAAGCCTAGCAGAAACAAGACTTGTATTCCTATTGGTCCATTTCATCCCCAGCATTTAAAAGATATTTAAAATCTAAAAAATCAATACAAGAGGAATTGGGGAGTTTATTTGCAAGACTGTTTGACAACTGTGCCCTCTCCCAACTTACCTCCTCATATGAGGACTGGCACCTTTTTTACAGGAGATTAACTTCATTGGAAACCTATTGCAATAAAAGGAGAACTCTGGTGGTTTTAGAGATTTTGGAACATCATTGAAAGCCCCTTGTGAGGTATAAGTCCCACAACTGAAATGCAAAAGGCAATTAGAAGTATCCCTTTTTCTGTGACCTTGATGTTTGTCTTGTGGCTGTGGGCATGGTGTGCCACCCAACTATTAGATTCCTGCAAGGTCTTGACCACAATAAAGAAGAAATTAATAATGGTGAAAATAAACTGTCTTCTCCTCTGCTTTGTTAATGAATTGTTTTACAGGGGAATGTGAGCAGTGCTTCAAGAGTCAGAAGGCCCTAATGATTGGAAAGATCAAATCATCAAGCAGTAAAGACAAAGAAGTGGAGAATCAGTGGAATACTGCGTATGAAAAGCATATGAGGGCTGTAGCAGGTGTGGTGCAAACCCTGGTCTGTACTTGGTGGCTCAGGGGCCCCAGGGAGGTGTCCTGCTTCCACAGTCCAGCACTGGTGCCATGCTCCTGACTGACAGGTGACCTGGTGCAGTCACTGCACTGTAGATCTCCCCTTTCTCTTGAGATGTGACAAGTTCTCAGCCCTTGCTTCCTCGCAGGACTTCTTGGCTTGAGTGAGAGGAGATGTGCAGTGTGCAGTGTCATGGCAGCTGCAAGCTAGCAGCCCACCAGGTGTGCTGCTGCCACCTCACCTGCATGTCCAGTAGGCCAGGCAACTTTTAAACTTGGCAAAAACCCAATTTATTTACTCTAGTTTGAAATTCAGTTTGGGCCCTGAACATTCTACCGTGCAGCTGTGCATCTGACTGAATGGGTTTGTTTGCCATCTTAGATGTTGTCAGGAGAGGAGCTTACCCAGTGCAGGCTGGTGGCACCTGTACAGATACACTGTGGCCATAAGAGCTGCCCAGCTGAGCTGCTGGGACCTTCTCTGTTGGTTCACAGTGAGCCAAAAAAATAAAATTCAGCATGTCAGACATTGAACCAAGCCCCACTGGCTGTTATCAAACACGCCCCTAACCTTCAGCCCCAGCTGGGTAAAATGCACCACAAAAGCAGCTTTTTAAGCTAGATATAACATGTGAAGATCAGGAGATGTATCATGATTGTTTGAGGGTTATTTCAAGGATCATTTGCTAGATTAGGCCATCACTTTAAAATTTATATATATTTATTTGCTGGGGATAGGATGTGAGTCTTTGAGCTCAATTGAGCTGCCCAGTCAGAGGCATCTGATTCTATTTGAGAAGCACTGGATACTCTTGATGGCTTTTCAGTTGTTTGTCAGAGAAGTGTCTCACCTTTGTTGGCACCATGCAACATTCCAGGATATCCCAGGGTGCTCCAAGTGGTCCTGCTGACTTCTCTGTGGTGACAGAGTGAAGCCCTTCTTGAGAGGCAGTGTTAGCTCTTTTACTAACTGGAAACTCTGGTGTGAACTGCTTTGGGTAAAAGGGTGGACAGTGCATTTGCCATAGTGATGACCTGGCTAAGAAAAAAGCTGGGATATAGGCCAGACTCAGAAAAACCTGTCTTCTGTAGCAGAAGAATGCCCTTGTGGAGTCCAGGAAGGGGATGAACTAATGAGTAATTTAGAATTCACCCTTTGTAACATGAACAGCTAATGTAAATTCATTGGTTTGAAATGGTTGTGACCCATGTAACTGGGCTCATTTTTGCTACCTATGAGAAAGGTAAATCTATGAAAAAGAAAACCTCTCTAGGAATGTTATGGCAGTGAACTCAGCCTGTTAAAAATAGAAAGATGGACAACCTTTTGCAAATTTAAATTAAATACCAACCATTACTACTGCTTTATGAAGATTTTAAAGCTAGAAATTAACCAGAACATGCATTTGAAAAAACATGAAATTTACAATGAGGAAGTTTTGTTCCTCTGAAGTATAATTCTCCCTTACTTCATTTGCAGATGTGAACATATGAACATCTGTGAAGTGCAATCAAATATGCATGTAGTTTGTTGATTTCAGATACAAAAGAGAGAATATTTCCTTTTCCAACAGTATCTAAATGGTAATTTTCCTAAACTAGCGGATAATAATGGATGTCATGAAAATGCAGGCTATTCCCTGCATGCATTTGGCCTCACATTGTGCTTCAAAGCACTGGTCATACCATATGTGTCAGCATCACTAAAAATGGGATTTGCATGTGCAGGGTTGCAGGTGTGTGGATATTGCAGTGGAGATACTGTGAGCATCTTATCATGTGAGTAAATTAGTGTTAGTATGAAGGAATATGAGGGTGATTGTGTGCTTCATGCTGAACATGTTGATGCTATTGAAATTCCAGCCTGCCACAGTTCTTGCTTTAAATCAACATAAATATTAATTTGCTTCAAAACTCTCGTTCCTTCAGTGAGAGCTGTGTTAACTGATTAGTATGCATGAACCAGTTTGTGTTTGAAGTGCAGCAAATGTCTATGAGTCTCCTTCTTTAATTGAACCTTCTGGCTATAATTGTTTTTAGCCTGGATTCTTGAGGAAATGAGGCTTACAGAGTCAGTCTGCTTCTCTTTCCCTCCTCCCCTGCTAACTTGTAAACCCACTGGCCAGTTTCAGTCAAATTTGACAGAAATCATAGTCTCAAGGATAGTAAGGTTCCTACAAGTTTTTAAAAAACACCTAGCCTAATACTAGAGTGGAAAAAGGGAGAGACACATAAGCCCTCTCACTTGGAAGGGGTTCTTAAAACACACAGACAAGGGGAAATCCTTGAAACTCAGTTAACCACAAAGAAACTGGGGTTTGGAATCTGCAATCAAACCTATAAAGCCCTGCCCTCATTCAAGCAGATGTTTGCAGCACAACCCATTTAATGATAGTAATGGTGTTGGGCAGACATTTGGCAAAGGACTGCCTACAGCCATTCCCCCTTACCTTTAGCCTCTGCTTGCTTCTTGAGCCTAGTTTTCATGATATTTTCCATATTCAGTCTTTTCAAATAGCAAATTTATCTTACTGAGTCGTTGATATTCTTACCATGACTTCTTTTTCTTCAGGGAGAGGAAATTTCCACTAGGAATGCAGATTTAGGTCTTGTAGGTGTGCAAGGCAGTGAAAGGCTGCTGGATGATAGGTGGGGAAGGTGACACCCCTCACTGGCACTGGCTGTTGTATAGACAACACCACAGAAATTCTGCAGGCAGTAAGAGAGAGCCAGAGAAGATGTAACACTCTGGAGTCTGTGGGGAGTGCTCATCTGGAAGGAGGAGGTTTGCAGGTACCATCCCTGCTGCTAGGTTTCTGGAGGCATTTTTTCTTGAGACAGACACTTGAAGGAAAAAAAAGGAACACTGTCCTGGAAATAAAAGGTGACTGTGTTTTATGTAAGAACCATATGCTGTTTTGTCCTAAGCTCATAGCGCCTCATTTTGGTTTTGGGGCAGCAGCCCTCCAGGGTTGTTCCTGGATCCTGCAGGAGTAAGCTGGTCTTCTGCATCACTCAGGGCTGGTGTAAGAGATGGTTACTCTTACTTTCTTCACCCAGCCTTGGTATTGTTGCAGTATAGTTTAAGTCCTCTACTGTTGGACCTGTAGACTGTGTTTTAAATGAGTACTACTATTAAAAATCCCATTTATCCAGCTTTCCCTGAACTACCAGCAGTACTATAAGCAGGTTTTCTTTTATCAGATACTTCAGTATGCCAGCTGTTACGATATATGTAATGTGTTTAACGAGCAAGGGAGTTTATTATTAGGTAATTAAATAAGGCTGTTCTTTCTAATTAGTTATTTGCCTTTCAGTCCTGAATGTTGCAAAAAGATCCACTGTGATTTGTGTCAGCTGTATCTTGGTGTGCTTTGATTTGCTATAAAGCAGCTGTGCATCTCAGCAATGCATGTGAGAATCAGGGGTGTGAAAGTAGCCAGCAAGTTTTTAATGTGAAATGAGAAATGTTATCACTGGCTAATTAAGTAGCAACTGAAGGTTAATTAATTCATAATATATCTGTATACATGGCCAAATTCTATTTAGTGGATCAACTTATTAATACAGATGTGGAAATATCAAATGAAAAAGTAGTGCAATAAGTTAATAAATGTGTAGCGTCTTTAGAAGCCATAAAGAAATGGTAGCAAATTGATTTTTGGTTCAGTTCAACAGACATTAATTAACTGCTTATACCTAACAGGTTCTGTTGTTTCCAGCGTCCTTGGGATCCCAAGCGGATTTATGGCTTGAAATGAGATGTGGTTAGAGCAGTCCAAAGGAAGAGATAGTGACACTTGTGAGGTAGCAGGGCCTAGCAGTAGACTCTGGTGCTCTGGATCTCTCTGCATACCAGCAGAAGGCCACAGAGAGGACAGCACAGTCTGGGAAACTGTGTTGGTTTTTCAGTGAAATTCCACAGAATACTGCAGGCCCAGAGAAAGGGGAGAGCTGCAGACAGATGTGCTGCAGTTGCGTGTGACACAAGGCAACCTTCTCTCTAAACTCATTGTTTCCTGCATGATAAAAAACCCAGCAGGTACAGAGAACATGGGAATACTGGCGTTGTTATGAGGATGTTTAGATGGTACTGCATGTTCTCAGGTTTGGCTGTTTTGTTCAGACTGGCTTGGAGAGCAGCATTATCATATGGAAAAAAATTACTTTAGAACTATAGACAAAGAAAATGAAAAAAAAGCCCTCAAGTGATCCGAACGGAAGGCTGAAACTTTCTGATATGGTATCTGCAGGATCATTATTAAAATTTAGTTTGATTTTTTTTTTAATTTTGCATTTCTTATGTGCACACTGTGTCTAATTAAAAACCTAGTTTAAATAGATAACCATAATTTATCAGTATAAATACAGCAACTTTAGCATGCTTTCCCTTCCCCAAAGAATGTGGAGAGGATGTGCTTCAATTTGATGTAATTACAATTTCCTAAAGGTGATACTTTTTCCTGTTCTCCGTTTAAGGCTCCATTTGTCTGATGATGCAGCGCAAACCTCTTGAAAATCTGTGTAACATTTACAGTATTTGTAAATCTTAGTTATAATTGGCAATGACTGGCTTTCTCTCATATTAATCTTAAAATTTATGAGTAGTAAATGAGAAGATATCCATCTTATATTTCAACACACCTCTCTTGCAAAACACCTGAATCTGCCTGTTTTGAGCTGAAATAGTCAGTCTTCAGTCTACAAGTCATAATAAGCACTTGCGTCATAGATAACCTTGGGTATTGAAAGATGTTATTTTAAGTGATGGTTTTTGACATTATGTTCTTTGTTATTTGAAGCAAATTGTTTAACAACTCTGCCCCTTTGTTTTCCCCTTTGTGAAAAGGATGCAACTGGGGGGATTTGGTTTGGGGATTTTTTTGCTTACTCTCTCTTTTTCTTTCAGAAGTAGGAAAAATTACTAAGCTGTTCAAGGTTAGTAAGGAGAATCAAACCTTTCTATTAGACATGCTAACATAGCTGGGGAAAAAACAGACCAACTTTTGTATTTACATGTCTTTCTTTGGGTAATATTTATAGATCATCTTGGAAACAGAGAGCATGCCTGTCAGTACTCACTTGTTAAAAAAATGAGAGTATTTTAAAATATCCGGAAAAAGCTGCGTCTCTGACACAAGTTATTATGCACCTAGGAGTCCATGAATGCATAGCTCACATACATACATACAGACACACAGATGAAATGTTTAGTGCATGCCTCTCCTCAGCCTGTGTTTAACTCAGTCAAAAAACCCCTCCACACACTGTTTCTGTGTTTGTAAGACAGGCTTTCCTTTCCCCGAGTCACCTTGGCAGCCCTCACCCATGCCTGCTTCAGGTCTAACCCAGCTGATTTGGACATTGGTGACCAGAGCCATGTGTGGCACTGCGAGTAGAGTTGCCACAGGACAGGAAGAAGCCTTGCTGCCCTTCCCCAGCAGTCATCTTTTGATACATCCCTGGGGCTGTGATTGCCTTTTCCATGGTGTGTCACACCTGTGTCTCCACCGTCAGGCAGCAGCTGATCAAAGCATCCATGATGTTCCCTTCTGCCATGGCCAGCTCCCTCTCCAGGTTATAGCTGCACACCTTCCAGTCTGTGTCTGCACTTATGGGTGGGGCTCATTTCACATCCTAGAAATGCTCTCTTCTTTCATGCTGATTCTTGCTCTCTGAATTTCAAGTTCATCATCTTCTGTCATACCCTGATGCTTCTGTCTTCCCATTCCCAAATAAGCAGGAGTCATCACCACATTTCATTAGCTTAGTTGGAGCTTCTGAAAAACACAGATCTAAAAAACATGGATCTGGTGTCCTGGAGATATGAAGCTTGACAGTGTAATCAAAGTAGTTGGTTTCTGCATCTCTGATTTCATAGCCCCTCCAGCCTGTGTCCCCATGGATGACTTCTGCAACTGATCCCGTATTCAACTAAGCCAACTGTAAACCTCCAGTTGATTTCATGGGGCACTTCACTGTCCCCACACTTTGTGTACTTTTTTAAGTGCAGCCTGGTTTGCCTATTTTCAGTTTAGTGCCTCAATGGTTCTTGTCTGACCCAGGGAATTAAGTGGAGCAGGCTTTCCCTCTGACTGAGGTATATACTTTTTGAAGCTGTATTTATAAATCCATTAATTTTAATTGTTTGGGAGTTCTCGTCTGGGATTTCATGATGTGAATCCCTACCAGTAGGTTTCTATGAGGACCCTTTCACAAGAGAAAAACCATTGACACTGATAGTCAAGGGTTCTTCAAAATTAGCTGGCCAGTGATGTGCATCAGTATGTACTTACACTGGTTTTTTTTAATAGCAAGTAAGTTGCTGTTTTTTTCTTGCTCCTGAGGGCTTCTTTAAAAAACAAAAAGAAAAAAGAAGGAAATCTGTAAGATTTATCTTCCTCTCAGTTCTCTTTTTATTTTGAAAGGAATGTTTCATGCTTTTGCAAAGGGTATGTGTGTTGGACTCCTTGTTTTCTTTTGCTTTTTTCCCCTCTTCTGTCAAAATTCCATCTCTGTTTTCCATCAAGAATATGTGAAAAATATTTTCAATATATATCATTAAATAGTTTCATTGTTCTTATACTACTCCCTAGGCATCTGCTGCTGACTGCTTTTGGAAACAGGATACTGGGTTTGATGGACCTTGGTCTAACACAGTACAGCTGTTTTATTTTCTTAAACGCTGAAGCATTTGTCAAAAAAAAAAGATTTCTATTTATTTACTTGTATGCAGCTGCAGTGGCTCTTGAGAAGCAGAGTCTGCGGTTTGCTCTCGAGAGTATGAAGACAAATTCAGAGGTGTACAACAGCTCATCTAAGTAATTACAGAAGTGTTCCTAATTGTTACCTTCTGTGGAGTGCAGAGGCAATGAGCATGTATGTGTTGTAACAAAGTGAGTGACTCACAAAAAATCTGCAACAGCACAGAAAGAGGGCAGCTACCCCAGTCTGCACTCCTGAGGAAAATACAGGGTGACAGAGGGGAACAAAATCTGCCTCAGTCTTGGTAGCTGTTGTTGCCACTGCTCAGCAAGGGGAATAGGAGAAAACTGGGTGAGAGGACGTGTTCAAATTCCCTAATACCATATCAAAATTGTCGGTGGTAAATATTTTATTAAATAGTCAGCTTAGCAAAACTATAAGGGCCCTTTCACAGCTAGAACCTTTCATTATTCTTTTTGAAACTTCTGTTTTAACATTAATTTTGATACTTCAGTATAATAAGAAGTTAGTGGTTATGTTGTTGTTTTTTGGTTGGGTTTTTTAAAGAAACAGACCGAAATGTGAACTCACTTGCCTTATGATATTAATTTTTTTGCTATTCCAAATTTATGTACCACTGAACTCATCAGTGCATTTGTGGTATGATGCAGTGAACCCACATGTGGCTGTTGTTAATGGCACTGGACTAAGGAAAATGGTTGTACAATGAGAGCTTGAGAGACAAATCTGAAAGTATTCCTGGGCATTAATTTTACTTGCTTATTTGGCTATATGTAAATACGAAAGTTTTATTAAGATTAGGATTTGTGTTCCCAGAATTTTCAACCATTTTTACGTTTAGACACCAAAGTAAGACTTCTACTTTACTTTCACTGTACTTTTACCCATTTTATCATCATTAAGGGATTTTGTAATGAAGTACATCTTCATCTGATTTAATTATTTTCAAGAAGGTTAGTGATTTTTACTTAACTGAAGTTTTATTGCATGATGCATTCACCTTCTACCTTTATGTTCTTTTTTATATTTTTAAAAGGAGATAGAAATTTTGCAAACCTTCACCCTTTCTTTATGTTTTAAGTTGTCAGAGCATTTACAGATACTGGGCTTTCTTGACTTGTTGCTCAGGAGTTAGTTAAAGTTGGCTGAATAGCTGTCCTAAATACTTCCTGGCTGTAGTACTTGGAATAGCAATTTTCACTTCTCTGGTGATGGTGCAGTAGCCAACAGGCAATATATTTTTATCTGACTCCACTGTCCTTGAAGCACTTTTATTTTAAGGAACACCTACATGTCTTTTTATTTTGGGTTTAAACAAGGAAAAAAATTAAACTTCTGGATTAGGAATTTATTTTTTTCCTAATTATATGGCAGCAAAAGAGATGTAGGGATATCAGTGTTAGTCCCTGATCTGTTAATGAACATGATCAAAAGACAAGACTGGATGCAGTTTGTTTTGTATATAAATTACCTTTCTGAATGTAAGACGATGTTTATCTGAAGTCCATTAAATAAGCACCATTAAATAGGTGCTTATGTCGCTAATTATTTGAACACACAAGTCCAGGCTGGCTCACCTCATGTTTTGTGGGAACTGCCAGTGCTAAGGTAAGGGGGATTGGATTGGGTTGGGTTGGATTGGGTTGCTGGCTTTTCTGCTGGTTCCTCAGAGATGGGCATTGGTTTGTAGCCAGCACCAGCAATCCCACACCTCTCAGTGCAGCTACTCAGAGCCATCCTGGATAATCCTGCTGTCTTGTGGGAAGAGGCAGTGGGAGCTGGGACGTTGAGTAGTTGTGTGGTGTTGAACAGCTGAGGGACTTCACCAGCTTGCTGCTTGGATCCATGAGCCACGGTGCCTGCTTGGGCCATGCATGGGCAGGGAGAAATGTTGTAAAATGAGTCTCTCACTTCCAGACTGGCAAATCTCAATTACCTGTACTCTTCTACAGCCTTAGGGGGTTTGTGGGGGTTTTAAGGGTGTTGGAGAGCAGTGGCAAGCATCACGTTTCCATCATAGCCGGGTTGTCATCATCCTCTTAGCTGCAGTCAGAGATCTGAAAAATGCATCATCATCTAGGGTCTAGTGTGTATGGGTGGCTTTGTTTTTACCAACACACATAAAAGGTAGATTTAAAGTATTGGAATTGTGGTTTCGAGATCTTACCAGGTTATCATCTCTTGTGTCTGCAAGAAGTAGATGATAAATTGGCAGACAGCTGTTTGATTATATATAAATTGTTGTCTGGTACTCAAGTAGCTTAACATTTTCCAACTGTGATCAGATGTGTCTGAAATTGTTCAGCTTTATGCCAGGAGAACTGCAGTTCCTCATTAATTCTAGTACTCCATGAGTAGTTAACCAAGTCTGTGTAAGGCTTTGCGTTTCCAAAGAGCCATGTTTAATTGCCTAGCAATTGGCCTTTATGTTGGTGTTTTTTTATTAAATGCTGAGAAAAGTTCTTTGTATCAGACTCACTGGTGTTTTTGCATTGTTTCACTGCAGTCTCCAAACTGGTAATTCCACTTGTTAAACTGGGTTGGCTTTTACAATCTCCTTTGTTGTGGGATTCTCCCTTGCTTCCCCCAGTACATTCCAGAAATTGTTTGCTTGCAGGCAACTCTATTTATAAGCTTGTTTCATTTCTGTTTGATGTTTGAAAAGGTTTTTCATAGCTCTTACCTTTTCTTTGGTTTCTATGATATGCTAATCAAATGTTCTTCAACTAGTTAAAACTGAACACTTCATTTGTTAAATATAGCCAGCCAAGGGAGTCCTTCAGGCATGCATCTCCATTCTTTACTGTCTCTTTCATTGTTCTCAGGATTATAGCATGGGAAAACAAATACGACATGGTCTACAGTATGGTGGGTGGCTGTAGATATGATGAACCTCCTACTGAGGCCCTCACACCTTTAAAATTCACTATGTTTCTTCTTAAAGCACAGCTGACTTTTAAAGCTGATTTGGTATTTTCTATTCAGTAAAACTTTAAGACTGAAACTACCACTGGTGGGAAGAATTCAGATACATACTCACTGACGAAACACTGGGTTTTCGGTGTGGGATGGTAAAGTAAAATAAATTAAAATCCTGTTGATAAGTACTGAAGGAGACAATTTCCTTAAAAAAGTGTTGACAGCACTTCTGTAATCTTAGTGTTGATTTTAAATTAATTAAAATACTTTTCCCCCATTGGCAGTTTATTCCTTTGTTGTGAAGTTGTCAAGGAAGACTGAGATTATTTACTGTATTCCACAATATGTCTTGTAGGAAGGCAAGATACTTGTAATCAGTCTGCTTTAAAGGTATCTAAAAATCTAAAACCAAAGGAAACTCTATAATTGTGAAGCTAATAATTACGTGCTTGGGGTGCCTTCATGTTTAACTCATTTCCAAAGCAATCTCTGTGTCAGAAGCCCTATTTTTAGAGAAGTAGAGGTACTCCTTATAAAGCTGTTTGTATGTGATTGGTCTGCCTATATATATATATCATCCACGGATTCTGTAACATTTGGCTTGCCTGCCAATGAAGGGAAATGAGTGCAGTCCTCCCAAACTCCTCCATCTTTTACCTGTGTGCTCACAATCACAGCAGTGCCCTGGGTCACAGCTTTGCCCTCATAGGAAGATGCTCCATCTGTCTCACAGGTCGCCTAGAAGATCCCTAATGAGTTCCCATACTGTGTTTTTTGATGCCCTCTTACCCTACAGAGCAGCCTGTGTGCCCCCAAGACTGGCCTGAAGATGTAAAAACACATCTGACAACTTCCTTCAGCTTTTATTGTTTTATTTATTTGCTAAGTAGTATAGTGTAAGGATTAATAGCCTGAAAATTAATGTTTTATAAGCTGCTTTGTGAATGAGTGGTGGGAGATAAATGATAGCTTGTATCAGGAACTGTATCTTTTGGGCATGATTTTAGATTGCACTTGACAAAGAAGATCTAACTCTAGACTTTGTCTTGCTAACATGCCAAAATAGCTTTTATTGCTACATACGCCGACTTTCATGCAGTCACTGTTGATTGAGAGAGTGCCTCTCTCTGCTCTGCTGGAAATAGGCTACTACAGCCTGGTTTGAATGGTTATAATGTCTTAAAATTTTTTTAATATGTTACTATTAAATTGAAGAATCCTCCCACCCGCCCTCCATCCAGACACTGAATCCCCAGTGATTAAACAAGGGAGTTGACTAAACCCTGTCTAGTTGCTGGTTAGTGATCTCATATTTTGACTATTTCTCCTGATGAATGGTACCCATCCATCACAATTTTTCTTTGCTGAAAAGCAGCAGGATGGGAAAAAACCACTGAATTGGCCATTTAAATACTTCTTTTCCAGACTGTCTGCAATTACAAAGGCTTTTTGAAAAATCTGAATCAAGATGGTTTCAATTATGAGTAACATTTCTAACCATACTACATTCTAACCTGTATGTCCCTTAGGTTGAATCTGACATGCCACAATTACTGTAATCACTTTATGATGTGCACATCAGATGAATAGAATATAGAAACAAATACTGAAGGGTTTCTGGCTGTGAAAGAGCCACTCTTGTGGAAAGCATAAGATCATTATACATTTTTTTCTTCCATAAAACTTTGTTTTGGTTTGTAGAGTTTTAGTTTAATGTATTCTTCAGCCTTGTGACATTTATAAAGAATATTTATTCTAAATATTCTCTAAAGTAGCTGTGATGAATGAGTCTCCTGGGAGCAATGGTTCAGCCACACTACCAAGCCAGGTGATGAGCCGAGTATGTTCTCAAAGTCTGCGTGCAGTTTTGAGGTCTTGGTGGTTGTGGTCTTTTCCTTCCTGCTCCAGAGAGGAAAGTTCTCAGCACTTCTGGTCTCTCTGTTCCTGCTTGAGAGCAGAGAGTGAGAGGGTGGTATAATCTTCACTTAGAGCTTCTCACTTGGTTGTTGTCACTTTGGCATAAAAAGCAGTGACAGAAGCCTTGGCTGTGCTGTTGGCTCCTGACCGCATCCTGCCTCTTCCCTCCCAGCACCCGAACAAAAGGAAACATTTGACAAAAAGAGGTCTGATGGGAATCTCTGTCTTGTGACTCCTTCTCAGATAAGATGCGAGCAGTGAAAACACTTTACCCACAAAGGAAAGTCATAAATTATGTTGTACTTCAGTTCCTGTTTGCAGAACAGTATTTCAGGCCCTGGGTTTCTCCTGAGAAACAGAGGAGCATGGTGCCAAACCTGTGAAGGCTTCCAGGAGATAGAACACTGAAAGTTGTCAATTGGCCACTGTTGCAGCGTAGCCTGCTTGTCTCCCATAGAAACTTTAGGAGAAAGGAAGAACAAGTAAACAAAAGTGGTTCCTTTCGCCAAGTGAGTTTGCACATGTCATACTAGATGTTATGAGATCCTGTTAATACTTTATGAACATCTTTTCCCTGCTAAGAGTTAAAGGTGGGAAGGTATCATCTTCAAAATGCTGAAGAAATCAAATTAAAGTAGTCCTTGTTCAAGTCAAGTGGGTCAATTCAAGTCATGATTCTTTTTCTTTCTGTATAAATCATTGTGACTTTGCTGTGACACTGGAAAGTCTTGGTACACTGGTACATGATTCCTTTCAATGGAATTTAAAGTAGAACAAAGTGTTTGCCTTGAAATTATGTTAATGTGCTTATAGCATTACATTCTCCAAAATGCTGTTTGGTAGCTCTTTATTCTGTCAGTGGAGTGCATCAGCTTTGAACGTATTACAACTGCTTGTGTTCAAGTATTTCTGGATGAATGGTCCAACAGATTTCATTTTTAACATGAATGTTTTGCTTACTGCCATTATGCTTAAATACTTTCATTGCTCCATAAATGCTTGGGGTTGCTGTGATCATTAGCTTTTGGTCAGGCATGATTTGATGAGGCACACATGAGTGTTTTATTACCAACAAACAGTGTGCCATCATCATCACCTGGATTTAATCTTCCCCACCACTTTCCAAATAATATCCTCCTTTTCTGTGGTTTCTAAGTCTCTCAAAATGCAATTATCTGGGCTGAAACATTTCAATTACTGACTCAGAGTGTTTATTTAAAGTTTTGGTGAAACACTTCAACCATCTTTGAAAAACATCTTTGAGATGTAAACACCTTGGTTTTCCTTCCACTTTTTTTAAACTGGCTCAATAATAAACTTGATTTTTCATTGTTTATAGCTGAACCTTGAGATCCAGCACCACAGCTGTTGCTCTGATATCAATAATTTGCCTTCTGCCATTTTTGTGAAATTTCACCCAAATTTGGTCATATTGTAAGTGTGAAACCTCACCATCCATGCACACCTAGCAGAGGCTGTGTGCAGACAGGCAGGTTCCACATACACTCAGCTGTTTTCAGACCAATGAAACAGCTCCATGTGGTGTCAGGTGCTGGTGCCAGCAGCAGGGAAGAGGCTGAAGGTGAGGAAATGGAGAGAGAGAGGGGGGCAAGGTGGGGTTTGGCCAGGTGAACTGGGTAGGAGCCAAGAGTTGAGGAAGATGTGTTGGGAGACGTGCTGTCCAGGCAACATTAGTGCATGCTCTCTTCCAGCCCTGTATTTCCCTGTGCCTCAGTGTGAGATGGCAAATGGAGGGGTCAGGTCTCTGCCCAAACAGTGCTGGTACAGCAAGAGAGGTGGGCAGTGGCAGAGTTGGCAGGAGATGCGCTCTTGGTCAGGTATTTACCTCTTCCTCTGGAAACCAGTGAGTGGGTCCCTGAAACTGGCATCATAGCTGCTAGCCATGAGGTGGGGGGACTCCCAAATCCCAAGGGCAGTAGGTGTCTAGTGAGGCATTTGCATGTGCCACGTGGATGCAACAGCAAAGTGAAAGGACGACAGACACCTGCAGCCAAAAACTGCAGGCATTTCTCAACTGTTCAACCATATTTGGTCTCAGTTTATTCTGCAAAGAGTGGGAGTAATGCTGTCTAGTATCACAAGAAGACTGAGAAATCCATTAATAATTTTAACGGAGCCATTGCTAATGTGATCCTGTAGAGCCAGCCCTATGCGTACGCCCAAAAGGGAGTGAGTAGCTTGCATTCAGGCCGGGAGGTAAGTAAACACGTGTTGGAGTATTGACCACTGACTGTCAGGGTTAAAAGAAATACCATTTGACTGCCTATTTGCTGGGTGAAAAAGGCTGTGCAAAATAGTAAATGGTAGTTATGTGTTTGAGGTTGGTATCACTGCTCTTACTGATGAAGACAGGTACCATGGAGATTATCACGGTATTCCAATGTCATTGCTATATAATAAATGCTAGAGAGTTTAGTGTGTGTGTTCCTCCCAAAGTCATGGATATATGCATTGGAAAACCTAGAGGCATTATTTTAATTTGAAATTAACCTAGAATTTTATTTAGTCAGTGCTGAATCTGTCTTAAGGAAGAGAATAATTATCTGCTCCTTCAACACAGTATTGAGAAGGTATAAGCACTCTCAAGACCACAAGCCTATATTCTAGTACTGGAATGAATATAGTATTCAGGGAAGTAATAAGACATCCTAATGTGTCTTATCTTTTCTCATAACCACGATTTAGCTGCCTAATTCCATAAGCTACCATTTCAGATAAATGTAACTGCATTATATTTCTTGCTATTTTTGCTAGATCTTCTGGAATCTTCCTAATACCTGGTGGAAGGGTCTAGATAGCCTTTCAGCAAAAAGAAAAGGGGGTGGAGGGGAGGTTTAGCTTACTGGAATGCCAGGGCTTCATTCTTTCCTCTTGCTTGAGTTTATGGACCTTTTACCATTGTTCTCTCTCCCCCCCCCCCCCCCCCCTTTTTTTTTTAAGCTAATTTAGTTTGTTGATTCTCTGGGTATTTCTCACTGCTAACTCTTATGTCCTGCTGCTTCAGAGCAGGGGTCTCAGTGCCCCTCTTGCTAGTAGTGCTGTTTTCCCCATTCCCTGAGGAGGGAAATTCAAGGTATGTCAGACTGCAAGAAAAGACAGAAACTGAAATGTTTCACTGATGTTAAGAAACTAATTCCTAGAAGAGGAGGATCATGAACTGGGTATAGAAAAGGTGAGGAAAGGTGCACTATTTCCCCTTGGCTTTTCAAGGTATACTCGATTCTCTCTGTAGGCAGCCCCACATAGATATGGTGTCTTTTAATGTCAATAATTTGTTTGCTGCTTCTCAGCAGTTATACAAATGAAGGAAGATTTTATGTGTGATTCTTCCTTGAAAATGCATGTATATTCATTCTTAGGTGTTTGTTTCTTTAATTTTTGTTTGTTCACAGGAACTTTCCAGTCAGTTGAGAGCTGGTGTCAGACTCCAGCCCTCGCTGGCTGGTCCTATGAGCAAGGCCGATGATTTATTAATAACGCAGCTGCGGTGCCAGCGCTGCCACTGGGAGTGGGTAAACACTCCTCCTCTGCAGAGGGACAAGACTCTGTACTTTTCACCTCTGCAGTTATGTAAGGTGTCCTTGGCCATCTGTGTATTTAACTTGGCCCTTGCTTTTTCCATTTGTTTACAAAATGATTGACTGTGAAACAGGGAAGAGTCCCAGGAAGCCCCAGCTGGACTGGGAGCCCCAGCAAATAGAGGAGTGCAGGGTGGCCTGGCTGGAGTGAAAGCATATTCCCAAGGAGCCGTGCAGGGGCTCGCCAATGACATACCAGGTCACCTGGTTGCAGTTCAGGGCTGCTGGGCATCCTGCTTGAGAGCTGGGGGCAGTGGCATGCTGGTGTCCAAGGCAGTCACTTGCTCCTGGTGTTCGTTAAGTCCTGCCCTTAGTGGATCCAGTGGATCCCTTAGTATGGGGACTTGGTACATCATACTGATGACCTTTTCCATATGGTGACACTATTCCAAATAATGGGCCTTTTCCAAGTCACATTTCATTCACTGCAACTCACAAATGAAGCACCTTTTGAAGACTCCCTTGGCCAGGTGAATTGCTGTAGGAAGCCAATGTAACCACTTTCCTAGCACTCTACTCCTATTTTCTTTCTGATCCAGTCAACCAGGCTCCTCAATGCCAAGGCATATCTTCTGCTCATTCTTGATGCCACATAAATGAGTTTATGGCTTTTCCTGAGGTGTGTTAAGATTCCTGGTGTGTTGCTGAGGGAACCATTGCCAGCACACCAGCCCATTGCCTGGTCCTGGTTGGGGTGTTCATCCTATCCTATCCCATCAGCAAAGACCTCTCCCCATTACTCACTATTTCTTTTCTAACCTGGAGGGTATGTGCTATGGACATTGGAGGGAGAAGTCTGTGTGCTGACCCACAGTGCCTTTCCTTTACAGGCCACTGAGAGAGAAATAAGGTGTCTCAGGGCTTGACTGTCAGTTCTGCAGTTACCCTTGCCTACCTAATCACTGCAAAGTGGTGTTTCCAAAGCAAGGGAATTTAATCTTAGTCCAGTTCATATGAGCAAGCTTGCATTAAAGTCAGCACGTGTCTGCTTGAGGTTTTTATGGGAACTGGAGAGGAGGTGGGGAAAGGGGTATGTCAGGAAGTGGTGCTGTGCCATACCCATCTTCTTGTTCGGTGTTTTGCTGCTCTGCTACACCACTGTTACTTTTTCTCTTGCCATCTGCCCTGCAGCCAAGCAACGTACCTCTCTTTGCTGTTATTAATTCTGAAATGGCTACTTTTGTCTGCTCTTGAGATACGGAGAAAATTTGAAGAAAAATTGCCTCTTATCAAGCTCTTATCTTCTTTTACTGTTCAGTCAAGTTAAATTTAATGGTGTAGTATTTTGTTTACCAGCAAAATTCTGTGTCACCTTGACTTACTATGTGGTCCAGCCCGCAATTTACACATCTCTCCTCTGTCTTCCACAAAAACACTCAATCCTTGAGATGAGCAGATGTGTGAGAACTGCCCAGCTATCAGTAAACTATGTGTAATGCTCTATTCTGAGACTCTATAAAGGTTTTAGACATTTTTTTCTATAATGCATTTTTTTTCTATAATGCAGGAATCAGTGCATATGTTGGCTTCTCTGGCTGGGCAAAGTTGGAGGGCTTAAATCCCTGCTCTGCTTTTCAAACCCATCTTGAGTCCTGTGGCAGGCTGCATCCAGTCCTCCCACAGGGGAGCTGTGTTGGAGACCTGCACAAGGCAGCTTCACACCATGTTAACACTCTCGCCACCCATGTAATAGAAATCAGACATCTGAGGAATTTTATCTAAATAAGGTTATGCTTCCCTCCACTTTCTTTAGGCTCATTCTGTTGGGTTTTTCCTTTATACTACCTGTTTTTGCTGCCTCTCATTCCCTGGAAGTTGTCTGTGTGAATTAGAGCGAAGATTTATTTCAAGGATTGTCCACTGTCCACATTTTTTGTGATGTACTACTGATAGATGCTGGTAGCCAAACAATGCTAAGATAAAAATTACTGGTTGATTTTGAGTGTCAGTAAAGGAGGAGGAATGGGAAAAGAAAAACAAAAAGAGCTAGATAATTCGGAAAGAAATAATCTCTATTGCCCTATTATTCTCAAATTATTTTCAAGGCAGTAAACACAGAAATAAAATAAATTTATATTAAACTGTTGTCTCTTTGTCTGAGTGTTCTTCTTATTTGTTAGAATAATCTTGAGGATGTTTGTCAAACAACTTAGAATTTTGTAAGTGGTTTTTTTTTGAGTCTGCTATATCTGCCTGACTTCTTTGTCTTCTGAGCAATTTAATATTGAGTACGCTTCCCTTGATATTGCAAGGGAAATTATTAAACCATTCTCTATAGCTATGCTCAACATTTGTTTGAAAGAGCATCTTGAGAGACTCAGAGCTCTTTGTGCATTGCAAATGTGCTCTTCAGTAGAACATTTTGTCTTTTTCCATTTAAATAAATATCTCCTATTAAGTCTTTAGTGGTAAGACTCTTACATCATTTAGACATTCCATCTTTTTGTAAGGCTTCCATTTTTGTTCAATATTTTTCTATTTTTTCTGTCAGTTACAGGCAGTTCTTGTTCTCTACTTTTATGAATTAAATGATCATTTTTATTTTACCAGCTTACAAAAAATTGAAGCCATTAAAAGAGTAGCTAATGGGTTTTCTTAGCTAGTTGGAAACTGAATCAGACTGAAGTCACCTGAGAATTTTTTTTCCTTCTTTCTTTTCTACCTTAAAGTAGGAAAGTGAATTTGCCTTCTACTTTTTCTTGAAACGGAAGTGTGTAGGTGCGTATAAATATGTATGCACACTCACTGACTTTGGTGGGTGGACTTGCAAGGTGGCTTTATAAATACAGAACTAAGTTCTCAGCAATGTTTCAAAGTTGGTTTTAAGTTGTTTTTGTGGGTAGCTTTTGTCCAGTTTTTTTTTTCTAGGAAAACAGATCCAAGAGCGGAACCATTTCAAGTGTAATATAAGAGATGCTTGTGTTGTTTTGAAATACATTTTTTCCTTTAGGTCTTTGTGTTTATAAGATGTATGGCAAACTGTAAAGTCTGAGGTATTTGAACTCACCATCAAAAGCTTAGTGTTTCTATTAGTAGTACAGTTTGGTCCTTTTGAATTATTTTTCAATTTCACAAATAGTTCAAGTGTGCCCCATTTTCAAGATATATTATTCTGATCTCCATTTATTTCTATGAAATTATGTAAAATTCTGCTTAGGCTAAAAAAAAAAGTGTTTTCATAAGCATACATGTTTGCAAGGCAATGTACTCTAGATGTGAAATTATGCAAAATGAAAAAAAATTGAATTTTTTTTTGTATGCCTTAAGGAAGAAATAAAATGCTACATTACATTTTTTTAAATCTCTGACTAGTCATTCTTAAGGCTTAACTAAATCCCCTAAGTCCTTGGACATATGCATTCGTTCTATGAGCATGTGTAGTCCTGCAGATTGTGTGAGGTGGTGCATATTCACAGCAAGTGCAAAGGGAATACTTTAATGGAGCTGTGGTGTCTGGATTTTTACTTCCTGAGTGCAGTTAGGAAGAAGATTGACCTGCATAGGAAAACTGA
Source organism: Agelaius tricolor (assembly GCF_023055355.1). Lineage (NCBI taxonomy): Eukaryota > Metazoa > Chordata > Aves > Passeriformes > Icteridae > Agelaius > Agelaius tricolor. The sequence continues at coordinate 35,993,035 of NW_027269267.1, read as the reverse complement.
ATTCATGGATTGTGATGTTAGATGGAAATGCTTTTTAATTCAGTCCAAACTGGAGGCTGAGGGTTTTCGATGGCTGTTGAAAGTGCTGTTGGTGATTGAACTCTCATGTACTGAAATATGTAGGGAAATGCATGCATTCAAATCCTGTAGAACAAGGATTTGTGTATGAACACACAGTGTTTTCTTTATTGTTTTTTTTTTTTTTCCTTTTTGATATTTCTGCATTTGAAAAATAACTTCTGAACTGGAAGTTTTGGACTGGTAGAGTTAGTGTGGCTGTCTATGTATAGGAGCAGAAGCTTAAGTATCTCAAAATACCTGCCCTCCTATTGACTGGGTCTATTTTTAGGCTCAGGGAGCACAGGATTATCACTATCGAAAAGTTCCTGGTTTATGTAATACTGAAATTTTTTAATTGATTGGGTGAGGCCACACATGTTCCCAAACAGAATTTGCTGAGAGGCTGCTGAGGAGGAATCCCAAAGGAGAAAAAACAGTTTTTGCTGTTGACAGAAACTCTTCCAAAGAAGTGTTTATGCCTTAGGTACCACCCCAGCTGCTGACACTGCTGTCTCTGTGGCCATTCTTGCCATGTGCTGCCACCACCCTGGACAGTGGCCTGTGCTAGCTCCCACTCTGCTGGGGCTTTGACAGTGTGTAATACTTTCAGTAGGCAATGTTTAACTAAGCAGCATGCCCACAGCTGCAAAGGCATTACTGTTTTAAAACGTGTTCTGATCTTTACAGGCATGTGCAAGGCATGCAGAAAATTGCAAATTTTTTTTTTTTTTGAGTGGGAGGAATAGTTGTGGCATTAGGTGATTATTACTTTTTAAAAATTTATGTATGTCTTTTCTAACTCCAGCAAATGTTTAGATCTCATAGTGTCTATCTGGAAACCAGAAAATCTTCTTTTCCCCTGTAGAACGAGTTGCTCAGATGCCTTCTAAAACCATTTATGTCTTGGAAGTCATATACTTTTCTTCTTTTCTCATTAGACAGCAATTCAATCTTAAGAGTTCATACAATTTCATCTGCATTTTAGGTTTAGCTTGTTTTCTTAAGGAAACAGGTTTTGCATAAATGCACTGTCCATATTTTTGCCAGCGTCATCCTCTCACCCTAATAACTTCTGAACAATGTAGCCAATTTCAAGCAAAGCTGCTAGAAGCAGACATCTCAAAGACATATCTCAAACTTCCTACTGGTTATGCAAAAATCAGTGTCTGGGTAGAAGGCAGATGCAAAGTTTTACCCAATGAAGGAAAGGCAGGAGCGGGCACTAGGCCTCTCCCGAGCGCAGTCGGCCGGCAGCGTGTGCGCCTTGGCCGGCTCCTCGGGACACACACGGCTCCAGCCTGTTGTAATTATCCTGTGAGTGGCTTCCTGGGCTATAGTTAGGGGAGGTGAGAGGATGCTCAGGGAGAGAAGGAAGGAGGAAGGTGGGGTACAGTAGGAAGCTGGGAGTTTACAGAGAGTTGAATAGGGAGAGCTGGAAGCACGCTGGGGAGCGAGGTTTGGAACAAGGGACAGATGCCTGCAAGGCAGCAGGCCTCCTACTTTCAGCTTCTCATTGGGAGACCTGTTTTTTAACAGTGTGCTGTGAGTAGGGGGAGTCATGCTCTGTTATCTCCCACTAATAGCATAAATAAATTGCCTGAAATTCCATACCTAAGCAAAATAATTCTGGAAGCTTTAGTTGATTCTTGCCTTAAGAGATAGAAGAAACATTGTTTTGCCTTTTTTTTTCTGTTCAAACATCTTACTTTTATGAAAGATAATTTTAACAAGTAAAAGCTATCTCATTATTATACATAAGCAATTCTCAAGCTTGAATTAATTATTCTTATTGTTACTATTAGAGCAAGAGTAAAATACTGAAAGAAGTTGTGAATTTATGAAATATTAAAAGACAGGAAATGAATCCTTATGTGGATCCTTTGCAAGTGTTAACATGCAAAGTTATGGGGTGTTACTTCTACATTCACCTCATTTTGCTTATTTTAAATGTAAAATTCTAAGCACATATCTAGCTTTTTAATGTACTTTAGTCTGTGGGCTGTCTTGTGGCATTGATCTTAGACAAACTACTTATTGTTCTTAATGGGAAAATCTATTGATTTAAAAAAAAAAGCAAAAAGCCAATGGTGTGACATGGCTTGTTAAGGGATGTTTATCAGTTTATGAAATTAAGCCAATCAGCTAGCAGCTCCCCAGCCCATTGCCCCTGTAAAAGTGCAGCCTCTTTTGCTCTGCCCTGGTGTTGGGCACTGAAGTCCTTTGAGTTCCCGATGAGCTCCTCGATGCACCCTTTCCCTCTCTCACTGCTTTACTAGAAGGAAACCTGTGGGACAGCCTGACGCGAGCCACAGCATGTTCTAGTCCAGATAATTAGCAGTAGAAAAGTAGTTTTTCTGTTAAAACTTTCCATTACCTGCCTGAAATGGGGTGCTGGGCAGTAGGCTGGACAGCTGTAGAGGACAAAGGCAAAGAAATAAAAGTCAGTTAGGTACCATCCTTCCAGGATGAGGGGAGTAACAGACTGCTGGGAATGTAATCTGATGTCTGTTCATTGTTCTTATCCATTGCAGATAAGGAGACAGCTCATTGACAGTGATTTTTTTTTATGAACTCCCATGGGAAGTGCACAACCACTTATGATGTGCTTGTTGATAACCTTCATTTCATGGGTGACAGGAGTTTCTAGGGTCCCAGTTTCAAACCAACCTGTCCGTGCCCTCGGTTTCAGGACTCTGACTCATATCTGGGAACAGGTTAAAAGTTGTAAGAACCAATTATTTTTCCCTGCCTGAGTTTGTGCCGTCCTGTGCCAGAGGGACTGAATGTCTGTGGAACAGCTCCTAAACTGTTGTGGTTTTAAGATGAAGAAAGCCTTGCTCCAGAAGCTTGATATTGATGCACCTGAAAGTTAAAGTACCTCTTTTTGGCTCTGCATTTGTGATGATGTGGCTTTCTAGCATAGTAGTTTTTTACAAAGTGGACTCATTGGTGGTGACCCAGCCAATACATTGAATACTCCTGCATGTTTTATACAGTTGTCTGTTCTGGTTTTTGGTTGATATGTGCTGTCATGTGAGGTGGACTTCGTATTTGACTTTTTAATAAACAAAAAATTTCAGGGTCAATATAATTTCATTTGACTGAAATGATACTACAGGTCTGAATTTTTGTTTGTGCAGTGATTAGTAGCTGGGAAATGGAGCATATGGGAAAAAAGGAATGAAAAATTCCTCTAGATGTTTTCCTGCTACCATTAAGGGTTCAAAAAGTAAAAAAGCCAGTCTCAGAATTTATTTAATTTTGGTAGTGAGGGCGGATTAATTTACTCACTATTTTCAGTGCTCATTCCACTGCAGTTTATTTTGGGTCATTTAATTTCAACAAGGCTTGATCTGTTTAGAGGGCTTTCTATAGCAGCGTGGTGAGACCACACAGCTCTTTTATAGTACATACGTTCATTGCTAACCGGGAGCTCAAAGAACTGGTAAACGATGCACAGACATGAATAACTTCAGAGAGGACAGTACATTTCTGTATGGTTGGATTATTTTGAAAGTTTTCAGAAATAACCAATCTTTTGTGCACTGTGGCTTGCTTTGCAGAGCTTGAAGTGATGGTATAGAGTAGATGTGTGCTTTCAGAGGTAAGACTGGAGGTCTGGCTGAAGGCACTCTTCAGGTTTAAGGTACTTCAGAAGCCACTGTGCATGAGAGTTGCTCTTAGTCCTTGTTTAAGGAAAAGTTTTCATTCCATAGGTTGATATTTCCATCAGATTCAGTAGTTTGATATGATTTTGGTTTTTTAATTTTTAGATTTGCTGTAGGAGCCATTCATGTACAATATGGGCTAAGGTAAAATAAATATCAGTTAAAAATGTCTAAATCAGTTGGCCTCATCAGCCAATAAAAAAGCATATGCTCATTGTCTGTGCTGGATCTGCTCCAGTTTAGCATTATGATGGTAAAGGCCACATTCCCCCCAAATGAAGGAGCCAGCTTTCTTTCTTGTCCATCAAATCACAGCTATTACTGGTTCTGCTCATGCCAGCTGACAGAGTAATGTTCCTTTTGTGTAATTCATTAAATCAGGCAGCATTAGTGATTCTCTCAACAGAAGGAAGGCCTAATGTCCTGAAAGTGGTTGCAACTGTACTAGGAGGTTGAAACAGCACTGAGACTATTGTTCCTGAGTGTTGAGGCCATTGCTTGTTCTTAAATTTTTAGCTTTCTTGTATTGTCTGGCTTCTGCTATTTAGCATACTCCCAGCAGCAGCCAGGGGCAGTTCAGGAAAGGGCTGTTCTCAATAGTTTAATAGTGTGGAAATAGCTATTTGCATTCCCATCAGCCTTGACACAGGAGAAGCTTCCTGACCATGTTTAACTCACCCCTTAACAGTTAGTTATGACGTCCTTGTAGCAAATTAGGGGCAGAATCCACTCTTTTTTGGTGTCTAAGTCAAAAGTATAACAGTAACACTGGTTTTGGGACATTTGAAGCATGTTGAAAGTTTTGTAGCAGTGTGTGTGTGTGCATACACAGAGTCATTGTATGTCTACTGTGTGATATTCCTGCATAGGGATCTGGATGCTTTATTGACTATAGAAGGATATTCCTGCTTGTCTGCAAATAGTAAAGCCCTAATACCAGTGAATGGGAAATTTAAAAAACACTTAAAAACATCTCAATTTGGAAACAACTTATACAGGTTGAGTGTATCCAATGCGCTTTGACTAATGCTTTAGGCCCTCTAGTCACAGCTCTTAAAACTCTGTGATTGTTTGTGAGCCCTGTCATCAAGGAGCCTCTGATCTCAGCAGGTCCTGCCCTGCAGCTGCACAACCTCCTGGTGCACCCTACGATTTCCCTTTCTGGGGGAAAATATATCAGTGCATCCTACGCTGCTCTACCTGTGTTTGTGGTCAGCTTGTACATCCATCTCCTCTAACCCAAGCCACCTCAAAATGACAGCCCACCTGTATTTTTAGTCTCTTATTGTCTTGTAACTGTCTAAAAACTCCTCCTTTCATGTTGATTGGAGCTGTCCTTTTGCTGTGTATCTTCAGATTTAGGACCATGCACTGCTTCTAAATTTAGGCTGTAAAAGTACCACCTTTACTTCTTTTATACTTGAATGGAAATAGTTCGAAGTTGTGCTGATGTAATAAAAACAGGAGGCTGGAAGGCAGTGAACTGGAATAAGGCTGAATGTATGAGAGAACACAAGCAGTGAGTGGCAATTTTAGATCCTCCCTGCCATGATCACACAATTATTTTTAATATGGCTGCATTTCTCTTAAAGAAGGTTTCAATTTGTTATTCATCATGTGATGTCATTTAATAAAAAACTTTTATGTTACAGTAACACCAGATACTTCAGCCAGGATGTCATGAGAGGCAGTTCAGGCAGTCTGGACAGTTCTGAGATTATTAATTGTATGGCAGTGATCTGTACTTAACAATAAAAATGCTGATTCACAGCCTTTCTCTTTTGTTTTTCCGTGGCTAATAGCCTTAATGATCAATCAGAGGTGGTGGGCTGAGGCAGAGCTCAAGGCCATCAGCTCCTCTCAGCCCTCTACATATTTCCCAGGAAACACCCTGTGTTTCATTAGTTGTTGCTTAGTTTATGATGTAATATTTTGCTCTAAGGCATTGAACTATCATCAAAAGCAGCCGACTGATTACTGTGACTTCTTTTTCCAGGGTCGTTGTACAAGGGAGAACTGCAAGTACCTTCATCCACCAACACATTTAAAAACTCAACTGGAAATCAATGGCAGGAACAACTTAATCCAGCAAAAAACTGCAGCAGCAATGCTCGCCCAGCAAATGCAGTTCATGTTTCCAGGGACACCACTACAGCCAGTGGTAAGTATATTTCTCTGGTGGTCTTAATGGTAAGTAAAGTTTAAGACTCTGTTGACCTGCAAAAGTTCTCTAAATAGTATCAATAAAAATAGCCCCTGTCTGTTTACTTAACGAATGGTCAAGATGCTGGAGATATGCTCATTTAGATTTGCATTTCAAGATGTAATGGAGTGTTGCTGTAGTCTTGATTTATTTTTCTTTAATGCCATAATAATTTGCATTTTTCCCTCTTTTTTTGCCCCCTTGATGCATTTCATGTCATGAATTTTTAAGATTTTGCAAGATTTTTACCTATAATTCTTCTGGAGGTGAAAATTTGTATAATAACAATAATTTGCTAGTAAGTAATTTGAGTAGGAACACAAAGTTTTTCAGGAGTCTATGGGTCTGAATGGCTTTAAATATTATTTAATCCCATACCAAGAACAAAGGTTAACGATTAGCATTTTCTTACTCTGTTGAAGTCTGAAGTGTCTGAGGATAAGACAGAGAATTGGTGGTGCATGCACTTCACAAACTCAGTGTTTTGTCTCAAGGTGATTCATACGGTGCCTGAGACACTTCATATCCAGAAGGTGATATAGAACTAGAGTCTAGCATGCATGACCAGCATCTTCAGATATGCACTAAAGTGATCAGTTGCTCTGGGCAGTCCTTGCAGTTGGGCTTCTCAGTGTAGCAGACTTCTAAAGCATGGTTTGGCAAGTAATCTGAATTAAACTTTTCACACATGGCTGCTAATGATGTTTTTTCAATCTAAATTCCTAGTGTAAGGCATCCCACTAGAGTGGGATTTTTTTCTCTAACTTGAGGCATCTGGAGTGTTGGCATCAACTTCTGCAGTGAGTTTCCAAGGTCCATTTATAGTTTATCAAAAGACATAGGCACTCCTAATTACTATTTGCTTGGCTTGTTCCAGACATCAGCATTTGGATTAGGTGATTTAGTTTTCAAAGTGCCTTTGTCTTTCCATGGGCTACCACAGAAGTCAAGTGTAGGTATCTCAGAAGAAGACATCTGCATTTGGTCACAGGAAGCTCACCCCAGATGCCTTTTTCAGTAATGCCTTTTTATACTCAGAACATCCACTGTCAGGTGGGATTGGGCATTGAGTGTCAGGACTCCCTGAATTTCTGGTACATGTTCATCAAATTGTATCTGGTGATGTTGGCCTCCTAATGTATCTTGATATTTCCTAGGGATTTACTGCTTGAGTTTTCACCAGAAAACGTTTTGCTGAAGTAATAGATTCCACCACTTAATATTATGTGAAAAATTGAAGTGGCAAAATTATACTTTTTTCTTCTCATCCATTTCATCATTTGAACTTTACAATTTCTTTGACATAATGCCTTCTGTACTGATTGCTGTGATAAAAATGCCAGGTCTGTCTCACACAAATTGCCAGACTAAGATGACTCAGCCTTGACCAAATGGATAAAAAGTGAAAGAAAATTTCATAGAAGTCATTTGATGAGTGGATTTTTTTCATAAAATTATGTCTGACACAAAGCTGTTATTTGTATTTCACATAACACATATTGTTTTCAACATAGTCAAACCATTGTTTCATATAAATATTCAATATTATGCTCTTCAGAATTTAGCTCATGTTTGACATATAAACTGGGTTGCTTGATATCAAGCAGATTTGATCACTATTAGAACACAGCATTTTTAACTCTTAAGGGCAGTTAGATGCCATTTCTGTATAGTTGCTTATCCTGGTTAATCTGTATACTCAGAGCATCTTATTGGTGCTAAGTCACATCCATTTATAATTTAGTAATTGGTTCCAAAGACAAAAAAAAATCCCAAGAAAACTAAATACAAACAAAAAAGAAAAACAACTGCCTTCTAGCTGCTGTGTTTTCTCTTGCGTATTTTCTACATACCTTATGTAATGCAGGCCACTTTAACAAGAAAGACACTTCTCCTTTGTTAAAGTGTTTTGAAGTCTTAGTGTTGTGCTGTTGTGTTTCTAGCTGCTGGCTTATTTGGGAACCTAATTTCTGACAAAGCTGATCAGAGATCAGTGTCCTGTTTTTGCACAAAGTTTTTCCTCATTTATAATTATAGCTTCACTCTCTGGGGTACTCAGCTCTGCAGAACTAAAGCACTCTGCAGGTCTGAGCATGAGCTGACCATGGTGATGTCCTGCCTCCACCCCCTGTGGAGCTGGTGTTAACAAACCCACTATTCTGCCTCATCACGGCTGCTGTAGCATCACACAAATGCCCTTTCTTCTGGTCATGACTTCACTGACTCACTGTAGGAAGAAACAAAACAAGATTTTTAGACCCGTATCATTCCCTCCAATCAAAGTTTTTCATATGATGAACTAATATAAGCTTGAATAATCCCTTTCTAAATATTGTGTCCAGCTGAGATTATAATATTTATTCTGCTTGCCACTGGTGACAGCTGAGCACACAAATTTTGTGAAGTTGAGTTTTTTCAGTGTATGAGACACAGTAACATATAATTGCAGGAGGTGGCAAAATACAGTATGCAAACATACTGGAAGTTACATGCCAAAGAGCTCATTATATGTACTCTTATTAGAAATATGGCTTTAATATAGTTAATAATGCTTCAGCTATGAAATCTGAATACTTTGAAAAACAGCCTGTTTTTCCAAGGAAAACAGGTATTGAGAAAAAGCAATAAAGTCTATGTTATTTCTACATTTAGGTGTGTAAATAAGCCTGCAATGTAAGCTGGACCTCCACACAGATTCAGGTTCAATGTAGGACTTCCTTTGCATCTGCAGACTCTTTTCCAATAATAGAGTTACAAAGGTGGTTCTTCATGTGCTGCTGGAATATGTTACATGATTAAAAGAAGAGAGGATGCTGTGTATTTTGCCAGCTGTTTGAAGTTTTTTCAGCAAGAAAATGAACCAGTGCCAGAAAGAACAGCAAGCAAAGAACAACTAGTAAGCTATTGATTAAGGAGTATTTATTTCACCTTGGTGTGTGTTTTCCTTTTTCAGCCCACATTTCCGGTGGGTCCCACAATAGGAACGAACACGGCTATTAGCTTTGCTCCTTACCTAACGCCAGTAACACCAGGAGTTGGCTTAGTCCCGACTGAGATCCTACCCACGCCGCCTGTCATTGTTCCTGGAAGTCCACCAGTTTCAGTCCCCAGTTCAACTGCTACCCAGAAACTCCTCAGGACTGATAAACTGGAGGTACTGTAGACTAGAAGCACATTCTCTGTTAGGTTGTGTGAGAGATCTTAGAGGGTATGACTGTTGTTTTAGAAGCGAAGCTTAAATTTAGTTGCTACAGATAAAAAACTTGTAACCAGGCAGGATTTCTGTACTTGCAGCCAGTGGTAATTAAACACTGTTATTTTTAAGGTTGTTTTTGCTTATATTTAATACACAGATGAGTTTTCATTTTTTTAAAGTTCATCATCTCAAAAACCTCATGTATACATGCCTGTAAAGGCATCCCTTGATGAAATATCTAACAAGCACATTTTTTATTTCAGTAATAATTGTCTAGGTTTTTCTGCACTGATAATAAGGTAATTTTATAGCTTTATGGATTGGTATTAGGGGAATGGTGTAGCCCTTCAGCCCTGAGCTGCCAATGGGGATGTGGAATATTACCAACCCTGCAGCAGTCTGAAGGGACAATCCCCCAGCTATGTGCAGAGCCTCGCAGCAGTTGCTGGATCACTGCGTGGCTGGACTCAGTGGAATCTGTGATCCGAGTACACAAGGAGGCCAAATGGCTCTTGCAGAAATGAATGTCCTTTCCCAAAAGCCTAAGCACCAGTGTCTTGAGCACATTTCTTCTTAGGAAAATAAGTGTATTCATTCTGCCTATTTTTGAAAATTATTTTTAAGTAGGCTCTCAGTTTTGTTTGTAGACTCCATAAAAAATGCAGTGCATCTGATGTGTATTTTCCCTGGGTTTCAGCAAGAGGAACTCCTTCCCTACCAGCCCACCTGCAAGAATACAAAGTGTAGTCAGAAAGAGACAAAATATTTTGTGATTCCCAGCTAGTTTTGCAGGAGCAGTTATGTAAGTATCCTTCCCAGCTGCTTTTTAAACAGGAAAAAATAAAAGGCATTTGGGAATGCTTCTGTTATTTAACCACAGTACCAGAGAGCTACCTAAGGAGCCAACAATATGAAGATAAAATAGGTGCATTCCCCTCACCCACCAAAAGATGCAGGGTTTATTAAACTGAAGTTGCTGTAAAACTTGAACTAGCAGGGGAAGGGGGCAGGCCTGTCTTTTGGGGGCGTGGGACCCTCCCTGCCCTTCCAGGCTGCAGCGAGCTGTGCCCTGCAATGTGTGTTGTTTTGCGCGTAGGTGTGCAGGGAGTTCCAGCGGGGGAACTGTGCGCGTGGAGAGACTGATTGCCGCTTTGCGCATCCGGCAGACAGCACAATGATTGACACAAATGACAACACCGTAACCGTGTGTATGGATTACATAAAAGGTCGTTGCATGAGGGAGAAATGCAAGTATTTTCACCCTCCTGCACATTTGCAGGCCAAAATCAAAGCGGCGCAACACCAAGCCAACCAGGCTGCAGTGGCAGCCCAGGCAGCTGCGGCAGCTGCGACTGTGATGGTAAGTGCTGGCATGTATGGCTGCCTTTTTTTTGATGCCTATTTTGCTTCAATTTAATGCTGTTTGCTTATACTTTCTTTTCTCTTTTGCCTCTTTTGTTTTTTAATTTTGTTTTTTTTGGTGAAAGATAAGAATTTATAAAATTATTACTATTGCTTGATGGGAGGAAGCACTTTCTTTTCTTTATGCCCTTGTTTTAATGTGTATTTCTATTCAAGACAGTGAAGCAAATGACACTCTATACCACTTCTGTTCTCTGCCTTAATTATATGTAAATTTGCCCCTCGTATTTCCAAACAGAAACAAAACTGATAAGCTTCAGTGTTCCCAGGAAAACAGGGACACATATGCTGTTTTAGCTCTTTGATGGCAGATATATACATGTGGAAATTTGGAAGAAAAGCAAAGAGAGAGTGTTCGCTTCAGAGATCAGTAGTAGAACAGAAACCTGTACTGAGATCAGCACAGTCTGCCTTAGAAACGAGACAACCAGCCAGCCACCTTGGTCTCACTGTACTGGCAATGTAGAAAAGCCAGGACACTCATCTGATGTACCATTAGTACCTGCTTGAGGATGAGAAAGAACTGCCCTCTGTAGATCTACAGCTATCCCCAATGACTAAAAAGTGTTGCCTGTGTATTTTTGAACTTTGGTTAGACACATTTCATGCCTAGAGACTTCTTGCCTCTCCTTCTATTATGGGCCAGTTACTTGAATCATGAGGTTTTAAAGTAGTAAACTGTAATGGGAATCATTAGCAAAGAAACATTGTGGCTACAGTCAGAAGAAAAGAGAGTGAGTGATCATAAATCTGATTTATTTTCAGATATTTTAACCTCTTACTTAAAACTCTTCAGACAAGACAGCCCACCTCTTCACCAGGATTGGATTCCTCTTACAGTTGCTACCAGGAAAGTTGATGAGTTTGCAGTGGTATCGATAAAGTTAAATAAATTTAACATCCAGGATCTGACTTGAGAGACAAAACTGTGGCAGCAAATCAAAGAATCATTGTCCTCATTGCTGGCAGTGGACGAATAATTAAGCAGATGTGGTTTGTGGACTTGTGGGCAGTGCATACAATAGTTATAGACAATACAGTTATTCTCTGGTCTAAAGGCCTACAAGAAACACAATACAGTACAGTACATAACTACCCCAAGCTATTGTATTTAACAAATTAGAAAAGACCAGACTTTTCTGAGGGACAAAGGGTAAGTTATGCAAGAAAGCAAACCATCATACAGAAGAATATTTCTTAAGTTTCAATATTCTTTCTCTAATAGCATCACAGCCTGTGTTTCAAATTGGATGATTTTTAGTTAAAGTTTCCTGTGCTTGCAGAAATTGAATACCATCTGGAAATTAAAGCAGAGAAGATTGGGGTTTTATTCTGATTAGCTTCTGTTGTGCAATATTTATTGTTCATTTAGAGAATGTAATATTTCTAGGCACTATACTAAATAAGAAAGGAGAGAGATGAGGGGATTAATTTTTTTTGCGCTTTGGTAATGGTTGCAGATATATATCCTGGGGTTTTAAATAAGGCTTAATTAGAGTTGCATTAGCCTCAAAGCAAGATGAAGCATCTTTGGAAACACAGAATTGAAATGTTATCAGTCTAATATCACAGGAGAAGGCAACAGGGACCTGTAATTCAGGGTAACATTTTGCAGAGAAATATGTACAAAATATTCTAGCCTGTTTCCCCTGCTTAAGCAGAGGAGCTAGAGGAGATTGCCCAGGATGTGCCTGTTTGGTTTACTAATGTCTCTAAGGATGGAAACTCCGTAACTTGAAAGCCTGTTCCATACTTCCAGTAAAAAGAAATGCCTTTTTTTTTTTTTAATCTTACATTTAAATGGAATTTCTTTTCTTTAAATTTGTTTCTATTGCCTCTTCTCCTGTCCCCGGGCACCACTGGCTCCATCTTTACCCTGGAATCAGGTATTTGTATACGCTGATGAGATTCCCCTGTATCTTCTGTAGGCTGTATCCAGTCCCTTGATCATCTTTCAAGTCCTTTATGGGAGTGTTTTCTAGTACACCTGTATCTTTCTTGTACTGGGGTGCCCAGATATGGACAGAAGGCTCCATATGTGGCCTCACCAGGGCTTAGTGGAGGGGAAGAATCACCTCCCTCCACCTGTTGGTGATACTCTTCCTGATGTAGCCCAGTATTCCATTAGCTGCCTTTGCTTTTGAGGACACATTGCTGGCTTGGTGTCCACCAGGATCTTGAGGGTCTTTTCTGCCAAGCCTTTGTGGCCCCCAGCATATGCTGGTGCTTTGTGATGTTCCCCCCCAGGTACAGGTCTTGATATTTGTTGGACTTTGTGAAGTTCCTCTGTGCCCATTTCTCCAGACTTCCTAGGCCTTCTGAGCAGTAGCATGTCTATCTTGTGTATCAACCACTCCTCCAAGTTTCACACCACTGGTGACTGGCCTCCAGCTGGGCTCTGTGTTGCTGGTCACATCCCTTTGAGCCTGGCATGTGAGACAATTGTCAGTCCACCTCCCTTTTTCCCGTTTAGCCCATGATAAATAAATCTGTCCATGAGGATGAAATGGTGTTGAAATCCTTTCTGAAATCAAGAGAAACCACATCCTTTGCTCTCTCTTCACCCCCCTGCCAGTCTTATCATAGAAGGATGTCAGGCTGGTTAAGCACAATTTCCCTGTCATAAATCTATGGTGACTACTTCCCATCATTGTCTTGGCTTTCATGTGTTTGCAGATGGTTTTCAGGAGGATTTGCTCAATTGCTTTCCCAGGGACTGAGGTGAGGCTGGCCAACCTGCTAGTCCTCAGACCTCCCTTCCTGCCCTTTTTGAAGATAGGACTGTCATTTACTTTCTTGCAGACTTTGGGAATTTCCCTCACTCACAGGGACCTTTCAAAGATAAGTAAGAGTAACCTTGCAGTGACATTGGCCACCACCCAGGGTGCATTCTGTTAGTTCCTATGGCTCTGTGTACATACAGCTTGTTTAAATGTTCCCTAACCTGATCATCCTCCCCCAAGGGGAAATCTTTTTCACTTCAGACTTTCCCACTGGTCTCCCACTGGCCTGAAAGCCAGTCATGCCAGTAGAGACTGAGATGGAAAGGATTTTCTGAACCTCAGCCTTCTCCATGTCCTGTCACCAGGTTGCCTGCCCCACTGAGCAGTGGAAACACATTTTCTCTAGTCTTCCTTTTGTTGCTCAGAAGCCCTTCTGGTTGTCTTTCACATCCCTTGCCAGATTCAACTCCAGGTGATCTTTGACTTTCCTAACATATCCCTGCATGTTCAGGCTGTGTCCCTGTTCCTCCTGACGCATCTGTCCCTGCTCCCACCTCTTGTGGGCTTTCCTTCTTTCATTTGAGTTTAGTCAGGAGCTCCTTGCACATTCATGGAGGCCACTGCTGTGTGGATCTTGTTTGTATTCCAGGAGACATTATAGCATACCAATGTGCTGTATGGCAGGCAAATACTATGCCTTGGATGTTTGATCATTTTTAATATTATCTTTATTTCCTTTTTGTATCCTCTTCCTCTCTATCCTGTAGCTATGGATTAGTTGGTTGTTAGTTATGTAGATCAAATGTTGAGAAGGAGATAATCTGATGGAACAAAAGGAGGCAAAGGAGGTGTTACTATCAGGATGAAATAAAAGAAAATATTAATGTAGGAGAGCAAAATGGGCAGTTTGAAAGCTGGAAAAGAATGGGAGACTACATGGAAGCAAGGTTGATGAGTACATTTAGAACAGATCAAGCCTTTGGGTTGGGAAGACTAAGACTGAACTTGCTGGGGAATATGAGGGGAAAGCCAGAAGAAAGCTTCAAAGTAGGGAGGTGATGTTAAGAAGAGCATGGAGAAAAATTGGAGAAAGGCAATAATAAACAGAGAGATAATAAGTTAACAAGTGAGATGAGACAAGATCTGTATTTGGATAAGAAAGGTAATTAACTGAAACGCTTTAGTCTTGGTGAAGTTGATTTGAACTTGTGCACTTCATCATTGCATAGTGCTGAATTCAGTTGCACTGTGTCACCTCTGTGTGGATTTCCCTCTGTGGTGGAGGCAGAGTAGCTCTGAGGCTGTGCCCCAGGCAGTGCAGTGATGTCCTCTGCAGTGGTACCTGCTCAGTGTCCTGCTCAGACAGAAGTTTGTGCTGATCCCCACTTCAGACTAGGTGTTTCTTGTTGTGTCTGGGTCTTGGGCCCAGAGAGATGAGCAGATCCTGTAGATCAGGTGTGTAATCCAGAAAAGTGCTAAAGAAGAGATGAGGAGGGTGTTGACAAGACTCATGCTACAGAGACAAGTACAAGAAATAAGTAAAATTTTGAGGACTGTTCTGCAGAATACCCTGTTGGCACCTGATAAACTTATGACCACAAGATGTTCTCAGGCATTTTGTGCCTTGCCCTCTTCCTCCACCTCAGCTTTTGTTCCCTATTTCCACATACTGATTTCAAGGTAGACATAATCTGCATATTCTAAAAAGAGCTAAATATCAGCCCGTGCTTAAGAAACAAAAGTAAAAATTTCAATTTCTAAGTAAATTTCTCTTTCCTTTCTAAAGGTTTGTAAGAATTATTTACACTATAAAACTTGAAAGTAATATTTTATATGAGGAATTTTTTTACAGAATGCTGTCATATCAGCCATAATTTTGAATTTACTATGAAAGAATACATAAATGTATATGCCTATGTATTATGCCTAAATACTTTCTTTTGAAAAATTAATAATGCTGGACTAGTATCATAACTCATATGTTAATGTTGGCATATGAACTGGGAGCCCAATTTTACTCCCTGCTTCTGAAGCTAGTAACTGAAGGTTGTAGCAAAATTTAGAAAGTATGTTTTCAATTCTGAAAGACCTTTTTCCCTCTCAATGTAATGTGGTAAGTTACAAGATTAAAAAAATCTACAAAAATGACCCAGCTGTAGGAGGAAAGAAAAGGAATTAATGATAAGTTAGTGTAACTGGACATCCTATGTACTGTGGTTTGTATTGGTGAATGAGAACCTCTCTCATTTTGACCATTGAATGATTCACTTCTCTAAATTAAAAGACAATCACCTTGTAAGCACTGATATTAATAGCATTTGTAATGCATTACAACTTTCAGTAGTTTTTTGTGTTTGAAAATGTAACCTCCAAAATCAATTTTCTCACTTCAAAATGTGACCGAACTGACTTATCAGGAATTCCAATAGGTGTATCCTTAAAACTTTCTGCATCTCTGTGAAGTGTTTATATGATGCTTAATAGTGTCTGCAAGCTGCTGTTTTACTCAACTTTCCTGAATTTCAAACATCTATATTTTACTCTCTTATATGCTTTTAACTAAGGTATAGTAGATGCATTTTTGCTTCGGTACTAATTCAAAATGTAATATTCATTTCTTTAGAAGACATTTTTGTTGTTGTGCATGCCTAGTGTTTTGTATGTTGTATATTGCATTCAGAATATTTTTTTCCTTCTCACCTATCCACAAATGCAATGCCGTTCCCATGACGCACCTCTGCTTGCTGTTTACCTGTATGTTAATTCGCTTGACTCCCATTGGCCCACTGCCATCATGTGCTCGCTGCCTGTTATTAAAAGACTCAGTCGACTGCCAAAGCAATGAAGCGACCTCTCGAAGCAACTGTAGACCTGGTACTTTGACCTTTCACCTTTTGCTTTGCATGTAGCTTTTTTTAATTTTATTTTGGTTTATTATAATTTTTTTTGGTTTTTTTTTCCTTCAGAGAAGCAACTAATGAAATTTGTATCGCTTTACTTTTCAAACATCAACCGGAAATGATTTCACATACTCATTAATTTACCGGAAGCTCTATTTATCCATCTCATTCTCATACGTAATAGACCGCAGACGATTTAGTTTGGTTCCTAACACAGTTTCATCTTTTTTAAATCTCTCATGAAAAGTCGAATTGAGATAAAACTGCTTTTGTAATTGAAAATGCATAACGTAATCCATTAATCTGTATAATAATAGGAAACTATATTTAAATTTAAAAATAAAAGAAAATACTTGGCAATGAAACACAAGTGGTTTTTTCTCCCTGTAATATTTGAAAACCTACTTAAAGGCAATGCCATTTTCGTTGCTTTAAAGCAAACGTTTCTTTTCAGTAGTTGTGCTGCTGCAGTTCTAGGTGAATAGTACCATGCTTTTGCTACCAATAACAAAATTTCACTCATTTTACATTGCTGTGCTTTGAGTTAATATGCATGGCGAGGCATCCTTAGCCGCTTTTAAAATTACTAAGTTTTTGTATTTATGTATATGTTACGGACAAGGTCTTAAAAATGGAGCCATTTTAACTAACTTTCTTATTTACAGGCCTTTCCTCCTGGTGTTCTTCATCCTTTACCAAAGAGACAAGCACTTGAAAAAAGCAATGGTGCCAGTGCCGTTTTCAATCCCAGTGTCTTGCACTATCAACAGGCTCTTGCCAATGCTCAGTTGCAGCAACATGCAGCGTTTATCCCGACAGGTATGTTGTATCCACATTGAACCCGTTTAGTGTCCCTGAGGTAGCCTCTGTGTCAGGCACTTGCACTTAACAGAAGGTTTTGTCATGCTCCCTTCCCCACTTGAGGTGAAGCCTGCACAGATGATTGCACATTATTTTAATTCCTCTTGCAAAGGACAAGAATTCAAGCAGAAATTTCAACATGCCGTTAAGCTGCTTTTTTGCTCGTTCATAGCCTTGCTCATCATTCTCCAGAGTGTGCCTTTGCCCCTTTTTGCCTACTGTAAATTGGCTGGATTTTGACTCGTATCTGTTTCCACTAACAAAAATGCCGGGGAAAGCATCATGCTTCAGAGGTGCCACAGCATCCTTCTGCTCCCTCAGCTGCTGTCTTGCAGCTGTGGGGATTTCCCCAGCCCCACACGAGCACCCTGAGAAGGGGAACACCAGCCATAAATTTCCAGTCAACACCTGCGTGGAAGCACTGGTAAAAAACATCACTCCCCACAGCTGCACTTAAGGGTTTTCAGGCATCAGATGCATTTTCGTGGTTTTGGAGCACCACCAGAACTTTTCCTAGCATTTGTGGCTCATAGCTGGGGTTATAATTCTTGATGGAGATGATCTGAAGATGAGTGAATGTAATTTACATTTCAGTGCTCAGAGCTCTATGAAAATCAGAGCGTTCAGAGATGGCTGGACCTGCATCCTGGCTGGTAGCAGGGCGAGAGAAGGGATGTGCTGGGTGCTCGTGTAAGCAGTTACAACACAACCCTCTAAATTGTGTCAGTCACCCCCACTCCAACTTCCAAAGGAGAATTTCCCTCCTAAGGAATTCTGTGATTTCATTTGTAATTAACAAATTACATAGTTTAGTGTCAGGGTGTTCTTGAGTGTGAACTTCAGAATAGTTTAAAACTACATGTTTGCAAATGTGCTTGACGTTTCAGCAATGTTATTTTAGTTTATAGAAATAATGTCGGTTAAACAAGGAATGAAAGGCAACACATGATGATTTCCCAATCTATCAGCATTCCCATATGTTTTTAAAGATAAAAAACAAACACAGATGGCTTTGACTTCATGGAATTTTTCTATAAGGCCTCAGTAACAACCTTGGAGCCTGCCCCCGTATTTGTAATAGTAAGTAAAAGCATTGCCTTATTTTTAGCACATTGGTGCACCAGAATATGTGTGGCAGAAAACACACTGACATTTATGGGAGTGTTTGAAAAAAAATAAATAAATGGTGAGACCGCCTATTTGGACATGAATGGAAGACTGCCCTGTGCTTGAAGAAATGTCCACAAATTTATTTTACATTGAAACTATGAGAATTTGTAGCATGATAGGTATTTTTCCTACCTAAGCACTCCCCTTCAGGGCTTATTGCTCTTATTTGCAATTGACAAGGACTTCAAATTAACTATGGAAAATACAGTAGTTTAAACCTTTTTCAGTGAGAAAGCATTTGGATATTTTCCAGACTTTTGGAATGTTCATGCTTCCTTAAGTAGCTCATTTTTTGTACTTTTTTATTGTCCATCCCTCTTTCCAGCTAATTGTTGTAATTCTAGTTTTAGCTGACCAATTTCTGGTGGTAGGAAGGGTAGATCTTGGAATCAAACCTTAAGGTCCAGGTTGTTGTCAAGTCTCAACAAAGTGCATGAAAAGAATGAAGAAACAAAGGTATAAAATACCAGATGGAGCCCAAGCCCCAGAGTAGAAAACCTTTCTTAAAGTGATGACCCTCCTGCTCTTTTCAAACACCATCAGCTCCAAGGAAGGATATTAAAGAGAGGAGTGGGGTATGGGAGGAGTTCAGGAAAAGGAAGACCCTCTGCAAGAATGGGTGTCATGAGCTTTCCATTAAAGATTTATACATCTGATATTCCCACATTTCCTGGGAAGGTTGGATTTGGTGGGTGTAAGGACTGTCATGCAACCCACGTCTGAGGAGCAATGCATGACATTATCTGTTGGATTTTAAATGATTATGTGATATTTTCTAAACTGGTATAATTTTCAAATGTGTTCCTTGTGTGCGTGTGTGTTAAATTTTAAGACAAGTTTTGCTGCTGGAATATATATAAAACTTAATTGTTTTATATAACTTCTCTGCTTTATTAACCACTGGCTCCCCTAATAAAAAGTGTGGGGCTTGACTTAGCATGGCTTACCTCTAAAGTTCTGCACTTTGTTTGTTTTACATCAGTTTGATTGCTTTGTCACCTTCTCCTTATTGTTCGGTGAGCGATCTTAAAAACAGCAGATCTTTTCTCTCTTCCCATTGCTGTTTGTTAGTGTTTCTATAGCCTCTAGAGGAGGAACTTTGTGTATTCTCTGGGGACTGTTCTTGGGTAAGGTCATTCATAGTCACACAAGTCCATATGGGGCTGCAGTAGTAATTCAGCAGGAATACAGGAAGCATATTTGACCCTGTGTCAAATATGCACTACCTCACACTAGTCTCCTTACCTGCTTGCCTTCACCAGCTTGCTGTATGCACTGTGCTGGAAACAGGCTGATCTCTTTCTTTCATTTGGCCTTTCCAGAAAGGTTAAAGGTGGACTAGGCACCAAAGGTAAACTGCATGGCAGGTGAGCAGTCATCCCACAGCATCTCTGAGGTGCACTGGGAGCCTTCTGCTGGAATGTTCCACGCTTTGAGGTGTTTAGCCTGGGACTTGTCAAAGTACTGTTTTCTTTGTGTTAAGAATGGGTAGGCTAACATCAAACACAAATTTGGCAAAACCCCTGCAGTAGAATATTGTCTTAATTCCACTTTCTTTTCCTGCCACATGTCAAAAAATTGGTGAATGTTGATTGCACAATATTGAGCTGTCTGAATTATGCAATGAGTTCTAAAAGTCCCAAATACTGTGGTCTTTAACCACAGATGTTTTTATAAACAAAAACCTGTTGGTGCAAAAGCACTAAGTGAAAGGATAACATCAATAAGTAAAAAAGTTTATGAAGTATCTTGAATATGTACAGAAACTTGCCAAAACCCACACAGTATATGCAGGAGTTTAGTAAGAACACAATCACCTCTTTGTGTTTAAGCAAAACTGTGAATGACCTTACAGTTTCATTTAACTAACTTACTTCTCTGTGGTTATGCTTGAATCTCACTTTGAATGTTAACTCTAAACAGCTAACCTGTTTCTTCCCTTTATCCACTTTTTTCACCTATCATTGCATGACACGCAGGGTCAGTTTTGTGCATGACACCCGCTACCAGTATTGGTAGGTTCCAAATTTCTTTATTGATCTCTTTTTTTATACCGTATATCATGTATATTCACTTGTTTCAAAAATTCTAGGCGAGATTTAGCCACTGACTAGAATTAAAGGTTTGCTTATCCTTCTGGTTGACTTTGCAGAGTGTTTAGATTTGTAGATGAAAGCTGCAGTTTAGACATGATATCACCTGCTATAACAACTACACTGCAAAAGCATAATACCATGAATTCCAGTCTGCTTTTCAGTTTTCAAAGTTTTATTTCCCTTTATATTTTATATTGTCTAGTACTATAAAATCATAAAATACTGGAAAAAGCCAGCAAATTTCATCAGTGTTTTAAAGTTTCATAGTGGTGTGCCTATTTCTCCTTTGCTGTGTGTTAGAAAGTTTTATCAGCGTTTCCCAGAAATGCCTACTTTGATGCACAGAGGTTCTGTTGAAACTCGTGGTCTGAATCTCACTCCTTCTTTAAATATATTTGCAACCTGAAATTAATATTTTGGGCATGCAAAGTGGAAGTCCAATGCCACAGCCTCTGAGACAGAAAAGTAATCTTTCTTCTGTTGTCCTATCCAGTGATTTTATTTCTGGGTTTTGGGCCCACTCACATAAACAGTTAAAATATCAAGCCTTTAAAACATCAAATTATAATTCCCCTATGAAGATGCTGATTAAAATTCATTCTTAAAATGAGCAAAAGCAGTGTCTTTCACAAAATTGATCTTGCTTTTTTAGATCAAACAAAGTAGTATATATATCAGGATAATTATTATCATCCCTCTCCTGATTTTTGCCTCAAGCAGATGGTAATTTAACTCTGATAAAATCGAACAGTTATGCGGTGCTAGTAGGAAAAAACGCATAAATTGGATTATAAAGAAAGACAGTGAGTATCTAGCATACTTCAAAATGAAGATACGTGAAAATAATTCATTTTTAATTCTGTTTAAAAATTAGGGTGAACATTTAACAGTTTTCTTCCCAGTATAAACCACTGGGGTTTTTTTAGTAGGATTTTATTTTGAAATGCATTATAGCTGTACTGGGGGAAAACAAATTACACATGGTAACAATCCGCAGGTAATGGGCTATTTTGGTAAAGGCCTCATTTGCACAAGTAATCTTCTTCTTAGAGACAGCACTTGCATTTTCAGTGGTCCTTACTCTTTTTTTCTGGGAATCGCCGATTGTGTTGACAACCTTCCTTTAATTGTACTTGTAATAAGCTATTTTCCCTTTTTTTTATTTCTCCGCCACGCTTTCTCGCTTTGCACTGTGATTGCATGCCATCTGCCGGTTTAACCCATGACGATGGCTTGCCGCTCTTGATATTCACCATGCCAAAAATACCACTTCTCTTACCATAATGCTGCACCCTCCTGTTCATTGCTTCCATGGTTCCCCTCCTGAAAGTACCCATGATGCACAACGCTACGGCCGCCACTGTCTCTGCAGCAACAACTCCTGCAACAAGTGTTCCCTTCGCCGCAACAGCCACAGCAAATCAGGTTTGCTCCTTTTAAAGCTTTCTTTCACAAGATCCTGAACTCTAAATGAGTGCTGAGATTTTTATTTTATTTTTTTTAACAAAAAAAATTCTCACAGAGAATTTTTTTTTTTATTTCTGTGTTTACCCCATCAAATTTTACTTTTATTTTTAAGTCGTTTATAGCAAGTGTTTGTGGGACAGGTTGCACTTATTTAGAGTTAACATTTGTTGCAAATAATGATGTAGCTGTGTTTTGTGTTGCGATGTTTGTACCTAATTATTGTGTAATTAACCCAGCTGGAGTTAGAATCACCGTAGCACTGGACTACTTACAAAAGTCTCTTATTAACTCCTAAGTTCAGAAGGAGGATCGTCACAGGTTTCAAACATTCAGGTGTGTTAATGTAGCCTTCTCCATGAGGTGTGGAAGTGACTAATTTGTAAGCATGGAAGCTGTCAAAAAATCACGAGCAGGACGAGGCAGCTGGAAAAAAAATGTGAATGTTTTGTGTAAATACTAGTGATCAAAACAGCCATGAAGATATTTATGACTATGCCTGCTTTATATTTGAAAGTGTCTCTTTAACCTGGGAATTATATTTCCCTAAGGAAGAACGTTGATAGAAAGAACCCCAAGGATTATTGTCTGAGGTAGGCTAGGAAAGATGATATTTTCTCCTCTTCTTCTGCAGTTTACGTTAATGGCAATTTTCATTTTGGCTGGGTTTCCCCTCCTTCTGTAGGACCTAACTCCCAGGGAAGATATATCTATTGCAGCCCTGGGTGTGTAGCTTTGACTCCTCTGTTGGGGTGGTTCCCACCCTGATGTGCCAAGAGAGGAGTTTGCACAGCAGTTGGGTCACTCTGGCTTTTCTCATGCTCTGGGACCATGCTCAGGCACTTCCACCTGAGATGTGTTCCCCTCAGGTTCTGAGAGGTCAGATGGAAAAGCAAACAAGCAGATTTGCTCACCAGAAGAAAGCAAAGGGCTGTGTCCCCATCATCCTTCCTTGTGTTGCTCCTGGACGGACTGACAAGCTGTCACAGACCCAGTAGAAATGCTGTCCTGTTGGTTCCTTCCCCTCCACTTGCCAAGAACTTACAAAGAAATATGTGAAAATGTTTTGCTTAATAATGATATACTAACAGGTTTATTTTTTTACTGGCATTCCCAAAACTATTGAGGTATCTCATGGAAAAATAGAACTTGCTGCAAGAGTTTATTTTTAATAATTTAGGAAAAATATACTACCTCTGAAATACATCCTACTTTCTTAAAGAAATACAAACCAGTCCATTTTCTTTGGGTTTTTTTAAGGTTCGTTTTCCAACATTGTGATGTTTTTGCTTCTAGCATTTCCATCAAAAGAGGATTGTTGTTTTGTGCTTACTTTTCTGAGAGCTAGCTTGTGAAAAATGCTGGGGTTAAGGATGAAAGTGCAGCAGGCATATGGTGCATTACACAGTCTTTCTCAGAACAGTGTCTACAGCAGAAAGTTGTTTGGTGGTATCCAGTGTAGTTTTGTGATCTCAAGGTGGTGACAGAGGGACTTGAAGATGCTAAGGGACTATGAGAAAATGGGATGGTTTGGGGAGAGGTTGAGCCAGGGACCCTCTCCAGCACAGGAACGCAGCTGGGGCAGCTCCACCACCTGCACTCCTGAGTGCCAGAGGGGCTGACTGGGGCTGAAGGTAGAATAAATACATGGGTGCCTGCAAAAGGACCAGTAAGCAGGTGGGCTTTTTTAAGTTAATGAGAACACTGTCATGCAAGCAACTAGTGCCACTGAGAAGACAAAGGTGTGCCTTAATGCTCTTCCTCATCCATCAGGATGGCAGGCAGAGCCCCTTCTTTCCCAGTGCAGATTTTGTTTGCATTGGAGGATTATAACATTTTAAATTTAACAGGAATTGTAGAAAGTGTCTGTATTTATCTAGTTGCATATATGTGTGTGTGTGTATACATACAATTCCATGCTGAAATTAATGGATGGTTTAACAGGAGGATAGGTTTTCACTTGTTTAACTTCAGCCATTTGTAAGTTTGGCATCTAGATCATCTGCTTTTCTGGAAGTCTCTGTTAGGACTGGGAAAATTGCCCCGGAGGGTCTTGCCTCTGTCCCTTGCCTGTAGAATTAATGTAGGTGTGCTACCAAAGCTCTGCACCACTGCATGTGGAGGAGATGAGTCCCACCTCAGGAGCTTGTTGGCTTCTGTAGCATGGCCATCACAGTCTTCTTTTTTCTCTCTCCTGTCTTTGTTTTAGTCATTTTAAGTCTTTAAAAGCTCCTGTTAAAAAAAAAAAAAAACATGTATTTCAAAGTAGGGAAAGCGGTAGTATTTCATTCTCCTTTATAAGAGACAAAACTCCAAGTTTTCTGCTTATTTACAACATCCTAAGGTTGGAGACAAAGCTATAATGCCCGGAAAGCCCCACGGTAACTCTGTGGCTCTAATTCTCAGTATTTCTTTAGCCCAAGAAACATAGCAGGAGCAGGTTATTAACTTGGTAATTAGCATGACTTTGTTCATGGTCATAGCATTCTTTGTGTCCTCTTGTATGGGTTTCAACTCTCCTGAGTATTTCAGAAAAGGACTTTTTTGTTCCCAACCAGATAAAATTTCCTTTTCTAGTCTGTGCTACATTGCTTTAATATCTGTGAGGTACAGTTTCCTCTTTCCAATGTCTTTACCATAGGTTTTTTTACAACCTGCAGCCTTCAGCTTGTCCCATTTCAGCTCCCACAGCTTCTCCTCACAATTCTGGGCATGAAAAGAAAGTTTCAGCGGGCCTTAATAATTTATCTTAATATCATTTAGTTTAGTATTCTGACCTGGGGAAAGATTGCAGATCTTCCTGGGATTGAGTGTGATGATCCCAGTGTCTTTGAAGCACAAGTGGAAGGGAAAAGTCAACATCCCAAAAGTTATGGAGTCTCAGCTGATGGCTAATGAAACATAATAACTCTGTTGGGTCCAGTAAATTATTTAGTACATGCTATCAGTGTCTATTTTGAAAAAAAAAGTCACTAAGTCCCATGTCTTCTGTATATCCTTTCTTTCAGAAAATAACATGAGTAAGAGCTCAAAACACACCTGCACTGGCACACACTGTCAGTCATGCTTGGCCAGCAGCTCTGGGCATTGTGTGTTCAATGTACGGCCTGAGGCACATGAGAAGATTATGTAGACTTAAAGGCTGAATGTACTGTGTACATCTGTGCAGGGTGACACCAGTTAAGAACATATGGAAAATTTGGTATCCCTTACTTTTTCTGACTTACAAAGGCTAGGTTTAAAAAGTAATTTTCTTGCAGTGTACTACAGAGGGGAAGAGAATTGCTTTAGTGCAATGCAATTTAAACAGGATGCAGCAAAATGCCCCCCTTACTGTAGCTGCCAGGCTGTGGTGAGAGGGAATGGAGGGGAAGGGACTTCAGCTTTCCAGTGAAAGGTAGCTGGAAAGGTCCAGGAGCATGACTGGTCAAAGGTAAAAGGCCCTTCCCCTTTTCCTTCTTCTGTTTTTCACAATTGCTCCAGCCATTCCTGCTAGGATGGGGCTTGAAGCCTCAGCTGCTTAACCCCACTTCAGCAGCAGATGCTTGGTGAACTTTCAGTTCAGTTGTTTGGGGATGCTGACAGCATTTTCTTGGAGCAAAGTTAGAAACCGTGTGAAATGATGGTGAGAAGCAGCATTAGGATGTGAATACAGAGGATGTGGTCCTAGCTCCCTCTAGTGCATGCATGTGGACAGAGGTAGGGAGGACGTCCTGCCTAAAATATTAATACAGTCTTTGTGTGTGAATATGTACTTCAGAGATCTTTAACAAAGCTTTTGTTACTCTTTCAGCCAGTGCACTAGCAATACTCAAGCAAGCCAGGAAACTGTTACCTGCTGAGCTTCACTCACAGGTAGATTCACAGAATCATTTAGGTTGGAAGAAACCTCTAAGATTACTGAGTCCAACTGTTAACCCAGGAACGCCAAGTTCACCACTAAACCATGCCCCTAAGTGCAGCAAGAAAACCTCTTTTAAATACCTCCAGGGATGGTGACTGCTTTGGGCATGGTTTCAGTGCTTGACAACCCTTTCCATGAAGAAATGTTGCCTAATATCCAATCTAAACCTCCCCTGGTACAGCTTGAGGCGATTTTCTCTCATCCTATCCCTTGTTACCTGGGAGAAGAGACCAATCCCCACCTTGGTACCACCTCCTTTCAGGGGGTTGTAGAGGGGAAGAGCAATATTTACTGACCGTTTTTTTAGGCTAAGATGTACAGTGCTGCAGTTTCAGGATGATATAAGTCATAGATCCTAAGGAAAATTATTTTGGAAGGGTTTTTTTTCTCTTCTTGTTTTGCTGTTTATGAGAAAATACAGGATTAGAAATTTGGAGAAAGATCAGATAGAGCCTATTTGGAGATGACGATGTTCCTGTTAATGGAAATGCAGAAAAATGTGACTTCCTCCACCCTTCACACCAAAGGTAATTTAACAGAGGATGGTTTATCCTGACATTATTTGAGAGAGATCTTACTCTGACTTTTGGGGCTGAAGTTCAGTTTTAAATAATGGCAAGCACCTCCTTGTGAGGGCTTTAAATTTCTAAATGAGAAAGCAAGCCTCACTACTGTTCCATTTATATATGTATATCTTGGTGAGTCCTACAAGGATTAGAAGGTTAGAACTCAGCCCAAAATTTAAGACACTTAAGTGTTGGTGTCTAAGTATGGGTGTCTACATGCAAGATACAAGTTTAAGTACTTATTTTAGACTGTGAAGTTTATCAACACAGTCAGATGAAATCTGGAGAGTAGCCTGGCTTGTCCTTCAAAAGTCTCACAGGGCTTGGTTCAGTTGCCTAAACATGTGTCTGGTGATGTTTGAGATTGTCCCAAGATAACCTTGGAAGTCTGCGTTACCCAAGACATTTTCACAAGCTTGGCAGATGCAGTACAGGACCTACAGACAAATGTGCACACCTACTTCTGAACTGGCAGTGGGATAACAGGCAGCAGACATTAGCCCTTAGCCCAAGTGGTATCAACCCCTGCTGAGCACACGGCCCAAGCCTGCAGCTGGTGAGGACATGAAGGGATGTCCAGGCTGTGTAGGCTTACTGACTGGGTTGTGTCACCTCAGTGAGTGTGGCAGGGGGTTAAGACACCAGCATTTCTGTGTCCTAATCTATGTCCTCAGGTTCAGTGAGTGTTTCCATAGCTCCTGGTTATTTAGAGGACATATACCAAATTCCAAGCAATGTGAGTCTTGCTCACATCACATCAGTTCAGAACAGTTCATGGCTTTATTTTTTGTACCAATGAAAATGGGCAGAGACTGATAGTATAAAAATAGCATAATAGAGAGTGCTGCTCAAAGATGTTATTTCATGACATTATTCTACTGGTTATACGACCTTTTATCAAGAAGGAAATAGTAAAGAACATATCCAAAAGAAAAATGAAATACTTAGAGCCTGTGTCTAAAAAGAAATAAAAGATCAACAGGCTGTCTCATGCTAAGGCTTGTGATTATCTGGCACAGCTGCTTTAAATTATGCATCAGCATTTGCACTGAATTAGGTGGCAATTATGCAGATATTAATTATGAAATCATTCAGTAGCCTTCAGTTCTGTCAAAATCTGTTAGAATACAATGAAGCAAAAATAAAAATAGTTATGTTTTGAGTGTCGCAAACAAAAGGACAATTAAAATATTTGCCCCAGAATTCAAAAACTAGTTAACATAGTGTAAAATGCAAACATGCCAAGCTTTTGGGATTTGGGATACCATGTGTGGTGGCTTTGTCAGGAGGTAGCAGAGCTGGGACATGCAGCAACAGAGCACCTCTCCTTGCCAAGGTGCCTGCAAAGGCAGCAGCACTCCCAAGGGAGGCAGATTCTTCTCAGACCAGAATGTCTCAGGGGGCACTGGCTCGAGGTGATCTCCCCTTCTGCACAAAGCAGACATGCCAGTTGCTCCCTTGTGCAAATATTCCTCAATGTCCCCCATCAGGGCTTCCTCTCCATTCCTCTGTAACTCAGGGGGCTGTCTGGCAGGGCAGAGAGCTGCCCATAGCACTGCTGACAAGGCTTTCACTGTCTCACGTTCCCTTTCTTCCTCATGGAAACCTGAAAAGTAGCAATATGCTGAGAAAATGAATTGAAAAATCTGGTAAATAGTAGGAAATGGACTGTTTTTGTTGTTGTTTAAAAGCAAGCTTTTGAGAAAGAAGGTGGGAAGTGGAAACAAATGTTATTTACATCCTTAGTGCCAGCATACAAGTACATTACAAATAAGAGCCTATGCAAAATTCATAGAAAACCTTTAGTTGCAGTTTCTGAGGGAATGAGGAAACAGGTAGGAAAGCGCTTCTTCTGGGAATAATGAGTATCTAAATAGTTTTAGTTTTGTTTTAGGTTTTTTTCTGACTGAAAGTTTTGGTCTAAAAGTTCCATAAAGTTCCAAGTTACATGCTCCTATAGAAAATTCCTTTCCAACAATAGAAAGAGTGATTTGAATCTGACTTGGAAAAGTCCAGAAAAGGAGACAGAGGAACAGGTTCCATCCTCAGACATTATCAGAGGGAATACTTTCAGGGAGCCAGCTCAGAGGAGAACAGTGCTGGGCATCCAGCAAGCCCACCTAATGTCTGCCCATCTTGCTTTGTACCTGCACCAGGCTGGAAAAACAAACCTAAGTGACCCTTGAATCATTTCTCTAGAGAAGATATTTAAATAGCAATAGTTTGTCACAGTAGGAAGGGCAAACTTAAACTGCTTGCTGCTTCTTTCATGCTAGACACACAAGAATCACAAACCTCATCTCACTCAAGTTATTTTGTCTGACACAGGTAAGTAGCTGGGTCTCACAGACTCAAGAAGTGAGAGTTTCCAATATTAAAGCCCACAGCAAATCTTGAACAGTGTCAAGAAAACATCCTTTGAACTGCCTTGAAACAACTGATGGTACAAAATAAGTGGCAAAACTATTTTCTAAGGCACGAGAGAAGCAAAACTAAAATATTACCCTGGAAAATGTAATGGAACTCTATTTTAGTTTCATGCAAACTTTACTGAGTCTTTGTTTTAATAAATTTTTTTGGCCTCTTAACATAGCATGTTGTTTCTTTGTAGATGATAAAAAGTTCCAGCAGGCTTGTATATGGAACTTTAGATTGCATGTTCATATACAAGAAGCCAGTGGGGAAGAAATGGAAAAATCTCTGTTCTGTTTTGGGCTTTTTTTAGAAATTCTCCCATCATACCCCTCTCCCCTGTATAGGACCAAAACCTGACTTCCTCTGGTATCCTGCTAGATGGCAGTGTCACACAATATCAGCAGTAAGCAAAGGCTTCATTCTTTTCTATAACAAAAACCAAAACAGATTTCCCTTCCCTGTTACAGAAATTTAAAGAAAAAATGTTGATGTTTGATATGATAATTTCTTTTTATGTTCTTGCATTCAATTATTCAACAACTGATACTTTGATAAGTGAAGTAAAAGTCTTTTGGGGCATTTATAATTTAAACAGAGAAAATTATTTCTGAGGTCCACTAATTTTGTAGGCATTTGGGGGAAAATGAGTTTATTTCGTGGTTTATACACACAGCTCCATGTGAGTCTGGGTTTTTCCATCATAAAATTTTAACAACACAGAGCAGTGTGGAGCTCCAGATGTACTTGTCTGGGATCCTGTCCTTTAGAATAATTGCATCTGGACATCTCTAGGTGCTCCAATTACTTTCCCTTGAATTAAGCAAATATCATATTTTTATCTTGGTGTATGATTTATTGCCTACTAGAAATGCCAGTCTTTGGCTTTGAGTGTGCAGGAGGCTACACTGGAAACATCTGTATATTTAGTTTTGTTGATTCTATCTGTTGTGACTTTCAGCTGGATGCAAAAATTTGCTAACTTGCCTGACTTCATTTTTGGTGCAGTGTTACCTGCCATGGCACACACTGGTATGCACATCTGTTTATGTGAGAGTAATCAGATAAGCAGAAAATTAAGGAAGTGGTAAGTAGTCAAAAGTCAGGAAGGTTAAGGTTTCCTCAGAGAAGTTATCAGTATAATGAGTTTTATAAAACTGACTCAAGGTCTTATGAGTAGCCTTGATGAACATAAATTTGGTCCTTTTCTGTGTTCAAGTTTAGTTCTGGATGTTGTCTCTTGCTCTGAAGGGAGTCTGGAGTGCCAGGTTTTGGGAGAGGAGGGGTTTCAGAGTGGTGATAACTGCAGACATGCCAGCTGTGCTCTGTTTGCACTGGTGCCTTTGCCTGAAAAGGATGCTGTATGTGTATTGGCAGCCTCATGTTGCATGATGTGGGCATGCTTGGTGTCTAAAAGGAAAATGCAAAGCAGGTTTTGTTAAAAAAAAGGCTAAGTGAGGATGTTGGGGTGGAGAAGTAACACCCCTGCAAGAGAAATATGGGCACTTCCACAGATGATGCACAACTTGTGCTTGGCTTTCACACATTTGTGCTCTCAGTTTCTCTGGACAAGCCTATTCTGGTAGTTTAAATTCAAGAAAAGGAGGAAAATTACCTAAAAGTAGGAAATGAAAAATACAGATTATTGCAGTAGCTTGGACCTGCTGGGAGGTAAAATTGAGTGGCTATCCAAAACAGTCACTGCATGGGTGCTCCTAAAATACTACAGCAGTGGTTTTCTCACTTCCATATAGTCTGTCTGCTGCCTCTGCAATGAGTTAAAAATAGATTTTGGTAGAATATATTAGCGTATGTTATGATCAATTTTTAGCACTGCATTATTTATTACTTTAAAGAAGAATAAATAAAGCCAGATTGCTTTCATTTCTAAACCAAGTAATCCTCTGTTTCTCCAGAGTGAGTAAATACTTATTAAGTTGAACTTAAATATTGTACATTATTACTTGAGTAAATACCTATTGAAGCTCACAAGCAAGCTAAGGAGTTGGCAGCACAAGTAGCTTTGGTCTCTTCTCTCAGGACCTTGTGACAATTAAATAAGAAAAATGGTGATGCTGAGCCCTTGAACCCTTTGGGATCCCATAATTGCCTTGAACTTTTTTTTTAGCTCATCATGAAGAGCTGGATTCAGACAAGATCTTTGTCAGCTTTATGACACTCTAATGGCCAACAGCTTGTGCCTGATGGAATGAAAATGTGCAAGCAGATGTGTCCACTTCAGCATGGACATCTGACCCTCAGCCATTTCCAGAGGCATATCATCAACATATGGGACAGGCAAAACTGGGCACTCTCAAATTTAGGGAAGAGAGGAGAGGATGGCACAGGGCACCGGAATTACCATGTGAGGGAATGGGCTATGAGAAAGCCAAGGAAATAGGACCTCCAGCCCTCAGGAAATACCTGATGTCCCCATATTAGACCCTGTATGGGCAGGCAGCCATCTGTGGCCCAGACATCTTACTGGCTGTGTTCAAATCAGAGGTCATCTTATTGATGAGCAAAGTAGACAAGTATATTGGGGCTGAACTGGATTAATGGAAAAGCAATAAGAGAAAATCCTCCTTTAGCCCTGGATTGAAGAGAGGACCATGGTTAGTGAATAAAACAAAGCGCATATCCATTAAATGATAATATGCTGGAAATCAGAACAAGGTTTCAGGGGAGAAAGAGTAGCAAAGGAGAAGTCCAGGCTGCATTTAATGCAAGCAAGAGTTGGAGCTGGCTCAGCTGTCAGTGGTTGAGGCAGGGACAAAACCTATCCTGTGGGACAGTGTTGGTGGGAGCCCTGGTGTGGGCAAATAGAATGTTTGGCATGGTGCTCCATGGAGGTGCTGCTGCAGAATTTGTGGGGGAAAGGAGGGGGGAAAGTCCATCTGTAAGCCTATGTAACAATGAAATAAGACCAGGCATAACTGATACAATAGGGATTACTTTAAGTAAGTGTCTGAACATTTATTCATCTTTCTCCACTACTAATTAAAAAAAAAAAAAGAAAAAAAGAAAAGTTGTTTATTTTGAAGAAAAGGAACAAGACACATACCACAAGAGAACATTCTAACAGAAAATGAAAAATAAAGACATGGAGGCATTTCCCAAAGGCATAGGGAAATATAAATAGTCTTGGGTTCCTTGTCATAAGGAAGAAATACTTGGTGTTACTTTTATTTTTAGAAAGAGGGAGAAGTTATGAGACAGCCTGATATGAGCCGGCTGTCTGAAAATATCTGTCATTTTTAATGTGTACCCCAGATATATCTGACCAGTCTGCTACTTCTGTGAAAAACATGCAAACAGAAAATGTCACTGTGGAAGGGTTCATCTATCCTGACCCAGGTGTTCAAAAGTTAAATACTTTGGTGCAAACTGTTCACTACAGACTCTTTCATTTGGTGGAGGGCAAAAAAGCATCATGAGTTGATAATCTGTCTCATGCTAAAATAAGTTGCCTGAGGTAGCCTAGGAAGATGTAAAATGGGTGACTGGCTGAGGCATTCATGTCTGAAATGCTCTGAGATAAATCCTGTTTACAAGAAACTCCTGTTACTACATTGCTTTCAAAATGGAAGGCTGGGCAGACCAGAATTTTTGCTATGTCTGAGTTAATTTTTGGAGGGGTAAGTGCTTTGTAATGTAAAGATCAAATACAGTTTTAACATCTTCTTAAAATGTATTAGGATTTATAAAGCACAGTATATTTTGGAGTAATAATTTCAAAACTTCTGAAAAAGAAACATGTCAGTGGTAGATGCAAAGTCATGTTTTCCAGCTGATCCACTGTGACAGATCTTTAGTTGAACAAGAGTTCATGTACACTGAATTCATGCAGAATGGTAAATTTTCTGTATTCATCATTGTATAATAAATCTGGAACTGGAAAATGCATTTAAGTCAGAGACTGTAAAGAAGCTTTGTGAATTGTAGCTTCAAAATAGAAAATCTCAAGCCAAACAGTGTTCTTGTAATTGCTAGAACCTAGTCACGATTCTCTGTAATTTGGTCAATTCCATGAACTGTATCAAGTAAAGCAGTAACCTGGGTGTCAGAAAAGAGTTCACAAAAATGGAATTTCTACTTTAATTTAAAAAGACTTTCAATATTACTTTTTGAGTCTTGAGACAGTGACTGATCACAGCCACCTTTGCCGGGTCTGAGGAACTCCCAAATTGATTTATCTGCGCTGGTAGTTGGTGAGAAGCTGATACCATTGGCAGTAATATCTCTCTTGGTTGTCATTCCCCTGGATGACACTGCAGAACTGTATCACCCTTATGAGCAACCCTGAATTTCGGCATGTTCTGTGTTGCACAAGGGGCTTAATGACCACTATGATCACTCAGAAGTCCTGAAAGTAAAGGTCTAAAAGAGGCATGCTCTGGTAGGAAAGAAAGTCTTGACATTTAGGAGCTGAAAATGTCACCTCTAAAGAGCTGGAAAATTTTGAGTAGCGAGTTTAGAAAGTAGTTTGCAGAAATTTAGTTTCACTTGTGTTACTAGTTTCAGTGAGGTCTGTTAACTGTCATTGGCACAGTGTGAATGATTTTAATCTAAAGGGTAGACAGCTTTCTGCCACTTCAAACATGTGCCAAGAAAAAAGATGATGGAAAGGGTACCCAGAAAATGCCCTTTTCTGTCATTAAATCTTCTGTGAGCTACTTTGCAAGACTCTTCAGTGCCAGGCCATTTTGCTTATGCTGGGATTAGTCTTCTTATTAGATCTTTTACTGCAGCAGCAGCAGATGTGTTTTCTGGCATGTCTGTATCCACACCTGTCGTTCTTAACCATTCAGAGCAGGAGAAAATGCTTTCCCATGCTTGACCTGTCTTTGTATAGTCTTGTTTTTCAGGTTTTTTTCTTATACATACTATAGTAAAAGTGTCATGACATTGCATCCCGTTGCTGTGAAGTACAATGTTATAAT
Source organism: Agelaius tricolor (assembly GCF_023055355.1). Classification (NCBI taxonomy): domain Eukaryota; kingdom Metazoa; phylum Chordata; class Aves; order Passeriformes; family Icteridae; genus Agelaius; species Agelaius tricolor. The sequence goes on along the minus strand of NW_027269267.1, from coordinate 35,959,447 downwards.
AGTACCAGAGCAAATGCGACAAGTCATATATATGTGCATTTGAGATGTAATTCTTCAAAGAGTAGTGAACATGAAGGTGGCTGGACCTATTTACAAGTAACAAAGGAATGCAGACTCTGTAGAGAAAGTGTTTGCAGGGATGTTCCTTCTCCAGTACAGCTCCTCCTTTTTCAACATGTAAGTGATGGAGCAATTAGCAGACTTAGATAACTTCTGCCTTCCATCACAGATTATTACTTCATTTGTAGATTAAACAGGAGAGGTTTACAGTGTGTTTTCCATGTAAAGTAGTTTAGCATTTCATGTTTCTCTGTCAGACACAGCAAAAAAAAAAAAAAACAGTGGCAGAAGCTGATGCCTGTGTATGTAGCTGTGGCAGAGTTGTGATATCTTTTGAGAAATAGGGTGTGAACATGTAATTAAAGACTACGGGAGACATTTTACACTTTGTGGCTAAGGTTAAAAAAGAAATGTAGCTCCTCAGTTCTGTGATGCTGCACTGGAGAAGCTTGTTCTGAAGGAGAGACTTGAGGGTTTTTTCCTAGGAGGACTCCTACGTGTACTAGAAATAGCTGGGTGCAACATGCCCTAGTTACGGCCCTTGTACAAGGGGCGGCACATCGAGGATGATGCGGTGGGAGCAAGCCAGCTCCACAGCCACTGGCAGCAGGGAAGGCATGGCAGGGAGAGCTCCAGCTGCTCCTCTGGCACCTGCAGCCCATAAACAGGACATGCTTGCACAGAAAAGAAAGTGTTCACATTGTCTTTGCTGTTTTCCTGAGTTGTGACAGGAGGAGAGAAAAGGCAGGAATGGGGACACAGCAATGAAGTCCTTACCTTGGGCTTTGCCACTCACTAGGGCAGGGAAGAGAAGGGGTCTCTGCTCTTTCACATTGCCCAGGACCTCTCTGTCCTGCCTGGATGGTCCACAGCAGGATGAGTGGCACTTGGGTTAATCACAGTTCCAGGAATAGTCCTACCATTTTCCTGAGAAACAGCCTGAGATTAGGCCCTCTGTCTTCTCTGTCACACATTTTGGGGGAACTGTGAATACTGGTCTTGTGGGACTGTTTGACCAAAGTAATTTTGGCACTAGGAGCAGTTAGCTGTCTCCCTGTACTTGAGGAAAAAAAGCTATAGGAAATGCAAGTTTATCCCCTCAAAAGTTGGCAGATGATGTAGTCAGCTGTAGTGTCTAAAATTCTGGGATTTTTTTATTGAGTAAAAAACTTACTGCGTAAGCTTCAGGTTATGTCCCATTAAGTGAGACTTCAGGATCCTTTAAATACACTTGTGTGACTATGGCTAAACCCAGTGTAGCTAAAGCTGCTTTATTAATTACATTAATGTTGGGTTGTAACATGCTAAAAATACTAGTGCTGAAAATCTTGGTAATTTCTTATTTTCAGCATGGCTGTGTTCTTTATATGTATTGTCAAATCACTGTGCTGGAGCTGGACCAGGGTTATCACAGACAGGGCTTTATTATTTGAGCAAAGGTATTTCTTTGTTATTTTAAAAGGAAACAGAAGATAGGTGATAAGCTAACAAACTCACAATGGGTGGAAGTTCATTAAAAATATATGTCCTTGTTGTGTGCATGATGTATTTAGATGTTAAGTCCTTTGGAGCAGCAGGTGTTTGTACAGTGTCATTACAATGGGGCCTCACGTGTCACCAGATTTCCAGAGCTGATGGCAATCAAAGATGGCTTTTTGGCTTGCTGGCAAGGTCATCGGGGTCAGGGAGATGGTGCTTGTGTACAGGGAGAGAGGCAGTGCAGCTATGAGGAGCAGTGGGGTGCTGGGCAGGGGACTGGGACCAGCGCCTGCCACGCAGAGCCGAGTGTGTTTCTTTTTGGTGGTGTGTATGTCAGAGGTAGTATGTTGCTTAAGTTACTTTCCAAACACATTTTCCCCCCCTTTTAATATAAATATTGCATTAAGCAGTGGTCTGGCGTCATAATACACAAGTAGGTCCAAGTGCTGTCATGACTACCTTGCATACCACCTGCAGATACAGCTTAAAAATATGCCACGTGCCAAATGAAGCAGGAAGAGCAGGCAATACACTCTTAATTCCTTGACTTGTGCCTAAGTCTGGAGCACACGATAGCAAGGGTGTGATAAAATATCACACCTCTGCCTTTTGATATCACTTTCACTGACAGCCATTTCAGGCAGGTGATGGAAATCTGAACCATTTTCCAATACTGTGAGCAGGTGGAGTTGGTTGCTGAGCACACTGTGCATTTAACCTTTGCAATATTGGAAGCACAAGTAAAATACACCTGTAAAATGGTTGTTTCACCCTCCATTTGAGACACCATGAAGGTAAAGCAGCAAGGTTAGTGACTAGTTAGATGCACAGAGGTACCACTATAGTATTCCCCCTGGAATCCTTGCCATAAGGAAGCGTGATAAAACCTCTCAAGTTCACTGATCTGCAGTTAATTTTTTTAGAGAATAAGCATGCTAGCAATGCTAGAAGTGTAATGAAAAGACACTTTTGCTTTGTGAAAACACCCAGGCCAGTACATCTTTTTGCTTGTTATGGCAAGGAGCCCTGTCTCCACTGTTTCCCCTGGTCATTCCTGACTTTCTGGGAGCACAGTGGAGCTGAGAATCGCCCCAGGCACTGATGCACATTGAGCTCCTCCGGGAGGTGCAGGGCTTCCACCTCCTCTGATAGGCAGGGCGCTGAGGGTACACACCCACCTACAGCCAGGCCCTGGGTTCAGCACTGCCCTCCAGTATTCTGACACATAAATTTCCCTCTCTGCGTGTTCTCACACATGTGCAGGAGAAGACACCAGGTGTGTGAGACACAAACGCCTCCCAGGCAGCCTGAGGACACAGGATGCTGTCCCACAGGGGATGTTTTCCCACATGGGATGCTGTCCCACGGGGGACATTGTCCCACATGGGATGCTGTCCCACTGGGGACATTGTCCCACACAGGATGCTGTCCCACAGGGGACATTTTCCCACATGGGATGCTGTCCCACAGGGGACATTGTCCCACACAGGATGCTGTCCCACAGGGGATGTTTTCCCACATGGGATGCTGTCCCACAGGGGACATTGTCCCACATGAGGCACTGTCCCACATTGGGTACTGTCCCACACAGGATGCTGTCCCACAGGGGACATTTTCCGACATGGGATGCTGTCCCATGCAGGACGCTGTCCCAGGGGGAAGTTTTCCCACACAGGGCACTGTCCCACAGGGGACGTTTTCCCACACAAGGCACTCTCCCACACAGGACGCTGTCCCACACTGGGCACTGTCCCACAGGGGACGTTGTCCCACACGAGGCACTGTCCCACACGGGGCACTGTCCCACATGGGATGCTGTCTCACAGGGGACATTTTCCCACACAAGACACTGTCCCACACAGGACACTGTCCCACACAGGGCACTGTCCCACACGGGGCACTGTCCCACAAGGGACACTGTCCTGTGTGAGCTGTGCCTGAGCCCAGTTAGGCCAGCGCAGGCCGGGGGGCGCACTGCTGTCCCCACGTCACCTAAAAGCGCGATCACGCTTTCCCTTTCTCTCCACAGATAATCCTGAAATAGCCGGCAGGAGCGGGACGGAGTGTCACGAAGCCTCCCTGCGGACGGCCAAGCACGGCTACTGTACATACTACCCCGTCTCCTCCTCTCTAGAGTTGCCACAAACTGCATGCTAAGTCAAGAATTTGTTCTTATGGACAAATCAAAAACTCAAAAAAGCTAGTGCTGCTATGTCATATATGAATATTAAATATGGTATGCTTACTATACTCCAACCTAAAATAGTTAACTACCTGATACCAGCTGTGATGTTTCAAGACATAAAGGATAACATTTAGTTTTAAAGGTTTTCTAAGCATAGTTTAATTATTGCAAATATTGTCGTTTCTCCATAACTACACCTAACGAAAATGGTCCAGATCAGTTAGTCTCGTGAGATTCCACATTTATGAATCTTTCGAGCTCAGCAATAATTGAATTGCATTCACTAAAAACTCTCCCCAGTTGCAGGTTTAATTTTCACCCAAACTATGATTCGGGGTTTTCTTCTCAGTTAAAAAAATATCTTGGTTTTGCTCCCTTGGTGAGTTGATTCCAAGACAGGGGAGGTGAAACGCAGCCCGGTGTCCTGCACATCATCCTGCCAATCTGATATTTTTAGCCAGAAGTCCAAAGTAAAGCACAAAGTCTTTAGATGCACATGGTTGGTGTTTGACTTGTATGGAGAAGTTGCATTTGAATCATAGCAGAATAGCAGAAGAAAATTTTAAAAATTTTGCACAGTATGAACTTCATACCCCTTTCAATCCCCAAAAGAACAAAGTCTTGAAAATATTATTTTACGAGTATATTTATAATGTTTTTAAAATAGACTTTGCAGAAGTGCCTAAATTTTGTCACATCAGACTTGATGAAAGTGAGCCTGATGCCAACAGTCAAATCTCATCAGACGTGAATAATCTTTGAAACTCATAGTCAGGTTACCAAAAAGATCCAAGCTGTTAAGAAGTAATTTCTAGAAGTGTAAAATCAAACAAAACAAAAAAAAAAAAACCAAGACCAAACTAACAAAAGGAAAGGCAAAAAAAAAAGGCTGTAGATGAAGAGATTGTATGATACTCTAATTTAATTAAAATTCAGTTGAGTCACTGAGACTTCATAGGTGACTTTAATCTAGGCTATTAACTCAACACTAAGAATGTAGAATAAGATTCAGTTTAAATTACTGTATTTGCATTTTTTAAATTGGATTATAAGATTGTAACCAGATTAGAGTGGAGAAAAAATAGTTCTTTTAATTGTTTTCCTTTAAAAACATATTTTATGTCACAAAAGTATGAAGATATCTTTAATACAATTATATACATGTTATATATACATACATACATATATATGGATGAAGCAGATTTTAATGTTGTTTACTTTTTTAAATACTTTGTTGATTTACAAGGTAATTATATATGTATAATTAAAATTTCATTTGTTTGATTTGAGATTTGTTTCAAGCACTATTGTACCAAATATTTCATATTTCACATTTTATATGTTGCACATGTATCACATAAATGACATAGTTTTTAAATTATTGTTTAAAAAAAGCAAGACAGCTGTTATAAGTGGATATTATGTATAATTGTTTGCAGCATAAGTTTTCTATGTGGACATTACTAGTGATTGCAGTATTTTAACTTAACCTCTTCAGATTGATTGTAAACTATTTTAAACCTTGGCAGCACTGCCTGTTCTGAACGACTGAAGGCACTAACCATATTATTATTTGTCTAGGAAATTATTTTCCAGGCTAAATCTTGTTTGTCCGATGTCTAATTACTATCTATTTATATATAAAGCTGGAGATTTGATCATCCGAAAGAAAAAAAAATAATCACAATTTGGTTGTAAAATTAACATAGTGCTTGTAACGTTGCGTTAGTTTAATTTGTGGAAAAATAACGTATCTTAACTTGTTATTTAGCAGTTAAGGTATCACCATTATATACTATTAAAACACTAATATTTGTAGACTTTCTCAGTCATTATAACTAGGTAGTTGACACTGCAACTTGCCTATATCTGTCAAAGTTGTTTTTATTTTTTTATAATAGTTAATTTAGGCATTTGGGTAGCTTATTGTATAATACTAAATGGTAAATTATCCATGTTTAAATATTTTATGTAGATAACTCTTCAAGACATCATTTTGTGTGAACTTTTTATGTTTCAAAATTACTGTTATTCTATGTTTTTTACAATTAATCCAATATTACTATTTTTTGCCCATGGATGACGAAGCTTCAGATACATCAGGTCTTTCATCCAGATAAACTGACAGACAAAAAGAGAAAATGTATTTTTAATAAGAGATCCACTTTCCGACTTTATGACTTTGTAATATTCCTGAAAACTGTACAAGTACAAACCTATGCTAACAGTAAGGAGGCAATTACAGAGATGTGCAAATACGTGTACAACAGATTCTGCATTTTATTTATTTATAAAGTAATTTTATAGACTATTTCAAAATTTGGGAAGATCTAAAACTATTTTTCTGTATAAATATTATTTGCCAAAACTTTGTTTATATTTTAAAAAAAAAGTCTAATGAAAATGATTAAATTTTAAATGCTTTGTTTAATTAAAAAAATACAACAAGAAATATAACCCCCTAAAAGAACCATGAGATGGGCCAACACGGAGACAGTAAATACTGTAGCTGGGACATGGTTTCAAGTGACTTGAGATGTCTCAGTGCTTATTTTCTTCAAAGGATACAGCACCTCACCAAAATACCTTTTTGTTTGCCTCTCTCATCCAGCATAATTGACGACACGTACAATGAATATTTCAGTAACAGTTAAAAGAAACCCCTCCATTCACTCTTTTCCAGCATATATAATTACTAGTGGTCTGTTAAATAGCCATTCTATTTCTGTTGTGACGTTAAATTCATTCACCCAATGTACAACCACTGAAATAAAAAGAAGCATTTTAAAATGAGAGCGGAGTCGGGGCGATCCTTTCTTGTGGCGCGCTCTGGGAAGAGGGGCCTGGGGTAACAAAAAATAGGAATCTTTAAAAGTATGTATTTTTTAAATTGGATTTTTTCCTTAATTGCTTGTTCAGGTAACAAATCCATAAGTGCAATCCCCAAGTGCAGGACATGCAGACCCAAGGAAGCCCATGCCCTTCTCCTGCACCACACGCCTCCAACAGCCATCCTGAGCCCTTCCCACCCACCCGTGCATGCCGGGGTGCAGGCAGGCACTGGTTATCCCAGGGCTTGGCTCACAATTGCCTGACCATTGTGGAGAATTTTTGGTGGCACATCCTTTGCATCTTCTTTTCTTTCCTACATCTTGAAGAGTGTAGCAGATAATCCCTGTTATCTGCTAGTTCCTCTGGAGAGAGCAGTATCACAGAGGAGTTGTGTGCCAACGGGCAGGGATTGCATGGCAAACTAGTGACAGAGGAGGGATTAAATTAAACACTCTGGCTGGCAGCTCTGTGGTTACTTCACACTGCCTTCACTGATTTATCTTTTTAAATGCTTTTAAAGAAAGGAAATACAATCCTGCAGAATCAAGAAGAGTTTGTGTCATGAAGTTGTCTATGTTTCATCAGCACAGGGCTGGTTTGAAAGGAGCCCAGAGTCACAAGTGATGAGGAAAACCACCAGGTCAACCCGTCCATTTGGCTGTATCATAGACATACTGAGCCAGAAGCCTGCTGAGAATGAGTATGTGGGATGGAGAGGAGAAATAGGATGACTTGCAGGGACAGGGAAGGACTGGAGCATTAGAGAGCTGCAAGGGCTTTGTAGAGAAGGAGCAGCAAATGATTAAAATTCAACTCCTAATGACTCAGGAGCGGGAAGCCTGTCTGTTGACACTTTATTATGTTAAACCCCACCCTGGACAGTTGTCAGCTGCCAAGAAGGGTCACTTTTCTTGTCTAAAAGCTGCTTTGTTTCTTGTCAACTTTGACACTTTCTTGGCATTGGAGAAGTGCTCATGGATACTGTGAGCCTTCAGGGGCCACAGCAAACCCACAGTGTCTTTATGTGTCCACGTGCAGAGTGGCCCCCCTTCAGATAACATCAGAGTTTCCAAAATGGAGCATGCTACTTCTAGAGAAGAGCCTTTAGAAACCTTTGGTTTTCCCCCCTGCGCTTGGCCATGCACCTTCCCTGGCCCTACATGGGGTAGCCATGGCCATAAGACTTATTCTCTATGTTTTGCTTGGTTGTCAGTTCAAAAATCTGAAGTAATCTGAGCACTGTGGTGTTCTCGCAATCCACTGGAATTAAAAGCATGGAACAAAAGGGAATGTGACATTTGAGGGATCAGAGACTGCTAGGATAGTTTTGCATGTTTGTATCCAGCAAAGGAAGCCAAAACTGGTTGAACCTTGTTCATGCTGCTCTTTGGGAATGACTCTTGAGCAAGTTACTAAAACAGTAACTGGATTTTCTTTCCAAAAGAGTTGTTTCACTCCAGAAGAGAGCTCAGGAACAACCCAACATTTCTGTACTGTGGGTGACAATAGATAAAAGGACTGGTGAGCAAGGCTGCTCAACAGTGCAGGCATTGAATCTCCTGCTACTGACATTGCATGAATTCATGGGACCAAAAGAAATACCTCGCCTGGAACTGCTGAACACCTTCCTTGGCATCTGATCGTACGGTCATCTGAGCATACCGTGCTCTTTATGCCTGCAATCAGTTCTCTAGCCAAGCCTTTTATCCTGTAGCCTGCCTTTTTAATGTCGTATAATTGACAGTTCTGGGGGCTTTTTTACATGGGTCAAGATGATGTTTATTGCTGGAGTGGGTGTTTGTGAGAGCAAAATCACCTCAGCTGTTGCTTTATTGCTGGTATGTAATGTATTTGAGCATAAATAGGTATGCAATAGATAGTTTGATTATCTGTGAATGGATACATTATGGAAATGCATTCTAAAGTGTTAGTCTTCTAATTCTGTAATTATAAAAACCATAGAAATTGTCAAAAATAAATTACATGTTTAATTACATGAAAATACCTTCTGCTGTAACAGGGGGGAAAATGCAATACTAAGAAATGTGAAAGGAAGGTATTGGTGTGAGGTGCTTACTCAATGCTGGGTTGCAGTTGCATTATTTCCATCAAGGCTTCTTGCAATGTGAGGAAGACACTTGGCTTTATGATTTAGGAAAATCACTACATGAAAGGCGCCCTGCTCCTCTCATCTTCAAAGGACTGGATTTGGATACTACTTTTAAGGAAAACAAATTCTGGTGACTGTCTTCCTTAGCCTTAATTGTCACAAAAGAGTCAAGGTGTGGCCTGTGTGGTTCCTCAGAGGGCTACCAGACCAAAGAGATGCCAGGATGTGGAGGTGGCGAGGGGGACCACAGTGATGTGAGGTTCACCTTGTAGGAAGAGCCCCCAGGGATGGCCATGCCGGTGCTGCCTGTGCTAAACCTGAGCTGTGTTTGCATTTGCCATGGCTGCCTCTCCTTTTCACACAGGGCTAGAAGGGGGAAGTGCTTTTACTTCCTTGGGTTATGGTTGTAGCCACTGCACTGAATGCCAGCGGAGCACATCCAGAGATGCTAAAGATGGTAGCTCACAGCACAGCTCAGGACTGCGAGTAGGCAAGTTTTTCACACTTGGAAAACTGCTAGAGTGGGATCCAGATTTCTGTCTGTAGCTGTGGAGTCTCAGATGGGACACTGCAGAGTACCCACTTGGCCTAAAGCTGCTGCTATGGAGGAGCACAGGTCTGGGTGAGTGTGTTAAGTCTGCCAGCCCCATGCAGATGTCTCAGATACTCTACAACACCTTAGATGACTTTAGTCAATGAATCCCGCCTGTTTTCACAAAGGACAATGGTTTTGATGGCTTTTAAAATACCCTTCATGCACAAGAAATCACAAAATCATGAGATTGACTGAAACTGTCTGATAGTTTAAAATCCTGATCTTCTCTGTAGGTATTTGGAGGATGTTCAGCATGCATATTTAAGCTTTTTCTCTCCTACTATGGTACCTAGAAATTTTTTTCATGTCACCTAACGTGTTCCTCCGCTCACAGATGTAAAGCTAGAGCAGTTCACAAAATTCTTGAGAAACTCATGAAAATTTACAACAGGAATTCAAGCAGGTCTTATGTCTTACCACGTTGTAGGGAGGCGTGACAAAATACGGTAACCCTTAAGGATGATATGATTTCTTCAGACTTAACTTCCACATGGACTTTATTCAGTTATTGTGCCAAAGAAGGTGTGATGTTATCAGTACAACATAGGCTGAGTGCAGTTGGAATGGGATGGACTGTCCCTGTATGCAAATAAATTGCTCTGTTTAACATGTGAAATGACTGTACCCTACTCTAACCAAATTAGTTATTAGTTATATTGCTTTAATTTCTCTAAGTCCTGATAACAAGCTGTCCTTGGTCAGGCATTGGTAAAGCCTACACATTCATTTCTAGGTTTAAGATAAATGATTATGAAAGGCAAGAGTCCCATTTTGTGTCCTTCCTCAAGCCAGATGGGCTCAAAAGAAAAGCTACATAAGCAACTACAAGTGAAAGAGAACTCACATGGAAAAAAGTGGTCAGCCTTAAGCAGATTTCAGTGGACTTTCTAACTACAGAATTGGATAGAAAGTTTTCCTTTTCTATTAACCTTAAAAGTGGCTACTTTATACCCATTCCAAAGGAAATAAATGAGGTTGAACTCTTCTAATAGAAAATCAATGCAGTCCTCAACGAGTGTGAACTTTGCAGGAGCAATCACTGGAGGAAGTCCCTGGGCTGATGGTGCTGCCCATTCTTCTGCTGTTATCTCAGAATTCATGGTAAGTGCTTCTGGGCAGGAGTAGAAGCATGCTAGCAATTCCTGCTGTGGCAAGGGAGTTCTCATTTTATTTCCTTTTAATTAGATCATGGGAGAGGCTACACCTCTTCAAGTCCAGTTTTGTCTGGAGTTGCAGGTATGTATGGGAGCTTTTGTTTGGTGTTTTTCTCACCAACTTGTTAGATTGATTGCTCTGGGGTGCCCAACATAAGGAGGATGTGGACCTGTTGGAGTCAGTCCAGGGAGGGGTCACAAAGATGATCAGAGGGCTGGGGCACCTCTCCTGAAGGTAGGCTGAAAGAGTTGGGGTGATTAATTGGAGAAGAGAAAGCTCCAGGGAGACAGACCTTAGAGCACCTTCCAGTACCTAAGGGAGGCCCATAAGAAAGATGGGGACAGACTTTTTAGTAGGGCCTGTTGTGATAGGACAAGGGATAACGGTTTTAAACTAAAAGAGGGTAGATTTAGATTAGATATAAGACAGAATTCTGGTTTTTACAATGAGGGTGATGAAAAACTCAAACAGGTTGCCCAGAGAAGTTGTGGATGCCCTATCCCTGGAAACATTCAAGGCCAGGTTGGATGACACTGAGCAACATGGCTGAGTTGATAACAAGCTGCCCATGGTAAGATTACATTGAAAGATCCCTCCCAGCCCAAACTATTCTATGGCTCTATACAGAGAACCTAAAAAGCAAATGAAACCAAATTAAATCTAATTATCAGCCAGCTCAGCACTTTCTTACTTGCAGCCACTCTATTTGCCAGATGTAGCACAGTGTGGATTGCCTGAACAGTGGCAGCAGTTTCTTCCTGAGCATCGTTTTCTGTGTGCAGGTAGAACAGAAACATGCTTTTACCACACTAAGTGCAGGCCTTTTGCACTCAGACCCAGGGTTCTTGTACATGCAAAAGCAGACTGACTGAGGCTTTGCCAGAGGGTAACAACATTGAATTTGTAGGCAGAACTGCTTCTTCTGAAGGCTTCCCAGCCCTGCTGCCTACAGAGGTGCCTAGTGTGACCCCTCCTCCATAACGCTGGGGCCCACAGCAGGGTGCTGTGCATTCCCAATCCTGCCTGCAGCTCCTTGCTCTGGCTTTCACCCGAGCTTGTCTTCTAAGCATATACACACCATGGGAACCCCATGCCTCCTGCTGGCTTCCGTGCCTTCATTTTTGCCTGAGGTTGGTTGTTTTTTTCAAACCATCTTGTTCCCCTTTTCTTCCTTTGACTCTAGAGATGATGTGGGCTTTTACAGCACCATGTGGCTGGGGAGCACACTGTGGTCCTTGCACCACTGCAGGACTGCAATGGGTACAAGGAACTGATTCATCTTGCCCCCACAGATTGAGCATGCTGCCTGAAGGATGAGGAGATGATTTAAGGATCTGTTCTACAGTAATCAAACACCTTTCCCTATCACTACACATGGACATTAATGTGAATCCTTTAATGTTTAGAGAAACTTCAGGGGGAAATGTCCTTTTGCTACTTAAGGGGAAGCATTAGCCAATCTGTCTTAATTCGTGTACAGAGGCTTTTATCTTCACCCACCTGATTCTGCTGGTCTTCCGTAGGAGATCCATGGATCCAAATTAAGGGCCATACAGAAAAGTTCCTTGCAAGGTTATGGAAGCCTTTGTGAGTCAAGTCCCATGGAATCGACCAAATGAAATTCATTTTCATAACTAAAGAAGGAAACCACAACAGTCTGAGCATTTAAAGCATCATTTAATTACAGATTTGTTTTGCAAGGAAGGTAAAGTGGTGTAAGCCTTCCTAGAGAGGATCTGACTTCCATGAAGGCAATGTCTCCTCTGCTCTGTCCAACATTTTGTGGTCAGGAAGAAGACAAATGAAGCAGGCTGACTGCAAACCAGTCTCCACCTCAGCAGCAGAAGCAACTCCCTGTTTTGGCCAGAGAAGTCTTCCAGTCTTTCCCAGTGAATGCTGTCCACAGAAAAGGTTTTGATGAGAGCTCCTTGGGTATGATGGAAACCCCAGGAAAAGCAGAAGGTGCAAAGCAGTGAGGGGAGATCACATGGTGAGAAGCCAGTTAGTGGAAACCAAGTGCAGCATAATGATTCTCTTATTTGCTTTTTACCTCCATCTACATCAGATATTCACTCTAAAAGGCATTCCATCTTTCATCTTGATGAAAAGGACTTCCTTTTAGACCTGGCATTTGGGAGTTTTACATCCTTTCTTATTTGTTTCCTCTCCCTTTGTTTTAATTTTAGCCAAAATGCAGATGATCCAATGCGATATGAGATCAGCCTTTGGACTTTGGTGAATGCAGCAGAAAATTACTCCTGAAGATGAATGTATCAGAGGAACTGCTTTCAAATCCAAGTTTCCTGTGCAATATAATTATTCCTATTTAAATAAAGGACTTCAGCACTTCTACTCAGCAACACCTCTATACAAAGTGAGGGTTGTTCCCTCTTGACACAGCTTTTTCTGCACTTCTCAGAAAATGACTCTATTAAAACCAAACATTAGTCCATCAAAGTGCCTAAAATCAATGACCATTTTATATTCAATGGAATCCTTACTTTCTAAAAAATATCACAATGAAACTGCTCTATTTTCCTTCCCCTTATTGTTACTTTTATTACCTCATGAATGCTCCAGAGAGAAACAGCTGCATCTCCTTTAATTTTCAGCTTCTAAGACTAAGCTGGATGTGGCTTCATGCTCTAGGAGTCAATAGATTCAAGCCAATTTGCAATAAAACTAATAAAGAAAATTGGTTCTACAAATCTGATAAGATTTGTAGAACTTGGATTTAGTTTGCTCAGCAATGTAAACATTTCCCAAGGTGAGTTTTACCTAGAAATGCATGCTGCAGCATCATGGTGTCAGAAGCTCCCATTCACAGGGGCTGATACCAATTGAAACATCCAGAGTTTGTGGTCGGTCCCTCAGAAGCAAGACCTGCAGCAGCTGGGCTTCACTGGGATTGAACACTTATTACTGGAGCTGGATGCACAGCTGAAAGGAATAGACTCAGGCTGGGTTACTTGAGCAGGGTGTTAGGAGAAGCAAGTGTGTGGATTTATGGACACTGCCCATGCTCTGCAGGAGCTGTGGGTAGCTGCTCACCAGTGAAAAGTACGCTGTCTCACAGAAATTGATGTATGTCATCTTTTTAAACAATATTTTTCTTTTGGGATCCCAAAATGTGTGTCTGTCTGTGGCAATCACTACAGGGATAATAAGATTGGCTGTCAACAAGCCACAGAAGGTCTTCTCAGATGCCTGGTGCTTTGTCCAGCAGATTACTAGATTTACCACAGGACCATCCTACAGCCTTCTGGTAGAGCTGAAGGCAATGGAAAGGCCCAAAGGAGAGGATTCAGAGGCACAGCCTGGGGAATGTGTCTTAATTCCTTCAACACATCCTGTGTCAGAATCCAAACAGCCTCACCAGCTATCCTGCTCCTGCACATGAAAAATGGTACCACTGTAGATAAATAAAACCCAAAGGCCCCTAACCTATGGCATCAGAAGTAGTAGGACCTCTCTGAGAAGTTGGTAAGAATGAAGAAGGAAAGTCTGTGGCCTCGACAGTAAGTCCTGTTGGCTTCTCCTTGTTGGGATTTCTTCTGCCAAACCTCTGCTGTAGGCCAGCACTGGCATCCCCTGTAGCCAGCCCCTTGTGCCATGTTTCCTTCTGTCAAAACATGGAGGAATTGGAGCACATGCAAAGACAGAAATGTAAAAATGTCTTTTTCTACCACACTTAGAAAAAACATCCCTGTGGAGGACCTGAGGGAGCAGGTGAGTTTTACAGGGCCCATTCAGCCAACTGGGTTACAAGGGAGTCTCCTCAGCTGCAGCCCCTTAGGGAGCCTGAGGCTATTTTTAAATCAGTAAAATTAAGAAGCCTGGGGGTTTGGGAGGCTGATTAGCTCCACAGGGCACCTACAGATCTCAGAGGCAGCTGAGGTGAGACAAAGCCTGCCTGCAACACACCTGCCTGTTTCTGCCCTTGAGCATCCCTTGGCCACTGATGGTCCCTGCTCAGCAGCCAAGGGGCTGCCAAAGCTCCCTCTCCTTCAGAAGGGAGACCTGGCTGGATTTATGCTCCTAAGGCCCTCAACCCCATCCCATTAATTTAATGCTGGTGACACAGGCTCACATGCAGCTCTTCTCTCAGCTTCAACCCAGCCTCCCAGCAACTGCTCCTCAGCCTTTCCTGGTGTCTCCACGCACCTTTATGGGCACAGGACACAGGGCTTGGCTCACTGCATCTTTGCCATGTCAGAAAAAGCCCAAGACTCTTTTAGAGCATTTTATATCTGTTTAAAGGCAAACTTTGCATTTGTTTTGATGAAATGAAAATAGCTGGAGGTTTATGATGCTAGCAGCCTGCAGCTATGCCTGCTAGTGCAGCAAACCTGCTGCAGGGAAGAATGGCACTGTGCTCTGCTACTCCTGCCAGGAGCATCTCTGGCACCTCCCAGACTGCTGCATTTTTCCTCTGGATAAAGCTTGGATTGGCAAAAAATGCCAACATTTTTAATCACTGCCTTTTATATCTCAGGGGAAAAGGAAAACAATTTTAAACAAAACAATTTTCTTCAGGCATTTACATTCATAACAATTTAGCCTGCCCAGCTCCATCCCTGAGTGTCCATCCACCCCTGCAGAGGGGCATGTTGCACAGGTAGAGCTGGTGGGGACCATTTAATTTGTTTTGTCCTGACACAAAGGAAGCATCTGTGTGGGCACAGGGGCAGAGCTGCAGCACTACAGGAGCATGTCTCCACCTCCTTCTGTGTCACTCCACAGGCAAGTGAGGGGCTTGGAGGAACAAAGCTTTCTTGTCATGTCAGATGTTCCTCAGAAGGGTTTGCCCCTCACTTAGCACTGGAAAGCTCTGCCACTGCCTCTTTTGTCCACAAAGTGCATTTTTAATGCCACAGTAAGGACACAGCTCCTCTCTTCATCAGTTTCCATCTGCAAGATGAAAATGGCAACAGCCTGGTGGGGGTTTTGCTGGGGACAGGCACAGAGCTGCTGAAGGCTCCCTTACCCCTGCTCTGCTTCACACAATGGTGCTTAAATCAAGGAGTAAAATGTAAGTATGGAGCCAGGACTGTACCAAAGGCATTATTTATTTTGACCCTGGCAGGTTGAAGGCTCTGGTATGGTGGTCCCACAAATCCCAGAGTTCACCTCCTTGGGTCACATAAACTAACACAGCTTTAAGCTATTGGAGTTTATGCCAATTAATAGGAGCTGAGACACTGGTGAAGGTTTTCAAGTCCATGGAAAACAGTGCAGCAAAGATTAATTTTTTTAAATTTCCTTTATGTCTTAACCACATACACACACACAGGTACTTAGACAACATATGCAAATTGATTTATCACTTTTTAAAACACTACACCAATTTTTCCTGCACCCTCTTAATAATTTTAAAACTTTGCTTATAAGAGTATTTTATGAAAAGCTAGTCCTTAACTAGACAGGTATGGCTGATTTGTATGGTTTAAGAGAACATTACAGGGCTGCAGTACCACTAATTTTGCTCATGTCTCTCTCCACATAAAGCCATCATGTTGCCTGATAAAAATACATCACCTAATTGATTTTTTTTCCAGAGGAGGCATGACCAGACACTAACCACCTTGAGAAGATTATCATGGAGTAGTTCTAGCATTTTCCTCAGTCATCTAATATGCCCAGTATGTTCATCCTAAACCCACAAGGAAATATTGTTGGAATCTGTCCCAGAAAAGCTATCCTGATAAAGTTCATCACTGTGCAGTGGGGCCAGATCTATATGAAAGTCCCAAAATAATTCTGGAAAAATTTAATGGATTTGGTTTGGTGTGTTGTGGGTTGCTCCCAAATTATTTTGCAAGCATCTACCTGTAATTGTATCAGCTCTTACTGAAGGCCCAAGAGAAAATGCTGAGAGGGGCTGGAGCTAATTCTTTGTATTTTCCTGAAGCAAATGAGCTGTGGTTCCCAAAGTAGGATATGCAGAACTCCTGCTTGCACAGACCTCCCACTATAACACACCTCTGAAAGGCTGCTTGAAAACAGTAGTCACAGTGTTGCATTCACATACTGGACTGAAGACCTAAAGAGGAGTATGAGAGCTTTGTACACCTCACCAACTCAGCTCCTTTTAGATTTTCCTTGCACAAGTCTTTTCTTTAGCCTAGAATGATTTTATCATAAATTCAGGATATTAGGTTGTCTTAAAGCATCAGCTACTGGCATCAAAAACATGAGATTCCTGGTTTCTGTTAAAAAATCCGAACAATCTATCACAAAGCAGCAAAAAGCAACAATAACTGAAGAGCAAAAGGCAAACCCAATAGTCAGTGTTGGGAGGCAATTATTTTCAGGCTCTTAATGTTTATCTCTGAAGGCCAGCAGTCAGTAGCTCCTATATTGATAAAGATCATGTACAAACCACATGATTCTGAAGCATTCAGTTAAAACTTCCACTAATTGAGAGGTTGGGCTCCACAAGCTCCTACAAATTCCAGACCTCCATGCAGTAAGAGACAAGTTACTGTACATTTGTCCAGCTCCTGGTGTACACAGACAGGGTCAGCACTTGCTGGCAAAGGGGCAGCTGGGTCTTTTCACACCCCCAGGCAGTGACCAGTGCCCTACATCTCCCTGTCTGCCCTTAAAACCTGCCTCTCCTCAGGGACCCTCCCCAGGCCTTTCCCACTGTCACTGTGATGCTCAGCACAGCAACCAACTCCGCCAGGACAGACTATGTAAATCCAAATATTCAGAAGAAACCCAGCCCTTTGGATATGCACCAAAATCACCTACTTGGTTTTAGTTCATGTACTAAATTGAATTTATCCAAGTTATGATTGGATTATGTGAAATCAAGATTAAATGCTTCCCCTCTTTCTGTGAAAAGCATATTGGAAATCTTATTTTAATTTACAGTGTAACTCAGAGCAATGAAGAGATCTTACAATTTCAGTTCTGAATATTTTGCAAAAAATAACCGCATAACAAGCAAATATTATTGTAACTGTAATATTTATTGATGCCTATAACTCTAATGTCCCTGATGCTTTTACAATGATTATTATAAAGGACTTATTTTAAGTCTCACTCAGAAAAAAAAAAGGCTAACTTATGACAGATATTGCAAAACTTTTGTATCTTAATAAAAACAGACTATCATTGTCTTAACTTTCTCTTAAGTCTGGTGATTGAATTGATTTATTTTTAAACATCTTAAGGAGAAAGAATGACAGAGTCAAATAGAATAATAAATTTCCTGGTTATGGTTTATTTTGCTGTGTTTTTTATATCTTGAAATTGACTCCCCCTGTTTTTACATCTGAACAACAGCTATTTAACTTAATTAGTGATGAGTATTTCTTACAAAACTTAAATATGCAGTGGAAGTTTTAATTAAAATTAATTGCACCATCAAGGTTTCTCATTTGCTTTATGGGAAGCAAGGATAACTTTGTTGTGAAATGCCATAATACATCAGCTAAAGTCCACCAAAACCACTGAAAACAGTAAAAATCAGGTCACAAGCTAATTCATACTATTTTCACTTTGATTTCCAGGCACTTTGGGGAATGGTTTATCAAATTTTCACTATTAGTAAAAAGAGGGGCCAGGAGCAATTACTCTTTTTTAATTTAACCACCCTCTTCAATTAAACACAATTACCTTAATACAAAACAGGGATGGGCAACTGACTGCATAAAACAGTTAAAAAATCATCATTCCTACCCCTCAACAAGTGATCCCCTTTCTTTAACAGTTAACCTGCAGTGTTAGGAAAGATCAATAATGAGAAAGCTGTGGGGATCTGTGGACCTATCAAGTTTTGAAATAAACCCATGGGATTGAAGCTACCTTAATGCTCCTTTCTGGTTAGAAAATTAAATTATGACTGAGAGAAGACTTTGGTATGTCTACTCCTATTGTCTCCATCTCTTTCAAACTGTAAAAAACTGGAAGAACCCAAACCCTGGGGACTGGATCACACAATTGAAAGTGGCAGGTACAGCAATTTAATGAGTATCTATTGGTGGAGCCACAGTAATTGTGTTCACACTGGTTGTCCTCTCTAGTTGTAAGGGAAAACACATTAATTGAATCTCATTCTGCTGGAATGTAATCTCATTTGTTGTCCCTCACAACACAAAACAGTCTCTTGGGAATCAATAGGTGGGGGGTTAAACTGTTTTAAGTTGAAGATGTTAACTCAACACTGTGAGAGTTAACAGAGTTAACTCTGTTTTTCTTAATGGCTGAGCCCCTGGCAGCTAGGAATTATAAAACAATTTGTATTCATAGTCTGGGTTCACTTTCTACAAATTCAGTGAGCTGAAATGGCCCAGCACAGGTGTCAGAGGGAGAAAAGCAGTGTGGGGTTGGGCAGAGTTGGGGAGCTAACAGAGCCAGTTTCCAGGGTCTGCTTTCACCCCTATGGATCACAGGAAGTACAAGAGACCACTTCAGATTTTGGCTCTCTGACTCTAAATGTGCTTAAGTGAAGGCTATAAGCAATTAAAACTGAGCAGAAAAGAGTTGCCCAAAGAACATTTCCAATCATCTGGTTTAAAATCTCCCCACTCAGCATGCTTGGCTGCTGGGAATCCAAGTGCTAAAGTCCCAGTTTTGCCAAGAATTTCCTAGAGCTTACCTCAGCTTTGTGAATTGTCTTCCCAAAACCAGGTACCAGAACTAAAGCATAACAATACTGATGGCCATCACACTTGATACACTGGACAGATCAGCCTAATTTACCAGTTTAGGGTGCTGAGCCCAGGATGGCACAGGAGAGTGAATCCCTGCACATAGGGAACTGTTAGCTCCAGCCAATGCAGACAAGTAATGATGACTGTAATTCATCACTGCAGATTTTGACTTTTCCTTACAGTGAGGTCTGTGGAGAGGCTGCTATGTCATCTTGGCACAGAGCACCCCTGACTTCACTGAGGCTAGACACAGAGACAGGAGTCATTCACTCAGAGCTCACACAAGGCTTCACCACTACAAAACTAAAGCCCGCTCGCTGTACCTTCCAAAACAAGGGCTTAGATTTGCTTAAGAACAAAACAAAAAAAACCCAAAGCAGAGAAGTTAATGGAACCTTGCTTCTGTAACGTGCCCTTCCAGCGTGGTAAATTAAATCCCAAATCCTAGTCCCTCCAGCAGGCTGGAGATGGTGCTGGCTGTCACTGATGGGCTCTAGGGTGACCTGAGCTGCCACCTGACTGCTGCCAGACATGACAGAGGAGGTCCAGCCTCCTTCACCTTTACAGGTACACCCAGATAGTTCCTGCTCTCACCTAGAAAGCAAACAAAGGTGTCAAACATTTATAATGTTGCACTTGGTAAAAGAATGGGACAACTTCACTGCCAGTGTGAAAGGGAAATTACCAGTCTGATCACCTGGTAAGGTGCTAAAATGCTAAGGACAGGGTAAGCCAAGTCAGCCACCTTCCACTGCAGCTACTTGCATCCTCAATTTGCTAACAACTTTATGGACATTACTAACAAGACAATTCATCTAGCAAGAAATATTAAGGACTAAACAAAATCTTAATCCTTAACCCTTCCTAAATATTGCAATGACACACACTTAGGAGAAATTGACAGCCTGAATGTAAAGACATGATGGTAAGCAAGGACAGGAAATCATTTTCTTCTACTAATAAGCACTTAAAAGAACACTTGACCATGGAAAACAAATGTGCACCAGAACAGTTTGTAGCACAGACAGCTTTATCTCACACATTTTCTTGCACTTCAGGGTCAGAAGACCATCATCAGCTCTCATAGGGAGGGAACTACGGATTCCCCCATCTTTCACACTGCTACATTTTGTGACTGATACTGTTAATAGCGAAGCATTGGCAAGCCCTGGCTCTAGAATGGAAATAGATATTAGAGGCCATTTTCCTCTTTTAAATACATATCCTAATGCACAGTCAGAGGCTACAATAGCTAGCAAAAAAATTACAAACCAGTGTGTTGGTTGCTGCGCAAGATAAAAATTCAATATTTACTGAGAAACTCCAGGCTACCATAAAAGAGCGCGGTAAGCCGCAGGCCACTGAAGCTTGAAATAAGACAGCTCGATACAAGACATAAAAAGACTTGAGAAGTGAGCAATAAAACAGAAGTTTCTAAATCCTAGGAAGCTGGCAAAAGCCCAGCTGTACAGCACAGGGGGACTAGATGACTCTGGAGTCTCCTGTGAGAAGCTACAAAGGAAGTCACGCTGGGAAAGCATGCTGTGGGCTGAGATATTTGCCTGGCATGCCTTGCCCAATTCAATCTTTTATGGCAGGAAGTTTCTCTTTCCCTGCAATTTACTATCTCATTTTTTTCTCCCGTTCTT
Organism: Agelaius tricolor; assembly: GCF_023055355.1. NCBI lineage: Eukaryota > Metazoa > Chordata > Aves > Passeriformes > Icteridae > Agelaius > Agelaius tricolor. Next base: position 35,938,719 of record NW_027269267.1, on the reverse strand, counting down.
CAGTAAAGAGGAACAGAAGTATAAGCAACATGCTATAAAAACAGACTGGCAGTACCTAAATGACCCCATGTTCTCCACCTCACTATAAATAACTCCACATAACTGACACTGTATTTGTTTTTAGGGCTGAGCCTCCAGCTCTTATTAGGTGAATTTTCAGTGCTGTTGTTCTTGTCAGATGAGTTACAATCAAAAACGAAGCTCAGAAAAACAGCACTGGGCAATGACAAGATGTTCAGCCTCAAAACGGATATGGCGAGATCCTCAGGAACACTCACACCATCCAGCACCTCCTCCTGTTGACCATCCTACATTTTCTCTTACATCCTCCATACTCTCTATATACTATCCTTCTGTATTTCCAGTTTCTACATTTCTTAGGTCCCTGCATACACTATTAAGTAAAATAACATTTTGCTGCCCATCAAATCTAAGAGACTGAACACCTGGTGTAAATCTCCTTAATGGGAGCATTCCTGGTACCTCTTTCTGAACTGTGGCCTTCCCAGCCTCCCCATCATGAACCAGCAGTTGACAGCTTTTGTTCTGCTGAACATCAGGAGGTTGCTCGGGTCTCAGGATGAGTTGGGGAGGCTCAAAACTCCTCCCTCCAACATTGATCACTTAAATCTGTTTTGTGTAATTACATATAATCTTCCTATTCTGATGCACAACACATTTTAAAGCCTGTTAGATAAGTCCATTTTCACTGTTCTTCATGGAAGCTGAAACCCTCACTGCAGTGAGACAGGGCTTAGTTTTCTATCTAGTTATAATCAGTTTAGATCCGTGCTTTCCCATCAGTGTTGCTCATTAGGTTAAATGCCTACTCGCTTGAGCCTGCCTTACTGGTTACTCACAACCTTCCCTTGCATTTGCTTTTCCTAGGTTAATCAAACAAATATTTCCAGAGCCTCTTGCAGATAAGCTTTGTTCTCATCTCCAGTAACCCTCCCGGAAGTACTTCTGCACAAACTGCTCTTTCCTGGACACGCTTTATCAGAACTGGATACAGTAATGTCTCAGCAGTCACCCAGAGGCCTGGCTGTGTGCACACCACTGTCACACTCAGCTTTTTCACAACCACATTAAACTGGCAGCCTGCTTTCATTGTTGACTAATAAATCCAGGTATTTTCCCATTACTCTGCTGGAGGGTTCCTGGATTCACACTACAAATAGTTATTAATCTGTACATTAGTTACAGTGAATTAATCTCTTACTGTTAATTAATTAGTTACAGTTATTTAATCTGTACAACAGTTATTAATCTGTACAGTATCTTGTATTTTGTGATATTACACATTCTTGTAGGCTCTTTTCTAATACTTGAAGGTCTCAAGTCATCAATAGAAATTAGGTCATTCGTTGAAACTATTACTCAGTTCTGACCAGGCTCTGCAATATTTACAAATGAATTATGACAGTCCTGTAAAAAATTGTCAACCTCTTTGGTACTGATATATTTAAATCACTCAAATATGTGTGGTTTCCAGTTTACTTCGGCAGCTTTGGACATGGGAATTGCAAGAAGCTGGCAGATAATCTTCTTTCTCCTCGATGCACCAAAACTATCGCCATCCTACCAAGAAAAATTTGTTTTGAAGCTTTGCAATTAAAAAAAAAGAATCAAAAACACACAGAAGAAAAGCCAAACAGAATACCCAAGCAAAACACTGCAAAGCTTAAAATACTGCACTTGGCAAGCATTTAACCAGAAGACTTGGACAGGGACAAATGCGCTCTGAAAAGCCCTTAATACGTCTGGCACAGTTAGGTTTGGAAACATGAAAACAAGCCAAAAAGGAAGAGAAAAAAGAGAAAACGAAAAAAGAAAAAGAGAAAAAAGAAAAAAGAGAAAAAAAGAAAAAAGAAAAAGAGAAAAGAACCAGACTTGCCTGGAAAGCAGGCTGACACCTCGTGCCTTACTTCAGATGAAAATACGACAATGCAGTAGGAAGCACCACATGAAACACAGCACCAGTTTTGGGCTCATTTCTGACAGCCAGAAAGCATCTTCAGAAAGCATGTGAACAGCAGACTAAGGGCTCTGGCTGACCTTCAACCCTCTAATGGAAACAAAGTTTTTACTCCCTGTATCAAATAATTCTAGCCAATTATGATTGAGAAAAAAAAGAAGGGGAAAAAAAAAAGAAGCATTAAGGAGTCTGTCTCATAGCAGACAGGCAAGCATACAAATGTGAGCATCTTTCCGGAGTGATATCAGTTCCTGGGAGGAACTGTGAATTCTATCCCATCAATCACCTTCATTTTCTATCTGTTTTGATGGAGCACTTTTCCCAAACTGTACCACCACTTTTTCTGGCCCTTTCTCTCTATCAGAAGGGGGCGAGAAGGCAGGCAGGCACCCAGTGCCAACAAACACCTCCGGCCGCCCCCTTGCAGGCACAGCCCAGACCGCAGTGCGTCCACAGGGATCCAACGCGCGCCGGATCACCGCCACGGATTCGATGAATCCCACTGACTTTTACACCCAGCAGCGGGATCCACACGGCCGGAAAACCGCCCTGCTCCGGAGCGGCCCGAACTTACCGCGCCGGGGCCGCCTCCCGCCGCCCGGGAAGCGGAACCGCGGCAGCCCGAGCCGCGCTCCCATTGGCCCGGCCCGCCCCCGCCCGCCGGCCCTTCCCGCTCGGAGCCGGCCCGGAGCGGGGCCGGGGGACGCCGTGTGCCCAGGGCGACGGCACCGAAGGGGACAAGGGAAGGGGAAGGGACACGGGCGATAGCGGCGATAGCGGCGCCACCGCCCGCCGGCATCACGTGCGGCCGCCGCGCCCGGGGGCAGGAAGGGGGGCGCGCCACGTGACGGGGCGGTGCCCGCCCTCTTCTTCTTCTTCTTCCTCCTCCTCCTCCTCCCCGCTCTTTCTTCCCCCGTCCCGCCCCGTTGGCTGTTGCCGTGGCGACACGGGAAGGAGGAGGCGGGGCCGCCGCCCCACCCCGGCCGCGCCGCAGCCCGTGAGCGCGGCCCCGCCGCCGGCAGCGCCGCCCAGGAGCCGCCGCGGCGGCCCGGAGCATCCGCCGGGCGGGGAGCGGAGCGGAGGCGGCTGCGGCGGCGGGCGCAGGGCGGGGCGGCCGATGGCGGGGGGGTGAGGAGGGGCCGTCGGCAGGTGCGGGTCGGGCGGGCGGTCCGCGCTGGCGGGAGGATGCGCGAGTACAAGGTGGTGGTGCTGGGCTCGGGCGGGGTGGGGAAGTCGGCGCTCACGGTGCAGTTCGTGACCGGCACCTTCATCGAGAAGTACGACCCCACCATCGAGGACTTCTACCGCAAGGAGATCGAGGTGGACGCCTCCCCCTCCGTCCTGGAGATCCTGGACACGGCGGGCACTGAGCAGTTCGCCTCCATGCGGGACCTCTACATCAAGAACGGGCAGGGCTTCATCCTCGTCTACAGCCTGGTCAACCAGCAGAGCTTCCAGGACATCCGACCCATGCGCGACCAGATCATCCGCGTCAAGAGGTGACTTGCCCGGCGGCCGCTCCTCCGGCGGCCGCGCCCGACGCCCACCTGCGGCCCGGCCCGCCCCGCCGGGGCCTGCGGGCCTCCCGCCCCCCCCTCCGTGCCCTCCTCCCCCGCCCCGGTGCCCGGATCTCCGGCCCGGGGGCTGCCCACGCCCGCTCAGGTGCCTGCCCCGCGGCTCCCTTCCCTCGCCCGCCTCCCTCCGCCCTCCCCCGGGCTGCGGGGCATTGCCCTCTCCCCGCCGCCCCCTCCGCAGCCGCGCCCGCAGCCCCGGGCTCCCCGTGGGCGGGCGCCGGCCGGGGGTGGCGGAGCGGGGGCAGGGGCCGGGGGCTCCGGTGGTTTCCGGAGCTGGTCTCCCAGCTGCGTGTGCGGGGAGTTTGGGGTGCTCCCGTATGGAATACGGTGGAGAATCTGGCCAGAGGCTGGAAGCGTGGGGGCGGAAAAGCAGTTCCCCAGCGGTGTATCGGGTCAGCCAGCCCTCGAGTGCACTTTCTTGGTGGACGTGCTGTGGCCGATGTTCAGGGGAAGCACCTGGATGCTTTCGTGCGGCAGGCGAGAGATCTGCCTGCTCAGATACCTGCATAGGTATTTCCATGAACTTCCCACTCTTAAAAGTGCAGGACGCCAGCCTCCTTCCCGGTGGCAGTGGCGGCTGTGAGTGTTAGGCCTCATGTGTGCTGGTGTTGCTCTTAAATTTCCCACGGTCTCGTTGCCAGCCGCTCTGAAGAGCGAGCCCACGGTGGAGAAACACCGGTGCCTACTGCCAGTTTGTTTTTCTAATCGCTGCGTTGTTTAGATGTGCATCAAGCAGTCAGATGTCGGCAGCTGAAATGCAGCCAGTCGCGCTAAAATAAGGGTAGATGCACCATTTGAAATCATAGCAACCGTTTGAACCGGAGCGTAGATGAGAAAATGCCGCTGGCCACATCGTCGCAGACAGAGGTCTGTTACTGCCCGTGGAGAGAGGCTGTAATTATATCGCAGAACTGGTTGTGGCTTTGGCTTGGACATCTGAAAGGGAAACCCTTGTAAATAACTTAGTCGGACCACATCTGTTGGATTTGCATCTTAAGGTAGAGCATAAAAGGTGGTGATAATAATAATAATGGCTAATCATATGGTCGGGTATGGTCTGTTCACAGAAACTGCCATTCCAGACCAAGGCCTGGGGAAGATGTATTTTGAAATTGGGGAGGAGGGTGAGTAGGGGAAAGGGGAGGGAGGAGGCAAAGCGCTGCTATTTTTAAAGACTTGCAACTTTTTCATAGTGGGTGTTTCTTAATGTGTGTCCTGACTCTTTCAGTGGAGATTTCTAAAGACCAATGTAATGGAGTTATTTTGAATTTATTATGGAAAGTGCATTTTCAGTATCCTTCAGTTCTTTTCATTCGCTCATACCTTACAGAAGAAGGTTTTTTCTTCAAGTAGTTCAGGTAGACTTTATTCATTAATAAATGCTTTTGGTTTTCTTGTATTTAATCGTCACTATAAATTCATTTAACTTCTGAATTTATATCTGCGGATTTGCAGATTGCTTTGTGCCTTGTGCTGGAGCATCTGCATTCAGACCCCAGCTGACCAGCTGTAGATAGGTGAAGCAGAATAGAAAGCAACTTGTACTTCCATAGTTACATTGACTCAGCACTGCTGAGAGTGGGTCTGAATGCTGCTCTCATTTTTCATCTGCCAGCTCTTTTACTGCAAGACTCCAGCTTTTGGTTAGATATTTGTGAGACATATGAGCAACATTGTAATCCTAAATTTCATTTATGCAAAGTAATCTAAATGCAGCTGAAATCCTGAAAATTTTAGCAAGCCCAGATAATTTTAATTGAGTTGTAGTTGAAAGGAATATGATGCATTAAAAGGATGTAGCTTCAGCAAGGGTACCAGATTTTTACTTGTTAACTTGCCTGATTTACATATGTGGGTTGTGGTGGGGGTGTTATGTTTTGGAACTTAGGTTTGCAGGCAGTGTAAGACCTAATGTGCTGTAGACTTAAGCTTGCATCTTTCTTACCAGTTGAACCTGAAAAATGCATATTTACAGATACAATATGCATCTGTACAAGGACTTCTAAATTATAACTTACAGTCGCAGAAAGACATTTAATCTATGCTGAGAAACAAATAATCATGGTACTATTTTTTGGGGGGTTTTGGATGACACTGTATTCTTATATTGATACAAAACAGTGTTCTGAAAAATCTCTGAGCTTTAGTTGTACTGAAAACCAATTGGCCAGGTCTCTAAGTGGTAGGTCTCTAAGTGTGTGCATTTTACATATTGTCCTTGCTATTTTGTTTTAATTTCGGATTAAAGAATCCCTGTGTTTACTCTCTAATACCATAATTAGAGAGTAATTTTAATTACACTCCCAAAAGTAGAAAAGGCAGTTGAAATTCCCTCTTTGGGTTAAGAGATGCACACTTGAGTCTTCTGCTTCCCTGGTCTAACCAGCACTTACCAGGCCAGCCAAGCTGAGTCCTTCACCCCACCTGATGAATCTGAGTGACCTTAGAGGAATGAATGACATGTTCATGAATGAAAGAGAGGAAACAAGTGGACCTTCACTGAACTCTGAAGCTTAGTGGTTAGAAGAGATTGAGATCACTCTTGCCACTCTAGTTTCTGTTCTCTTTAAATGGCTATTTAATGTTAGCACGTAAATAGGCTTAGTCTGAAATCCAGCTCTGCCAGCTTGCAGAGAACTCCCCTAATGGCAAAACTGTGAATTTGAGCTTCCTTGTGTAGTGTCTGTAGGCCTTGCATCCCTTTCAGTCATGGTGCACAGCTTTATCCAGAGTGGAGGGTGTCTCCATGGATTTTGAACAGGTAATTAAAAGCCTTTCTCAGAAAATGTTTTAAATGTAAACAGTATTCCTCTTCTCAAAGTAAAAAAACAAGTTTTGTTTAGATCTTTCTCAGAGAGAGTCCAGGTGCTTTACCTTGAGAAGGGAGCCCTGCCAGTTCTGGGTGGACAGGTGCACCCCCAGCAGCTCTGCCTAGACAGAGGATGAGGAGGAGGTTTCAGAAGTGCTCACTGTACTCTGGGCCAGAGTTTCCTGCAGCACAGAGTGCTGCCAGTGCTGGATGAAGGATCATGGTGGTATGAAATCACAGCTGCCGTTCTTCCTCCAGATGCTTAATCTGAAATACCCTGATCCAATCCCAGTTTGGGCACCTGGAACTGGTTTCTGAACCCTGCTTTTGCCAATTAAGTCCTTTAAACATAATTGCTTGATTCTTGCATATGCTGAAGGTTTGTACTGCTAGAAAGATGGAGTGTGCATAAGGTAGCTTTGAAGACTACTTATTTTGTGCATTCAAGAAGGATAAAGAGAATCAGCTGCTGCTTTACTGCCTCCTGGTGAGGTAATACACAAAGTATGCCACCTGTGCATTGGTGGGTGCTGCAGCTCTGGGTCCTTCTTCCTTAGATTTAGGCTTGGCAGCAAAGAGTTGTTTATGCTGCAGACTGAACTCACCGTAGTTTCAGAACGAGCTGTTTTCTGGAGGAACCTTCTATTTGTGAGAGCAGGGCAAAATTGGATGAGTGGGCCCATGCCAACAAAGGTCTGCAGTGAAGGAAGAACAGAAGCTGTCAAAAGAACAGATTGGAAGTGGTACACCCCAGTTAGATGTCAAGATTTAGAAGTAATTAGTGAGTATAAAGATTAGGTAGTGCAAATTTTAATTTTATTTTTGTGGGAAAAGGAGTTGGATATCTTCTAACACTTTTGTGTTTGTTGTGTGATTAGGAAGCTCTCTAAAGAGAATCTGCTGGTATTTGCCAAATACTGAATTTTAATTTTTAATATGACTGCCAATGTTTTTCTATTATGGATGTATGTTTAAAACTCACTTGGTATCAATTCTAGGTGCTTGCTTAGCCTTCAATAGTGTAATTTCTCAATCTGTTCTACAGGCATTTTTATAGTGTTTTTTTCAGTTGAACCCCAAGAAAGAGGTTTTATTATTATTTCTATTCAAGCAGAAAACTAGTGCCTAGAAGTAAAAGCAAACTCATAGTTCTGAGTTCTTCACTTGTAGTAATTTCTCTAGGTGTCTGACCTATGCTTTAAGTACAGGACTGTTGCATTCACATTTTAGAGACTAACAGAGCCTACTTAAGTATTAATACTTAATACTTAGGTATTTCTCAAAAAGGCTATTTTACTCCAAGTAGTGAAAAGAACCCTCCTTTTCATTAATCTAATGCTTCTTCTCTCGAAGAAAAAGACCAGAAAATTTATTTTATTTAGATTGGCTTGAAATGTAGACTAAATTATATAAGTATATTGCTATGAAATATCACAGAAATGTCTTTGAGTTGACAATGTTCTTTGTAGCTGTGGTTTATGATCAGGATGAAAATTTGCCTCTCAGTCTAGGGATTCTGTGTAATATTAAAACATAAAAGAGATGTAATTATTGAAATTTATTAATTGTGAAATCAGCATCTTCAGTCAATGACAGTTGATGTATTTAGTGACTTAATGGTGATTAAGTCTGGAAAACTATATTTGAAATTACAAATTGCTCAAAAGTTTAGTTGAAAATATTGCTTTCCAAATACTTTGAAATCAAAGTTTGGTTTTTATTCAAAGAACATAAGACCTCTTTAAACAAGGTCAAATTTTTCCGTTTCTGAAGTTCTGTGTGTGTTGCAGCCCTTTTTTCAGAAAGTATTTTTTCTACTTTTGAGAAGTAGTTAGAGAATTCTTTGTAAACACTGGCATAACACCTTCAACCCCAAACATGGCTTCAACCTTTCAGGAAGAAACACTGAAGTGTTTGGTCGAAGTGAAGTATGGAAAATCCTGTTTCTTCTGAAGTGTACTTGACAAATGGCTGGGGATTTTCATAGGTTCTAGCTGTGTAGAGATGGCAGAAATAAGCACACACTGAAATCCTTAAGTCTTTTTAAGGAAGAGTTCTTTTTCTTGCAGTCATCTTAATGTAACGGATTGTTTTGAGTACTCATCTTCAGGTAAAAAAAGGCAGAGTGGGTAAAAAGCATGGCCCCTATTCTCCCCTTGGCCAAGCTGCCAGCCACTCTTGTGCACCCATGAGATGAAATTTAGGACTTCATTGGAAGAACAGATTAACAGATTTTAAATCTCAGTAAACCATTTGCACATATTCAAGTACAATAGAAGAACTCTACTGGCCTCCCTTTTCCTTCTTTCTTAGTTAAGGGACACCTATGGATAGCTGCTTCTCAGGTGGGAACCTCACTGATCTATAAGAACAAAATATAAACTCTTTAGGCATCTGTAGAGATATAGAGGAGGGGTAGGCAGAAGTAGTCATACCTAATTGACTCTGTATATAATATCAGAACTTTCAGCTTCTGGCCATCCCTTGTGTTTTATTGGGGAACTGATACATAGACTGTCCTCTAGAAAGTGTCTGTGATAGAAAAAGCATAACTCAGATTTGTGCTCTCAGTTTTTTTAAACTTTAGAGACCAAAAGAAGCATTGTATAGAGCTTAGATTAATTTTTTGTGTGTGTGAATCTACCTTTGTTTTAATTTGAAATTAATGAACTTATTCTGTCAGATAAAATTATAGGTTCCTACAAGTCTTATACAGACAATCCTCTAAAAATGTCTGACAATGTGCAATTTTAAGCTATAGAAGACTATTTTAATGTTGTTTGGCTTAGTCTTAAAATCAGATATTTCAAGGTGCTCGTGCATCTTCAGAACATGTAACCTTTAATATTTTCCTGTAGTAAGTTTTGAATTTAATTACATATTTGCAGAGTTCTCTTGACTCTTCCCCCTCACACTTTCCCACTCTCACATGCTTGATAATCTGAAATATACATATTACTTTGAATTTCTTTCAGTGGAAAATGTGAAAATTGAAGACAATGCTTATAACCAAAGTGTTCTAATGTGTTGGGGTTTTTTTGGCTGTTTCCCTGCTCCCTACCATCCCCACAGCCTAGTCCAGATAATTTTATAGGTATTCCTTCCCAAGTTTTACTTATTTTTCTCTGTAAGGTAATATGACATGATAGTTTTCGTATCCGAACACTGAATATGAATATTTTTTTATCCCCTCCTGCTTTTTAGGTGTTCTTTGGACTTTTATTGAAAAAGCCAGGTAGGCAAGCTCCTTTTGTATGCGTGTTTAGTTTAGATTGTGCTAGTTTAGAGTATAGTGCTTTTTTTTTTTTTTTTTAAATGATGCCTGTATTCCTTAGCATCATCTTCTGGGTTTGGGTCTTAATTGCTGCTGTAGCTTATGTTGTTGTAGACATGTGTGGATAATTTTTGGGTAGCTACAGTTATCAAATAGTAGAACAGTATGTGGCAAGACTTTTTAAATTTGTTTTTGGTTGTGCAATATTGCTTGATTGTGTCTGTGTTGTAAAAATGTCATTTAATGTGTTAAAGACCAAATATTTTCATGACTTTAATTGCTTTCATAACTTAGTTCAGTAATATAGCATTGATGCTTGGGGTTGAATGTTTTCTATCTTGCTCTTCATTAGGCTGTTTTGACAGAGATTTTTGAATATTTGGAAAATTTTCTTTAAAAAAATCATTGCTCATTAGAATTTCTAGTTTTGTCTTTGAATTTCTTATTTTGCTGGGAGGACAGTAATTCTTTCAATACTGTTTTTTTTATAGCCAACACAGTTGTCAGTAAGTTTATTATTTTCTTTCAAAATATTTCTTCACTTAGATAGTGTGTGGATAGAAATAAGTTTCATTCTTTGGTCAAACGTGAAGCAATCTGGGTGACATTATGTTTAGTTCAAGCTCCTATGTTATCAGGCACACTTTTTAGACCAGAATTTCAAAAATAGACATTCTTTGGCTGTTGGAAGTTTTTAAATTAAAATGTGAAATGTCTGAGTGGGTGGATCTCCCAAAAAAAAATCATCAAATCCTTCCATTAAATTTTATTTCTAGTTTTCTTTTTAATATTGAATGTCAGATTTTTATTTCTTCTACCTAAGAAAAAACCTGGGGTTACTGGTTATTTAATTTCTGGAGCATTACAAGTGTTGCTCAAACAATTTTTTTTTCCTTCTTGTAAATGGTGTAGGTGGTATGTGATGATAACGTTTTGAGAGAGAATAGGGAAGCAATCAGGACTGCAGTGCTAAATTATCCTGGCACGTAGTGACTTGTAGAAAGATTTCTGTAGAAAGATTTTAAGGTAACAAGAACTGTAGCTATCTGCTTCTATGGGCTCTCTTATTCATTAGCTTGCTTCTGCTCTTTTTGGGGGGTTTGGGTTTGTTTTGTTCTGTTCTGGGTTTGTTTTCCAGAGGTTTCCAGTCCAGGACCAGTATTCAGTTTTTGCTGCACTAAGGCAAACACTACAGTCTAGGCGCAGTTTACAGTGATGAGTGCAACTTGAACACTTTCTGTATCAATGGTTTGGATGCATTTTGGCAGCTGTGTTGTCTTAAATCCTAGTCTAGACAAGAGAATTAAAGGTGTGTTATGGGCATGTTATCCTTTATCAACATTAATGTCATGGGGCTCGCTCGGTACGTTTGGGTGCTGTACTCTTTAAAAATGCAATGGTGACAGTATTTTAGTTATTGCCTTGGTTAGCCCTAGACTGGGTGAAAGATCAGGTGAAGGACAAACAGAAGGAATGTTTTTAGGATTGATTAGTTTGTTTTGAAATATGACTTGTGTCTTATAGATGAAGCTTTAACAATTTTTAAAATATTGTCTTCTGCAAAAGTCATGGTAATGAGGAAGACATTATAGCATTTTTAAAATATTAGGATGTAATAGGGTAGTGGTCCGTGGTAAAATAAAATACAGTTCTTACTTTTAGGAATAGTTTGGGGACTTCCATTATTGTTCTTGTTAACAGGTAGCCACCTTAACTAAAAGATTAATAGTGTTTGAGATTCCCATGTGAGTTTCAACTCAACTACAATTTAATTTGAACTTGAAATGAATTGGATAAGGCACTGAACTTAAGTGCTCTGAATGTTGTGAAGAAGAGCTTTGATCCTGGATTTCTGATTAATTGCAAGAAAGGATGCTTTCAAGAAACAGCCAAATAGGTCACCACAAGCCTATAAGCATGTCTGCTGAATTATGAGCAAGTTTTCAGAGGAGAATGTTTGAATTGTTTGCCCTCTTACCCCTAATATATTTTACAGTAAGGAGTGTAAGCCAGGACTGATCAACCTATTTTATCTGATTAGATCTGGTTGCAGTTTCCAGCACTGCTGTAGCATCTTTTAAACTGCTGTACAAAATCTTACCTGAAACATTTTATAAAATAATTGAAATGCTTCTGTCTTTTCAAAAGCTATGAACTTTATAAGACCAATATAGAAATGGATAAATTCTCTCCTCAAGAATTCTTTTTCTTTTGAAATGTCCTTACTATGTTTTTAGAAATTTTAGAAACTCCTTGGTTTTGTTAGAACTAAACAATAAATATAAAATGTTGGGGACTTATACCATTTTCCCCCAGAATTTATAAATGAGTGGGAAAAATAATTTGGTGGGGTTTTTTTTCACCCACCTCTGTATTTAATGATGCAAAATGCTGAACAAGTGTATTTTTTTGAACTATGACATCAGTCCTAATTTGTCTACTGGTGCTTGTAAATACATGTTTTTAGGAAGGTATGTTTTCAGTCTGTGGATTACTTTCCAGTGCCAAAAGAACTTGATGTATTAATAGGTTTTCCTAGTATCACCAGGTTCAGAATTTGTCTCTCTTCTGCTGAAATAATTCTGCTGAAGGCCTGTCACACAGTGGTGTTTTGTGGTTTATTTGTGCGGGTTTTTTTAGCTTCAGAAATTCAGGTTGGGTTTTTTTTTTAATAATTTGGAGGGCAGAAGATGGTCATGTTGAACTATTTCTTCTGGAGGATTTTATCAGATGCCTTCCATACCCCTCTAACCCCACAAAGCAAAAAAATTCTGAGCTGGTCTGAGTGTTTTTCAGTCTCCAGTTTAATCCAGGCTCTCCATCTCAGTGCTTAAAGAAGGCATCTGCTCTGTTATAACAGTCTCAGATGCAGTTAGATTCTTGGTAGCTGACTTGCATGTCACTCCCTACAATGCCTGGAAGAGAGAAGAATGAGTCACCTTCTGCTGGGTTAGGGCTGCTGCAGTCCACTGTCAAAGTCCAAGTGAAAATGTGGAGTGAGTTCTCCCATTGCTTTCTTCCTTTGGGTGTGGTTTAAGTTTGGAGGGAGGGGAGTGGTGGTTGTCAGTGTGGTACCACTTAAATCTGTTCACTCTGCTTGGATTCTTTAGCAGATGAGCTCCTCAGGATGCATGGAGGCTTTGGAAGTAGGAGAGGTTGGTTTTGTTATTGCACCAAATGTGCAGGATGCAAGCAGGCACTCCTGGCATCAGTCTTGTGAACATGCAGTGCTCTGGAACAGATGCCTTTTTAAAAACATTTTTCCCTGATGCCAACCTTCTCTTTTTATGCATTTCATTTAGAAATAAATGAGACCTGGCCCTTACATGAAAAAACCACTAAGCTATTTTGGGTCATTTCCTTAGGAATCTGCTTTGTTCTAAGGTGTATAACACTGTTGCAGCAAACCACTCAAACTACCAAGTCATATATGCAGAATCTTTTCTCTTGAGAAACAGGCTTGGCCACGGGTCAAAACATTTAAAAAGAATGGGAGATAAATGGAACTCAGTATGTCATCATGAAGCAACAGCTGACCTTTCCTGAAATATTATGGTCACCTGGACTAGGGGAGTCTTCTGGTGATCATTAACTATAGGGGATATCAATTTTGCATTTTTGTAGTGCCTTCTCTAAAGAGAATAAGCAGTCCTGAGAAATCACTGGGTACCAGTCCTGGTACATTGCTTTATCTTGTACGTCCAATCTTTTTCTGTTGTTCCCTCAGGATCTGTGAATTTGCCTTCTTATGTTTGTACTTACCTTAGTGGTACATCTTCAACAAAAAGATTGAAGAATATTTTCTGAACCTTTCTTGCAGTTGAGTGGTTAGAACAGTCTTCTGGGAAAAGCAGATGTGAAACTCCTGTGTCTAAAGGAGGTGTGTAGTGCTGGTCTCTCACCTCATTGATCAGGGTTGTAATTGCTGTACTATGTTAAATGTGAGAAACACCATTGACACCACTTGCTTTTATTCCCAGGGCTTTCTGTGGAAGTGATAGCTGTTGTGGATTTGTTGCATATCTTACTGTTTTTGTGATAGTAGCCTCAGTAAGCAATGTTTAGTGAATTAGGCCTCTTGAGGGACTTGACTGCTTGCATGAATCTGCAGAGACCTTAGGTGTGTGACCCTGTTTTGGTTCCAGCATGTGGCTCAGCTGGGCTCAGCTCTAGGCCTTCAGACAGATACCTTGTTTTGACAAAAACTTTAAGTGGGTGCAGCTTTTCAAGAAATTTATTGGGGAGCAGTCTCCTGGTCATGGGCCTCTAAATGCCTCTGGAGTCCCAGTATATATATATTTATCTACCTCAGTTTTGCTTTCAGGCCCAGAAATATTTGCCATCAGAATGAGTAAATCTCTCTACCTCCTTTTTCACATCAGTTTCATTCTGTATGTTTTGAGCAGTGAGTTTCTGAATGCCTTTGTATGAGTTTTTTAGTATAGAATGTGGAGTAGGCCTTGATGATCAAGTCATCCACAGCATAGGATTAACAAGTCTTGTGCTTCAGATGCTTCCCTTCTCTAGAAGGAGTTCTATGCACAGCTTATATTATATCGCTGATTACAAAATTTTATTTGGAGTAGAATCTGCTTAGAAGTCTATCCTTATACGAATAGTTGTCTGAGGGATGATAGGCTCCTTCCTAGAAAGAAACTGGAGAAGATGATGATATCAGGATAGCCTGTCAAGAGTCCATAGAGTTTTAATGTTAAGTATCAAACAGGAAGAAACTTGATTAGTTTGCCTTCATTGGGTATCTCTTCTGTCTGTCTGGGTACCAGTCCTGGTACATTTCTTTATCTTGTTCAATCCAATCTTTTTCTGTTATTCCCTTGGGATTTGTGAATTTGCCTTCTTGTGTTTGTACTTACCTTCATAGTGGTACATCTTCATATGTTTGGGTGTCTGCAGCCTCACTTAACATCAGAAGCTGCAGATGCTCAGCAGTCTCCTTTCATACCATCTGTTTCTCCAGTAGTTGGTATAGGTTAGCCATGTGAGAGAATCAATAGCCTTGTGCTCCTTGATGTTCTAGAAAATTTAGGCATGATGATGCATTCTAGAATTTCACTCAATCCAAATATTCCCAAAATTCATTAAAACTGCGGAGAAGCCAGGCTGCCTGCTTTGTGTGGCTGTGTTTTGATGGGAGTGGGGTTCAAGAGTCCTCTGCTACCTTTAAAGATAACATAATGGATCAGCTGGTAATTTTGCCTGGACTGAAAGAATGGGTATCTATCTAATGGTCTCACCTTCAGTCTGGTACCATACAGGATGTCGTTGTCCCATCTGGGATTTTGTAAGCTCTGCTATTTAACAAAGTATCACTGTCTTATTATGTGGTTGTTGCATATTTCTGAGTCTGTTTTACTATCCAGCAGTTTGTAGACAAACTTCTTGTAACTCTTTTATTTCTCATGCTCTCTTCTAACCAGATCTCTTAGCAACCAAAATCAGATCCTTGCTACCTGTCAGATGGGTCTGTTAACAACGGTTGGCAAGGAATGCTGTCCCTATTACCACTCTGAGTTCCAGTTTTTACATTGTGGAATGGTCCTGCTGCCACCAGGCCTTTTGCCCCAGATTCTGCACTGACCATGTAATTGGCAGACTTGCTCCTCATCTGTGTGAAGGTGGTTTTCAGGAGCCACAATGAGCAAATGCAGTCCTTGGACAGTCTCCTGATGGACTGGAGCTAGTGTTCCTTTCATCTTTTTGATTCACACTGTTGATTACACCTGTAATTGCCAAGAGCTCAACCACTGGGCTGCAGGGGTGGTTTGCAGACAGAACATGTGAACATTTAATGGGAAGCAGGGCCCTCTCTCAAGGGAAGGATGTGACAGACACTTGCAGATGATATGAATCCTCCATCACAAGACTAAACTGTAGCAGGCATGTTAAAAAGGCCTGTATCTCTAAAAATTATATCACAAGAAGCTGAAGATAAACATCATGGTAGCTTGATGGTGGAAAGGTGGTTTATCCAGGCTGCTTCATCTTGGGTACTTTAGTAACTCTGAACAAATCCATGCAATTCAGGTTTTACCTACCAAAGTTTACAATGAAACTCTGGTATGGAAAGGAAAACAAAATATACTGAAAGCTACCATTGGAGTACTTGAACTTAAAATGTCCAAATTGCTCTGGAACATAAGGAAGAGGGAAGGCAGAAGCTATGAATTGCAGGACTTAATAATGTGTCTCTAGACTTGACAAGGGCACATTGGAGAAAAAGAAACAACCCTGTGTTTACAAAGTTTTCACCTCTGGAAAGATTTGCTGCATTGTAGGCTCTACAGAGGAAAGAAGTATGATTTTTGAAAAAAGAGAATATTTTATTTCCATGGCTCCTCAAGAATTTGGTCATTCAATATAACTGCTGCAATTTATTGCAGGATATTGCCTTTTCTATTTTTTTCTCAAGAACTATATTGGGTAAAAAATAAAAAAAGAGAAAAGCATCATTTTTTAAATTAGTCTATTCAAAAAAGAAAACAAATAACCTAAAGGTGTGAAATCACATAACTGGGGGAATCTTGAATTCTCCTCCAGATGGTTTTTAGTCAGAAATAGTGACTGCCATCATGGTAGCTTCATCTGCCAGAGAGGGACAATGGTGAGCTCAGCCTTGGATGAAAGCTGAGAACGCACACCTTGAAAGTCCATCATTACTCTAAAATTAAGCAATTGTATTGCCTTCCTAGCTGGGATAATTAGTCTGGTAATTGAAGTTTGCAGTCTCCTCCAAGAAATTATCAAAACGCTTGCTTTGAAAGACTTTGTCTGTCAGCAAGAAATGTGGTTAGATTAAAAGGACTGGGAACAGTCTAGGCTTCACACCTCTGCACACACCTTCAGATTAATTGGAATGGCCTTTCTGAATAGGACAACTTAATGTGGAAAAAATAATTAATGAACTATTTTCAGGAAATTCTAGTTACTAATTAGTGATTCAGTGAAGAAGGTGTAATGGACATGGGGGTGTGTGTACAGTACCTTTAAACATAATCTCTTTCTTAAAAGAAAACTTTCTTTTTCAAATATTTCAATATTTTTCTAATATTTTCTTACTGTTACTTTAGAGGGTTAAGTATACAAATTACCATAATTTCTGTACCTAAAATGTGTCAAATAGACATGTAAATATTGGGGTAATATTTTGTTTCTTGGAATAAAATGAAGTACATGGGCTTTTTTAAAATTAAGTTTGCTCAGAAAGAGAGACAGTTAAAATGTATGTAAAACATACACACAAACATATGCATATATGTACACAAGAGGTTTTCAATCTTTTAGCCATCTGGGGTCAGGACTCAGGATAAAAGGAAAAAAATAATGAATGGATTCTATCAGGTTCTGCAGTCATCTTCTGTTTAAAAAAATTAAAATAGGCTTTGTCTACATGTGAAAATTATTTCACCAAATTGCTTCTGAACAAATTTGTTTAAACCAGTGTAAAGCCACACTGTTTGTCTCATACCTAATTTGAGCAATATGAAAATTGGCATCCATGCGGGAATTCGCAGCATTTTAAAGAAATTTCTTAGGTTTGCCTGGCTTGTTTGTGTTTCCCTCTGAAAAAAAAATTGTGTCAGTAAGAAACATATGCACTGCTTTTGTTCTGTTTCCCTCTGTCGCACGCTTGTGCATGGGTTGCTCTTTCTGCCCTCCCCGTCTCTGGGTGACAGCGGCCATGGGCCGGCACACGGCCACGGCAGAGCGCCAGCGCGGAGCCGCTCTGCTGCCCAAGGGATGCTGGCAGCCAGAGCCCTGGGCTCTGACCCCGGTGCTGCTGGCACAGCCTGGGCACAGCCAAGGTGCCCACGTCCCCAGAGGTGCAGCAGCGTGGTGGTGGTGGAGTCCCAGGGGCCAACCTTGCCGGTAGCGTTAACAGGTACAAGATAAAACCGCTGCAGGCTTGACTGGCTGCCACGGAGTGTCTTCATGGACAATGAAATGGCTGTCAGACAGGTTAGTAAAACTCTTCTGGGAAAGAGGAGCTTTTTATAACCTAGAGTAGACCCAAGGAAATTAACATTTATACAGTAGTTAAAATATAAATAGCTCGACATCTGAGATGATGACTATATCTGAGTTCCTCATTCTAGATGGCTTCATTTTGATAGTTAATCAAATATTAGATTTGAGATATTCATACATTTCTCACATACATCTATGTATGTGAGAAAAAGTAAAATGTTTAGATTTCACTGTTTTACCAGGTACCCTATATTTAATGTCATCTTATAAACAAGTTCTTACTAAGAAATGTCTGGATATTCAAATGGATTATATTCACAACACTGATTCAGAATGAAGTAGTCTGTTGTTTTTCTTTAATTGGTACCCGTCCTATTGTAGAAAGAATGAAAAAATCTCCTAAGAAAATTATTTCTGAAGTTTATGCTCAAGATAGTAGGGAAGTTATCAAGAAATTGTTCTCTATATTTATCTTTATTCCATTTAAAGGTAGTATGCTGGGAGGCAGTATTTTGTATTTGAAGATGAACCAGGATTTATTTTAATAAGAACAAACAAGTAATAAACAAAAAATCCTGGCATTTCTGAAGCTCTTATTTTGGTCTGTTCATCTTTAGATATGGAAACAGTTTCATTTAACAAGATTGTATACACTTTTTGGATACGATTTCTGGAGACAGAAAGTTGAGGTGTTGAAGATGGAGCTAACTTCTTAAACCTGTGGAGAATAAAACCTTCTTGGTGCTCTGTTTAGTCTAACATTCCAATTATTTATAGTAGGCATATGGTAATTAGATAAATTGTTCTGTAAGGTAAGGGCCACCAACGTTCTGAAGTCATGGCAGAATGATTTTGCTTACCAAGTAGAAAATAAAATGTTCTAGTAGAAACTTGGCAGTAGTGAAGAGGCTTTCAGAGCATCTGCTCGTGATACTCGTCAAGGCCTTGGATTTTTACTTTGTTGGTAGAGGAGGGTTTGGCTATGGTCAAAAGGAACTGAAATAAGAATAGTATTTCTGCAGTAAAAGAGAAAATGCATTTTATACTGTTTTGTCCTGAATTTTTTCACTGTATCAGTGTGGTCACTTGCTTAGAGTTTCTGTAAAGTAGTCCATCTTCTGAAAAGTATGCAGAGTTCCACCCTAATTGTACCATTGTGAGGAAGATCAACAGAGCATTTTTTTGCTAAGTTTTTTTATGTGCATTGTAGGATATTTTTATTAGCCTGAAGGACATTAAGCTGTATTCTTCTTTAGTTTCTAGGGCAACGAAAGTCTCTGCTTTGAACTAGACACCCAAATTCTTTTCAGGCTATGCAGTATCATAAAAACTCCAGTATCTACCTGCCTTAGCTTCTACTTAGGGACTGATGAAAGAGCAGAAATCCAGGCCAGGTTGTTTGCCATTTAGCCCTGTTATTTTTGTTTTACTTTTTGAGTTTTAGTGACCTGTAGCTAGGTTCATTGCAAACAGTCAAATTCTTGAAAAAGCAAATAAATAAAAGCCTCTGCGGTTTGTATCAGTATGTAATGCTTGATTCTGCAGACTAGACTGTGGCAGTCAAATTATCAGAGATCAGTTTTGTGAGCAAGGCTTGCATTTCAGGGGCCAGATCTGGGTAATGCCAAAAGTCAGGAGGACAGACTTTTTGGAGTAATAGGTTCTTATCTCGAAATGGAAGAGAAACTGTTTCTTTGCCTGTGGTTCTGACTGGACAGGACAACATGATTGTTGCTGAACTGTAATCCTTTAGAAGTGGGTGATGCTACTAAGAAGGTTTTGAATTAATTGTTAGACCTATTCTTGAAGACTGTAAAAGTGTAATTTTAATGAGCTAGAGAAAATCTCATTAGAATAGTTTAAACAAGTTTTGCAGTGGAATTTTTATCAGTGATTATAAATTGGTTAAAGTAATATAAGAGTGTGTTGGCTTTGAAGAGTGAACTAATGCTTTAGAGCACTATAGTCTTCTGGCCTTTTTAAAATGCATATGAATTTCACTACTTTTTGCTATTTTTACTTTATGTATCCACTAAATGTTTCAATTTTATAGTTTAAATAAACAAGGATAAAGAGTTTGAAGTTGTCATTAACTTATGCTTGATCTTTAGTTAATTCTGCAAAATCTGGTTAGTTCATTTTGCTTTCAAAATTCTGAGATATATGTCTATCTCGAGGCCTGTAAGTATGATTATCACTTCCTCTACATAAATGAATAGCTATAAATATTTATGTAACTTTGTCATTTGTTTCTCAGCCCATTTTCTATGTAAACAAGCATTATGCAACTCAGTTGTCCGCTTGTCTCATCTTCCTCCATTACCTGCCAGTAAGTTTTGAATTCTGCAGCACAGTTAAACTAAATTAAACATTAGGACAAATTCCCAGAGAGATCATGGAAAGCCTGTCCTTGGAAGTTTTCAGGACTGAGCTGTGCATGGCCCTGAGGAAGCTGGTTGAGATTTCCTGGCTGACCTTGCTCTGAGCAGGGGGTTGGACTGGAGACTTCCCAAGGTCCCTTCCTGCCCAGATCAACATCTGGAACAAATTAGAAATCTAAATAATGATTAAGTTCTGTCAGAATTGTTGGTGGGAAAGACACACTGTCGCTGCTATATGGAAGAAACTGGCACATGCTTAATGCTATTTATGGACTGGAGAATGGTGAGGGGAAAAGTTGTAGGCAGAAGGAAAAAGTAGAGCTTTAGATAGCAGCATTGATAGACTCTGTAAGAAACTAGACCTACCATTGTACTCATAAATTGCTTTACACACTCTGCTCTTTATACAAAGTCTGGATGCTGTTTCAGCTTTTTCAGGAGGATTGTTAACAGTATTTTGTGGCAAAGATTTTATTTTTTTTTTAGCTGAGCTACTGGCATAAACTTTGATATATCTGAATTGGTACAAATCTCTTTGGTGCCTTTCTTTCTCTTCCCTCACCTTTGTCAGTGTTTGCTTGTACAGGAAGTTTACAGTATATTTTAAATTATTACAGTAGTTTATCTAAACATTTGCACATCAAGATATGCTTCTGAGAGAAATTTCTTGTGACAAAGTGTGTATTGATAGATAAATAGTAATGCATTTTAGGATCACTGTTGTTTGAACACAGCAATGTAATAACTTTAAACTGTAGAACAATTGGAATCCATAGATTTGTATGATGTGCAAGAGGCTCACATTGCTTTTAACAGATATCTGCATTTTTCACTGCCTTTGTAAAGGTACCTATTCAGTCCCACATCACCAGAACAGGCAGGTTTTATGACCTGCTAGAGTTTTGTACAGAGGAGCAAGGAGGAGGAGAAATCCCTCAATGTCAGCGTATGTTTAAAGGTATTGTGAGCCTTTGCAGTTTCTGCTCAAGTTGGAGGTGTTGAAGTGGGATAATAACCTTGACTTTGACCCCAAAGCTGGTGTTCCTGCTTCAAGGCATACCTAATCCACCAGCTTTATTCTTGCTGCTGACAGGTTTGATGTTGGCACAGAATCTGCCCTAACGTTCCTAATACTTGTAAAGAAATCTCGAAATTTTGTGGTGTTCATAGCTCACTGCTGAGAATAGCTGGGATGCAGGGTGCTTTTTCAGTTGAAGAGCAAGCAAAACTGCAACTGCATGCTTCAAGATGTTCAGATTGCCTCCATCACTAAGGATGGAAGACCTCAGAAGTGTTTATGTGCCATAGGCAACAGAGGTTAAAGCTGACAACTCTTTTCTTCGGATGGAGAGCAGAGGTACAGAGTTCAAGGGAATTGCTAGAAATTGCACAGGTGGTCTGTAACAGGGTGTGAAACTGAACCCACATCTCTTAAATCACATTTCAGCATTCCTCTTGCTTGATGCTTAATGTTTTTGCTCTAAGACATTGAGGATAAAATTTAATTATAAGTGGTTATGTCTGAAAAGAGTTGTCATTTAAAAGAAATTTATTTTTTGAGACTTCGGTATACAAATAAAAGATAGATGGTAGTCTCTTTAATTTTAGAATCTTCTATATGTTGCACTATTGGTAGATAGTTGACCTATCCAGTCATGCTCTTTTTGTTGGAATAAACATTAGTATATTAGCATGGATATGGCTTAAAAATATTCAGGGTAAGAAAACTAATATGATTATTAAGAATAATTTTCAATTATGGATGCAAAGCTTAAATACTGAAATGTGAGGCCCAATTTTCAGGATGTTGGGCTATTCCTACAGCTAGTAGCAGTAATTTTTTAAAAAAATTAGGTGCTCAGCTTTAATGTCTGGAAATTTTTTGAGCAATAACTTTTTTGTATTTAAGCAACTATAACATGCCTCATAATCTGTTAATAGTTTTCTTGACAATTAGACTTCTTTCAGTATGAACTGAGTAGAGAAACAGGAGCTAGATGAAATTGCTGCAGCTGTGAGAATCTCAGATTTGTAGGACATTCTAATTTTCTCGTTGCTTTTAGAAACAAGGGTATTAGTCACATTGGAAACAGCCAGGTACAACATTTGCTTTGTATTTACTTGTGGTTATTGCTTCTTAAGCTAAACCAAGGAACAGAAAATTCCCATTTGAAAATTCCAGTGTTTCTGAGTTTCTAAATGTGCCAAGCATTTCAGGATTTCAACAAGATGATGTTGATGCTCAGTTGTGAAGATGAGGATTTTGATTGGCATAGAGAGGGAACTCAAGGATTAAAATCTTGTTTGGATATGCTCCCAGCAAACCTGCTGCTAAGAAGGTAGATTTTATATATCCCTTAGAGTGTCTTCAGTCTTGATAATAGACTTCAGTGTTAGCTGTGAATTTTAATGATAGATGCTAGGGAGAAGTGTCCTTTTTAAGGTGAAAAATAACCTCTTGTTTGTGAAGACTTTAGAGCATCTGAAATGGCAGTAGATGAGAACTGAAGCTACTTGTGTCATAGGCTCCTTGTGATCCCCAGCACTCGGAAAGCTGATTTCCTTCACCTGTGCCACAGCCTTACTTTGAGGGGAACAGTGTCATGGGACATAGTTTAAACATTCATGGAGTTCTGCAAACTTAATGAGAAAATGTCTCCCTAACATCTTAACGATCAGGGATATATTTTTAGGACTTACTTTAGTGACTAGCGAAGCCTTAAGATATGTCGATAGACCTTTGAATTTTCAGTTGCTCTTGACATTTTATCTTAAAAAGCTGGAGGGAGAGCTAAAAGTAGGCTCTATCTGTAGTGACTTGCAGAAGCAGGCTGAAAACATGGAAGGAGTTTATTGTTATTCTAGTTCTCCTACGGAATCTTAGTTGCAGAAAATCCTCTGTAGATAAGAATTTCTCTCTGAAGTCAATGGAAATGATCTGTAAAGATCTTTGGTGTCCTTCATACAGAGATGATGTGCATCATCCTGTTACATCTGTTGCAGCAGGGAATGCAGGATTACTGCATGGCCTTTGAGTATGTGTGTTGGGTTGTGCAATCCATGGTTCTAGTCCCTTGGAAGGTCTCAGCTGTAAGCTGCCTAGGAATAATGTGTGCAAGTGCTTTGGTTGAAAAGTGCTTGTTGTGAGAGTTGGGAAGCAGATATTTATAGTGCTTCTGCATGCTGTGGTTGGTTGTTGTTTCTTGGGCTTTTGCTTGGAACTATTTCCTCTTAATTTCTTACAAGCACAGCACCAGTGGTGAGCCAAATTGGCAAGTGAAGCCAGCTCTAACACCCACAGAACTGAATTGGCTTTAAAGTATTTTATTTAAACTGAGGGGATTATTTCCAGAAAGTTTCATGTACAAGAACAAAGTTTCTGAAGTCTTTTCAAAAGTGATATGGTGTGGTGTTATTTATTATTCTAATATTATCCTCCCAAGTTGTTTTGCAATTATTATTTAATTTGCTGTCCTATGAGTAAGTACAATTATCATGACTTTATATACCTCAATCTATCCATCTGAAGAGGTTTTTTTTTCCCAAAGGCTATGTAAGGAGTTCATGTCAAAGCCTAGAATAAAATGTTAGATCCCAGTCCTGCAATTAGGCCATACACTGTTCTTTATAGCAAACTGATTCATGACTCAGCCACCTAATTGCAGTGGGACTTCCAATAAACTCTTTAACATCTACTCATTTATAAAAATTATTTTAAGACTATTTTTTTAGTTGGGAGTTAAATTAAATCACTACACAATATAGCTTACAAAACTGAATATTAAATGCAATTAATTAGTAAACTGGAATGACTTGTTTGCAGTAGAATCGTGGGAGTTTTACAGCTGTTCTGTGTGGTTTTGCCTGAGAAGCTGTAATAATTTCCATTAGAGGGAAAAGCGCTCCAACTTTGCAGAAACCTACCTTTGTTTAGATTTGAGTATCTCTCTGACACATTTATACATGTATACTGGTGTTGCCATGTCTTTATTGGTGTCTATTTGCAGGAGTCTATGGAAACATAATTCTGTACAATGACCCCCTAATAGCTGCAGTTTTTAAAGCTACCAAATACAAAGAATAGGGGTTTGGTAAAAGTGAGATGTCTCCTCTGTCTGGGTGTCTTAAGGTAGTAATGGCTTCAGAAGTGTGTGTGTGTGTGTATATATGCAACATTTTTTTTCCTGCTGCTTGGTTCAAGAATTGGTAATTTCAGGACAGGTTGAAGATGGTTTTCTCCTTGAAAATTCCGTGGTATTGCTTCCTCTCATCCTGGTGTTTAAGATGCTCAGAATCAAGCTGGGGAACTCTCGGTGCCTTTTCTTATCCTCCATATCTGATGTGAGTTTAAATTATCAAGGATTCTGCATTAAATATCCAAGTAATTATGTGAAAGGGATTAGAAAAATTCTTGATAGTTACACTTGGAATATGTTCTTCCTCTAGATGAGGAAACTGCTTATTAAAGTTATGACAGATTTTACTGAAGGCAATCAAAGTTTGCAAGTTACATTACAAAAGTATATTTAGTTATATTTAGTGTGGATTTGTAAATAACCTAATAGATTTAACTATCATTTCTGGTACTTTATTTCATAATACCCATAATTCTTTTGCTGTGTATTTTGGGAGGATTCATACCACAAATTTTTTGTAAGTCTAAATTGAAGAACAGTTCTTTTTTATTGTTTTTTGATAGATTTGATTCATTTTCAATACTAATATCCTTATCCCTTAAATTAATTTCCTATTTTAAATACTATCAAAAGTGACAGAAATGGATTTAAAAAAAAGAGAAAGATGCCCTGTGTGTAGGAGGTAATAAAAGAGAGTTAGTACTGGAGATAGAAGGTAATAAAGGAGATTTAGTACTGGAGACTTCTTTTGATTATTAGTAATAGTTATCCTGTATAGATACCTTTTGTATTTCAGTGGTCCCAGTTTTTATCATATAAAGCTGTCATCATGCATCTTTCCAAAAACTTCAACAGGACTTAAACTTGTTATAAAAAATAGTCTTTAGGAATACATGGCATTATCTTGGTTTGTTTTTATTACACTGAATGATTTGGTTGAAAATATTTGGGTCTGATATGAAACTCAGGAAAAAAGTCTTAGAAAAGAGACACCACTTCCAGAAGGTGAAATTAGAAAACAGGAACCTGTTTGTACTTTTTTCTGTACTGACTACTGCAACTCACACACGCACAGAGTGTAGGGGAACTGGGCAACTCTACCACTGTTTAAAGGAATCAGATCAGTTTATTAGCCTTGGCATGTTTGGGGGTTTTGTTTTAAAATTCTTGCTGTTTCAGTCTTCATTTTTATTATATTTTCACTGCACATCATCTTTGTTTTTATCTTTATCCAATGACAGTTCTAACCAGAAATCTGAGAAGTACCTTGTAAAAGAAGGTTTTTATTGCCCATGTTTTTTTGGGTGGGATTGGAGGTGGAAAGGAAAAAGTCTCTGAAGATCATTCTCATACCAGTCACCTTGACACTTTCTAAATGTTCTAAGCTTTTATTCAAAGTGTACATAGTAATCTAAACAGAAATGTGGATGATGTGTATGCCATGTGAGGTAAGATAAAATATAGGAATATTTATCGCTGTGTGACATATATGGCTGTGTGGTCAGTAGTGTATAACTGGGGCACATAAAACATTTGATGTTTGTGTATTTGTTCATTTCATGTGGCTGTGGTGTCCATCCTCAGGAAAACTGAGGGATTTACTGTGGGCTATTGGTCCCAGGTGTTCATTAAAGTTGGGTAACGGGGTGGGTTTTAGCACTGAATTTATCTAGAACTAGCAAACACATTCTGATTGTCTTTTATGGGGCAATGACTGTACCTTGCCAGTAGTGGAAACCCTAGATATGATGGCATTTGACTCTGTACTGGTGCCTTTCATAGGGCTATAAATGACTGCAGTCCTGCTACCTCTTCAAGAATCACCACTGCTCAGTATCTGTCATATTGGAGCTAAAGATAATGAGATCATTTAAACAGGGTGAAGTGCCTTGTTCTTTAATCATGTTCTGCAAACATGTGTAATAGGTCTTGCAAAATTTGTTCCTGAAGAGGTCTTAAAAAGTCAAGCTTTCCCCTGCTACATTTTTGAGAGTGTTTCTTACAGGCTCTGCTATATTTGCTCCAGAATACGTACTGTGCTCTTTGATACTGACAAAAGTAGCAGCAGTTCTTATTTTCAGGTGTTCCTCATGCTTTTCATTAGGAATGATCAGTGCTGCTCAAAGCTTTTCAGCCATACTGAGAAATTTGAATTTTCCTGTTCCAGAAATGAGCAGAACTGTGCCACTTTTCCATTGCTAACAGAACAGGCAGGGGCAGGTGGGCTGCAGCAAAAGGCAAAACTTCTGCCCAGCTCCCACTGTGAGCTGAGCTGCTCTCTCACAGATCCTGTGATGGGAACAGCAGCCTGGATTCAGGACTTCAGTATGCGTGGTGGGGTTTCAGCCTCTTTTGCTCTGCTAAAAGTATTTGTGAGTAAGTTAGATCCTGCTGGAGGAAGGATTTGTGAATTCCCATGTTTAATTTTTGTGGTTGTATGGAAGGATTTTGTATTGCTTCTTGGACATTGCAAGGTGGCTCTCTTTTTTTATTTTTTTTTTCCTTTGTGAAGAACCTGTTTTTCTCTTGAGCCACTGAAATTCAACAGGGTGAAGAAGAAATTACCTTCTTCCCTTCAGATTTCATTAGAATCATATAATTCCCCCATATCTGAGAATCTACCCTTCCCTTGGCGGGCCTGTGCTGCTGTACACCACCTGAGTGGTGGGTGTTCAACATCTGGCTGGTCAAAGCTCTGAGTATCAGGTGGAGTCTCCAGATGCAGGCAGAAATTGCCTCCAGTGAGATCAGCAGCTGTAGTAAGGAAATCTTAGTAATCTGTAGTAAGCCAGGGATCTCCCCTGTTCTTTTCATCAGAAAAGAAATTGCCCAGGATACTGAGGCAGGAAATTCTGGCAGTGTTGAGAGGTAAAGGGTGCAGAGCTAGCTTCAACTTCAGAGTTGTAGAGTTTGATTTAGGCAAGAGCTAGATTTTCCACAAAGTGTTACCAGAACTCAAAACTGGAAAATGTGAAGGCCCTTAGGACTCTGAATGAAGACACACAGTTCATCATCCTCTTGGTACTTGGGGAATATGATACATAGAAGTTTGGTCTGAATCCCTCTACTCAGCTTGGGTCTGGCAGTACTGATAGAGCTGGAGCACTTAGGTCCAGCTCATACCAGAGCCAGTCTTCTGCTCAGTATCCCTGGACTGTTTTTCCATTATTTGCTGTATTCTAGGAAGTAGACACTGACTCTTCTCTGTAGAAAGATAAATTGTATTTATAATAGACAGGCATAAGTATATATAAAAATCTAAAATATGTGTCACACCGAATATATATATATATATAAAATATATTTTTTCTGTAAAATTAACCACTCAAAATCTAGGTAGTACAGGGATGTATTCTGCAAGAGCAACTTTATTTTTGCTAAGGAGACATAATGAGAGCTTTGCAGAAACACTTCCTTACACATTTCAGTCTTGGAAAGTTATTGGTTATTGGGTGAATCTGAATTATAAGGTGAATAAGGCTATTGACTGTAGGATCTCATTTTAAGTGATGAAGGTTGGTAGTGAATTGAGTAAATGCAACAGGAAAAGCAATACAGAAAATTGCTTCTATCAGTTCCACCTAATAGTTCGTAGATGGTGCTGTGCAAATAAATTAAATTAGGCTTTTCACATCTTTTCTGTCAGCTCATCAGTTCTTTCTGTTCTTTAGTACAAAACATCAGGGTTTCCACTGCTCCATTTCCCAGGTGCTGAGTATTCATAGCATACAGACACTCAGATATTTAGTTGCCCAGCTTTTCTAGCGTTCCTAAATCTTTTAAGCACTTGAATTTTTCAGGGGAACTGACTATAAGTCTGCAACAAGTGTGTATGTGTTTCCTTATATGTTTCTCAACAATTGAAGTGATGTCACAAAACTCAGAAGTGATCATGTGTTTTAATTCTGGTTCATCTATTTCTTCACTGGGCATTTCTCAAGCACCTGCTTTGAATTTCTCAGTTTTACCAGAGGGCAAGCCAGTGGGAGGGTGAGAGGAAGTTCAGGGCCTTCAGAAATAAAGTAATGCAGTGAAGGGTGTACCTGATTCCATTTCCACTGAAGGATTTTTTTTAATGCTGTATAGCAAATACAATAGGACGCATGCATCTGAACAATAAAGATAAGGCAATAATTCAGTGTTTCTTTTTATCTGTTGAATGCCATCCATCTTATGTAATTAAAGACTGTGCTATCTTGTGTTTAAATGCAGGAGGACAGATTTCAAGGTGCTGGTGTGTATTTTGGTACTTTATTAATGGCAGCTTAGCTCTTACAAGTGTTCCAAAGATATCATTGTGCTTGAACACTTATCCACGGAGTGAGAAATGGATTCTATCTCTTCAGATGGTAAATGAAGGCATGATAAATGGTAGAAGTGAGGGGAATTCTCTGCAATTATTGATGACAGCCCTGGACTATGGATTAAATGACATTATCTTAGTAAGCAAAGAGGCATAACAAAGTTTACAATTTCAGCTACATTTTATGACATAGTTGGACAAATTTTTATACTAGTCTGGTGATGTAAGAGTTGCTGATGTGATTTGAGACATTATTGGCCTTTTATCCTTTTGGACTCTGGGGGAGCTCCGCTGTCCCTGCAGCAGGAGCACACAGGTACCTGTTCCAGTGCACAGTGGGGACAGACAGAGGGGAAACAGGCTGTTCCCCTCAAACAGATGAGGCAGATGCACCAGTGCTGCCCTGCTGCCTTGCCTGGCAGGCAGGGGGGATGGGTGGGAGGCATGAAGAAGGTGGCTTAAGGAGGGTGTCATCTTCAGGAGCTGCAGGTGTCAGCTGCGTCTTTTGTCTGTCCACAGTTCGGACTTACTCCAGTGATTTGACTCAAAGCAATACTACTAAGAAAAATATGGAGGAGAAATTCAGGTTTAAGTTAAGAAGGTACCATCTTGCTTCTCTTAGGTCTGGTTTGAGTGCTGAAAAGTCATGAGTGGTTTTGCTCTCAGTCCTAGTTGCTTTTGTGAGAAAACCTGTGTAAGAGTATTTTGGAAATAGGCCCAGTGTTTTCTTCTCTCTTTTCTTTTCTGTGGCAAATATGTAAATTTGAAACCTGATGGAACACTTAGTTTCATGTCTGAAGAAAGGTTTATGAATGTGAGGGTGGAAAAAAAAGAACGGCAGGCATTTCAGTTTTGTTAAAAGATTTGGCAAGGATTCTTTCACAAGGAGGTGCAAAGTAAAGAATTCCTTCATAGCAACATGATCTGTTGTGCTGTCCAAGTTGATTATGAAGCAGAACTGTGATAGTATTGCCTGGAACTTAATTGTGATTTTTTTGGTCTCTTCAACTTGTTTAACTGGCATAATGATGTGAATGCTGCAAGAGAGAGATACACATTCTGTATTATCTAATACATATTTTTATGTAACAGTACTTATGTGTGTATGCAGTACTTGAAGCGGACTACATTTCCTCAAATTCAGAATTCATTTACTGGCCCTTTGGTTGTGTCTCATTTATTGCTATTCAGAGAGTTCTGCGTATATTAACCAAAGGTAAATGTTCTCTTGAAAGGGAGGGAGAGTGTTGCATCGTCATCCCAAGCAGGAGATACAAAATACCTCTTCAGGGAGAAGGAGGGTGTAATGTTGAAGGGAGGGTTTGATGTCCATCCTGTTCTTACACATGGAGATTGCAAACAGAGAAAATAGTATTATATTCCTCATTTTTGTAGTGTGAAAGTATTCCTGGCATGTTTCCTGGAAGGAAGGAAAATTCAGGGGAGGATGATTTTTGTAGAACTCTGAAAACTCTGAGGGGAACAAGATGTGCAACAAATTGCTAGAATGTGAAATACACACTTTTTCAAATGTAAAATTTTAAGGTCATTCAAATGTCTCTTTCCATTTGGGCCTGTAGTGTTTGCAAATAGATTTTTTTTCTTCCTTTTTTTTATTTGAAGAATGTTGCCATTTTTAAAAATTTAATTATTGTTGTTGTTTTTGTTTTTAAACTGTAGGTATGAGAAGGTGCCAGTAATTCTGGTTGGTAATAAAGTGGACCTGGAAAGTGAGAGAGAAGTATCATTGAGTGAAGGCAGAGCCTTAGCTGAAGAATGGGGCTGCCCCTTTATGGAGACCTCTGCTAAAAGTAAAACAATGGTGGATGAGCTCTTTGCGGAAATTGTTAGACAAATGAACTATGCAGCACAGCCAGACAAAGATGATCCATGCTGTTCTGCATGTAATATACAATAGCATTAAAAATGACCTAACCTGGACTTAATTTGCAGAAATTTTGTAAGGTGGTAAAACTGTCTACTTCACTTCCTGGTTTGTGGGTCACTTGAAATACATCTGTAGTGAAGTAGCAACATTAACTCAGAGCTGAGCATTGAAAGTCAATCACTGACTCTGAATATAATTGGGTTAAATGACCACATCTCACCCGTTTTTCCCCTTTGAGCACCTGCAATTTTATGGCACAGTCAGTTGATCTACAGGGTCGTTCCTGTCGAACGTACGTGTGTTGTCACGTCAGACAGCAACAACAGCAGCTATTTCCGAAGAGGACAGAATCCTTTTGGAAACGGAGACGAAAGCCGCGGAGAGGATGTCTCTGAAGACCTTTCAGGACAAGCGTAAGGATGAAATGGAGAGCCAAGTCTTTTGGTGTCTGATTACCACGCTTCAGAATGGACACTATCACATGTGGCTGAGTTTGTTCAGTCAGTTATGTTGATTTCACCAGAATTTCTGACAGTGTTGGAGGAAAAGGCTACCAGAGACCCATATAGTTTGGATTCTTTTCAAAATCAATGCTATTATTTCTACACTTTATCCCACATCTTGAAATAGAAAACATTGTATCAGTGTGTGAAACGAGAGGCAAGATCTGGAAACAAGTGACGGGTGAAGAAACAGTCTGGCATTGGAATGTTTTAAATCTTTCATTTTGCTGCTCAAAAATGGAGGATCGCTTCAGGTTTTGGTCTACAAAAAGCCAAACAAACCCTCTGTTTACAAAGCAGGAAGCATCTTTATTTTCACTTTACTGAACCAGGAGGAAGCAACTGTGATGAAAAACAAAAAATTGCTGAGCCTTACTAACAAGGAACAATTTAATAGATTAACTAGTACCATCTTGTAAGGAAAATTAAGCCATGTTTCATCCATATGTTCCCTTCTGCAGAAACCTCGTGGGACAGTATGAACATCCTACATTTTTTAGTTTGTTAAAGACAACAGTTTTTCTTGCCTTTAAGGGCTACATTCTCTGGTGTGATCCCAAACTAACATTTGAAAATCCAGTTTGCTATTTGATAGCTTTAATGTTGAAAACTTAAATTGAATAACCATGTAAAATCATTTGGTTCAGAGGTGAAATAGTTACGGTTGTAATTCCTTAGGTGAGTGTGGAAATGGCTCTTTAATTGCCTGACACACTATTCAAAGGTTGCCCCAATTATTGGAGTGTTTAATGGTGGGAGCAAATATTTTATTTGGAAAGGATGCTCGAGCTCTGACTTGCTAGTTTCATAGCAGTGAAGTATTTATCATTTGCATGACTAATGGCACAGAAATACCTATTTCAAAGTCTTACAATCAAAGTATAGAAAAGTTTTCAATCGCAATGTTTAGATTTTAAATGCTGGAGAGATTGTCTTGAGCTGGATCTTTTATAGGTAAAATTGGCCATAAAATACAGTCACTGAGCCTGTGGTCTAAATAACACCATGCGTTTATTAGTTTTTAAATCTTGTGCAGTAACAGTGTAGTTCCTTGTGTTTAAATGAGTGAAAATAGGGGTGCTGGGCTGTGTGTGTGTGTTGAGTGTGTATGTGTGTGTGTATATGGCCCTTAGAAATGCTGTAATTGGAGTTAGGTTCGAGAGTTTTGCCTCCATCTGCAGAACTTCCTAAAAGCGCTCTCATCTGCCACAAAGGACACTGGAGTAGAAAACACTTTGCAGATTTCCATACATAAATATCCTTAACATTTGAATTATAGTTCACTGGATGATAACTAAAGAAAATCGTTTTCACGGAAGAGAACTGGCCAACTCTGCCCTTAATCTTTCAAGACCTTTCCACAACGGTGTGACAAAGGGCATTAGATGTCACAGAGCATTAAGCCTTACTAGAACGTAAATGTAGCCCATTTCCCACCTACTTTGCAGAGCTTTCGTTACTGTACTTTGTTCTCTTAGGGAGATAGGCACACCGTTTATTTCTGGCATCTGAATGCCCATTTTGGGTGCTCTGAATTGCCCTCCTAGAGGCACCTACCTCTTTCCATTGACTGTATAGCAAACTTAGGCTTTTAACTTTAGTCCTCCAAGTCACAGAACTCACATGCCTAAACTAGATGGTATGAATGTTCTCTTACCACTCCCTGCCTGCCCATAGTGTCAGCTGCCATGCTTAAACAAGATGTGAGATGTAGGATCAATGATATTTCAGGGTTTCAAATATCTAGATTGGGAAACGGTTAATCAAGCAGCACAATCCATCCACAAAACAGCTTGTCAGTGTGAGATCCACTGCATAAGCACGCGAAAATGAAAAACCACAAAAAAGCAAACCAAAGCCAAATTTCAAACTGAGTTGGAAGTGCATGTTATGCGAGGTTATTTACAGAGATGTTAAAAATCTTACCTGACAGATTGTTCATCAACCGAGAAAATGGCACAAAGTAGAGTATGAACAGCCTAACATGAAGTTCATGATATAAAGCAGATGGGCTTTAAATGTAGGAAAAATTGCACAGTAAATTTGTAACAGAAATATTAAAGAAAATATCTCCCAGTTTTGTTTCTTCATTACACTCTTACATTTTCAAAAGCATAGGCCATATGTAAGCTACCATGCAACTTGGCTGGGGGAGCAAAGTGTAAGTGTTGTTTTTTATTGTATAGTTCTGAGGAAGTAGTTATGCACTATTTGTATTTCCACTAATGTGAAGATAGTGGAGCTTGAATCAATGACAGTTGCACTCGACAGATTTTTCAAGTTATAGGGGTAGCAGAAAGGGAGGTAGGTGAGCCACTCAGCGGCTGCATGGCCACCCTGCAGGAATCACTGGTCTTGGGTCACTGTTTCATTTGTACCCTGATAGGATTACCAATTATAGTATTTGAAAATTTCTTATAACATGCCTTAAAATATTATGATTTGTTCCAAAGACCCGCTTTTCCTTTGGCTGTTCTTGTAGAGCTTTGTACTTTTCTACAAAGACAGCATTTTTTCCAGTTTTGTTGGTTTTTTTTTTAAAAAAAAAGTTGCAACTTTTATTCTTTTAAGCTATGATAGAGCAACTGTTTCCTCTTTCCCTTAAAAATACACACAAAAATTATTCAAAGCAAACAAACCAGAATCAGATCAAGAGTATATAACTTGCATTGGATTTTGTTTGAGTTTTTTCTGTTGTGCCCATCCCCCTGCCCACCCCTTCAGAGCATCAAGAAAAGAAATTTGGTGACATTTTCTGTTCTGATTCTAGCCTCTCCCTAACCCCAGTGCTACAGTTGCCATTACTTTTCTGTGGGAAAACTACTGGTATTTGCTTTCCTGTATAGAATGTTACCTAAAATGTCAGCCATTTGGTTGGGGGGTTTTATGCATGTTTGTTTTTAATTTTCTTTTTTTTTTTACCAGTGTGCCATCAAAGCACTGGTAAGGCTTTAATTGTGAAACTCCGCAACAAAAGCAAATGTTTGACAACTGCAGGAGGCTTTTATCTGCATTGTTGTGCATCTGTTAATTCTTGATCAGGGTTTGAAGAAAGACTGAAGTGGGTTCTGGAGTCAGACTTAACGCTGTTGATTTGGAGTTTCCTAGGGGTGAATTAATGTATTTCACAGTTAATTGTTGAGCTCTAATACAACTGGCAACTTAAAATGGGGCAACAGTTTGTTTTGTAACAATGTCAGTTGTTTAAACCTTGATGTTTCAAATAAAACAAGAATTGTACATAGAACTCAATGCAAACTCAGCAGTTGTATTTGGAGTTAAATTATTTTAACAAATAAATTTATTTAATGAAATCTTCCTTGCATTTTCTCTGTTGTCCATTTTGATTTGATTAAAAACTTCATCCAAAGCTGATGAGGGTGCCCAGTAATTTGAAACAACATTGTCAACTATATTCAGTTCAGGAAAGTATTTCCTGCCAAAATGGTCTTCTGGTACAAATTAAGTAGCAATAAGTAAAAATCAAATATAATTCATTTTGGAGGGATGGATGGATAGATGGATGTTGTTATCTAAGTTATGAACTTGATAAAGAACAATAGCAATGGAGGGCAGTTTTCACTTTTCTTAGTGGGATACACACTGACAATAATCAGTAATACTCAGTATTTGCTAAGATACAGCTCTTGCTATGGCAATATATATAAATTTATATATATATTTACATATATATATATGTAAATATATAATAAAATGTTCCATATATAAAAAATGACCACATAAAAACTTGTTCAATATATGATATAGTTAATATGCAGAACTACTTTTATAGCACTGAGACTGCAAAGGGTTAAAGAAGGATTGTTTGTTATATCAGCTGTTCCATTGATGAGTGTTTTGAAGGCTTTCATCACCACACAAAAGGAGTTAGTGTTAAAAGAACTTCAAATACAATTAGTGTTGCAGAGATTTATAAATGAACAGTTGAGCTAATGCTAACAGGATTATTCTAGCTAATTGGCACTGATCAGCAGTTACATTTTAGTCATGCCAGTATCACTAAAAAACCCTGTTTTCAGTAATGATGGGTGCTTGGTAGTCTCTTGTTTGTATGTCATGCATGCCTTAAGGAGCAAGAAGCCTGAGGCTGGCACATCTTAAATGCTTTTAGTTCTATGGATCATATAGAAGGCTGACACATGCTGCTAATTGCATGTTTTTGATTTGCCCATTCATTCTGTAAATCAGTTCCAAGGGAACTTTTGCTGATGGGTTCTTCCAGTCCCATTAGCTTAGTAATATCCTTTTGTTTTGCCCAAGAAGATACCTATAGAGAGACAACGTGAATTCATTGGGCTGTTCTGAACAGTTGAAAAAGCGTGTGGCATGCTCTTTTCAAATAACTGAACAGCTAGAAAACTTTGAACTTTTCACTCCTAGCAAATGCTTTCTCTGCCTCTCTGCACCATTCTCCCCTTTTTCTTTTTTTTTTTTTCCTAGCTACTGCAGGAAGTTTTTTACTCTGTAAAATATTTTGGTTGGATATAATATCTTGTTATCAGTCTTCCACAGGTATCAGTCTAACTGAATCACCAGCCTTTGGTCAATATTTTTGTTGCTTGACCATGGAATCACTGGACTCCCTCTCCTATCCCAAGGTACCTCCAGTAGTATTGTGTCCTTGCTGGTTACCTTGTGCTTTATTCTCCATCAAATGACATCTATTTTTCTGAGTGCAGGAAGAATTATTTTGAAATTGATGGAAACTGTGCTTGTTTCTCTGTCTGGCCCATAGCAGTGTAGTCATCTCTTTCTTTGGCAGGCACCATCTTGGTCATTCTCATTTAAGAAAGAAATTTCCAGCTTCCAGTGACGGTTTGAATGCACTAGTGTCCTACTCAGTTGTCTTAAACATAATTCCTGTTTTGCCATAAAACCTGTAGAAAGAACTTCTCTTTGGTTTTTTTTGCTAATTGCAGTCAGACATTTAGAACTGCAGGTTTCTTTTCTTCATAGGGAGGTCAATTAAAATGTCTGGATTTTGACTCCTGTTGTTTAGGGTTTCAGTTGTCTGATGGCTAACACATTTTTCTTCTCACATTGGAAGTAAAAAGTACTGAGCTAAGAGTCATGGGCTCATAGAGTGATTCAGATAGAAAGGGATGTTTCTATAAAGTTCATCTAGCTCCAATCCCTGTACTGTAGGCAGGGATGCCTTCCACTAGACCAGATTGCTCAAAGCCTGGCCTTGAACACTTCCAGAGATAGGACATCCTGTGCAGCCTGTTCCAGTGCCTCATCACTCTCACAGTGAAAAAATTCCTTCCTTGCAATCTAAACCTGCCCTCTTTCAGTTTGAAGCCATTCCCCCTTGTCCTGTCACTACAGGCTCTTGTCAAAGGTCCCTCTCCTGCTCTCTTGCAAGAAGCCCCTTTTAGGTACTGGAAGACAGCCAGAAGGCTCCCTGAAGCCTTCTTTTCTCCAGGCTGTGGGTTGCATTTACAGGCTGGATAGCAAGTGGGTGGAAGTAAAGGCCGTGTTGATGTGAGCCAGGCACTG
Organism: Agelaius tricolor; assembly: GCF_023055355.1. Classification (NCBI taxonomy): domain Eukaryota; kingdom Metazoa; phylum Chordata; class Aves; order Passeriformes; family Icteridae; genus Agelaius; species Agelaius tricolor. Next base: position 35,902,367 of record NW_027269267.1, on the reverse strand, counting down.
TGTGACACTGGAACTGCTAACGGCACATCTTCATTCCACTCTGCTGGAACAGTTTTTCTGTGTACTTTCAAGCACATGCTTTGTGGTCTGACAGGAATATGAAATAGTCTGTGGGGCACTGAGAATTTATTTCAAGTTCTTCACGGTGCAATGACCACATAGGTAGACAACGAGACAGCCACATAGGAGTCTCACTGAAGAATGGAACAGTGAGATGGTTAGCTGGCAGAAGTGGAGGAGCATGGGAGTAGATCTAGGTTAAAGAGGTAAGTTTATAAACCTGAAAGACTGCTGAAGAAAAATAGGTAGGTAGACTGAGTGTTGTGTTGAGTGGTAGAAATAAGAGTACTAAGATTAAGGACGTTCTTGCACAAAAGTGCTTATTAGGTAGATCAGAGAACTGGATCTGAAGTGTAGTCTTCTACAGGACATTTCATTGAAGTAAGTATAAAGCTGCTTCTTGAGATCTTGTATGGAAAGATTCTGAATTTTTCTTGCTTTACAATCCTTGTACAATTTAATAACCAAAAGACATTAACTTCAAACGTCATCCCCAAATACTTGAGACATGGCACCTTAGCTTTCTAGTTGTACAACACAGCTTAGGAAAACAAAACATGCTTTCATCCTACAGCCAAGAATATACTCTAGATCACAGCTCTTTTGGTTATTACATAGGCTTCTTTTTGCTGTTCACCCTTTGTTCTTGCAGATGGAATAATCAAACTGAATAGAGGTTGCCTGGCACTTTCCTGTATGACACAAGGTGATCTTTTTTTTTTTGCTGCTTTCCAAACTAATTAGGAGAGCTCCAGTTTTTTCAGGATGATCTGTCTGTCCCAGATTTGGGGGTGGTTGTTTGTTCTCTATTTTTTAATGGTTCAGCTGTTTCTAAGGATAAAACAATGGAAGATGCACCATTCTGCATGTCCTAAATTCTTGAAAATATTCTCTCAAAACCTGGCACCATTCTGGTTTGAATGACTGGGAAATAGCCCAAAACACCCCAATATTGGTACATGGGTCTAAACTTAGCCAAATTATAAGCCTCTGAAAAAATGGTTTGCCTAATATAAGGAGGGATAAATGTCTGCATCCAGACTCTTCAACTGGATTGGATGTGCTTTATGCTCTTTGTATTTCAAATATAGCAACTGCTGGGTGCAAGGCACAGTCCTTGTCTGTACACACTGGCTTAGAGCTGAGAAATAGAGTGGGAAAGAGTAGGATGAGACTTCAGCAGGGAGGATATCCAACTGTAGATCTTAATGTTTCTTGTTTAAGGAATAGAAATCAGCTTTGCTGGCAGCAAAGTCATCTAGGAGCAGATTCAAAGGCAGACTTCATTAACACCAGTAGTGGAGGGCTGGTCTGAGCACAGGAACATCATAACCTGCCTGGTGGCATGTCACCAACACAGAGACACAAAAAAAAACGTTCCAAAAGTGCCAGTGTGATTTTGCCTAGAAGTCCTTGCCTAAGTAAGGCAACAATAAGTTAACCTTTATAATATTTGCTGTTTGGAATTTTAAATACAGGAACACAAATAATTGATTAAAGCAAAGAAGATAAGATTCCACACACCAAAATTAATGATACATAAATGTCCTATTGATAGACAGTAAATGGATGAGCACACTCAATGCTATGTGAATTAAGGTGCTTCTCAAATTCTCCCTGAAGCCTCAAGACTTGTAACAGATGCTGCTCAAACTGGGCTGGATTCCTTCTAGGCCTTTGTATTTCTCTAACTGGTTTTTAGGGAAAGTTTTCTTTTTCCTGTGTGATTCTACTGAAAAAAAAATTTTGGGGGAAGACAACAGTTAAGTAAGTATTGATGCAACATTGATGATGTAACATTTATCTTTTGTGTTTTAAGACGGAGGGAGAACACCAAAGACTCTTCTGGTTCTGCCTAATTTTTCAGGAAAAGATACACTGTGAAGATTCAAAGATTCATAAGAGTTGGCACCTCTTTATTAGGGGAACTCAATCAACCTTGATGAAGGTGCTATTTGTGGTTATTTCTAGGAACATGCTTATTCAAGCAGGCAGAGATCATGAAGAGTGGGTGGGCACGTTGTCTACTTGTTCCCCTTTGCAATCAGGGAATGCTGTGCTTGACACTCATGATAGTTCACTGAGATAATTCCTAATCTCTGCATTTAAAGTTAACCCATCAGGTGGACATCCTTCATCCAGCAAGACAACATCCACCTGCAAATAAGCTCTCTATGATGTCTATGGGGAGGGGACTCTCATCTCTGCATCAGTTCTAAAGCAAAATGCTCGTTTTCCTTGGCATTTTTTCATGGCTAGAGGAAATCTGAAGAGCAATAAACATTGCTTTCTTCTCATTAGGTGAGGTATCCCCAGTTTCACAACTCTGATTCATCCAGAAGCATACACTGGTAAAAAACTTTCTATTTGTCAGTATGGAGGAAGGAGATAGTGACAGGAAACATACACTGCTCATAAAGGCTCTTCACTCCAGGGAAGTTACCTCTGCTGTTGGGTGAACATCATGTTCTCATGTTCATATTTTTTCTATGTGGAAAACAATTTGCTTCATGTAAGACAAGAAAGATTCTTCTTCCTTTATTCCCTTTTTTGTCTGTTTTGGGGTTTTTTTTCCTAATCTTGTATAGGTTTTGCACAAAGCAACCACTGTGTGCCCTTGAATCAATAGTTCATGGCAGAAGCTGCATCTCCCCTGCTCTCTGGAGACATTCTGACTCAGAAATGTACACAGCCTATGCATCACTGAAGCTATAAACCCAGTTTGCTTGTTTTTAAGTGCTGGAGTTTTCCGATAAATTATGAAAACCACGCTTTCAAAATGTTCACAATGCTGCTCCTTGTTAAACTTTTTTCATTTGTTCCAGATTTTGGCATGCTTGTCAAAAGTTTTAAAACACAAAACACCAATGAGTAAAAACCAAGCAAACAAGATAACCAAACAATACAAACCAAATTCAGGTTTCCTCATCTTGCTATCTCCAACAAAAAAAGTTTCAGCTACTATTTGTCACCTTTATGTGTCCAGAAACCTATAAATGCAAATTAAAAGAAGGGAAAAGGGAAAACTTGGGGGGTTGGGGGGGAAGAAGTCTTACAGCTCACTGAGCTTGGATGGTAATATCAAAATAATCCATGAAGTTCCCTGATCAAGTATAAAAAGGAGATGGTGGCAGCAGGTGGTTACTTGGGACTCCATGGCAGCAATGCTAAGAAAAGTTCTAGAAAAAATAGAGTTCCCTGTTCTCTGCCCATACAAATGTCCCTGTAAGGAAGTGCTTGAATGAACAGTGTCTGCCACACCGTGTGGGCACTGGGTGATGAGCAGCCTGCTCCTGCACTGGTGCTGTGAGTGCTGAGAAAGCTGGATTAGCACTGCAGCAGCTGCTACATTCACCTTCTTTAGCAAAGCTTCCCTGCAGACCACAGCTGGCACTTCGTGTGTATAGAGATATGCAGCTTCTTTAACTGGTCATGTAATTGCTCCTAAACCTGCATTTTCCTTGAAAAACCACCTTTAGGTGCTGTCCATCACAGAGGAAGGGTAGGACATGTGTTAGTCCCATGTGTTAGTCAGGAACTGCAGGACCAGATCATGCTGAACACTTGTTCTGCCTTGAGGAGCCACCACAGAGGATGTTTCCAAGTTAAGCTGGGCTAATCAGGCCAGCAGCATTTCAGAGGCTGCTGCTCTGCCATCCTGTGAGAGGGGCATGGCCTGTGCTTCCCCCTGACCAGCCTGTGTCAGTATGGCCCCAGCTGCCTCTGCTACTGGATTTCTGGATCAAAAGTCTTAACCAGTTTTCTGCCACATCACCCAATATGGGCAGTAATTGACTGACCCAAAGATCATTTGGTAGCTCTTTCTGCTCTGTGTGAGAAATAATCTTTGAGATCAGCCCTCTTAGACTAATTAAGCAGAGATCCCCTCTAATCCCCTTAGAGCAGGCCTCCCATTGCCTTGGCTTTGTGTGGACAGACTCCAGGAAAGCTCTGGCTGCTGCCTGCTTGCTGAGGCAAACATGGGCTGTCTGAGACAAACATTCTGCCAAAGGTGTATTGGGGGGACAATTCAGCATCCTTGCTGTCAGCAGGTTTGGATGCATGAATTTCTCTGAGTGGCACCAAGCAGCTCAATGCCCCAGGTGCTTGTGTGGGTTTCCAGCACTGTGAAATGCCCACTGTGCTGCACTGTGGGTGCATTGATACCCCAGTTTCTCCAGGATGTGCTTTCTGCACAAAACCCATGTTAACAAAACCCATGTGCTGCTGCAGACACACCTGCACAGGGTGCTGGCCCTGGTCCTTGGTGTGCCTGCCCTGCCTCTGAGCCACCCCTGAAGTGCTTGGGGCTGCAACCATTATGTCACAGCCCCAGGGGACCCCACCCAGAGGGACTCCTCACCAAGTGGGATGCAGAACTCAGTTCTCTACTCAGAGGTTTTCAGGGTGTGCACCTGCAAGTCACTGAAGATGCAGGAGGTGAGAGGAGTCCTTGTGTCAGGGCATGTAGGATGTTTTCCCTTTCACTACCAACACACCTGAGGTTTTTCAAAGGATGGGGTATTTCTTACCTGTCCATTTACCTTCCAATTCTCAGTAAGCACAACTTGCTGCCACTGTCAAAACACTCAATAGTGGCTCTTCATACTAATACTGACCAAAACAACAACCTGAGAGCACAGGAGTTTTTCCTGTAGTTAACTAAATAGTCATGGAAACTGGAAAGTTGGAGGCTCCTACAGAAAAGCTGAATTAAAATCAAATTAAACTTGGCAAGGCTTCTCATATAGGGATTAGAGTACAATAGCATTTGAAATATTCTGCCAGAACTAGTCCAACAGTGATGGTAAAGCTGATTTTTGAAGGCCTATCTAATAAGTCAGTAAAAACTAAAATACCCTGGAATGTCTGTTGAATGCTTTGGAGGAGGTAACCATTGATATTGAATTAAAGGAAAGTTTCCAGCTAAGACTTATTTTTCCAACTTCTGTTTTCTGCACAACTATTTAAAAATACTTTGGAAAAGATGAGCAGTCGCACTTTCCTCGGCTGAGTGGTTCAAGGATGAGTTAGCCTCAGGAACCTAGAGTCAGAGGATCTCAAATGACCTGTCCTTCCCAGCCTTTTCCTATTGAAGCAAGGAGACACCTTTGCACATGTGCCATGTTAAAGTCTGGGAATAAGGAATCCTTTCCTCTGCTGACACTTAACAGACCCTTTACCAGTAATTTATCCAAATGTGCACATAAGCTTTATCAGCAGTCTTTTGTTTTAATGGTCTAACAATCTCTTGCAGTGGAATAACAGATTTTTTGCTTTCTCTTTGTGGAGTTTATTGTCTATATTTATATCATGCTCTCAGGCAATGAGCTTTAAGCTCTTGAGTGGAATGTGTGCATTATATCCTCATTTCATTTCATGCTTGTGGAAAGTTGTAGAAACAGATATTCATGCAAAGGAATGTTCCATGGCTCAACAGATACTCCCCTCACTGAGAGTTATTCTGTTAGTAAAAATAACTGACAAAAAAAATTAAACCCTGAAACTAAATAAACTTGAAAGACCATTGGTTTTGAAACCACCCTGCTTCTAAGTGTATCAGCATATACTGAATGTAAAGCAACAGGGGAGGAAATGAAGTTGGCACTATTTCTGTTTGTTAAAAAAACCTGGAGCTTCAATCTTTCTTCTTCCTGTGTTTAAAAATCCTGATGCAGTAAGAAGTGGCTCTGTAGATCTTGATGTACTTCTAAAAGTAGTCTGGGTAAACATAAACTCTACTCTAGTGCTTTCAGTGCCAGAGAGTATGTGGCCAAAGAGACAAAAAGCATTTCAAGCGCTCGAATGAGGAATCTCCTGGAAAGGGACAGCCTGAATAGACCCGGCCTTTGTGGTGTCAGGGAAACATGAGGTCAGGCTTAGTAAATTGGCAGGAATTATTTAAAAGAGCTGTTACAAATGTAGAAGGGTACATTTTTATGCATTAGCATGTTTCTGCTCACAATTTAAATGGTCAGAGGGAATAAAAGGTGCTTTTTGGGGGTTCTCTGTGCATTCTGGCTGGGTGGATGGAAAAGAGGGAAGTGAGGATAGAACTACTCTTCTCTTGCACACATCTTGGTTGTAGATGCTGAATTCTTTTCCTGATCTTTAAGTTGTGGGGGAGAAGAAAAAACCAGAGCAATGCTTTATGAACCTGATGTCACAGACTGCCTGTGTAGGAGCAAGTTCACCAGCCTGTTTGGCAGTGTGTGGTGAATAATGAGCCTTCTGGGGACTCTCCAGCCCCTACCATGGGAGGCAGATCTTCCCACAGCCAGTATTTAGGCAACCACTGTGGTGCACTCCAGCTTATGAGTGCATGGGATACCCTGAATGGACTGAGGAAAGAGTGATTCCACAGACAGACTCCTGTTGTCATGCAAATCCCAGGAGAAATCAGGAGAGAAGTTTGTACTAATAGTAACTGCTTTTACTGGTAGAGAAATCTGCAGGGGGAGAGGGAGCAATATTAAAACAGCTACAGGAGACAAGTCAGTATGTGAAAGTCCCCCACATAAACAATGCCAATCCAATGACATCCATTAAAAAAAAGAAAGCTAAGTAGCCATTCTTTTCTAAAGAGGAAAGCAGAAGTGATAGCAGAAATGCCTGCTCTCACTATCAAAATTGCCTGTGTCTGAGAGCTGCTCTGAAGGGCCCTTGTGAGGTGATTTGAACTGGCAGTCTCTGCTGGCATGTACCTACTGGGAAATGCTTTCTTAGTGCTGCTAAAAACAATTTTTAAACCCTCTCCATATTTTCAGGCCGAGGCCAGCTGATATCCCCCAGTAAATTATTTTGCCTAAAATGGCCTCCAAGGGAGGAAAACAAAAGGAAATTCAATCTTGTTTCAGTCTCACACACCTTAGAGTTGGGCAAGGAGGAGGAATGCTGACACCAAAGTGTCTTTCCACATGAACCTGTCAGAGAGTTCAGCACTGGTGAGTCAGGGCTGGTGTTGATGCCTCAGGTTTCAGCTTTTATATTTTTCAGACTCTGTGCTGTTTTAGTGTGTGGGTCTGGGCTATATTAGGGGGTAGTAAGCTCTCTTCACAGAGAAGGTAGACAAAGTAATTCCTTCTCTAGCTGGGGATCAAGGACAAATGATCCAAATTTCAGACCCAAGAGCATAAATAACAGTGGACTGAAGAGAGAAAAACAAGAAGGATGGGACTTCATAGGCTAAAGCTGTAATTGGACAATTTACTCCATTATGCTAATGGACCAAAACTTACAGAAGTGACCCCATGACCAGTCATCCATTTTGTGACCATTTTGGACTCACCTGGGCTGTAGCCCTGGCTGGGCTCTTGTGCTGCCCAAGGTGGATCCATTGAGGCCTCCTTATAAATACCTACTTTATTCTTTAGCTCTGTCTACTCTCTGTTCCCAGTCTGCCTTCACAAGGCATCAGTGTCAGGTGGTGGCTGACACTCCTGAGGAAGGGTTTGGCCCTGGCCTGAGTGGACAAGATGGAGAGACAAAGCAAAGGAAACACCCAAGGGATTGCAAGGTCCCAGCTGGGGGGTTTGGGCCAGCACCACAGTGCCCCTGTGGGGCTGCTGGCCACTTCTGCTGGCAACAGATCCATCGTGGACCAGAGCCCTGGGCTCAGGCCCCCTCCCCAGCTCTGCAGCCACAGGCTCTTGTCCCTGCTAATGGAAAAACACTGACAACCAGTCCTCTGCCTCGCCATGCACACCAGCTCTGCTCCTTGTGGAGCACCCACGAGGGAGAAGAACACTTTCTTGGGATGAGAGCCTCAGCTACCAAGGGTACTTTTGTTTGTAACCTCTCAAATGAGGGCTGTGGTCAGGGAGCTCTTGTACCTGCATTACAAGCCACATGCTCATTTTGCAAAGTGTGCCTGTGTGTCCTTTCCTTCTTCATCTTCATCTTCATCTTCATCTTCATCTTCATCACTGAAGAGAGATCTTTGCTTTTTGAAGGAGAAAATGGCTACGAGCTCCCGAGAGGCCACACGCAAAACCTACGCTCACTGCCTGTCATGCAGGCAATAATTATTAGAAACTGCAAACAGCAAAGCATGGCCCCCCTGCCTGACCTCCCTCAGTGAACGCAGTCAGGGAGGGCAGCCTTACGTGGGTGACAGTAGCTGGGCTTTACACTTCACTGTGCTCCTTTCCTCCTCATATTTTTTGGGCTAAAAGGAGTTTTAGTCAAAGCCCTCACAGCCTCTGTCACTATCCCTTTAGCAGACAGGTGATAAGCTTTAGTGACAACATGCTCTCCTTTCTCCACCCAGCAACTTTTGAATGAGCTCTTCCAGCCCAGGAGATGGGGGTTTCATGTTTGCTGTGAGCACTGCTGGTGCTAACTGAGATTCTCGGCACCGAGGCTGTGCTGATGGGAAGCAAGGTCATGGGGTGTATCTATTCCCTGATTGAGCGTGGCTTTTGGAAGAAACTTCCTCTTGCTAGTGCTTGACATGAATTTGAAATTCACTTCCAATGCCTGTTCTGCAGGCATTTGAAATTCACTCTTTTGCAAACTCTCCTGCAAAGGCTGGTTTCTGGGTAGCAAATGTGATTAAAGCCTTTGCAGGCTGTCCTCCTCTCTGAGAGCCTCTTCTATGGCCATGGGAAGGGTAGTTACTGAGCCTCTGCCTCCTGGAGCTACCCTGGACATTCTTGAACTCAGATCAAGTGATTGCTACATCTTCAAGGCTGGCTGTTGACTGTTTGCCCAGCCACAATCATAGGAAATAGCACTACTAGAGCCAAAAGGGGGGTACACTCAAGTGCTTCCATGAAATTTCACCCTACTCACACCACAGGAACCTGCTAAGTTTATCTTCCCACAACTCCCTTCTCTGCTCAGAGCCGTGTCCTGTCAGGGTCCTCTTCAGTCTGAACCATTCTGTGACTTGGTCAGCAAAACCCACCTGGCAGAAGAGCTCTCTGGCACTGTCAAACCTGTCATTCCTACTCGCTTAGTAAAGGCCCTGAAATGGCAAGAGTGGGCAAAAGAGGCTTCTGAATAGTAACTGAAACAGGCAGGAGACAAAGGAGGAAGGAGAAAGTATTCATATTAATGCAACAAGAGGTGAGGAATTAGGTATGCTTTCCTTCCAAACTGGCAGCAATGATTAATAGAGCTGTTAATGACCTGGAACAGCAGAGCGGGTGCAGAACTGGCTGGTAGCAAAATATACAGCTACTTTCATAAATACCAGGGAAGACTGGGAGGTTATGGTCCTAACTGGGAAAACTACACACATAGCACAGCAGTGGGTGGAAATCCTTTCCAAGCTGCTTGTGGAAAGGGATGATTTGAAAGTTTTCATTACGTACAGAGCGTCTGTCCTAGAGTAACTGCAGTCACCTTGATCCAGGCATTATTGCACTTCATTGTGTTCAATAACCTGGACTCAAAATAGGCACCAAATCTGAAAACTGACAAAAATGTGGAGCTTCTTTATAAAATTATTGTACTCCCACTTGAAAGATTGTAGAGCATTATTAACCTGCCATTTCACATCATACGTCAGCAGCAGCAAAGTGAGGCAGAGACAAGAATGAAAAGGATTAGTGATACACAAAACTTCTGCAGTCAGCAGTGGGAAAAAAGAGAGCTACTCAAGACAGAGATGAGTCTAATATGATTAGACTAAGAGGTGAAGATGTGACAACTGGTGAACAGCACAGTGCATGCAGATCCAGCAGAGTCCATGCAGCAGTTGTCTCATACAACTCCACAAGGGAAAACATCTGAAGACTGCACAAATAAAAGGCAGTGGAGTTTATTGCATGAGATAACCACAGTCAAGGAATTGATAGTGCTGAAACTGATACAACACTTAAATGCATAGTGATGGGAGGGAATAAAAGCACAGCAGCAGCCTTAATGCTCCAGAGCTACCCAAACCAATGTCTTGAATTTTCAGTAGCCACTGCTGGACACAGGGGAAAACACAAAGTGCCTCAAATGTTCTGCCATCCCTTGGGAGGGATGGTCCAGTAGAGTCAGTGAAATGTTCTTTATATGTTTGTGCCAGGAGTAGCATCTGCTCTTTCTGGTGACCTCCTCCCTCAGTGGCACTGACAGTGCAGGTATCGTACAAACCTGATGAACACAACCTGAAGGAGAGCAAAGGCCTTTCCAGGAGCACCATCCTTGCTGGACCTGGATCTCTTTAGAAAAAGCAAAAGGCAGTAAAGCTGAAAGCCCTGGCTCATTCTGGGAACACTGTCGATACTTTGCATTTAATCCTGCCATTATTAATGATTGAAATGCTCTGGCAGCTGGTGGGTATCTGGCAACCTGCATGTCTGAGTCAGATCTCCATGGAACACCTGCTCCAAGCCAGCTCCAGCACCAAAGCACTCTCCTTGTTGGAAACCTCCATGGAAGAGCCAGCCAGAGGACAGACTGCAGGTCTGCTGGCTAAGAGAGAAGTTTCTTGCAAGCAGGTTGGCACAATGCTGGCCATATGTGCTGTGCCTGTCCTCACACAGCCCTCACAGCCCAGCTGCACCCTCAGCAATGCTCAGGTGGGGATCCACAGGCAGTGGCAGCTGAGGCAGAGGGTACAGGTTTCCTGGGGCCCCAACACAAATGTCTCAGTCATGTGGAAGTCCTGTATGATGATGCATTGTGGAGTGCCTGGGACGCTTATGCTGAGATCCAGCAGCTTCCTCACTCTCTGAGTGTCTCTCCTGCCACGTTTCCCTGGCTTCAGAGTCAGAGAATGGGGCAGCAAAGCACCCACCTGTGAAAAAAAGGCACAGAAAAACAATGTCAGACCCTTCAATTACAGAGATCTTCCGAGTCTGAGGATATGTGGGTCTGGCTTTTTAAACAAAAGGCATATTTTACACTATAAGAAACCACCTTCATAACCACCAGCTTCATAACATGAACTTCGTGAGGGTAGAAGGGAGGAGGAATGGGATGTTCAGCATCATGAAAATCAGGATTTTTTGGAGTGCATACCCTGCATCTTGTCCTGTTAAAGCTGATGGAATGTTGGTGACCATCTCCTGTGTACAGCAATAAGTCTTAGAGCAATAAAAATTATAATCACATATTCTTCAAACTCATCCAGAAGTATTCAAGTATTTGCACATATGAACCTTCAAATCTCCCTGCCAGCCAATTCTGGGAGCTGATCTCTGACAAGAGCAACAAAATACATCTAATTTTGAAATGCAGCTTCTTGGTTAAGAGATGCTGTGTGGGGCTGGGACTTATCTTAATACATGCCATATGCAAAAGGCAACGCTGACCTTGCGTGCCAAAAGAGGCTCATTTGAGCCTCGCATTACAGTGCTGTGCTTACAGGCAAATAAAGATAATTTCTCTGGATTGTTACTATTTGCTTTACCAGCTGTCTCTCAAAGCACTGGAGCAGATAATCTGAATGGCCTGGCAGCCACTCTGCTGCAAAATCATTGCTATCCATTTGGCAGTGATTAGCAGTGAGCGAAGATCAGCCCTGCTGGAGGAAGGTGAGCTGACCACCTTCTCAAACAGCCCCCAGCATGGCTGTCTGTGCCTGCACAAGGGAGAAGGGCCTTCTGCTGGCAATGCAAACTGATGCAAGGAGCACGTGTCTCCTCAGGGAAAGGGGCTGGCAGCACCTGGCCTGTTCCCAGTGGTCCCACCAGCGCCAAATGGTGGGCAAACACAGGCAGGTGCAGCCCTCTGCAGGCTGGGGGCTCTGTGGTGAATTCCTGAGACGAGTAATTTAGGCACTACTACCCCAAGCAGTGCTGCAGGAGGACCCTGGCTAGCATGGCAGCTGATGCCAGCTGTCTGCTCAGGGAAGAACACCCCAGAGAAGCCCTTCAGCCCAAATGGTGACCCAGAGGCTGACGCTGTCTCAGTTTTCTCTGTGTGGCTGAGTCCTTCAGAGTGTTGTGCTGGCAGAGGATGAGCAGGTGGCCAAGGAAGGCACCCTGACCCAGCTTCAGCACAGCCCTGAGAGAACTGTGAATGTGCTGCCTGTGAGCTGTGCTTCCCTGCAGCACTTGGTGGCATTTGGAGCTCTGGGGAGAGGACTGGACATACCCAGCACCATATGGCCTCAGAGCACACAGAACTGAGGGCAGCCTGGTGGTGCCTTCGTGAAGCAGCAGCACTTTTTTAACTTGAGTTCCCACCATGCTCCACGCAGGGCTGTAAGAGCTGGTGCATTAAAAATAGCACCATGTACAGAACCAGGGAGAACAGCAGGGTTAGCCACATGCACTGCCTGTGCTGCTGTGAGAACAGCACTGTTATGTTCAATGCACTGGTAGAAAAGGTGGGTCTGGCACAGCCACCTAGACCTCCTCCCTTTGGACCTATTCTGTCTCCTTCCATTCCCATCCCCAAAATATTTTAGGAAGATGCTAAGTACATTTTCAAGAAGAGACAATTAATACTGAAAGAAAAAAAGCACACTATTGCTTCTGCTGTTCAGGCACAACAGGGTGACCCAACTACTGTTCCAGAAACTTGTGTAGCTAAAGCAAAACCTAATTATTTCCCTCTAACTCTAGCTCCAGCTTCATATCTTAGAGTCAGCATAGGCAAAATGAGCTGTTTGTCAGGAGAGGACTTTGTACCACTGGAGAATATACCTGGCAGTCTCCCCAAAATCCTCATAATTTTTAATACAGCTTTCATGTTTGTTTTCACTTTCCCCTTTGTTAAACATTTTAGGCGACTCAAATGAAGCCCTTGCCATCATACCAGCCTTTTAGCAGTAATGACATAAATTACATTGTTCTCCTGAGCTTGCAGCACCCAGCTATTAAATCTAACCATGGGAGCTTGGCAAATGTTTTCATGCATGAGGCAGCTGTTTCCTTTCTGCCCTGCTTCCACCCTCCACCCCCTTTTTTTGCCTTGCATGAGCATGATGTGCACTCTGAGGGACGCACTGTACCCAAAGCCCTTTGCCTGAGGTGCTCTGCACAGAGCCACAGGGCTCCCTGAAATGCCCCCAAAACACTCCCTGCCCACAGGAGGATGCAGACCTGCCCTTGGTCACAACCTGTCACAATTCTCCAGGAGCAATCTCAGGTGCCCAGAGTGGTTTCCTGGTACAGAGCTGGCAGAAGCACCATGACTTAGAAAGTCACCTGCATCACCCAGGGGCAATCCTGGCTCCTGCTGTTGGAACACTCCAACTCAGTGCAGCACGGCTTGGGGATTTATCATACAGGGCTTGGAATGAGCTGCCAAGAGTCTGTGCTCACTTAAACACTCCTGACAGTTTCTTTCTTTACCTTGGGGTTCTTCTGGAAGCATTTTGACTTGTGTTTTCTCAGTGTAGTTATCTGCCCAGGCTGAGCTACCATGGAAGAACCATCACCTTGCAGAAGCTGTAACTGTGCAGATCCTGCTTCAAGGGGAACTTATTTAAATCTTCACATTGCCCTGCCATCAATGGGAGTTTTCATGCTGTGCAGAGTTCAATGACAATTCAATGTATATTCAATGACAGTACTCTAATGCAGGCTAAAGGATGGTTAATTTGCAATCAGTGCTGTTTAACATACACATCAAATGGTAGCATGCCAGTCATGTACTGCCCCTTGGGATAGCTGTCTCTCATGGGAATGCATGGCATGTAATCCTGGTTGGCACCCAGTGCAGCAGGATGAGCTGGCTGCTGCACAGGCCACTCCTGGTTATCCTTGATCCCATGTGGCCTCAGGACAACCTGCTGGATGCATCAGTGTGCCTGGGGACACCGACCTGGTCCCCATTGCCATCCTTTCCCAGTTCTGCCACTGCATCACTGCCAGGTGGTCAAGAAATGGATGGGAAGCCCTGTGCTCCCAGACAGCATCTCCCAGAGGGCATCAACTGCAGATTCACTGAAGGAATTGAGGAGTCCTGTGATTGGTTTGGGTTTCTCTGCAAGGGAAAAAATGAAACTCAAGCCCAAGCCTATTTTTCTTCAAGCTATGGCATGAGCAGAGAGGCTTTTCTCCTGATGAACTTTCTTTTTCTGAGCAACAGCAACGAAAATAAAAAGAACAGCACTTAAATGGGGTTTGTTAGTAGACAAACAAGGTTAAACAGGTTAAGCAGTGGAAATAAAAGTCTCGGTGTTCCTATCTTGGAGCAAATAGATGCCTGAATGTCCCTGTGAGACATATTTGCTGGTACTGCAGTGCAGAAAGACAGGTACTGCAAGCCTTCGCCTCAACAAGCAAAACATATCTGTGCTGAGAAGGGAGGGAAATGCTTTTCCTCCTGAGTTTCAGAAAGCTGGTTTTGAAACAGAGATTAGAGGAGTCAGAAAAGGCAAAGAAAATGCACCCCCCCTTGCAGTTCCAGTGGACAAAAGGAGGAGCAGCACTGAGCCATTCTGCCCTGACTGACAGAGGGGGACATGGGGCCACACACTGGCATGGATGCCACCCCCAACCCAACACATGCACCCCCAGACACTGGACAGCATGAGCAATAGAAAGGAAGGAGTGACTATTTCCCCACCCCTGTGTCTGCCACCCAGCAGCTGAGCTCACCCATCCCAGCTGTGGCACAACATGTGGGGCAGCAGAGGAGCAGTCACTGCTCTCCCTCCAGCTCTAGCACAAGAGCCATGAGGTGGGGATTGGAGTAGCTTCTCCAGCCCAAGGATGGAAGGAGAAAGTGTGTGATGGGGGCATAACCATTAGCTTTGGCTGGCTCTGTGACTGACCTTGCAGAAAAGCCTCCAACTTGTTTACTAAGTGCCTGCGTTTAGGGCTGTAGGGATTTAGGAAATCTTTGGAGAAGATGAAGGTTTTATCAGTCATCAAAGAGAGGATTTAGGTTCATCTGGTAGACTCCTAAATTTATTCCTATCACCTTCCAATCTGAGTGTCTGAGTCACTCTTTAGTGTCCATGAACTGCAGTGGGGTGTAGGTATCTGCTTTGCCTTCAGTTTTAGATGTGCACACTTGGGTGAAATCCCACCCCAGGTGATCATTATTTGCCCTTGATGGGCAGCCACACAGGCAGCTCTGTAAGGGATTGTGTGAGTGTTCCAGCTCCCTTTCAGTGTGAGCTCCCCAGGGATTTTGGCAGAATGAAAGGCTGCCACAGTGGCATGGAGAGTCTTCATGCAGCTCTGCTGGGGCCCTGCTCTCTCGCTGACAGCCCCAGCTAGTGGGGGGCACAGTCAGCTACCAGGGGACATGATCACCATTCAAACAGCTCAGTCTGTCTGCAAAAGCCTTTTGGCCTGAAAGCTTGTTTTCACATCATCACACCAATGGGTTTGCTACGGCTCTCCTTGGACCACTTCTTTCGTGCCAGGTTATGTCTGGCTGACCCAGGAGGTGCAACCCTCCATGTGATCCCAACAAAAGCCAGTGCACTGCTATCTCAACACTTCCAGCCACAGCCAGGGGCCAGGGCAGATGAGTCAAGATGCTCTGTCTTGTACATCTACACCTACTTTAAAAGATAACCTTGAAAGATAAAAGCTACAGGCACTTACAGAGGCAGGTAGACATAAAGGTTTGTTCACAAGATGAAGTAAGCAATCTCCAAGTTCAGCAAATAACTGCTGAAGAAGTAAACTCCAGTAAAAGCTAAATGGAAGTGAATTAATGCAGTTAATCTACTTTTCAGCTTGATTAATTTCCACCAAATAATCAGCAAATTCTTATAAGTTTCTGATAATAATGTTGAAAAGTACTCAGGAGTGCAGGACAAAGAAAACTCATGTGACATCCCTCATGGCAGCACAGCATGAGCACAACATTCATCACACTCTTGCTGTAATAACAGACATTTCCAGGAATGGGACTTCTCTTGGCAAAGGCACTTCACCTGCATGCCTAATCTACCAGTCTGGTGGGATAAATTCTGACAAGCTTAGGAATAGAAGAGTTTAAAAAAAAATTAAGAGGAGGAGGTTACCTGAGGCTCAGTAAAGCCATTTGCTTGATTTTATTACAGAGACAGAGAAAAACAATTTAAAAGCAGAGATATCCATGGACAAAAGAATGAGAAAAGGAAGGACGGAGGGAAAACCCAACTGGTGAAAAAAGCTTTCATATAGCCGGAAGTGCAGAGGGGGAGGAACTGGGCCTGATACAGGTAACAATGAGCACCAGATCAGAAACACACAACTGCAGTGTTTGCACACTTGTTAGGGAGCTGGTCAGGGTGAGTGAAGGGAAGAAAATGTGGATGTTGTATAGACAGTGGTGGAACAAAAGCAGTGACCATGACAGGTAGATAGAAGGTAATAGGTGGATATATAGACAGACAAACAGATAAGCAGAAGGAACAGTGACCAATCTATAAGCCGTTAAGGAAACAGAGAAACCAATGCAAACAGAAACAAGGGATGTTATCAGCTAATTTTGGAAGAGATGATTGGGGAACCAGGGACTGTGAAACAGACTCGGTCACACACTCCGAGCAGCAGCTTTTGAGGTGGGAGAATGCTTTGCAGCTTCAGCAGAAACAGACACTCTTGAGAATTGTATCATTGAAAAGACCTGAAGTTCACAGTTGCTATCTGGAAAATAGTTCTGCTAATAGTCACAAGCCCCAGGTATTCTTGGATGCAGCAGTTCACTTGTCATTGAACCAAGCAAGTGTGACATTACCTCAACCTAATTTGTCATCCATTGGACTGGTTATAGAAAATCTCATTGCAGAAGATGACCTTGAACCAAAAGGGCATGGCCAGGTTTGGTTGAAGTTAACAGATGATGAAAGTAAATTATAACGATATGCTAATGAGAAAAATTTCTCAAAGATGAACAAAATGTTGCATGCTTGGGACTGGAGTCACTGCAGTTGGCTGCTGGCAGGGTAGGGTGGCCACAGTGACAGTAGCCCCAGCTCTGTGGGAAGCCCTGCCTGCTCTTGGCTGCTCCAGCACCATCCATATGGGCTTGGGACAGGCAGCTGGGAACCCATGAGAGCATTTTGTTCTGGTCTTTGTACCTCTTTGCAAGCAAACCAACAAAACTTCTTCAGAGCCACTCAATTCCTCCTGTTGATTTACCTTCCCAAATGAAATTATCTGTGAGATCCTGACATTCAGCTTCCTGCTCAGGTTAAAAGGAGTAACAATTTATTCAGGTCTCAAAACATAAGAGACTAGCTTGGTGCTGCAATTCAATAAGAATAATTATCTAGACTGCAGGGTCAGAGCCAGGATGACTAATGGAAATGTTCAGAGAAATGGAAATTACCCTGCTACAGATGGAAGCTAAACTCTGAGTTTAATATATTCCAGCTAAAAAGACCAGATAATCTCCATCCCCAGAGCTGAGGGAACTGGTCCATGAAATTGGCAGTCTGATAGTAAGGATTTCTGATCTATCAAATCAGAGACAGATAACATAACACAGGATTCCAGTTAGTGTGAGAAATGGGAAGGAGGGTATGATCCAAGCTGTTTACACACTCATTAATCCGACCTCATTGGTTTACAAACCCATAAAACAAATTTTGAGCAAACAAATAATTGAAGACATGGCAGAAGGTGAAGCTAAAATGTAACATAGGCCAACCAAAGGTCAGAGAGATGGCAAGCTTACTGGCTCAGGATGCACAGACCTGAGGGATAGCTGCAGCTTGCTTGTTGGAAGTCCAGGAGAGAACCTGTTGCTCGTTGTTGGACTCCTAAGCCTTGGTGGCAAGGCAGGAGGGTGGTGGCAGCACACACCCTGCTGCAGGGAGGCAGCCTGGCATGTCTGGACACTGGTAACCGAGTAACTGAGGCCACTTTGGTCACCTTTGCTGTGTTGCAGGTATTCACGTTGTCAAAACAAGCAGTGCTCTTATACCAGTAACTCTGGAAAAAGCAGTGTTAAAAAAAAAAAAAAACCCAAAGCAATTTCATCAGAAAGCCCATAGGTATCTTGAGCTAGTGGATGAATGCCAGTCATTGCTTCAAACTCTGTAAAAACACCCATCTAAAAGGTAATTTCTGTTTCCAAAGAGCAAATGCACTTGGAACCTGGACCTGCATTTGCAGCAAGCAGGCAACTGTAGAGTCTCAAGCTCTCAGAGGAAGGGCTGGGCCCTGCTCTACAGTCAGGGACCTTTCTTTATTTGTGGTGCTCAGCAACTCGATTTCTAACAGCTTTGTTGATATACCCAGTCCTCATGTTTGCCAGCATGAAAATTCAATGGATTTTGTATGCAAGCCCAGCATAAATTTTAGCAACTCTTTCCTTCTTTTCACTTTAAAGAGTGATTTTTCCTTTTTCTTTTAAAGGCTGCTGGCAGACAGCCTATAAGACAGTTTTTAACATGGAAATTTTGCTTAACTTAGATTTGTAGCTGTGGTGGGTTGGCCTTGGCTAGATGCCAGGTCCCCACCAAGCTGCTCTATCACTCCTTTTCCCAGCTGGACAGGGGAAAGAAAATAAGATGGAAAATGACTCACAGGTTGCCTTTACTTTACTGAGTAAAGGCAGTTTACTAAAGCAAAAGAGAAAGCTTGCATGCACAAAAGAAAAGAAAAAAAACCATGGCTTTACTCTCTACTTGCCATCAGTGAGCAGTGCCCAGCCACTTCCTGGGAAGCAGGGCTTCAGCACCCTCAGCATTGGCTCTGGAAGGCAAATATTGCAAATAATGAATGTGTCCCTTCCTCCTCCTCTCCTGAGCTTTTATATCTGAGTTGACATCATATGGTGTGGTGTTGGAACCCAGGACATTCCTCTGACTGCCCTGGAGGACTTGAGACCCTGGCAAGAGGCTCAGAGACCTTGGCATGAAGTCAAAAACACCTGTGCCTTCCATTTTAGCCCATGGAAACAATTACCAACTTTGTGTGAAGAGTTACAAGCCACAAGAGTTTGACTAGAATGATAGTGAATTTATCACTGGGTGAAAATGTAGAATTTTGGGGTTTTTAGAATGGGGGTTCAGGAGACAAGATGGAGGGATTTGGGCATGTCCTGTCCTTCCTCCTGCTTCTTCTTGTCCTCCATCTTCTGCTGTGATGGTGGCACTTTTGGATTGGTTTAGAGTAGAGACAAAATGTCTAAAGTAGGTGATGGGTATTGGAAAATTATTGTAAATAAAGTACACACAGTTTTTAGTATAAAAAGCCAACACCACCCCAAGGGCAGGGGCTGTGCCACAACCTGACCTGCTGGACAGACCTTAGTGGGTTGGAGAAAGAATGTAATAGATACGAGAAAATAAACAACCTTGAAAAGCAGAACCGATGAATCTTGAGTTCTTCTTTGGTCTCGGGGCTGGGAAAAAGAGACTTTCTAACACCTTGGGGTCGTCTCGACACCAGAGACCTCAACAGTGTGGAATAACCCTTTGGTTAATTTGGGTCAGTTGTGTCCCCTCCAAGGATCCACCCCCGGCCTACTGATGGCATTAGCACCGTCACTGATGGGCTCAGCCTCAGCCAGCACTGGGTCCATCCTGGAGCTGGGCATTGGCTCTGCTGGCCAGGGGGGAAGCTTCTGGCAGCTTCTCACAGAAGACATCTCTGTAGCCCCCCTGATACCCAGACCTAGCTATGCAAACTCAATACAGGAGTTTTATAAGTGCTTTTCCCATGGGACCAGTCACTGCAAGGCCATGCAGACATGGATGCTGGGACATGGCAGACAGCAGGGACAGGATGGAGACAGGAGGTGAAACACTGACAAACTGTGCTGTCCCTGCAACGTGTGCACTGCCCAGACTCTCAGACCCCACATCCCACCAATGCCTCACAGAGTGACAGGAGGCATTTTCAGGGTATTTTCTTGCCATTGCCCAGGTGACCCCCAATCTGAACAAAAGATTTACCAAGTCTTTTAACTATTCACAAGAAAGCCTTGGCTGAAAATGGTATTTACAGACTGACATAGTTGTACAGAGAATATAGGTATGTGCCAGCACTGCTGTGGGGCTTATCTACCCAAGTGTCCCACATCAAATGGCACATTAGTGCTGGAACTTTGGCCCCTGTTCAACAAATGGTCAAAATGAGCTGTGCAATCTTCTGCTGCTATATTGGTCAATTGTCCCTGAGCCCCATGACTCAGTCCTGGCCCTGCCATAATGCCCCCATGGACAGCAGTACTGTGGCCAGTTGGTATGTAGAGGATTAAGGGTTTAGTCCTGCATTAATTCTACTAATCAAGACAAGTCAGAAAAAGATCAAGGAAAAAGAAGTAGGAAAAAGCTAGAAAATATCGCTGAGGTTGTTTTACTAATCCCCCTTTGTTCTGCACTGACCCACAAACTCAGAACCCAGAAAAAAATCAACACGATGAAGACATTTGCAGGTCCATAAACAGAAGATCTGGACAGCACTACTCAGAAGGAGGATCTCAGAGGAATTGCTCTCCTGTATCTCCTCACTTCCTTTCCTTCCTCTAGACACAGCTTTTCTCAGACATGCTGCCCCAATTCTTCAATGCTTTTTTGTGCTTTTGCTACTTTAATTTAACAGCAGAGCCCCTGTTACACTGAAACCCAAGGAGCTGGAAGGAGTACACAGGAGCTTTCCTGAATTGCTTGTCAAAGCTGATTGTCAAGGTGCCTGTGTTCTATAAGAACAGTTCTATTAACTTTTGACCTGTAAAAATTCACTCCCAGCTCCATGCCTGGACAGCTCCAGCATCCCGGAGAGCAGCAAGGCCAGCATTTACTTCCCTTGCAGCTACAAGGGCAGCTGTGCCTTGAGCTGGGACTTGGATGCTCCACAGCTGCCTGCTGTGCCTGGAGCTGCAGGAGCAGGTAGCTCTGGCTGCCACAGGAATGACCAGGGTGTCCCATGGGAGAAAGGAGCAACCTCCTAGGGAAGACTCAAGGAACCAAAACCAAGTGCAGGTCATTCTGGTTGGGTATTTTATGCCCAGAAGCATTTTGATAAATTCAGGATATCCTCTTAAACCATATGAGGGGGGAGTTGTTTGGGTTGTTTGTTTGTTTTTAAATGTGGGAAGAAAAGAAAAACATAAACATCTGGAGAAGATTGAGATCTTTCCTCCTAACATATTTTCTTTTCCTATAGGGATGTGTACAGAAACAGGAATTTCCTGATATGTGGTTCTAAATAAACATTCCAAAACATTTTTCTGATGAAAAATATCCCAGTTCTAAATTAAAAATAATTTTTTTTTTCTGACCCAGAAGTGACTTTTTTTTTTCCACTACGAACATGGTCCATGGGAAAATTTCAATCTGGAATGCAAACAATGTCAAAAATCTTGAATTTGTAGCAATCTAGAAGTTTGGAAACCCACTGGAGGAGTTTGGAGACTTCTATTCTTTGTGACCAGGCTGGGAAAGGAGGGCTGCTCTCCCTCACAGCAGATTTCCTCAGTGAATGAGATGGAAAACCAGACCCCAGAATAGGTTTTGGGGGAGCTGTGCCCACCATCACCTCCTCATATCAGAACCCAGGGCATCATATTTCCTCTGGCATAATTATCACAAATTAGCCATAGCTAAGAGCTTTCCCTAACATGCTGGATGCTCTCACCAAAATTTCTGAATTGATTGAGGAGTGAGTTTGGCTGAGGCAGGTGCTCCCAGTACTGGGTGTCAGTACTGGGCCTCCTGTGCAAGCTCATTAGAGCATCCTCCATGATGCATTTTTTACTTATACTTTTACACAGGGAAATCAGTAATTTTCTTAATTCAGGAGATATGTGCACACAGAAAGAGACCTAACCAACAGTTAACCAACTCACAGCACCACCAGCCAGTGATTTTGCATTTGATGGTGAGTTATTATCCATTTGGCTATCAAAATATAACTACATACGTATTTATTTTAGCTTCTTATGTATTTTTCATGTAATTACAGTTTTAAAGACTTTTTCTATGAGTGTATACACACACACACACACATACACATGCAACATATATTTATCTATACATGGGTACAAGGCATGGTACCTGTAGTTTTAAGCAAAGTCACACCCTTAGAAAGGGCTCTCTCAGGAATGGTCAGGGTGAGTCACAGACATCTAAGCATGTGAATACACTGGTGTTTTACCTGACCTCATTAGATACCTATTCTGGATATGATTTTATAAGGCATGGTGATAAGTTAAAGACAGCATCACCCTTGCAGTGTTAAACAGAAATGCAGGCAGAATGAAACCAGGGTGAGAAGAAGAGCATGGAAAACCAGATGAAACTCAATGGGCATTGCAGGCCACTGAAAAATAGCCCAAAATTTGACATTTCACATAGGTATGGTGTCTGCTTGGCAGACTCTGACTTCCCTAGAGCGATGACCAGCCTCCTCCAAACAGTGTCCTCAACACTCAGCTAACCAAGGGGGCAGTGTCATCCCTGAACATGCAGTCCTGATGGAAACCACCTCTGAACCACCTTCACCTGCCCCTCGCTGGCTAACACTCCTCCCTCAGGGGATGGTTTGGCAGCAGTGCCACGCAGTGAGCCAACTCACAGGTGTGGCTCTGTGATTCCCACAGCCAGGTGCCCAAAGGCACAGCTGGGCAGATGTTTGATGTGCCCAGGAGTGGGCCAGGCTCTCAGCCTCTATGGGAATGTTAAAATACTTGTCTGTCGTCTGAAAGTGCCTCTCCTGCTGTGAAGGGGCAGCAGCACATGCTGTGTGTTCCGAGACCAGCACACAGCTTTTGGGCACTTTTCTTCCATTCCTGGATGACATCTGAGCAGCAGGAAAACAATTTAGTGACTAGGCAAGAGGCTCACAGGAGGAGGAGGAGGAGGTCATTAAAACCCTGTGATTTTTTAAAGCCCTTATGAGTCTGATGCAAGATTCTCCCACAGATTTGCCACCTCTCTGACCTTAAAGCAGTATGTTTATAATGTTCTTAGTGCTGGAAGCACCGAGACTGCACCAGTGTATGGCATCTTTTTGCACAGTGCAGCGTTTCCTGAAGAAGACTCCAGGATGGGTTTTTCAGATAAATTCAAAGAAAAATATTTCTTGGCTTTTAACCCCTTGTTGTCTTTGCATTAGCTGAACTGCTCAGGGAGCTCTTTTAGCCATAAGCATGCCATGTTTTGAGGCATCCTTGCTGTTTTAGGTCCGCCAGACAGATGACAGCAAAAAATACCAAGCAGTTTGGAGCGAGGCAGCATGGGGCTATTTTAGGTTGCATGATCCTGTTTCAGACCAGTGGCAGTTTGTTTCACCCTCCACAGGGATTCCATTAGTGGAGTGGAAGTCTAGATCCATAAATTATCATAAGTTTTCAGATATTTTCATTTCTTTTTTGTTCTCGAGCCTGCAAACACACACAATCACATTTAGCTGAGTGCAGAGAAATCCCTCTGGCTTCAGTGAAAATAATGACAATGCCAGCTAGTTGACAGTCATGATAGGCAGTACATCAGAGCGGGTTTAGCCTCTCTTTGTGAGGAAAGGTGGAAAGAAACAATATAAATAAAGCCCAAACAATGACAACGCTGATAATCAACAGAGGGATTTTTGTTCTCAGAAACTCAGGTTTGGGTCTCTATGAAGAGAAATGACCTCATCTATTAAAAGCAGAGCTGGAAAACAGCTGGTTTCCAAGATGATGAACTAGTAATAAAATAATTTCAGGAGGGCAGGGTCTTCTGTAGCTGGTTGGAGACACATATTCCAGAAGAAAATATGGATTTAATGAGCAAAGAGAGGAAGAGAGTAAAACACAGGGAAGATGCTCTGGGAAAACCATTAGACACTGCAATAGGGATTTTAAAGCTCTTTAAAATTGTCAGCTGACCTCATGCAGCAGAAAGGAAAAAAATGTGAGCTCTAAAGGAAAACAGAAAATCAAATGGAGAGACAGAGTAGTGTTTCTCTTTGTTGTAAGCCCAACAAAGGCAGCTTTGCTGAGTTTGGGCAGAAAATGGATCTGCTTTTCAAGCAATTTCAAGATTGAGCAGCCCTTCCAGAAATTTCTATGCACATGGGCTGTTGCACATCCTCCTCAGGATGCAGGCCCAGGGGGAAAAGGCAGACGAAGCCCCACAGCCACTCTGCCATGACCTGGGACCTGCAGACAGACCTGGGACCTGCAGACAGACCTGGGACATGCAGACAGACCCACCATCCTCTCACTCTTCCACAACCCAGAGGAGAAAGAGAATGAGCAGAAGGCCATGTTTCTCCACGGACTGGAGGCATTGGCATGGGTCTGGAACAAGGAGCACAGTCAGGCTCCAAAAGTCTTCGCTCCAGCTTCCCCATCATCCTCACTCAGCTGGTGAGTCCCTCCACTGTGTGCTCAGCAGCACGGCTCATGTGGAATTTGCACTTCTGTTCCTCCAAACCTGTGTTGTCCAAACATAAAAGACATGAGAGGAGGAGGCTGGACAGTGTAACTATGGAAAAACCATGTTCAAAAAGCTCATCAGCAGTGTTAATGAGATTGGTTTCTTTACTGTGATGTTTCACTACTGAGAAGAGGAGGTGGGATGAACCTTGTCTGTTCATCAAAGCTTGAGGGCCAGGGAAGGAAGACACAGCAATTGTGGTTTTGGAGAGCCTCTCCAGGCCTGCAGGTTCTCAGGTCACACCTGGGGATGCTGGCCCAGCATCATTGTCTTGTGCCTGAGACCTTAATCCATCCACCTACAAAGCACAGCTTTGTTCTCTTGCCCAAATACAAGGTCCAGGCCTGAGGGCCATGTTTTGTGAAGAAAAGTAGGAGAGGGATGTCCTGGTTTGTGTGGAT
Source organism: Agelaius tricolor (assembly GCF_023055355.1). NCBI lineage: Eukaryota > Metazoa > Chordata > Aves > Passeriformes > Icteridae > Agelaius > Agelaius tricolor. The sequence goes on along the minus strand of NW_027269267.1, from coordinate 35,877,695 downwards.
AGAGGTACAAATTTGGGATAGGATCTCAGGCCAGCTCTGTTCAGGTAGTGTTTTACTCTTCTCTCAGCTAAGGGCAGGTTTTTTTACTAAAATGCTGGCATTAGCAACAGGTAAAACAAAGAGTTCAGCTGGTGACCCTGCTGGGTTGGTCACCCATTGTGCTAGCACGCACACCAGTGCTGAGCCCCAGGGCATCTCCTGGACTGAAAGAGCTGCCAATTACAGAAACTCCCATGCTCCATCTGTTTTTTGTTGGAGGGGGACTGGGCATTGCAAGCACATTGAAAGTGAATCCCTCTGCTGCAGGCTCAGCACCCACTGAGCTCCCCAGCCTTGGCACACGGGTCTTGGAGGACAGAGCTTTCCTTGCCACAAACCTGTCAGGCTTTAACCATGGAGCCACCAATATCACCCTGCTGGATGTCTCTGCAGGGGCTGAGGAAGCAGGTTCACAAGGAAGCTCTCTCAAAGCCACCAACCTTTCTGCTCTTAGCAGCTACAAGAGGACAGCAACATTATAGGTGTATTTTATGCATCTATATTTATGCGTATTGTTCTCAGCAGGGTGCTGATGACATCAAGGATGGGGAATTTTGCTGCATGGACAGGAGTCAGGCAGTCCTTGGGGACAGGAGGCTCCTCTCCTTCCTTTATCTATTGTGTTTACAGAGACAGACAAGGATCAGTCTCACAGGCTAAAAGAGCAGCACGAGGACCAGCAGGTGTAAGGACCTGGCAAATATGGATGGTTTGGGAAAGAGCCAGTCATCTTCCACAAAATCACAGAGGGGACTCTTTTCTTTGCTTCAGTCTTTTTTCTCTAAGTGAACTTCAGAAGCACTCAGGTTACCACTTTGCCCCTTGCTCACTGTGGCTGGCCAGCAGCTGTTTTGGTAGCAAGGAGCAGAACAGGCTGCATGTTCTCCTCCACACCCTTGTTCAGGCGTGCTGGGATCTGCGTGGCTGAGGCATTTCCTTCCAGGGCTCAGGGGGGAGCTTACCCAGGCATTTGGGCTGAGAGGCACGAGGGCAGGGCAGGACAGACCTGGCCAGACTTGCCCTCTTCCTTTTGCACTGTGCTCACAGAGGACTGTAAGAGAAAGGAAGGGTTTTTGTAATCAAAACTGAAAGAAAATACCTCCCTGAACCTACCAATATTATTTTTTATGATATCTAGCTTTGCTGTAGCCTTCTGCACCTCTAAATTAACACTTGTAAATCATGTGGAGATGCTAATAGGCGACTTGTTTGATTTTTTGGTTTCCAGTAATTTAATTTTATCATTAAATATGTGGCATACTGCTTCGTTTTTGACCAAAACATATAGCTGCAAAGGAGAGAATTTTTCACCAGTAGGGATGAAGTGCCCTGTACCAGGCTGCAGTAGAATTTCACCCATCCCCTACCACCCTGCCAAGGTCACAGGTGGCTGAGCAGGCATGGGGTCAGGGCTGCAACCACACTAGGGAAGTAGCACATCATGCCCCAGCTTTGTCTTCCATCAGACTCTTTGGCAAGGAGGGGATTTTTCCTTTGCTTGGATTCATGCCAAAGAAAGAAAAGATTTCTCCCAACAGAGCCCAGGAGCTACGGAGGCTTTGAGGACAGGCAGTTCTGCCTCACTGAGGACCAGCAGTCTCTGTTACAGCACTTTATTTTATGCTGTTTTTAAAATGTTTGCAATGTTTTACGCATTTGTCTGTCTTTCCTTAACCAGAATATAGAAGTGTGTAAATAGGAAAGGAGAGGCAGAGAGAGTCCATCAAAGACCTTGTACAACTGATGCCAAAGGAGCAACTCTGTGGGGTGATGTGAATTGGTGTATGGGGAGGTGCTCTGCTTTCCTCATGGTTTGGTTTTCTGGTGGTTTTGGGTTTTTGTTGTTTTTTTTTTTTTAATGGCTAATACATTTGTTGCTGAAGGTTTATTTTTAGCTAGAAGAGAAATCATTGTTATGCCATGGCAACCAGAACTGGGAGGTAAGCTAGAGCAAAGTGGTCTGACTGAAATATATCTGAAAGCCTCCAAGTTGATTAAATATCCTAAAAATAAAGATGATAGCTGTTAAGATAACACAATGCTGATGTTTATGATTTAGAAACACAAACAATTTCTGTTCTGGCGTATTTTTTTTCTCTCCTAGTTACTGGCTGCGAAGGGAGGCCTGGAAAATCATTACTTATAGTCATAAATGACTAATACTGCCAAAGGATTTGCAAAACGGGTGGGATGTTCTGCTGGAGATGTGAGGAAATAAGTCTTTCTCTTTTGAGATGCAATCAAACTCTCCTGCAACCCATGCTTGAGGATCCAGCTGCAGTGCTGAGCTGATCAGCTGGTGGGAGGCAAAGGACCTTGTGGGTGAGTTTTTCCCCTTCCTCACAGGGGCTTGTTTAATGTGTGCTGAGCCAAATCCTGGCTGCAGAGATCCTGGTGCTTATGGTGATGTTGGGGGTCATCCCTCACACGTACCAGGTGGGTATGGTGGGTATGATGCCCATCATGCCTCGTGGTTTTCCAGCAGTGTCAAAGAGAAGAAGAGCTACACAGAGCCTAACCAGAGCCCCAAACAGCCCCATCCCTGGCAGCCACCTCGGGATGCTGAGAAGATGGGAGTGGGCAGTGGTCCCCAAATATCCTCCTGGTGACTGGCTATTTTAGCCAGTCCTCTGGACCATGGATGTGTCATTCATTGAGTTCACATGCCAGCATGTGAAGACATTGTCCTTTTGAGCTGAGAAAGATGGAGGGCCTTGAAGACCTGGGCATCACAGGTGATCCCCATCTGGTGTCTGCTGTGTGGGCCCCTCCATGCCAATAGATCTTAGGAGGACCCCAGCGGCGCAGGTGCTGGACCATGAAAACAAACCAAGGCACAATGGAGAAAAGTCAGAACCAGAATGAGGGGCCCTGGGCCCAGGGGCTGAGTTCTCCATCCAAGGGAGATGGCTTCCAGAGAGGGGAAGATACCAACATAGCCCTGTCAGCCTCTCCTCTGCTTTTGTCTCTCTCTTGGAAGCTCTTCCCCATCAGCACTGGGAGGAAAATGGTTCCATGAGCATCCCTTTAGGTTATGGGTCTGACCTAAATGGGTAAGGCCCATTTTAGGTAGGGGAAGAGGAGCAATGGAGCACAAAGATCCTACAGATGGTTAGATCATGCTCCTATTGCCATGCACAGATCCTGCCTTGGTGAGGGATGAAGTTCTCTTGCCCTGAGCTCTGGGTTACTCTGAGGCAGTCAGACTTGGTGAACTCCAAACAGGCGTTGTCAGGTGTTTGGGACTGGAGGTTTTGCTGTGGAGCCTCTTCACCTTAGGCTGTGGTTATACCATTCACTCTGAAGTGCCAAGTCACTCACACAGGAAGGGACATCAGATCTCAGATCCAACTTACAGCTCAGAACTAGGTCAGCACTGGCTTCAGACCATGTTACTTTGTCCTATTGGATGCTGGAAGCCTCCATTTACAGACACTGCACAACTTGTCAGGGCAACCTGTCCCATTGTTCAATCATTCTTGCATTATGTTTTTGTTTCCTACACCTAGTCAGTCCCAGCTCCAGGTTCTTTCATCCAAAACATTCTCCAATGGCAGATGCATTTAAACTCCTTCTCCTTATACCCTCTTTCAATCTGTTAATTGAGCTCCGAAAGTCCTCCTTCCTTACTGGCCATGATCCTAGAAGAAGAATTGAACAAAAATTACAGCAGAGGCCCTGGAATTAAGACTTCTTTCCCAGCACCTCATAATTTAGTACTGCATAATTTTTGCCACTCAGATGCTGCTTGGTTAAAGGAAAAGCAAAAACACTTGGGGAAAATTTACATGGTCTAGAAAACACTTTAGACCATACTGGTTTTCTTCTACTTGTGGCAAACTTTCAAGTATGAAATTTTGACTAACAATGTCAATATTTGTGAATAATTTACTATTTTAAAGGAGCATTTGATGTGCTCTAGTATGTTTTATATTATATGCAAAAGAGAATTATAATATTTAGATTTGTGAAAATAATTTATCCTTAGTTCTCATTAACATAGAATCAGTAAGGTCTGTGAGTTTTTTTGATTTTGAAATATATACCCAAAATTACATATGAATCTTTTTCAAAAGATGCTCCATAATTAGACTCCTCTTGACCTGTTTTTACAGATCTTTTTTTTTTTTCACCTTTTATGCACAGTGGTTGGATGTTCTGGTATCTATCTAGAGTTGTTTGACACCATGGAAAATACTCTTAATGAATACATTAGTAATTATGGACACACTTAGAAAATCAAGCCTGAGCACAAAGGTGAATACCAAGTCTGAGCCAAAAAGTTTTCACATGAATGTTTCAGAGGGCTGGCATAATTTCCTCCTTTTGCAAAGGCTGCAGGAGCATGAAGCATTTTAGAAAAAGAGACCATCTTTGGTCTACAAGAGGCTACAAAGAAAGGCCTTGATCTTGCAAGTGGCTTTGAGCAGATTTCTGAACCAGTGTGCATCCGATCATGGCAGCATGAACAAAGGGCCCAATCACAGCTCTGTGCCTCAAAATTTTCCCTTTCTGAGGGCTGCAAATCTAGATGTGAATCTTCACATATGTTCCAGGGGAGTCATGCTCTTCCTTGTTCCAGGTGGGTGTCCTTTCCCCTCTGATCCCCCTGGACACTCTGGTGTCCACACATTGCCCATCACAGCCCATTAAATACTAGCAGCCACTGCAAGAGACAGTGGTGGTTCTCCCTGGCCCATGCTTAGTCATGTCCCTGTCCCTGCCTGCAGAAGGGGAGTTTTCTGCCAGTTTAGCTCCTTGAAGGGGTACAAGGGCATTAGTGGGAGGTGGAGGGAAGAGTGGGAATGGCTTTTTGTGGGTGATAGTCATTAGCTGGGAGTTGATGTGTGCTACCCCACCCTCTGTCACACCCAGGATAGGAACCATAGCAGGCGCTGGACTCAGGCTGGATGTCTGTGTGCTGAGTGCCTAGGTGTGACTTCAAAGGTAAGTATGGACTCAGATAAAAATGGCCTGAGGTTATGATGTACCATCATCTTCAGGGTTTTGCCGCCTGAAGTCTCTAAGATGTTTTCCCAAGGGCTGTGAAAAAACTTTTTTCAGAGTGGCAGAACCAGGAAGGGAAGCATCTGTGGGGTCTCCTTCCCCCAGAGCTGCTTCCAGGTGGGGGCCAGGTCAGCACCCACAACAGGGCAGACATCAAAACCCAAGGATTTCAGCATCCCCATCCTACCAAGGTGTCCACCTTGTATTTCCTTCTACTGTACATCCCCTCCTTTCCTTGGGATGAGGGTCTGGTATGGTCATGGGGGCACAACCCCTCCCTCACTCAGGGCCTGTTGATGTGGCTGGTTTTGCTCCCTGTTTGTAAAGCTTTCTCCAACACCTGGATTCTCAGGCACCGTGATAATGAAAATAAGATGAAATAGCACTTGGTTCATTTGGTGAAACTAAAATTGATTTTTAATTTTTAATAGGTTGACTCACCACTCGTGGGCATTGCAGACAGTAGTTAAAAACTACTTTGCACTGGAGTCAGAAAGTCAGAACTAATTAAAGAATATGTCCAGAAAAGCACAGCTAATAGACTGAAGGGAAGACCTTAATTAGAAATTTGGGAGGTAGTAACCCTCGTGTTAATAATGCTTAAATGACATTTGGGAGCCATGCAAAATAAGTAAACAGCTTCTCCCTGCGTAACTGCAGCTGAAGACAGGAGACCAGAAGAACAATGTAAATAGGGTCTGGATGCTGCCACTCCAGAGCTGCAACAACCTCCTCCTCAAAGCAGTCTTCAGGCTCATTCTCTTCCTAGTAACAAACAGCACTGCAGCGCTTAAAAAAGTCTGTAGAGTAAGGCAGCAAGGTGACTCCAAGGACTGCAAGGCATGAGCAATAGTTTGCAGAAGCTAGAACACCTCAGCCTACACACTATGACTTACCTCAGCTCCCACAGCAGAGCTCCAGGCGCACCCTCAGTTATCTGGCAGGCACAGCCAGCCAGGACTCGGGAGAAATGGAACTGAAGCAAGATAAGTATTTCAGGCATGTCAGCGGTGATGCAGTGATTTGGTAATGACCCACGCTGAAAAAATAACCAGGCTAGAGAAGAAAATGTTTTACAACATTTGATTTCTACTCAGAAGAAAAATGAAATAAGAATCTGATTGTAATGTGCCCCTCAACACAAGCCTGAAACTTTCTATAATAGCAAACCTGGACAGTACTGTAAATCACAAAGCATGTTGTCATTTGACCTGCTGTGACAGACCCCAGTGTAATTTGCTCTGGCCAACCATCCCAAACTGCATCCATCCCCCTACTCCAGCCAGTTCCTGCAGCAGCAGCAGCACTGTGGCTGGCACAGCTCGGGGGGAGCCCCAGGGATCCACGGGTATCCTGGCTGTCACAGCACCCTCAGCTCCATCAGCACCACTTCCCCTGCACCTGGAGCCAGGCTAGGGAGCGTGGGTGCTGAGCATGCTGCAGGAATTGTCTTTCGACGAGAGCTGTCTCGAAGCTGAGATATTAAAAATAACAATCGACGTGTTCAGGCACGACAGCTCTCATACAAAAGAAGTTCCGTGAATTTCACCATACCTTCTGTGTTGTGGCTGCCAGTACAGAAATCTACTTAAATTATCACATTGTTTGGGGGGGGAAAAATCACACACATTTAAAGTGTGATAAAATAATGCAAAGGAAAGGTTTCCACTCATTTTTAGCACATTACTGGAGGACCAAGAGCTATACCATTTCTCTTCTAATCTATGAAACAGGAATAGTCTGAAGTTTGAGGTGTTTCATGATCTCTGGATGTTGTGAGGTACATAAGCCAAAAATATCAAAATGTTGAGTTATCTGTTTGTTGATGCCTGGCTGTTTCATAGCACCCTTTCCTAGGCGCTCCTTGCAAAAAAGCATAAATGTACTGTACCAGAAATATTCAAAAACTGAAAACTTTATCAAGGTCACAATTCTCACATGTTTCTGATTTTCATTAGCAAGCCAATTTTATTTAAATTTTGGGGAACCTTCAACTAGTCATTTAAAAATGCTAAATATGGGTGACTACATGGAGAACACACTAGCAGCAGGCTTATCAGAAGTCTCAGCCAGGAGCATCCTTCGGTGCTCTGCATGTTCAGCAACTATTCCTTCCACCCCCACAAAGCAGCCAACATGGCAGGGGAAAGATGAGAGACTAGTTACAGTCTGGAAGCTGCATCTGAAGCATTTAGGGGTGTTCAGCCTCTCACTTCCAGTCCTTATTTGTGGAGTCTTGTCTTGGGGGCTGACAGGAGACTGGGTTGTGTTCAAGTCATTTTTTCTCATTAAACCCTTTGTTACACAATTTGATGTTCCTATCTTTAAAGTTAAAAAAAAGTAACTCATAGCACAAGCTATTACTGGCCTTGAACAGCCATCAAAAATCTGCAAAAAAACCCCCAAAACTTTTTATCATCTTCCACCTTCTTTTTGTAGTGGAGGGCCTGTTGTCACCCTACATCTTCCTACACCTTTCAAAGACTGAGAAACCTCACAGTAGAACAGCACGTGCTCATCCCTGCTCTTGAAGAGTGAATGGTCAATATTTTGCCTAAATCACAGGTAGGAGAGACCATTTTGACCTGCTGCTTGATACAACTATTTTCAATCTGCATTGTTGTAAAATAAAAGGTTGTTAATTTCTGTTAAAACAAGGTTGTTGTGCCCAAACTTCCCACAACAAAAATACGACAGGCACCAACGGGGGAGCTGGCATCTCACCACCAGGAAAAGCTGGGGATAATCAGTGTGTGTGCCCTCGCTTTGCTTCACAAAGGCCTTCAAGAGAAGAAATGAAAGGCAACATAGCAGGCTGGTATTAAGCAGCCTCAGCCATTCAGATACTTAGCTGAATTATCAACTTTGTCTGAAAAGAATTCAAACCAGACCATTGATGGTAATTATCAACTGCACTTTGTGGGCTTTCAGTCTAATGAATACACAAATGAAAAATCAACGGAGGAGGCTTCCAAAAATGAACATGGCAGCAATCTTGATCTTAGAATTGGCTCAAAGACAGCTCCTCCCAAACCAGCTCTAAGGCTATGTTCTTCCTGTGCACTTCTGTTATTTCATTGCAGGGCCTTCCCTCTGAGGAACTCATTAGTCCTTTTATTCATAAAATAGATGCAAGTTTAATTTTCAAATTAAAAAAGCATTAAAATAATTACATCTCCAAATTCCCAGTTAAAAGTGATAAGAGATCAAATCTGTCAAAGGCTGAAAATGATTCCCTATCTTCTGAGGGTCAATTGAAAAATTTGCTCAGAATGAAGCAGCCACACTGAATAAAACTTTAAATAAAGAGGATTAAGCTCTGCAAACTACCAAACTCGGCTGAACTTGCAATTCAACATTATAAATTGCCAGCTTCATCTCTTTTTAGCTGGAGAAATACAATATACATTTGTCTTTGTTACAAAGAGGTTCTGCAGCTCTGAGATGAATACACCATAGGACTAACAATGGCTAATCACGTCCAAAGGCTGGGGGAAGGCACGAATCCCGTCCCTCTGGGGGCATTTTGCAGGCTCTATTACCTCTGTACAGCACAGTCAGGCAGACTTCTGCTGCATACCTGGTATCAAGTCTGAATTATGTCTTGCCTGGAAAAAGATCTTGGCAGGAAAAAAATTCTGTTTCAGCCAGACTTAATTATCTGTGAATTCTGAGGAATACTCGCTGCTTGAGAGAAAACTTGAGAAAATTTGTGCAACCACCAGTCAGAAAACCACTCAGCATGGAGAGGCACTTCCAGCAGTCAGGACATAATTCTGGGGTGTGACGTGACTTAGTTTTCCTTCTTTCATTTATCTTTTGCCCCAGGTAAGAACCTTGGTCTATCTGCATCCTCGTCCTATTTCCACCACACTGCTGAGTAGAACATTCCAACCCCTTGCCCAGATGAAAAGAAAGCACTCAAAAAACAATTGGGGGTAGAATATAATATTTAAATTGTTTGAGGAAATCCTTTATGTATGTCCAGAATTCAGAAATAGTTTGATTTGGGACGGATCCAAAATGAAATGCTGTATTTGGTGTAATCACAAAATTGTAAGAGCAGTGATTCCTTCTTCCTCCTGACAGCAATTGAGGCTGATCTCACATGGCACATTTTGTGCTGCTGCTGCCTCCATTGATTAAATTTTTCTCCAACCAAGTAGTTGCATCCATATGCAAGTAGGAGAAAAACTTGGAGTGATCTTTTAAAGAACTTCGGGTCAAGTGATAATTTGGCTGCCAATAGCTCAGAGGCAAACACATCTGCTATAATCCACCTAGCAGCAGTTTGTCTGTATCAGCTTTCCAGCCATAGGAAAAAAAATTGGTAATTAGGAGGCCTTGGGACAGAGAGAAGTGGTTGGATACAGACTCAGTCAGGCATTTCTAAAAATATTTGATCTTAATTCTCAGTATCTAATACCTGCTCTTCACCACACTCAAAAGCGTGTGAAGAGCAGAAGCAGCAAACTTATTGCAACACCCCCACAGGTGCAGAGCAGGTCTGTTTGGACAATTACAGTTTCTTCCTCATAATTTTAAACCTGTCTCAAGATTTTGTGTAATGTTATCTCCACAGGAACATCTTTTATGGTTGGTTAATCACTGCAGCCAACAGAGGACTTCTTACACATTTCCTTGTGCTCTGTCTCTTCTGGTGCTCACTGGGTTTGTTTCTCTAACCGTGGTGTGATCAGCACTGAGACATATTGAGGAAGCCAAGCTCACTATTTCCCTGGCTGCAGGCCACAAGAGCTTGGGGATGCTTCACCCACGTGGGGTATGATGTCCAGATGACTGTGGTACGACCATAGGGACTGGTTTTCTGCCACTCTGCCCATTGGGTGACAATTGGCACTGCTGAGTTCCATCTCTGAGGGCTAGACCACTTTTTCAAGATGTCATTGAAAACTGGAAAATCTAGGCACATGGAAGGGCAAAGGCAAAGGCAAAGCAATGTTTCTACAGTGCCTATTTCATTTTGACTTCAGTGCTCTGAGCAGTTTGCACCTTTGAAGAGGCAGGCCTGCTGAAAGAGATGCACCCTCTCCATGTGGGAAGTAGCTTGTTGGATGCTTGCATTAGTCTTGGGCCTCACCTGGAGCAGGTAGCTCAGACCAGCCAAATGAGAAGCACATGAAAGTTGGTGAGCCCACGTTGGTGCCTCTCCAGCTGGGAAAGCTTCTCAATTCCCAGTTCTATGAAGTGGAGCAGTTAAGTATAGCTTATCCAGATAAAAGGACTTTCCTTCTGAGAGCATGAATTAAAAAGCAAGTTATAACTGGTGCCTGATGTTAAGCCTATGTCTCTAGCATATCATTAGCTGGGTTTCTCCTTCTTCTGGGTTTTTAAAGCCATGAAACCCACCACCCTGGTGAGATCTATGTGCCAATCCCAGCTGGAAAGTGTTGTGCCCCCACAGCACCCACCTGTGTCCCAGCATTCAAGCCTCTTTTCAAGCAAAATGTAGAAATAAAACCCACAGAAATGTAACCCTCGTCTGTGGGAAAAGATGGGCGGAGAGATATTACAAAAAAATATAAAAGTTCTACATTATAATAAGCCCTTGCTCTTGGAGACACATATAAAAGAAGTTTGTTTCATGGTTTCTTGCTCTGAGAAGTGCAGTTGCAGTAGTCAAAGCTTGTTAGACTCTGGAAATCTCAGAGCAGTTGAAGGATGAGATCACTGTTCTTTGAACAGCCATGTCTGGGCATGGTAAGGTAGGAAGGTGCAACTATTTTCAGCCTTTGGTCAGCTGCCCTAGAGCCCACTGACCCCTCCATGCTGGTGCATGCACTGGAGCCAGAGCAGCCTGATTCTTCACTGTTGACACTGAAGGAAATGTGTTTTTTTCTGTAACCAGCTGCATGTAAAGTGTAGTAAAAAATCTTAGAGAGAAGTTGTAGTTAGGATCATTTCAGACCTAATATTCCTCCAGCAGTTGTGCAGCCCACTTTGAAACTGAGCTTGATCCTTGCATCTGTCACAAAGATGCAGAGTAGCTCTAGAGGTGCAGAACTCTACTGCACAAGCCCTTCTCTGCCTCCCATATATCACTGCCAAGAATGCACAGTTTAAAAGTAAAGGGAACAAATCTCTGGATGAAAGAAAAATACCAGTCAAAGGGACCTCTTACAGGATCACCAGGGGGGAATTTGTCTTCTCATGTCTGGTCACCTGAGCAAGATGAGGTCATCACACTCTCAGGTGTCTCAGGAGGAGCCAACAGAACTAACTTTGAGGAGAAGACAAGTCTAGAGGTAACATGAACATGCAATGGGAGTGACATGGCAAAGTCCATTCTAAAGCCTGGAGCTGATCCTAGGTGTTCCCAGACTGCCTTTAGTGCCTTTATTGTGGAATCAATACAGATGAATGAGGTCTCATATTAGCTTTATTTGAAATGATATCTGAGTATCATAAAGCAGAATGGTGCACAGGTTATTGCAGCAGCATTAGTATGTAATGACTTTGAATTGACCTATTCAACTGTATAGAAATTTCATTTGAAGGAATTCACTCCTTGGGAGATTGGTTTCTGACAAAATGTAGCTGTGGCATGGGTGTTTATGGTTTCTGTCTACATCTCCAAAACTAAGCTGATAAATTAACATCTCGCCCCAAATTCTGTGTGGCTGAACGATGGCCTGGGAAGGTTGTGCTGAACACCAAGGTGGGCAGTGCTGAGCATCCAGATCAGCCCCAGCCAAGCTGAGCAGCAGGAAGGGTTGCAGCCATCTGCCACACTGTTGGTTGACCCACCTGGGATTAATCTGTTCTCGAGAGGACATACAAGGAAAAGGTGTCAGTGTCCTCCAGCCTACCACCACTAATTAACTGGCATCATTGCTGATATTAATTGATACTCTTGCTGCTGCAGGACAGAAGCCAGAAACCAAGCAGGGCTGTCTGTCTCCTCTTTCTGAAAGTGAGCTGCTTGCAACATGGGCTGAGATGTGTTATCCAAAAGGTGAGAAGAAGCTGTGCCCAGCCACTGCCCAGATGGCAGCTGCTGTATGGCAGCATGGAGGCTGCCAGTCCCACAGGGGATGCCAGCCTCATGGAGGACGTGAGTCACACACAGCAGGTGTGGAAAAGCCTTGCCCTCTGGCCACCAAAGCAAGGTAACCCTGCCACAACACCAGAGCAGGTGTACAACAGATGCATGGAAGAGTCAGAATGTTGGTACCTTTTGCAGACAGCTGTTGTTATTTCAAAGCCATGTAAAATTGAGATATTTGATCCACCTGACTTTACAGCCACTGTTAAGCATTGCTGCTGTAGCTCCCTGTCCATCCAAGTACCCCATTTTGTACAAATCAGAGATTGGATTTGGGACATGTTTACTCTGGCCCAACTTGACCAATTTTTCAAGAACATCTGAGTAAAAAGAATAATTGCCTTATCACTTATTAACTCCAAAAGTGATGATGGTACTAAGGAAGTCTGGGACAAAAAACAGGACACTGCTCTTCTTGGGTCACTGTGATGGCTGATGCAACACTCCCCAAAACAACCAAGCAACTTTCTATGTGAGAAGATATTAGAGAATGGTGACATTGACCAGTGTTTTTCCTGTATATGTGAGCACCTCTTCTGCTCCTGCCTCTTCCTTGGCTTAGGTGAGCTGGGTTGGTGCAACCAGCTGGAGCCAGGCAAACACAGAGCTCCCCTGAAGTTCCTGAGGATGTGTTTGTGCCACTCCCTTTGCCAACAGGAGTGTGAGGAGGAGGTGGTCACTTCCCTTGGAGAAATCATGGCATTTAGCTGGAGTTTTCCATCAGCTGATCGGTTTGCAAACCCAATGCCTGGCTACAAGCAAGTCACACAGACGGGGAAATGACAGAGCTTGGTGGGGCGAGCCTTGCCCGTTGTGCTGCCCTCCTGGAGCCTGCCCTCCTGCAGATATTCTTTCCTCCTCCTGTTCCCTGGCTCCAAGAGCCCGCAGAAGTCCAGCCTACATTCGCCACATGCCATGGAAAAATGAGTCAGTCATTAAGGCTTTTAACAATGACGCAAGCACAACTGACACACGTGTGTCTAGTGCGTGGGATAGGAGCAGCAGAAAAACCTTGTACGAGTGACTGATGTGCCAAATTTCATTTCACTGGCTGCAAAGAGAAATTGTGTCTATTATCAGTGAGCAGTAGGCAATTTTTAATAGTTTTTTTTTGTTAGCTGCAATTTTATAGTAATTTGTTCCACAAACAAACCAGTCTGTGTTCTTACAGGAGAAAAAAAATATTTTTTTAGAAAGGCCAAGATAAATGAGGCATGTTTAGCTATTCTGGTTCATGGATTTGATTTCTCTGTCTTTCCTGAAAGATGGACATTTGATAGGAAACTTCTGTCATTTTTTCCCTCACATTTGTAGGGGATGAATTTGCTCTCATGTAATTATTCCCATGTGCCAAAGTTAGTGGCTGCTGGACTTACAATTATAGAATGAAGATATATGATCTTAAGCATGATTTGAGTGAGGAAGGAAAGGCCTGCTCATCTTTCAACCAACTAGATCTAGGCGCTGAATTTTGCATGCTATGGGGTTTGCCTGTATGTTGTTTGCTTGTTTTGAGAAAGTTTACAGTGCCTCTGTATTCTTCATTCTCAATGAAGGTCTAGGGCTTTTCTGATATGTAAACATCCATGGATTATTATGCTTCAAGGTATGAATTATTCTCATAAATGATAGCTAGACTATCACAGCCTAAAAGAGACATCTTCTTCCACTCAGGCTGGAGTCGCTCTGTGCAGGACCCTGAGGCTGGATTTGCAGCCCTACCTGCTGTTTCCACTTGTTTATGTCATCTCCCACCAGAAAAAATTGCTCATTTTAGCAGATGAAGACCCAGTCACAATATATATGGACTGAAAAGTATGAGAACCAGAGCGATTTTTTTCATACCACTTTCCCCTTGTCCCTGGCTGTGGTTGTGGCTAACCCAGTGATGCATTGAAGGATCTAAACTGACAACACTAAAAGCAACCATTGCAGAGCTGCTTTCTTACTGTGCTGAGAAAGGAAGACCTGGGGGGACCCAAGCATCAATCACCTGCTGCCCTGGCCAGAGCCCTGCCCAGAAACTTCTCCCCTTGCTCCTCCCTTACTGCTGATTTTCATAGAAGGAGGGAGCACTGTGAGCTGTTCATGCGTTGCCTCAGACCCAAGGGAAGCTTTGGGAAGTATATAGCATATAATTCCCTGTAAAAGCTCTCTGCCATACAGGAAAGGATGGCTCTGGTTGCTTACAGAGAGCAGAGAATTTGTAGCTGGAATTGCTCAGGGTGTACAAAGGCTCTGGCAGACTGAAATCAAAACCTCTCTGCAGAAAACATTTGGCACCTCTTCTCCCCAGAAGCCCATATACTAGTGCAAAAATGGGGCTCTGCAAATATCCTCAGCATATTTACCAGGAGCAGTCTATAGCTGTTTGCATTACATCTAACTAAGGCATTTTTTGTCATTCTTCTCTGTCTTGTATCACAGGAAAGCACATAAAGAGTTAAGATATAATAATAGATTCCACACCCCCCTTTTTTTTCTTTTTTCTCTTTTTTTCCCTTCTTTTTTTTCCTTTTTTTTTTCTTTTTGTTTTCTTCTTTTTTTTCAAAGGCTAATTTAGATATTTAGATTTATAACACCGAGCTGGGAACATTTTATGGGACCTCTGACTTAAAACATTGGCAACATATCACTGCAGAGGTCTGCCTCTCCTTTCAAAAAACCATGGAACTATCAAGCTGGAACAGCCTGAGATGGTCAGCCAGCTGTCTGCTATTTGAATCCCATGAAAACTCAAATACAGCTGCAGGTTCAACTTTGTTCTGGTCAAATATGGCAGTTCTGGAACGTGCTCCTTTACATTGGGGCATGAATAGTGTCAAAATTAATGCCATTCTCTTAGCAGTATGGATTAAAAGCTGTTTGACAGCTCCCTAAAGGCCTGTGTGAATGGAGAATTATTCAGGAGTGGATTTCTCTCTAAGGAGGTCCCACAAAGATCAATTACTGACTCCTTTTTTTTTCTACTGAATATTTAATCAGTGATTTGGGGAGAAAAACAAAAAAAATAAATCACAAATAAGAAACTTGCAGGTGGCAAAAAAAAAATCATGCACTACTTTGAACAGAAGAAACCCAAGGGCATTTTAACACAGCCAAATATGAAATTGAAAACCTGTAACTGCAGAATATAGGTTGTATTTACAGAACTCTATCTTGCAAGTATATTGAGATATCCTGAAAAAGACCAAAGCATCTAAAATATGCCCACTGCTATTCAATAGCCCATGCTGCACCAGCAGGTCTGAACAAGCCTTGATCAGAGGCTGCAGAACCAGGACAGGCTCCAGGAGGAGGAGCAGAAGGAGGAGGAGGAGGAGGATGCATCCATCATACCTGCATCAAATATGATTATTGCCCCAGTGGACTTTTCATTACCCATACCCTGGTCAAGCAGGACATTGAGAATATGAGGAGTGTTCAGGAAAAAAACCAAAAGACAAGGAATGCGACCACAAAAATATGCTAAATAATTAAATAATCCAGAAACTCCATCAGTTTTACTTAAGCAGAAGGAAGAAATATGATCACAGTCTACAACTAGTAATGTAAGGAACAGAAGTTTGAAGGTTCTTTATTCTGCAAAGAAAAGTGTGGCAGCAGGCAGTGCCCAGGTGCTGAAAACAGAAAACTTCAGATGAGAAACATGGCACAAATCATTAAGTATGTGAATTCTCTGAGTCTGCTTAGCTTTTTGGTTTCTACAGTACTGAAAATTTTAAAATTAACTGAATGTCTTCTGGAACAGATGCTCTTGCTCCAATTAATTTGAAGAAAGCTTACCATCTGCCATATGCAGACAGTTAGAGAGATGGTCACTCGCAGTTCCCCCTGGACTTCTAATTTCTGAGAATAAATCCCAAATTATTACAAATGCTTGATACTTGATGCAGCACAGAGCTCTGTCACCTATATGTGAGAGCTGATACAACCATGCCCTGGTGCAAGAAGGGCTGGCTTGCTTGTTTGCTTGAACTGAGACACAGAAATTCTGCTTACAGAACGACATGGACAGCATCCTCAGCGAGGGGGCTCAGGCCACTCGTGCTCCCACTCCTGCTGTCTGGGAGCTGGAGCAGGGCAGGCTGGCTGTGGCTGCTCTGTCTGCTTGCCAGGGACCAGGGAGACATCCCACGCTTCATGTGATCCTACCAGGATTTGCAAATAATAAAGGCTCACTTTGCAGAGAATGGCCTCGATGTTCTCCCAAACGTGGGAATTAATTCTAGCACCATCCATACGGCTCTTAGCAAAGAGAACAAAAGGTCTTGGAAAAGCTCCTGAGCTAGTTCAGTGCTAAAAACAACACATTAAGGTACAAGAAAGGATGAGGCAGGAAGATTTTTGTGGTTAAATCAGTTGGTAACATTGACATCCTGCAAGAATAGCATTGCTGGGGGATTTTTTTTGTGCTCTCTTTCTTTTTTGGGAGCCCTGTGTCCTTGATCAGAAGGAAATGCCATCCTGGGGTGAGAATACTGGAAGCAAAAAATGGGTTTTATTCATACTGAGAATCCCAAACCACGCCAGTGCTAACAAACTGGAAAAAAAAAAAAAAGAAATGAGGAAGCTGGTATATGTGTAAGGCACACTGTGAATGACACACTGCTAATAAAACTAATTCCCTCTCTGAACAACAGCGGATCTCACAAAAGCCTCTCTCCTTTGAACAGGAAAGCCTGAATGAACTAAGAAATTGTGCCTCTCATATAACCTTTGTGTGTGAATGAATCATAGTTCTGGTACAGAAAGTTAAAAAGAGGTCTTTTAAAAAAACTTACAGTGAGTTAACCATAAAATTTCCACGTGAATCATGCAATAAGTTCTTTTTATTAATCTTTATCTTGCAAATTGATCAGTCCTATTCCCTCCTGTTTTTGTCTCATTTTATTTCCTGTGTCAAGCCAAAAAGCTGCAGTTTGGGGGCTTCTTTAATGTACGCTGTGAGCGTGTTGATATTTGCATAACAGTAGCTTTCAGGGAGGCTCTTGTTTTCTACACACTGCACAGCTTCCTCACACGGTGTGAAAATCTTGATTGGATTTATGACCCATTAAAAACTCTGTCCCTTAGGCACACAACCCTGCAGATATCTCAGCAAACCTTCATTTTCATTAACAGCCCCACTGAGGTAAGCACAGCAGCCAAAGGGTGTAGGGTGTAAGCACACAGAAACCCAGGCTCCCATGTGTGATTATCCATTCATAGCTCAGACAGATGAAGGATGGGGGATAGATAGGGGGATGTCCATGACAGCTCTCTGTCACAGCTCTCAGCTGTGAACCTAGGCTCTGTTTGAGAAATGACCCTGTGAATGGTTCAACAATGCTCAAAATGATCTCTTATGTCATATTTGACCTGCACAGTGTGCAAAACTTGGGTACATTCATTGTAGACAGAAGGGGTTTTTCCCAAACATTAATATTCAACACTAGTTAGTTTTGACAGTAAGTGATAACTAATAGATAGTGCTAATCTATTACTGAGAAGTTCTTCTGCATTTCATGTTGATTAAATTATAGGACTTTCAGAAATAACTAATATATAAGTTATTAATAAATCCAACTGATAAAAATCATTAAATCATCATGACACTCTTATCACAGGTCCAAAATACAGACTTCACTGAAATCTAAAGAGAAATTATTATCTACATAGGGAAAATTACCAATGAAGTTAGAGCACGGTTCATTGCTTCTGTTAACTGAAGAGTTTAAGGCAGATAATTTACTTCACAATTGGCATACAAGACTGTTCAAGCTAAGCCATTGCTCAGTGTTCCACCATTTTTGTTCACAGACATCTGTAGAAGAAATGTTTAGTCTCCTGAAGTTAACAGCAAAACTCTCACTGAAATACCTTCAAACAAGGTGCAGACTTTCCAAACCTATTTGTGCTTTGGAACTGGAAAATCAGTGTTTGCATCAAACCAGTGCAGAGGTACCACCAGCAGTGCTCCAGGGTCACTTCCCACTTTTCCACGAACAAGACAACTTGCTTTTGTCCCGCCAGCAGCTTGTGACAATCATCATCATCTCCTCAAGCGTGGTGAGTCAAGGCCCATTTCCTTTCCCCGCAGCACAGATCAGGTGTGCTGGCCATGCTCTGCAGAAGCCACAGGTGCAAACTCTCTGGGAAGAAGGATACCCTGTCACCCTGCCAGCTCCAACGTGCCTCTCCGTGATGCACTATGTACCACAAGTCCTTTGAAGTCTGCCTGCATGCCAACTTTGGCCATCGCGCCTCAGTCTTTTTGTTTATAATATACAGTGCAATATCTTGAATCTTCTCCTCTGCCCGTTCCTCATTAGGCAAACCACATATTATCATAGCAAGCAACCCTCCCAGCCATAATTATTCCAGCCATTAGGTCTTTTTCAGCTTTTATTACTCAGTCACACAGATTTGCCTTATGACTACATTTGTTACTCTTATTTTGACACATAAAGACATGCAGTATGTGACGATGACTCAGTCGTCATTATCCCCAAAATGATTGTCTTTAAATACATGGAGTCTTTCAGCATCCATATACAGTCCTCACTCTGCAATTCACTTCCTGCAATAATTTTTGCATGCTTGTCTTTCCATTTCACATATATAAATTTCTTGTATTAAATCTGAGCAAAGTTAATAACCCTGAAAATGTTCAAAATCAAAAAGCATTATAGTTTTAAAGCAGTAAAAATGTTAAATAACCCTTTTGAAAGTGTGTATTAATCTCTATTTGCATAGTCTCTGAACTTCAACACTTTATTTTCATTAGAGCAAAATTGGCTCCTGACCATAAACCCAACAATAAGTTGAATATATAATGTACTTAAAGACTCCTGGCATTTAAATGAGTTGGGCTATCATAGTTTTTTTCTCACAATTTTTGCAGGTCTGCTTCTATGCCCATGCCCATCTCGTTTCACATTAATGCAGCAGCACCCAGAGGGAAGAAGATGGGACTGAAATGCAGGTGCTTGTCATGTCCCACACCCTGCTCAAACACAGAATCCAGGGGGACCTGCCCCAAAACTTTTTAGGCCAAAAGAGCAGGAGAAGCAGAGTGAAGGAGCAGAGGCTCCTCTGACATGCTGAACTGCCCAGTGGTGTGGTCAGGTTAAGACGCCTTGTTCCCTTCTACTCCAGTGCAAACCAGGCTTGATTTCGCTAAGATTCATCCTATGAAGCTTCTGGTTCAGAGAAGAGTGGAAATTATAGTATCTTTGGCTTAGACTGCTGGGGGTTTTGTTTCTTCATGGTCTTGTCATTCTTGCTCTTCTATTTCTGTTCTAATCAGAGTGAGTGTTCTCCCCTTTCCTTTCTCCTTGTTTGCGTGCATTTCTTTCCCTCTCATTTAACACTACAAAAGAAAAAAAAGGACAAGAAGCCTTTCCTATTTAAATTGCAAGAAAGGATTCTGAGCAATTATTTGTACAAGAAAATCAGTTCTCCTTTTCATCTTCCTGTGGGTTTCACCATGTTCCTGGTCACCTGATGATGTCCTTTATTTCATGGTGTTCATTGGCATCCCTCATGAGGCAACCTGCTGCTGTCCTGAACCACATCCCTGAGCTGTGCCTGCCCTTGCAATCATGAGCTTCTTCTATCAGGTCTGTTGTCACCCTGTGCTGTCCCAGGACTCAGAAATACTTTTCATCTTTTTTTTAGCTGCTCTGATTTCAGTGAGCTCCAGTTGGAAAGAGATGGCCTGGTGCCCAGGAGCAGTGTAACAGAGCATTTAAGCAGGAGCCTAGCAAAGGTCCTACTGAGTGAGGTTATTCTCATGTTCTGCCTCAGATAGATGGAGAGCAGAAGGCTGAACATTTCCTGGGCTCATGCCTTCCCACCTACTCTCCTTACTTAGGGCAGAGCTGCTTCCAGAAGTCTCTCAGTTTTCCAAAACCTTTTCACTCTGCCTCTGTGTGTCCACCTTTCGGAGGTCTGCAGTCTGCTTTTAAGAATCACAAAATTAATGTTTAAATTTGTGTTAATGATGTTTCTTATTATGCTTCCAGCGTTAATCCCTCCTACCTTACCCTCCTTACCATCTTCATTACCCACTGTCCCATACTGAGTAGGCACTGTTCTAATTTTTAAGACAGTGAAGTTTTTAAGTATCTGGAGAACTTTGTCTTTCCTTTATGACATTGCAAAGTGCCACGGTCACAGATACTTAGATATGAAAAGACTTAATTTATATTAAGCAAATGACACTTCTGGGCTGTCCTTGCTTTTACTTCTATTAATTTTAGTTCTAAGAATCTTCCAATACAGTACAAAAACACCTCTGCAAAATAAAAGGGTTCCACTTGGTGACTGGCACTTAGGGGAGGAAAGAGAAAAATGACAGCAAACCTTGTCCTTCAGACAGCTTTAAAAGCTGCCACTATTATTTCCATGTCTTTGTGCTCCTGAAAATGACTATTTTAAAATAAAACTTAGCAGTTTGAAGAGATAAATGAACTGTTTGCCTTGGAGTCTGTTCTGAAATGGAGAAGAGGCATTGCAGATCTGTTTCTCAGCCCACAGTGCAATAGCACAGCCCAAGGAATGGGAGTCAGTTTTGCCCAGAGAAGGCTATTCTCAGATGGAAGTGCCCTTTTATGTGTACAGCTCATCAGGATGGTGTGCTGGTCAGCTGGCACAGGCACTTTCAATGTTGGCACCTCCAAAACCAGTTCTCTTGAAGGAAGGGACTCCTTAGGTACCTGCATTGCCACCACTGCTGCAATCAACTCTTCTTTAATGATGTATCTAAACAGACATCCAAAGCACAATCCAATCTATGTATTTGATTTAGCCAATGCTCTTTCTCTATGACTTTGTGTACTTAAAGGAAAACGTTGTTGTAAAAAAAAAAAAAATCTGTAATACTTCAAGAAACTCACAGCCCTTAAAATTAGATTTGCCTGAATAGGCAGCAGTCAGAAAAAAACCTCGCTTGCCTCCTCTTGTGTCCTTGCATGGCCTCTTCCATCTTCTCTGCTCTTTTTGTCTGGGCCCTTCCTGAAGCTTTTCTGAATCATGAGTTATTGAATTTGACATTTTTGGTCTTGGGCTGCGTTACTGATCACACTGAGAGGAATTCAACAGCCTGGCTTCCAGGCTAGGTTGCAGTTACCTGAGGTGACTGCTGTACCCTGAATCAAGCACTTCTCTATTTTTTCCTGTGTTTGAGCTACAATCCCAAACAAGAACCTTGAACACATCATTTATCATCATACAACCAGCAATACGCTTCAGCATCTCATCTGAATTTGTATTTTGGCCCCGTAGTTCACTTCCACATGCTTTCAAGAGGCGCTTGCATATTTCTGTAGTGTGCAGGAGTGTTTGAAGATTTATGGTTTCTCAGTGGCATTTTCATAAAATGATTGCTAAAAATTAGGTGTTGGCATTTCTACTGCAATAAAAACTTGGGTGAGTTTTTCTTGCATATGGAATGATTTATTTCCCTTTCTCTTTTGAAATCCTGATTTACAGCTGAACTGGGGATCTCATCAGAAGTTGGTTAGCCAGAAGCAAACCTCATGTAGATTCTTTTTTCCTTATTTCCAGCTCTTTTACAGCCACTATTGTCTTTATAAACAAGCTGGGTACAGACAGCTTTAATATTCTGACAGCTCAGTGTATATCTCAAGCAGCAAGGAAAATGCCATTTGTGGTTTTGGTTTTAATATTTATTTGGGGGTATATTGATTAGAAAGTCTATGGTTAAAGTCTGTAGGGATTTCCTGTGGTTTGACATTGGAATGTCACCTTAGATTTCCTGAGAAATCTATAGTATTTATTTAGTGGCTTGATGTTATTTATCCTGCAAAGAATTTAGTAAAAAGTGGCCTAAGAGAAAAGACAATTTTCATTCTATTTGGCTTCAAGTTTGCAGTGTTAGTGTCTATGAATCATATATTTTCTGTAATTTTCTTGAGAGTATTTTGAACTCAGCATGAATATTTTTTTCTGACGTAAAATCTTAAAACTGATCTTTCAAAGAATGTATCCGTTTAATGCTATTCTTCAACATATAATGAGTGCTGCAAGGAACATCTACATCAGAAAAATTGCTGCACTCATTTAAACATGCTAACAGTTGGGATTTTGCTAACTGCCAGAATTAGACCTTTGTTAGTGTTGTGCATCTACAGGTGCGAAGGATTTACAAAGAAGGGGGAATTGTCAGACCACTGAATCAATCTGAGTCATACAGAAGAACAATCTTTCAGTGTCACCAACAAATTCAGCTGCTCACTCCATGAAGCTGAAATCCATGACATAGTTCATTTTTCAGCTGTTGAGCACATTCACATAAAGTAGCTCATTCACTGCCTGTTGCCTACTCCACGTATGAATGTGCATTCACTTGAAAAGCCCATGAATACCCTTAGGTTTACAACACAGATATTGTAGTGTGGTACATTCAGCTTATCTGCATAGCTCTAGGACTTGTGTGGCAGCATGAATTAATCTGAAATGGAATGGTTTCCAACTTGAAAAGTTACCAAAATGCTATTAAGAAGATTTAGACACACAAAAAGAAAAAAAAGGGAATCAGAATTATTGTATGGGATCTCAGTAGCACATTTCCTCCAAACCATTCTGGAGAAAAACCTTCTTTTTCCCCATCTAGAAAATAAACAGAACAGAAATCCTAAAAAATGACATAAACAAATGTATTACTATATTAGGAATATTCTTGTAGCAGCAATTGTCTGACAATATGGGTAAGGCAAGGCTGGCAGGTAGAATGGATACTTATTAAGTATTACTTCTTAGGTATACACTGGTATAAAGTATGCCATCTACCTGCAAAAGGTTACCTTGATGTTCCTTCCTGCTTTTCTTCATCACCAACTTTAACCCATACTTACCTCTAGAGTGAAAAGGTGCATGTAATCTGAAAGGAAATCTTGCCATTTTCTGGTTAAAATGCAAGAACACTGTAATACTATCCCTATTCTGCAACTATATAGGCCTCCTGTATTTCCTGAGGTCTGTCTTCATGCCAAAATAATCCTTAATCAACATATAAAGTGCTGTGAGGGCAGAGTTAGCACTTGGCTGTCTTCACAGTTGGTAGAGAGAAGAAGCCCTTGCACTTTCAGTTACTGAATCCTCTGCATTTACAGCAGTGGTCCAGAACATATTAGTTTCAGATACAGACAAATCACTCTGGTCTGGCCTCTGGCCAGCTCAAGGCCTGTTTTAAAGCCAAAAACCCAAAAACACCCTGTATGGCACTATAGATCTATAGACTTTACTATTTTCTCCACATCCCACTATTTCTTCTGCAGTCACAAAACCCCTCCTGACTGGCTCTTCTGCCTGCAGCCCCAAAAGAGAAGGGCCAATGCAAATACATATCAACACCCCTGCCAGCAGGCTGAGAGAGACCCTGCTTTCCTTGTGAAGGGAGTAGGATGTGCTATCACAGCTTAACACAAGAGTTCTGGTAGAGCAGATCCTCACTCTTTGGACCAGAATACATATTTATCAAAACTTGACAGCTTTTTGGTCAGTAGTGTATCGTTTTACTTCTACAAACATGCAAGGAAGGCCAAAAGGAGCATGCACAGACCTCTGTAGAAATCCAAGACAAAAACAAATTGCAAAATCAAAGGCAACAACAAAAATAAGAAATTAATTTTAAAATGTGGATGACAAGGAGGCACAGCTAGGTACATTTCTGGACTCCTATTTTGTCATTCCCTTATGCTGTGTGGGTGGGAGATAAAGTGTGTGTGACTCTGAGCATTCCAGTGGTAAAACACACAGGGGTCTGGACAGATGCTTCCCAGTGAGGGAGCACATAAACCTATTGCAACATAACTGTGTGGAAGCATCACAAACCATCCATATTCCCTGCAACATCCTGAAAGATCCTGAGGGATCTATTAATCAAAGGAATAGTCACTTCAGGGCTTACAAAAAAACACCCACATTACCTGAAAAACAACGGTAAAAATTCATTTTACTTGTTGGTAGAAAAATATTTTGCGAATTCTATTATTTGGATACCTATGCCCTACCTGAACAGAGGTATGGGAGCTTCTGAGCAGAGGTACAAACATGGGGAAAGCAAAGCTTATCTGAGAAGAGCCCATTAAGAATCCTGCCTAGGGCAATCTGACTGACTCTGTGGAGAAATTTGGCTCTTTATCTGTAGGCTGGGGTAATGCTATCAGAACAACAAACACATCTGACTCAGTGCAAGATTATCAAGATATCCAAAGTATGGAAAAACAGGAGTTAGTGACCTCTCCAGGAAAGTGATGTGGAGGCCCAGGAATGCAAGTCCCACAGAGGGAACTGACTGGGGGGATTCTGCTGATATCTCTTCAGCTGCAGTGGGAGGCAATGAGCCTGAGCCAGTGACACTGTTGTCACCATGCACAAACTCAGTGGCCCTTCTCAATGCACCTTCAATAGGAAGGTCAATAAAAAACTAGGAGGTAGAGGAGCACTATCCATTAGAGTGAGTGTTGCAACAAGGACAAGGAAAGCAAAATTCAGTGCTCGGGTCAAAAAGGACAGAACACCTGGGTTACAGCCCATTATCCAGAAAGAATATGGATGTACAACTGCAGTAGCAAGGATCTTCAGCACTTTTTCACATCTCAGAGATGGTGTTATTGGAACAGAGAGTAACAAGTGGGGCCTTTCATGAAGTATTTTCCAAGAAAATGGGAAGTCTATGGTACAGTGGATCATCATTCTGGTCTCATTAACTCTGGTGGATAACTAACCTGATCTCTGACAGATAAGGGCTTTAGAATAGACTTTAAAGGTAAGAAATATCAAAAATATGGAAAAGAATGAAAAATGTGATCCAAAACCCCACAGGTTTATCAAAGGTGTATTATATGTGGTACCTTTTTTTTTTTTTTTTTATGGGATTGATTTTTCAGACAAAGGAGATATATGTATTGATTCTATAAAGCTTATGGTACTTTGCTGCATTGGAAACCATTAGTTCAAACTAGCACTGGGATGGGAAATGCAAGGGAGAAGAGAGCAGATGAACAGAAGACCAGGCTAGTGAAAAGAGAGCTGTTGCCTGGAAGGAGGCTATGACCAGAGTTTTTTAAGGTTTCATCTTGGGTCTGATCTTATTTAATGTTTGCACCAAGAAATTTGGTACAAAGTGAGTGTGCTATTGAAATGTGCTAAAGACATTTAGCTACAAGGGTTTGAATATCTTGAGTGAAAAAATTAATGATTTTGCAGACTCACATAATTGAAATGAAATTACATGCAAAAGCTTGGAAGGCAGGAATAATGTACATCCAGACAATTCACAAGATTTTCTGCTATAAACCAGGGAGACTATGCAAAAGGACAAAGGAAGAAGAGTATTAGTTATCATCTTGATTATGATAGGTTACCAGTCTGATGAGACTGTGGAAAGTGCAAATGCAATCCTTAAACTTTAGTTTGTCTAGCAGAAATGGAGAAATATTAATAGCACTGCATCAGGCAGCAATGAGATCTCATCTGTACTGCTGTGTACAGTAGGAGGCACAAGCTCAAGAAAAACAAATGTGAGCTGAAAGAGTGAAAGGCTATTGGGAATGTTATGCCTAAAGGATATATTAAGAATATACAAAAGTGGAGTAAGAATATACATAAGTGGAGTAGTTAGCACCATGTTTTTCTTTGTCTAAAGAAGACAAAGCTGAGGAATATAATATAATATAATATAATATAATATAATATAATATAATATAATATAATATAATGTAATACTGTCTGTGCATTAGTAAAGAATTGAATCAGAAAGAGCAGAAAAATAATGTTGCTGCAATAACAGCAACAAATAAAACA